>NC_137081.1:88498391-89098391 GCF_951640355.1 Cnephaeus nilssonii
CTTCCTTTCTTTCTTTCTTTCTTCTTCTTTCTTTCTTTCTTTCTTTCTTTTCTTTCTTTCTTCTTTCTTTTTTGGTTTAATTGCTTTCTTTTCAATTTATCTCTTTCCTCACATTTTATAAAATAAGGAACAAGGAGAACTCACCTAGGCTGTCCTTCTCTGGGACATGTCATCAGCTAAATATCCAAGTTCATCAAAGACCAATTCTACTTTCCACCCAACAGTAGAGAAAAACTTATCCATGTTTCCTGGTACTCTATAACAATGATTATCCTTTTTCCAGTGACCAGTAACATTGTCTCATTTTCTTCTAACATCTTAACAGAAGCACTTTTAATGTTCATATTTCTACTAACATCTCATTAATGATGACATATGTATAGAAGCCTTCTCTATCACCTGGGCCACTTCATTCTGAGACCTCTGCAGAATGACAATTAGTGTCTTTTTTTCTACCAACAGTCTCTTTAAAGACAATCTAGGCTTTTTCTATCATTCTTCTCGAAATTCTTCCAGCCACTTTCCATTACCCAATTCCAAAGTCATCTTCACATTTTTTAGGTATTTATTACAGCAGTGAAGCACCTCACTTCTCAGTAACAAATCTGTATATTAGTCAGGGTTCTCCAGAGAAACAGAACTAACAACACCAATAGGAGTACACGCGCACACACACAGACACACACACACACACACACGCACACACATGCACATACACGCACACACACTCACACACACACATTTACAGAGGTTAAGAAGTTTCACACTCTGCCATCTGCAACCTTCAGAACCAGGAAAGGAAAGCTGGTGGTACAATTTAGTGTGAGTCTAAAGCCCTGAGAATCAGGCAAGATGGGGAGCCAATGCTATAAATCCAGGTGTGATTTTTAAAGTCTGAGAACAAGGAGCACCAATGATTGAAGGCAGAAGAAGGTGGTTGTTTCAGCTCAAGCGGAAAAGCAAATTTGCCCTTTTTATTCCTTTTTGTTCTATTCATGCCCTCAAAGGATTGGATGATGCTCATGTACATTAACAGGAGTAATTTTTCTCAGTCTACTGTCAAATGATAATCCCTCCCACACACCTGGAAAAACTCTTTTTTTTTTTTTTTTGGATAATCCTCACCTGAGCATATTTTCCCATTGAATGTTTAGACAGTGGAAGGGAGGAGGAGAGACAGAGAGATACATCGATGTGAGAGAGGCACATCAATCGTTTGCCTCCCACACATGTCCCGACTAGGGCCGGGGATTGAACCTGCAACCAAGGAACATGCCCTTGATCAGAATTGAACTTGGGACCTTTCAGTCTGAGGGCCTATGCTCTAGCCATTGAGCCAAACTGGTTAGGGCAGAAATACTCTTTTACCAGCTATCCAGGCATTATTTAGCCCAGACAAGTTAATACATTAAATTAACCTCACACAGATTCTACAGCAAATTATCACAAACTCAGTGGCAAACAACAACAACAAAAAAAACAAACAAACAAAACAAAAAATGAAACAAAATAAAAAAAAACAAGACACAGAAATTTGTTTTCTCACAGTTCTGGAGACCAGGAGTCCAAAGTATAGAAACAGAGGCATTGACTCATTCTGGAAGCTGTAGAGGAGAAATTGCTCTTGCCTCTGTCCAGTTTCTGTTTGTTGCCAGAAATCCTGGGTATTCCTACTTGTAAAAACATCACTTCAATCTGCCTCTATGGCCACATCACTTTCTCCTGCCTATTACTGAGTATTCTTTCACCTTTCTTATAAGGACACTGTCACTGAATTTAGGACTCAGCTTAACCTGGCATAATCTCATCTTGATCCTTATCTTATTTACATCTACAAAGACATGATTTCTAAATAAAGTCACATTCTGAGGTTTCATTTTTATATGATTGTTGGTGGGTCACTATTCAACTTTCTAAATTTTATAAAATATGTTAACAACTTTTTCTGTGTGGAATTAGCATCTTTCTTAACAAATTATGTTTGGTTTTACTTTTGAAATTATATATGTATACTAGAGGCCCGGTGCATGAAATTCGTGCATGGGGGTGTGTTCCCTCAGCCTGACCTGCACCCTCTCAAATCCAGGAGCCATCAGGGGATGTCCTACTAATGCTTAGGCCCACTCCCCATGGTCCTCTGCTCTCTGCAGGGCCTGCCTGCTCCACACAGAGGGGACTGCCAAGCAGGCCATTCTGGGGAGCTGCCTGTGGCTGCACTTGCCTGCTCCTCAGTAGCCATGGTGACAGCCAAGCAGACCATGCTGGAAGCTGCCTCCTCCCTGCTGTCAGTCTCCACGGAGGCAATGAGGTTAATTTGCATACTCACTCCTGATTGGTTGGTGGATGTTGTGAAGTGATGGTCAATTTGCATATTACTATTTTCTTAGTATACTAGAGGCCCGGTGCACGAAATTCGTGCACTGGGGAGGGTGTCCCTCAGCCCAGCTTGCACCCTCTCTAATATGGGACCCCTCGGGGGATGTCCAACTGCAGGTTTAGGCCCGATCCCTGTGGAATCGGGCCTAAACCTGCAGTTGGACATCCCTCTCACACAGATCGCCCCAGGCACCCCCAGGGAGCGGCCACGCCCCATGCCACGCCCCCTGGGGTGCCGATCGCCCCAGGCACGCCCGGGGAGCGGCCACGCCCCCTTGCCATGCCCCCAGGGGGTGCCGATCGCCCCAGGCACCCCCGGGGAGCAATGGCAGGGGCGTGGCCACGCCCCCCCGGGCTGCCGATCGCCCCAGGCACCCCTGGGGAGTGGCCACGCCCCTATGCCACGCCCCCCAGGGTGCCGATTGCCCCAGGCACCCCCGGGGAGCAGCAGCATGGGCGCGGCCACGCCCTCCGGGGTGCCGATCACCCCAGGCACCCCCAGGGAGCGGGCACGGGCGCGGCCACGCCCCCCCCCAGGGTGCCGATTGCCCCAGGCACCCCCGGGGAGCGGCAGCATGGGCGCGGCCACGCCCTCCGGGGTGCCGATCACCCCAGGCACCCCCAGGGAGCGGGCACGGGCGCGGCCACGCCCCCCCCAGGGTGCCGATGGCCCCAGGCACCCCTGGGGAGCAGCGGCACGGGCGCGGCCACGCCCCCCCGGGGTGCCGATCGCCCAGGCACCCCCGGGGAGCGGCAGCAGGGGCGCGGCCACGCCCCCCGGGGTGCCGATCACCCCAGGCACCCCCGGGGAGCAGCGGCACGGGCGCGGCCACGCCCCCCGGGGTGCCGATCGCCCCAGGCACCCCTGGGGAGCAGCGGCACGGGCGCGAACACGCCCCCCACGGGGTGCCGATCGCCCCAGGCACCCCCGGGGAGCGGCCACGCCTCCATGCCACGGCCCCCCCGGGGTGCCGATCGCGCCAGGCACCCCCGGGGAGCGGCCACGCCCCCATGCCACGCCCCCCGGGGTGCCGATCACCCCAGGCACCCCCGGGGAGCAGCTACACGGGCGTGACCACGCCCCCCCGGGTGCCTATCACCCCAGGCACCCCCCGGGAGCGGGCACGGGCGCGGCCACGCCCCCCCGGGGTGCCAATCGCCCCAGGCACCCCCGGGGAGCGGCAGCAGGGGCGCGGCCACGCCCCCCCGGGGTGCCGATCACCCTAGGCACCCCAGGGGAGCAGCTGCACGGGCGTGGTCACGCCCCCAGGGGTGCCTATCACCCCAGGCACCCCCAGGGAGCGGTCACAGGCGCGGCCACGCCCCCCGGGGTGCCGATCACCCCAGGCACCCCAGGGGAGCAGCGGCTCGGGCGCGGCCACTGGGCACCGCCATCTTGATTTTATCAACGGTGGACAGGCCACCCGGAGTCCCGCCCTCAGCCTCCGCAGGCCCAATCATGGGCATAGCGGAGGTGCGGTCAATTTGCATGTTTCTCTATTATAAGGTAAGACTAGGGGCCTGGTGCACAAAATTCGTGTACTGTGCAAGGGTCCCTCAGCCCAGCCTGCCCCCTCTCACATACTGGGAGCCCTCAGGGGATGTCCTACGGATGGCTTAAGCCCGCTCTCCATTGGGAGCAGACCTAAGCCGCAGTCTGGCCTCCCTTTGCTTGAGGCGACCAGGCTGATCAGGGGAAGGCACCAGCCCCATCACCCTACTGCTGCAGCCACTGCCAGCCACCGCAGCCGCTCAGGTATTTTCATCAAAATGGACTACAGTCCCTTCACCATGAAATAATGACAACTTTCTTTAAGCATTTTCAAGATGCATCTTTCATAGGATATGACATTTCTTTCTTTCTTTTTCTTTTTATCCTCACCTGAGGATATGTTTCCATTGATATTTTCCCCTTCCCTCCGATCCCAAGCTCAGCCCCTTCCCAAGCCAAAAGCCTCCTCCTTCCCTTAAGCTTGGGAAGGGGTTCCCCACCCCCAACTCTGATCTCAGGCTCTGCCCCTTCCCAAGCCTAAAGCCTCCACCCTAGGCTTTAGGCTTAGGAAGGGGTCCCCCTTCCTCCCCTCCTGCACCTCCGATCACAGGCTCGGACCCTTCCCAAGACTAAAGCCTGCGCTCCAGGCTTTAGGTTTGGGAAAGGGTTTCCCCCGGCACCTCCGATTGCAGGCTCGGCCCCTTTTTAAGCCTAAAGCTTCCACCCCAGGCTTTAGGCTTGGGAAGGGGTTTCCCCCGGCACCTCCCCAAGTTTAAAGCCTCCACCCCAGGCTTTAGGCTTTGGAAAGGGTTCTCCCCCACCCCCACACCTCCAACCATAGGCTTGGCCCCTCCCCAAGCCTAAACCCTCCACCCCAGGTTTTAGGCTTGAGAAGGGGACCCCCGCCCCTCCAATCACAGGCTCGGCCCCTTCCCAAGCCTAAAGCCTCTGCCTGATGGCTGGCTGGGAGTGACCTGGGTGCCAAGGAGGTTCCCCGTACCCAGGTATGTATGCAAATTAACTGCCATCTTTGTTGGGTTAATTTTCATACTCACTCTGATTGGCTGTGGGCATAGCGAAGGTACGGTCAAATTACATGTTTCTCTATTATTAGGTAAGATATCCTATCTAATAAAAGAGTAATATGCAAATTAACCATCACTCCACGACAAAATGGTGGCGCCCATAGACACAAGATGGCAGCGCCCAGTCCTCTCAGGCCCGCAGGAGTCCCCCAGTCCCAGGGAAGGCTGCTGCTGAGAGCAGGCAGCGAGCAGCCCAGCCTGTTGGCCTAGGAGGCGGCTTTGCCCTCCGGCCAGATCCTCTCCTAGCCTTGAACCTGGCCGTGGGTCTGTGAGGCGCCCTTGCACAGCCGCCATGATCAACTGCCCTCCGCGACCCGGGCCGTGGGTCTGGGAGGCACCCGCGCAAGGCCGCCTCCATCAGCTGCCCTCCGCGACCCGGGCCGTGGGTCTGGGAGACGCCCGTGCACGGCCGCTCCATCAGCTGCCTGCCCCAACCCAGGCCGTGTGTCTGGGAGGCGATCATGCAAGGCCGCCTTTATCAGCTGCCTGCCCCGACCTGGGCCGTGTGTCTGGGAGGCGCCCGCGCACGGCTGCCTCAGTCAGCTGCCTGCCCCGACCTGGGCGTGGGTCTGGGAGGCACCCGCGCATGGCCGCCTGGATCCGCTGCCTGCCCTGACACGGGCTGTGGGTCTGGTCTGGACATTGCAGTTACATTGTGCAAGGCGTGCACAATCAGCTGCCTGCCGAGGCCCAGGCTGTGGGTCTGAAGAAGTTTAAGTTTAAAAAATGTGGCTCTCAAAAGAAATTTCAATTGTTGTACTGTTGATATTTGGCTCTGTTGACTATTGAATTTGCCGACAACTGAGTTAGGGGGATCAGGCCATCAGGGGTGAGCAGTTAGGGCGATCAGGCCAGCAGGGGAGAGTAGTTAGGCAGTTATAAGGATCAGGCCAGTGAGGGAGAGCAGTTAGGGGCATCAGGCAGGCATGCAGAGTGGTTAGGGGTGATCAGGCAGGCAGGCAGGTGAGTGGTTAGGAGCTGGTGGTCCCAGATTGTGAGAGGGATGTCCAACTCCCAGTTTAGGCCCGATCCCATGTGCCTAAATTGGCAGTTGGACATCCCCCGAGAGGTCCCGGATTGGAGAGGGTGCTGGCTGGGCTGAGGGACCCCCACCTGTGCAAGAATTTCATAACTGGGCCTTTAATACACACACACACACACACACACACACACACACACACACACACACACACATACTAGATGCCCGATGCACAAAATTCGTGCACAGGAGTGTGTGAGTGTGTGTCCCTCAGCCCAGCCTGCACCTTCTCCAATCTGGGACCCCTCGAGGAATGTCTGACTACCCATTTAGGCCCAATCTCAGTAGGATCAGGGCTAAACGGGCAGTCGGACATTCCTCTCACAATCCAGGACTGCTGACTCCCAACTGCTCACTTGCCTGCCTTCCTGATAGACCATAACCACTTCTGCCTGCCAGCTTGATCACCCCTAACCACTCCCCTGCCAGCCTGATTGATGTCTAGCTGCTCCCCTGCCAGCCTGTTTGCCCCTAACTACCCTCTCCTGCAGGCCTGGTCACCCCCATCTTCCCTCCTCTGCCAGCCTGGTCACCCCTAACTGCCCTCCCCTGCAGGCTTGATCGCCCCCAACTGCCCTCCCTTGCAGGCCTGTTACCTCCCAACGATCCTCCCCTGCTGGCCTGATCTCCCACAACTGCCCTCCCTTGCAGACCTAGTCCCTCCCAACTGCCCTCCCCTGCTGGCCATCTTGTGACAGCCATCTTGTGTCCACATGGGGGCAGCCATCTTGTGTGTTGGAGTGACAGTCAATTTGCATATTATTATTTTATTAGATAGGATTAGATAGGATAGAGGCCTGGTGCATGGATGGGGGCCGGCTGGTCTGCCCTGAAGGGTGTCCCGGATCAGGGTGGGTGTTCCCTTGGGGCGTGGGGTGGCCTAGGCGAGGAGCCTGTGGTGGTTTGAAGGCTGGCCAGGCCCCGTGGCGACTCAAGCGGAGGCGCTGGTATCTGGGATTTATTTATCTTCTATAATTGAAACTTTGTAGCCTTGAGTGTAGCCAAGCCTCCTGCTCACTCCATGGCTGCAGCCATTTTTGTTGGGATTTATTTATCTTCTATAATTGAAACTTTGTAGCCTTAAGCCGAGGCCAAGTCAGGCCAGGGCAGGCAGAAAGCTTGGCTTCCTCCTTTGCTGGGGAATCCCAAGCCTCCTGCTCTCTCTGTGGCCGCAGCCATCTTGGTTGGGTTAATTTGCATACTTGCTCCTGATTGGCTGGTGGTGGTGGCTTGTGGGTGTATCAGAGGTACGGTCAATTTGCATGTTACTCTTTTATTAGATAGGATATATATATATATATATATATATATATATATATATATATATATATTAGAGGCCGGATGCACGAAATTCATTCAAGTGTGGGCCTTCTTTCCCCCAGCTGCTGGCACTGGCTTCCCTCTGGCACCCAGGATCTGGGCTTCGTCTGCATGGTTATCTGGTCATATAGCCTATTATGCTTTTATCATTATAGATTATTATAGATTATTATAGATTATTATAGATATAAGTTCAAATGAGTAATATACTGCCAAAAATTAAACACAACAAAAAATTTTGAGTTATATTTAGAAACCTTACCTCTGTTGGAAGTGAATACTTAGGAATTAAAAATACATTAGAATGACAAAAACTTGATGTGGTAGCCCCTTTCACATCCCGCGTGTTTCAGGGTTCCCGTACAGGTCTGGTTTCTGGAGAAGGCCGCAATCAAAATGAAAAGAGACTGGAAAAGAGTTAATTTGGGTAAATGAGGGGCCAGGTGGGACTCCACTTCTAGCGGGAGGACTACTACTGCTCTGGCCTTGCTATCCCTTTTATTGTGGTTCTGAGATACACCCATATCCTTTAGGCAGGAAATTCCCATAATAGACAATCAGCAAAAATTTACATATGATTAACAGGTGAAAGTTGCTTTAACTACCAATGTCTCAACTAAACAATGAGTGAATAGCTCCGACCATTCAGAGCTATTAAGGTTGACGGCCTTCCTGGATTCCCTTTTCACTTATAACTACCAAGTGACAATGTTCGGTTTCCGGCATCTACCCCCAATTCCTTCCTTAAAAAAATCTTGCATTTACATACCAGAAATAAACATATAAGAACAAAATATGTTTGAGTCCCAATTTCAATGTCCAAACGTTTTGAGTTCCAAGTTTCAATGTCCAAAAGTTCCTCATTTGTACATGTCAGCAACGATGTCTGGATGGTGGACAAATGGTGGCAATGCAGGTCCAACCTCTGGTTTGGTCTTGGGCAACCTTCAGCAATGCACAGCCACTGCCTGCTAGCATGGCAAGGTGTCATCAGCGTCTTCCATTTCTGGACTGTTTCTCCTCTTGTCTTCATGGCTGGAGCATTCCTGATAATTCCTCTCTGTTACAAGAATCCACGTGGTCTTGGAGTTGTTTTCTGAAAATATACAAACATATTCTCGACCAAAAGTTAATAAAGGAATCTTTTCTATAAATTTTTCTTGGGACCCTTATTATTTTTTGCTCAAATGATTTTCCTTTGGCTATTTTTGACACCTTGTATGTTTTTCATGGCTGTCTTGCTGTTAGCATTACAAATGAAAATTAATTTTCAAAGTAAAAAATTTTGTCTAGATGTAATTTACTTACAGGATATCTTTTCTTACATGGTATTTTTCCACTATCCCCCATTTTTTATTTAATTTTTAGGAGGCTTTTGGAAAATTTTTATAATGCAGTCTTGATAACTTTAAATTTTTGCACAATAAGATGACTGCTTTAGGTTTGTTGCATGTTAAGCAATTTTGCCATGAAATGAACTACCAATAGAAGTTTTGGTTAATACTTTAGGAACAACTTTTTGTACAATTAAATTTTCTTGAATATTCACTTATTTCATTTTAGCCAATTTAAATTAATCTGAAAACTTGACTATTTTACTGTCAAATTTAATACTCTAACAACAATCTTAGTTTACCCTGTAAATATTAATGGAAAGGATTATTTGCATCGTTGCGAAAGCCCTGAGCATTCCTGGATTTAGGCTGGATTTAGATATAGGGCAGCTGCTGTCAGCCACGTCGCTGTTGCCTGGGTCCCAATCTGAGCTGGGCCAAGTCTCTTTTTGTTATCTGGGTCTCTTCCCGATCTGATCTGGGCCAAATCTCTGTATGTTGCCTGGGTCCTGATCTCAGCTGCTCATGGGAAGCACGAAGCAGCCATGGGGCAGGAGACCTTCCTCAGAGGGGGCGAGTGTTCAAGTCCTTGCCATGTTGGGGGCAGTGAGGATCTGTGCCTCACCTCTGTTGACCCCCAAGTTCTCTCCTGATTGCCCCTCTGCGACTGTGCCTGTCTTAGGTTTTTCCTTCCTTGAGGAATCTTACCCGTCTCTGGCTAACCAGCCATCCTCTGGGGCCAAGCAGGGTGATGTGAGGTTCAGTTCTGTCTCCTTGGTAGCCTATGCCCCTATGGCCTCCATGCCCAGCACCTGCCTTGCGATCCCCTCACCTGCTGGCTTTAATGCAGCTTTAATAGCTTCTAGTTCAATTCTTTGTACAGAAGTATGACTGGTCTTATGACTCGGTCTGAATTTATTGTATGATAGGCAGCTTTCCCATTTGATGATCCATCAGTAAAAACAGTTAAAGCTCCAGGAATAGGTTCTTGCCTAGTATTTTTTCGTATAATGATGGAGATATTATATAAAAATTGTAGTAATTTATCTTTTAATAGGTGACAGTAAAGTTCCCCTGAATATCCACTTAACCCAATTTGCCAATTTATATCAGTCTGAAATAACATTTCTAATTGCTTCCCAGTGACAGGGAGGTAGATACAGTGGGGCTCTTCCCCTCTAAGCTGTTTACAACATTTCCTAATTTGAAATAATAATTGGGCCAATAGTTCTACATATGTAACTGCAGTTCTGGAGGATGGATGCCCTAGGTGGACCCATTCAATGACAGGAGAATTTTTATTTTGAAAGATGACTCCATTGGGAGTATTTGCAGTAGGGTTCATTTGTCCCAATAGAGGTAATTCGGGCTGTACCCGCACTACTTGAGCTGAGGAAATTGCCTGCTCAACCCTTAGCAACTCATTCCTAGCTTCATCTGTTAAAGTTCAGGGACAGGAAAGATTAGAGTCACCTCTAAGTAAACTAAATAAATTTGTCATTTCTCCTGTAGAGATCTTCAGGTAAGGTCTTAACCAGTTAATGTCCCCTAATAATTTCTGGAAGTCATTTAAAGTTTTAAGACAATCTTTTCTTATCTCCACCTTCTGAGGCCTAATGCTTTGGTTATCTGTTACAATCCCTATGATATTTGAAGGAAACCTCTCTTTATTTCCTTCCAAAATAATTTTCAGGCTACAGAGAGTTTCATTTAAAAAATCTTTGCCACATGAAACAATTTCTCTTAAGGTTATGGTGACCACTAGTATGGATTAGATTTAATATTTTAATAACAATCCTCAGTTTAACCTGTAATACCAGTGAAAGAGATTTCAAAATTTTCAAATTTCTCCTTTTTATTAAGCTAGAATTTATTTTTTAAGAGTATTTCCATTAGCTAATTTGCATATACAGAGGGATTATGGGAAGTCTTCAGTAACTTTCTTAGAACACTTATTTAAATTGCTTACAAAGACATTGGCTTATTTAAAGGAAGGGGGTTGGCCAAAACCGGTTTGGCTCAGTGGATGGAGCGTTGGCTTGCAGACTGAAAGGTCCCAGGTTCGATTCCGGTCAAGGGCATGTACCTTGGTTGCGGGCACATCCCCAGTAGGGGGTGTGCAGGAGGCAGCTGATCGATGTTTCTCTTTCATCGATGTTTCTAACTCTCTATCGCTCTCCCTTCCTCTCTGTAAAAAAAATCAATAAAATATATTGAAAAATAAAAATAAAATAAATAAAGGAATGGGGTTGGCCTTTGTTATTTCAAGATGGCAAGCAATAAGCCATGTGGTCATGATGGCGGCTGCTCAATCTGTTCTTTCAAAAGAAAGTCAAAAATCACATTGCAGACAATCACTAGCTGTTTCTGGTCTTTATTAGAATTATTTATAAAATATTGGCTTTTCATTTAGCTGAAAACCTTGATTATAATTTAACTAGAGGTCCGGTGCACGAAATTCGTGCACGGAGGGGGGTTGTCCCTCAGCCCAGCCTGTACCCTCTCCAATATGGGATACCTCTCACAACCCAGGACTGCTGGCTCCCAACTGCTTGCCTGCCTGCCTTCCTGATTGCCCCTAACCACTCTGTTGCCAGCCTGTTTGCCCCCAACTTCCCTCCTCTGCCGGCCTGGACACCCCTAACTGCCCTCTCCTGCAGGGTTGATCACCTCCAACTGCCCTCCCTTGCAGGGCTGGTCCTTCTCAACTGCCCTCCCTTGCAGGCCAGGTGCCTCCCAACTGCCCTCTCCTGCTGGCCATCTTGTGGTGGCCATCTTGTGTCCACATGGGGGCAGGATCTTTGACCACATGGGGGCAGCTATATTGTGTGTTGTAGTGATGGTCAATCTGCATATTACTCTTTTATTAGATAGGATAGAGGCCTGGTACAGGGGTGGGGGCCAGCTGGTTTGCCCTGAAGGGTGTCCCGGATCAGGTGGGAGTTCCCTTGGGGCATGGGGTGGCCTGAGCTAGGGGCCTGTGGTGGTTTGCAGGCCGGCCACGGCCCCTGGCAACCTAAGTGGAGGCCCTGGTATCTGGAATTTATTTTCCTTCTACAATTGAAACTTTGTAGCCTAGAGCGGAGCCAAGCCTGGGGCTCCCTCCAGGCCGGCAGCCATTTCTGTTGGGGTTATAATTGAAACTTTGTTGCCTTAAGCGGGTGGGCCCAGCCAGGGTGTGCGGAAAGCTTTGCTTCCCCTGTTGCCGGCAGCAACCCTGGCCTGCTCTCTCAAGCTCCGTTCTGCCGCCATTTGTTTGAATTGGTTTACCTTCTATAATTGAAACTTTGTAGCTTGAGAGGAGGCTTAGGCTGGCAAGGGCAGGCGGAAAGCTTGGCTTCCTCTGTTACCTAGGAAACCTTGTTTTCTGTGGCTGTAGCCATCTTGGTTTGGGTTAATTTGCATGCTCGCTCTGATTGGATGGTGGGCGTGGCTTGTGTGTCGGAGGTATGGTCAATTTGCATATTTGTCTATTATTAGGTAGGATAAGCTAATTTTTTTAAGTAATTAAAGTAAGTATCTTCATTTAAAAAATAAAGCAAATTTACATCTGAATTCACAAGCCGCATATGTTGCCCCGCCTCTAGCTTAATTAAAAATTCAGGCGGCTACATAAAGTTAGGATTCAATTACTTATAAAAACATTGGCTTCTCATGTAACTTAATTTATATGAGACCTTGATTATATTTTAAAATGTCTAATTTATAAAGTAACTTAATTAGATATCTTTAATTAAAGGCAAAGAAACTTATTCAGTAAACTTATTTTATACTTTATTGGTCTGATCTAAAAGCATACTTTTGTCTTTCTTGAAATTCTACTTCAGGGGAAGTTTCAGAAACAGATCTGGCCACACATTTTTTCATGCTTAAAAGATAAAGACAGATCTCAAATTTTTTCTTTCTTTTTCGCTTTCCAAAGTAATAACTAACACCCAATTTGGCCAAGATTTGCATATCCCTGTAAGTCCTTCTCTAGTTTTTAAATGAAACCTTAAGTAATCTCTTTGTGGGAGAGCAGATAGCCCTGCCCTCTCCTGCCACCTTTGAATTTCTCTTCACCAGAGGCGGTTTCAGCAGTGGAGTTTCAGTTCTTATTACAGATTTTAAATTTCAAATACAAACTAATATTTTAATTTGAACAAGAAACCACATTCTTTAAGCATGCAAACCAAAAGTCTATAATAAAGTTTACTTTATATTTATAACCTAATTCTTCCCCATTAGCCTGGCTGAAAAAGACGTTCCCACCTACTTACAGATCTCTACTCTGCAGCTGGTATGAGGGCTTTTGAGTGTGGTGAATTTCCCTCACCTTTTTTCTGGTGAATTTTCCACACCTTTTCTCAGTGTATTTTTCCTCCTTCGCTCTAGGCGAAAAATATCATCTCCTCCAGAAGTCCCGCATGGGCGCCAGATGTGTGAGCCCCTTTCACATCCCGTGTGTTTCAGCGTTCCCGTTCAGGTCCAGTTTCTGTAGAAGGCCGCCAGGACTCCCGCTGGCCCCCCGTTTACCCAAAGTAACTCTTTTCCAGTCTTTTCATTTTGATTGCGGCCTTCTCCAGAAACTGGACCTGAACGGGAACCCTGAAACACGCAGGACGTGAAAGGGGCTCCCACATCTTGAAGGTATTTTTGATAATGTTAACACTTATTAGATATGTTGGAATTATACATAATTGAAATTACATCCCAGTGAGAATTTGGCAATTTAGTCAGCTTTCCAAAGGTTTAAAGTCACAAAACAAAACAAAACAAAACTAGGTGACAAATATTAGTTATTAAAACATCAGAGTGCTGATAAAAGTATGAATTAGATACTGTCTGAAAACCCCAGATCTGTCACAATTTTTGCATATTACTTAATGTAATAAAAATATATATTTCTTTCTAAAAACTCACTATATTGATCCTCATTTTTTAAAAAGCTAACTTTTTCCGAAAGTATTATGTGTTTTCCATCATCAAATACCTTCTGTTTTGTTTTGTTTTGTTTTTGAGACTGTGACTTCATTGACAAATTGAGTATCAGCAATGAAACAGAACAATAATTAGTACCTCAAGAATTATCCTCAGTTTGATATGATCCTTGAAGGTATTGTTGAGTATATCCCCTAGTAAAGTATGCAATGTATCTTTGGCTTTGGCATTAAATATTAATCACTTATAAGAATATAAAAGGGCATACCCAACTCTATAGGAAGATGAAGTTTAATTTGAGGTCAGGTGAATTAATGATTTCTCTAGAAATTCATTGAGTAATACAGTAGTCACTAGTCAGTCACATGTGGCTATTCAAATTCAAATTAATTAAATTAACTTAAATTTACATTTCTTTAGTCACACATTTCACTGCTCAAAACTACATTTGGCTTGGGGCTACCATATTGAATAGTGCAAATACAGAACTTTTTTAAAAAATATATTTTATTGATTTTTTTTTTTTTTTTACAGAGAGGAAGGGAAAGGAATAGAGAGTTAGAAACATTGATGAGAGTAACATCAATCAGCTGCCTCCTGCACACCCCCCACTGGCTATGTGCCCTTGACTGGAATCGAACCTGGGACCCTTCTGTCTGCAGGCCGACACTCTATCCACTGAGCCAAACCGGTTAGGGCAGAACTTTTTTATTATAGCAAGTTCTATTAGATAATACTGCCCTCAAATATTAAATATTCAATGTTGCCCAAATATTCATATATACATACATATGTATGTACTCACAAGTACCTATGTATTAACACACTTTGCATGCTAATAAATAGATGCTGAATTCTAACAATGAAATGTTCAAATAACTATTCCACTGTGGTTCTTTGCCAACATAATTTTGGCTAAAATAAAATTGTATTATCGAACTGAAAATTTACCTCTTCCAGAATAAATGATTAGCAATGTGGCTCCAGAAAACTTGATTATAAAAAACAAGAGTATTCATTGAGTTGAAGCATTGTTATAAGGCTGAGAAGAGAGACAGCCTACTCTATCACTGGAAATTTTCCCACAGATAAAAGGAAACACCCACAAGGGTGATGAATGGGTTTCTTGTTATCTTACTGCCTACATCATATTCAGCTGAGATTTCCAAATAACACCGGGTTTCATGGGGACAGCAAACGGAAAATTGTCCTGCATATTGAAAGGTTCTGGGTTGGGCCGGGGTCACACAGAACGGACTCAAGGCTCAGTGTGATCAAAATGATAATTTATTCCAGGCACCTGGGTGCAGAAAGAGTCAGCAGTTAATTGGGGAGGGAGCAGGCTTTTTATGCTCAGGGAGAGCTGCAGACGGGGCTCGGCTTGACCCAGGTATCAGGACCATGCCCCCGTCATAGTTTTATGGCCTTATCCTTTGTCCTTCTGCTGGCGCCAGACGTCCTTTCTCTGAGGGGGCTGTGCAGGGGTGATGGTCTTCAGGAATATCTCTAAAATAACCACTCAAGGGGAGCATGTTGTGCAAGGCTTAGGCTCACAGAACAAGTTTTCCCTTTGACATTTGTTAGATTTTGTAAGGCTCAAGCCTTGTGTTCGCCAGTAAAACTTTCACATATTTTATTTCCACTCAAAAGTATGAAATACTTTCAGGTATGTGTATAAATACAATTGGTCTAATTTTTACTTGATTACACATGAAATTTAATTTTTGCTACACATTATCCACAACCAGTGTTTATAAGTCAGGGCACAGAACTTTTACACCTGTAGTTAAATTGTGGGGTATTTTTTGGTTTATGTCTATCTTCTCTTATTAACACTAAAGAAAACTTATATTTATTTGTTTAAAATCTTTATTGTTGAAAGTATTACAAACCCCCCCCCCCCCCCGCTATTTCCCTCATTGACCTCTTCCTGCCCACTCCTGCCCCATCTCCCCCAGGCCCTCACCTCCCCATTGTCTGTGTTGATGTGTAATTCATATATGCATACTAGTTCACTGGTTGATCTCTTCCCACTGACCCTCCCCTGCCTTCCCTCTGAGGTCCCAGTCTGTTCCATGCTTCTATGTCTCCGGGTCTATTTTTGTTCATCAGTTTATTTGTTCACTAGAGGCTCAGTGCACGAATTCGTGCACAGGTGGGGTCCAGCTGGCCTGGCCCCAATTGGGGCGATTGGGGCTGGGCCTGTCGGGAGGAGGAGATGGTGGGAAGTTGGCTGGCCAGCCTATCCTGATCAGGGCCCCGATCAGGGCAGGACTGGATGGGGTAAGGGGCCTCGGGTGATTGGCCAGAGGGCCCCGCCACCAATTGGGGTTGGGGGGCCAAATGGAGGTGGGGCCGACCATGGAGAGGGGCTGTGGGTGGTGGGCCAGCCGGCCCCATCCCTGAATGGGGTGAGGGGTGCCCATTGGGAGCCAGCGGCCTGGGGGAGGAGCCATGGATGGTTGGCCAGCCGGCCCTGCCCCTGATTGGGGTGGGGGGGCAGATCTGGGGTGGGGCTGGGTGGGGGCAGGGGCTGCAGGAGATTGGCCAGCCAGCCCACCCCCTATTGAGGTGGCGGGACAATCAGGGGCAGGCCACCAGGGGGAAGGTAAGGGGTGTTTGGCCAGCCAGCCCTGCTCTTGATCAGGGATGGAGAGTTTAATCAGGGGCATTCCAGCAGAAGGGAGAGGCCTCAGGGTAATAAAAGCCAATAATATGGCTTTTATTATGTTGAGGTATAGTCCCTCCATTTCCACTTTGCTGAGAGTTTTTATCAAAAAAGGTGCTGGATTTTGTAGTCACCTCCTGATCTGGCCAGTTTGCTGGCCACAGTTGGCGTCATAGCAACCAGTCATTGTGGCCATTATTATTGCTGGCCTTTTATATGTATACATTAGATTCCACATATGAATGAGGTCATGTGATACTTATCTTTCTCAGATTGTCTTATTTCGCTTAGCATAATATTCTCCAGGCCCATCCATGCTGTTGCAAATGGTAAGAGTTCTTTCTTTTTAATGCCGTGTAGTATTCTGTTGTGTAGATGTACCACACTTATTTTATCCACTCATCTGCTGATGGGCACTTAGGATATTTCCAAAACTTAGCTATTATAAATTGCTGCTATGAAGATAGGGGTGCATATATTCTTTCTGATGAGTATTTTGGGTTTCTTGGGATATATTCCTAGAAGTGAGATCATGGGTCGAATGGGAGTTCTATTTTTAATTTTTTGAGGAAACCCCATACTGTTTTCCACAGTGGCTACACCATCTACATTCCTACCAGCAGTGCACGAGGGTTTCCTTTCCTCCAAATTATCTGCAATACTTGTCATTTGTTGATGATAGCCATTCTAACAGGTGTGAGGTGATATCTCATGGTAGTTTTGATTTGCATCTCTCAGATGATTAGTGACTTTGAGCATTTTTGCATGTCTCTTGGCCATCTGTATGTCCACTTTGGAGGAGTGTCATTTAGGTCTTTTACCCATTTTTTAATTGGATTGTTTATCTTTCTATTGTTAAGTTGTATGAGTTTCCTATATATTTTGTAATTTAACCCCTTATTGGATGCATAATTAGAAAATATGTTCTCCCATGCAGTGGACTCTCTTGTTGTTTTGTTGATGGTTTCCTTTGCTGTGCAGAAGCTTTTTATTTTGATGTAGTCCATTTGTTTATTTTATCCTTGGTTTCCATTGCCCTAAGAGATGTACCCGTAAACATATTGCTGTGAGAGATGTCTAAGATTTTGGTGCCTATGCTTTCTTCTAGGATTTTTATAGTTTCACGTCTTACATTTAGGTCTTTTATCCATTTTGAGTTTATTCTTTTTTATGGTGTAAGTTGGTGATCTAGTTTCATTTTTTCATATGTATCTGTCCAATTTTCCCAACACCATTTATTGATGAGACTGTCTTGACTCAATTGTATGCACTTATCTCTTTGTCAAATATTAATTGAGCATAGTGGCTTGGATAGATTTCTGGGCTCTGTGTTCTGTTCCATTGGTCTATATGTCTGTTTTTGTTCCAGTACCAGGCAGTTTTGAGAACAGTGGCTTTGTAATATAGCTTGATATCTGGTATTGTGATTCCTCCAACTTTGTTCTTCTTTCTCAAGATTGTTGTGGCTATTTGGGGTCTTTGTTGGTTGATATACATTTTTGGAGAGTTTGCCCTAGGTCTGTGAAATATGCTCTTGGTATTTTAATAGGTAAATAGGATTGTTTTTGTTTTTTGTTGTTTTTTTTTAGTTTCTCCTTCTGGGGATTCATTATAGGTGTATGAAAATGTTATGGATTTTTAGTCTTAATTTTGTATCCTGCTACATTTCCAAATTTGTATATTAAATCTAGTAGTTTTTTGATGGATGCTTTGGTGTTTTCTATGTACAGTATCATGTCATCTACTAATAATGAGAATTTTATTCATCCTTTCCAATTTGGATGCCTTTTATCTCTTCTTCTTGTCTGATTGCTATGGCTAGGACTTCCAGTACTATATTGAATAAGATTGGTGAAAGAGGGTACCCCTGTCTTGTAACTGTTCTTAGGGGAAATGGTTTTAGTTTTTGCCCATGGATTGTGATGTTGGCTGTAGGTTAGTAATATATGGCTTTTATTATGTTGAGGTATAGTCCCTCCATTTCCACTTTGCTGAGAGTTTTTAACAAAAAAAGGTGCTAGATTTTGTTGAATGCTTTTTCTGCATCAATTGATACGATCATGTGATTTTTGTCTTGCAATCCGTTAATGTATTATTTCACATTTATTGATTTGCAAATGTTGTACCAGCCTTGCATCCCTGGAATAAATCCCACTTAATCATGGATATGAACTTTTTAATGTATTGCTGGATCTGATTTGCTAATATTTTATTGAGGATTTCAGCATCTATGTTCATCGGAGATATTGGCCTATACTTCTCTTTCTTTGTAGTGTCTTTATCTGGTTTTGGATTAGGATAAAGTTAGCCTCATAGAAAGAGCTTGAAAGCGTTCCATCCTCTTGAATTTTTTGGAATAGTTTGAGAAGGATAAGAATTAGCTCTTTGAATATTTGGTAAAACTCCCCTGTGAAACTGTCTGGACCAGGGCTTTTATTTGCTGGAAGTTTGTTTGTTTGTTTATGTATGTATGTATGTATGTATGTATGTATATATTTATTTATTATTACTGCTTCAATTTCATCAGTAGTTATCCGCCTATTCAGTTTTTATGATTCTTCCTGATTGAGTTTTGGAAGGTTGTTTTTGGCTAGGAGTATGTCCATTTTGTCCATGTTGTCCCATTTGTAGGAGTAAAGTCATTGATAGAATTTTTTTTTTTTTTTATAATTCTTTGTATTTCTTGTGGTGTCATTTGCTACTTCACCTCTTTCATTTCTGGTTTTGTTTATTTGGGTCCTCTTTATTTCCTGGTTAGTCTGACTAGAGGTTCATCCATTTTGTTTATCCTTTCAAAGAACCAGCTCTTGGTTTTATAGATCTTTTGTTTTGTTTTTTTGTTTCTTTTTTGGTCTCTATGTCATTTATTTCTGCTGTGATCTTTATTATTTCCTTCTTTCTACTTACTCTGGGCTTTTCTTTTCTTTTTTTTTTTTCTTTCCAATTTTTTTTATTAAGGTATTATATGTGTACATATCTTACCATTGCCCCCCCACCCCACTCCCATATATGCCCTCACCCCCCAGAGTTTTGCGTCCATTGGTTATGCTTATATGCATGCATACAAGTCCTTTGATTGATCTCTTATCTCCCCCATCTTTTTCTCTTTCTAATCCTTTAAGTTGTAGTGTTAGGTAACTTATTACCAGTTTGTTTGTTTTTTTCTTTTTTGAGGTAGGCCTATAGAGCTATGAACTTTCCTCTTAGGACTGCTTTCACGGTGTCTCATAGATTTTGGATTTTTGTGTGTTCATTTTCCTTTGTTTTCAGGATGTTTTTTATTTATTCTTTGATATCTTTGGTAACACCTTTATTTTTTAAAATCATGCTATTTAGCCTCCATGTATTTGATGGTTTTTTTTTTTTTTTTTTTTTTTGTGTGTGTGTGTGTGCTTTTATTGTAGCTGATTTTTAATTTAATGCCATTGTGGTCTAAAGAGATGCTTGATATGATTTCAATCTTCTTGAATTTGTAGAGACTTAGTCTATATCCTAACATGTGGTCTATCTTTGAAAATGTCCCATGTGCACTTGAGAATAATGTATATTTCATAGCTTTGGGGTGAAATGTTCTGAAGATGTCAATTAGTTCCATCTGATCTAGTGTATCATTTAGGATTAATGTTTCCTTGTTGATTTTTTGTCTAGAAGATTTACCCAGTGATGTCAGTGGGGTATTAAAGTCCCCAAGAAAATTTATTTTTAAATGTACATTTGAGTTTTAGAGTCAGATGAAATAAAATAAACAATCCGAAGATATTTGGGCATAGCAAAATAAGAAATACTGACCAATTTGTGGATCTCTGGGAAGATAAGTTTTGGTATTTTTCATAAAAGTCTTCTCATTTCCTGTTTTAGCACATTTGCTTTAATAAGGAGTCATTTGGAGGCAGGGCTTGGCTCTGTGTGAGAGAGCAGAGGCAGGTCTAGATGTAGGAACGGGGCAATGGTTTCTGGTCTTAGCACTGCCATGCATCATTGAATTAACCAATTGGCCTTCCTGAACTTCAATGGCAGTTTATGGCTCACCAGGAATATACCAAACCCTGGATTAAACACTGTACAAGCACTTTCTTTTTAATCCTCCTAACTCTACAAGGGAAGAACATTTATTATATTTATTTTGCAGGTGAAAAAACTTAGTTTCCTTAGACTTAGAGTAGTGGTTAGATTTACTTAGGATTCCATACATTTTTAGCCACCAGGTCAGAATTCAGTAGCAGTCATCTAATTCCAAAATGTGTGATGCCAATCAATCCATACACATATGTAATGATGCTTGATTATATATGTGAGACACAGGCATCAAGATCCTCTTCTTTGCTTTATTATTACTTAGTATCTCTGCATTATTAATATTCCTAAGTAGTTTTTCTATAGGAAGAAACATTTCTGATAAGGTTGACACAAGTTCTGGCTCTCTAGTTAGTATTCAGAGTAAATTCATTGATTTGACATGTACATTCATCGTCGTCATTCTCTTGTGGGTACTTTCAGTGTGAATTTTGTAAGTGTAAGTTATCCAAGCTTAAAGGCAATTCTACATGATCCAACATTATAATAAAATGATAAACTGGTCCTAAAAGCCATCTGGCTAGATTGGCCTTCTTTTACCTGGGTTAGAGGATGTGAGACTTAGTGGCAATGGGTGCTACTTTTGTTTTAAGTTATATTCCTTTTAGCCATCCCAAATATTTCTCGTGTATTCCCTAACTCAGATTTTGAGCCTATCTTCTCACTTTCTTAGGCCATACATTTGTAAGTCATCATCACAACTTAATTTTCCTAAAACCTCACCACTATGCAATCAATCACAGAGCCCAGGCAAATGTACTTGATAAATATGTTTTCACTCATTGCTTTCACTGAACTTTTTCTATTTTAGCTACACAACTATTTACCATTGTGTTACAATTATACTCAGTACAGTGACCTGCTGTATGGTTTTATAGCCTAGATGCAATAGGTTAGGGCGACCATATAGCCTAGGTGTGTAGTAGGCTATACCAGCTAGGCTTGTGTAAGTGCACACTCTGATGTTCACACAATGCAAATTCACCCAGCAACAAATTGCTTAAAACATATCCCCATTGTTAAGCAACATATGACAATTAGAGGTGAGAGTAGAGAAATGAGAAGGTTCTAGATTAAGAAAGCTCTTCTATGCCATTCCAAGGAGTTTTGTAATTGCATGCTATACAGATAATCATTAGTATGCAACTAATTAAATTAGAGCTTATATTCATTTATTCATGCATGCATGTAGCATATGTTATGGTAAACATATATATGAGGTATGGATAAACTGAATAATTTGTTACATATGGTAGTGATTTTTATTTTATGCATGGGAGATAGTTATTATTTGAAGTTACATGATGTACCCATGTTTTGGATCCTGCGAATGTAAGGTTGAGAGTGTTTACTGGTATTCCAGAATGCAATGATATTTATTCACTCTACCAAGACAATGTGAAGAAGAAAGGTCTCTTGGTTTTAGAATAAGAAGGTCTTGGATTTTATGTCCATTATATCTCAGTAAAACTGGGAGAAAAGGAGAAAGTCTTAGGTTTCAATCCTATCTCTTTTACTTCCAAGCTGTATGGGTTTTTTTGAGATTTTTTTCACTTATTCAACTTAAATTTTTCCACCTGCAAAATTGTTCTTTCCAGCAGGAGAAATTGTGAATATCCTATCTCTTCTACTTCCAACCTGTGTTTTGTTTTGGGTTTTTTGGGTTTTTTTGAGAATTTTTTTTCACTTATTCAATTTAAATTTTTCCACCTGCAAAATTGTTCTTTTCAGCAGGAGAAATTGAGAGATGAGCTTTCACTCACTATCTTATTGTTTAAAAACTAAAATAATATTTTGAAACTGAAACTGTTTGTGCTTACCTACTGGTGAGGAGGGGGTTACTTATTCTATTGACATTTGAGTTTGCAAAGTAGATGAATGAATGTAGCATACATGATTCATATTAATAATGAAAATATAGCTCCCACACAGGTTTCCCACTAGTCTTATATTATTCAGGCTTCAGTGCATGATGCACATGCTGAATATTTAATAACTGAAGAAAAGAAGACCCAGATGAAAGAACATTGAGTTGTCATACATATGCCGGAAAAAACCCTTATCCCCTGATGAGAGAGAACAGACTGGGTCTGTCAATGGCAAAAGACAGCATTTCTACACCTCTAGTCCAATGTCACTACAGACTGCAATGACATCTTATAACAACGAATGATTTACTACAGAAAATGAAAAAAAAATCATACTCCTTTGCTAAGAATTCATATTGAAAGGTCATTACAGAGCATGTAAAATCCCTCTGAAGCTGCTTAATGCTCTTTCACTTTTCACTCCAATATCTTCAGGTGGTGAGAGTGGGCAAGTGTAATTAAAGCAAAAAAAAAAAAAAGCAGATTGTAATTTGCATAGTCAGAGGTACAAGAAAAGCAAATTAATGAAGATTTGCTTGAGGAAATATCGTTGATCAACCAAAAAATAATGGGGAAACGATGAAATTAAATGTCTGGCTTTGCACTTTGCTTGTAGAGATGTTGTTTTCCTCTTTATTCTCCTTCCTTCTTTCCTCGCTGTCTCCGTGGCGAGGCATGAGCGTCTCCCTAGGGCAAAGGCTGCTCCTCTAAAGCACATAAAGACTTTATGAGATACAAAGTTTTCTTAAGAAAATGAGATTTTTCCAATTCAGTTCACCCTCAAAATGAAATTAGCTTGGTGTATTATGTGAATTGTGGTGGGTTTTTTTTTCTCCCTTTTTATAGTCAGCATTTTGGCTGTATTGCAGAGACTGAGAGACTATTTGGGGTAAGAAAACAGACCACAAAGAATTCACATTTATTTGGAGAATTGGGAAAAGTACCATCAAAATATAAACTTAGCCAACCTCTTTATGGGATAAACTGTGAAACTGTGTTTTTCTCTTTATTTATAAACTGTCACATTTTCAAATCAGACTTTATTTTTATATCTTTCTTGCTTTCATTGTGTTCTTATTTCTGTACCCCAAAGCAATAAAATGGTGTTAACATTTTTTTCTCATTATCCGTCTTCATTGTTGTTACCATATTTAAATTTAGCACAATGTCATGTTCACTGTTTGACAAGCCCTGAAACTCAAGGTTAGAAATTCTCTAAAACTTATTGCCAGCTTGAATGTCCAAAATTTGTCTAAGATCACATAACCATTTATCAATTTGCTGAGACAAACACTTGTAGCCTTGGACGTTGCAAAACCTGTAGGCAGCCAGGGACCTAATGAATTAATCAGTTATTTTCCCCAATCTAATAAAGATATGAAATTAAAACAGGAACTATAGATGTGAATTCATTCTATTTCAAATGTTTGCAACTTTTTAGGTGTGCACAAAGTGCACTATATCTTTCTACACCAATTTTTCAGACCCTGGTCCATTTTACTATGTCTGGAAGTATCCTCCTTCTTTTAACAGAAAATATGCCTCCAGAAAATCTTGGAGGTATTGAAACTGAAGGGTGACATAATACTTATTTATTATGTGGATAACTGTAGAACCACAACATAAGAAAAGACAAAAATACTTTAAATAGTAACAGTGATTGTGCCTCAGTGTTGGAATTTGATTTTTTCTAGCTTTTAGCTTTAATTCATCTGCTATACTTTAAATGACAAAGTTTTCTAATCACAGAAAGAATTACTTTAAAGCCGTACACTGAAAAACAAATTTTATATCAAATCCCCTACAACTTTGTGTTATACATTTTTGTGTTCATATATAAAATATATAAAAACTTCCTTAATTAAACTAAATTGAAATGTTTCAATGACAAATATTGGTTACATTGTATACTAAGGTCTGTCCATTCAGTTATTTATCCAAAAATATATTGAAGTGCCTGATAAATGTCTAACATGCTGCTAGACACACAGAAGTATTTGACACACATTTACTACTTTAAGAAAAAAATAAAAGGATGCCGGTCACTTTCCTCGGGAATGAGATTATTGAGAGGATAAAAATAATTCCCCTTTTCTCTATTTAGTGTATATGTCATATATCGTCTGGCAGCTCAAGGGATTATAAGTCCAGATGTCATTGTTTATATTTTCAAAACATCAAAACAACTCATCTCTTAAAAAATAAAAAATAAACTCCATTTTTATGGCATTTTTTTGCCATTTTAGCTCTCCCTTCTAACCAGCCCTTCATGAGGCCCATGGAAAGACAGTGCACCAATACATGCAAGGTAGCTGCTGAAGGCCATTTCTAAGGCTGTAATAATCAGTCTCTTTCAATGCACATGCTAATGCATACATAGATTTTGTTCTCCCAGTCAGGATGTAGTATGTTAGTTTTATAATCATGGAAATGAAGTAGATTTAAAAAGGTTTTTCCTCGGTCTCAGTCTTGCCTGTGGAGAAGCTTCCTGGAGTCCCCACCCACTTCAGCATGCCCCAGGAGTGGTTCCACACAGGACTCACATGGGTTTCAGTGCTGTCTGTGTTGTGCAGTGCGTATTGAAGGTAGGGAACATGACATGAACTCCTGAATCCACCCCATGTGCTGAGATCTAGAATGGCAGCGAGATAGATTTAAGAAGGTTACCACCTTCTCAGACAAAAGCTCTTCTTCACTCTGTTTTTGAAGGTATGTTAGCCTAAGGAACATATTGTTTTTCATTGCTTGTTAGTTTTACTATAATGGCCTAATTTGACTTCAGTTTCTATGATTCTTATATGCCATTGCTTGTACCAGTGATTTATTTTTCTTTCTTTTTAAGGTTTCATATGGAATGAATGTACAATACTTTACTCATTTAACATGAACATTTATTGTTTTCCATTTTTTATTATACAAACAGCATACACACTCACACAAATACATCCAAACATGAAGGAAATGTGAAATTTCTTGTTCCTGCATCTATGTTTAAGAGTTTTTCTAGCATATATAATTAGGAGTGAAAATGTTAGATCAATATATATGTTACTATGCAATAGTGCAAGAAAATGCCAAAGATTTTCTAAAAGGGCTGTAGCAAAACACATATCTAGGAAGAGGCCATGTAAATTTGCTTTGACATGCATCCTCTGGAACACTTGGTGTTGCTAGATTGTGGAATTGTTAGCAATCTGGTAGATATTAAATTATATCAAGTTATAATCTTAATTTCCATTCCTCTGATTATTAAACAGGATGAGCATCTTTTCTTATTTCATCTTCTGTGCAACACCTGCTTACACTTTGTTTTTAATTGAATTATTTACATGTTTTCTGTTGAGTTTAAATTTTTGAGCCAAAAAAAAAAACAAGTTATTGTAGATGTTTTCTGCAGAATTGGGGCTTACATTTTTAATTACCTTATGATGATAACTCTCAATGATATCCTAAATCTCAATTTTTTTCTTTTGTGATCAGAGTTTCTATATCTTGTTTAAGATACACTTCTCTACTCTGAGAAACTAGGTATTTTCTTACATTAACATAAAAAATATTAGAATTTGGTCTTTAAATTTATGTCTTTTATACACTAGAATTAGTTTTATGTGGTCTAAGATTATGATCCAACTAATTTTCCATGTAAAAAACTAGACCTTTTTATGAATAGCCATTTTTCTCCTTACTGATCTACACAGCTATGCCTATCATTTGAAATTTTCATATTATTTATGGGTTTGGGTTTAGTTTCTCTTTCTGTTCCATTTATCAATCTCTGTGCCTATATCAAGGATCTTAATAAATACATTATATATCTGAATATATGATAGGCAATCTCAAATACCTTATTCTTGGATTTTGCTC
Source organism: Cnephaeus nilssonii (assembly GCF_951640355.1). Taxonomy (NCBI): domain Eukaryota; kingdom Metazoa; phylum Chordata; class Mammalia; order Chiroptera; family Vespertilionidae; genus Cnephaeus; species Cnephaeus nilssonii. The sequence continues at coordinate 88,524,432 of NC_137081.1, forward strand.
CACCACACAAGTTTCAGAATCAGTTTGTCAATTTACTTATAAAAATAATACTTGAGATACTTATTATTAGTACAAAATGTATAGGTAATTTTGAAGAGAATTGACATTTTTATGATATCAAATCATTTTATCCAAAAACAAATATGATTTGTCAATTATTTACGTTTTCTTTAACATTTTTCAGTAAAGTAATATCATTTTCTCTGTTTCTTTAGCACATATTCTCTGAGATTTATTCCTTATTACTTAATAGTTTTGTTGTTTCATAACTAATATCTTATGTTTTTAAATCTATTTTAATAAATAAAAATAGAGATTGTTATATCAATTTTATATTCAGCCAGTTTGCTGAAGTTTTAATAATTTGTCTGAATTATTTTAACTTGTCCAATAGACAAACATGTCAGCTACCAAAATTAAAAGTTTTGATATTTTCTCATATTCATTTTATTTTTCATTAAGCTATATCTAATTTTCTATTTAGACAATTCATTGAATTTTGGATAATATAAATTCATTTTTTATTCTTTTTTAAATTGTTGGTTCTTTTTGAAATTAGCATTACTACTTTATGTGTTTATGTGTTGCTTACTAACATGTTAATTTCATAAACCCATTTTTTAAAATTATTTCTAATAATTCCAATATCTGAAGACTTTTGAATACTTAGACTCTGATTTTAGTTTCTACTGTTTACCTTTGTTCATGGTGGTTTGTTCCCCTTAGATCTGGTGATTTTATTTGTGAGCTCATATTTGCTTAATATTCATCTTTAAGAATGCTTAGGGCTAAATTAATGATTCTGAACACTATTGGGCACTTCCAAATCAGTCAGTGCAAATGACATGAGATCACTGTGGTCTCATTCATAGGACCCAACGTTCTAGGCTCAGTACCCTTTCCTCTAGTCCAGTGTTTACTCGCCAGAACACAGAGTTAATGTCAGAATTTGGCCTTGGTGTTACTCTGCATTTTGTATTTTGCATTACTGTTCATTCTTCAGTTTTAGGTTTTCATAATTTATTTGTTTAGATAAGCTTGTTCTGAGACTCTATAAAGTGTCCTTACCTCAAATACTTTAAAAATGATCATTTACATACAATCTAGTTCTTTTGTTGTTTGCTTTTGAGTTGGAAGTTCTGCACTACTGTCAGAAATGGAGTTTACAGACTAAGTATTTTAACTTTGCAAATATATAATTTGCAATATGAGCACTAAGAAAAATCAATAAAAACTGGAGCTATAATCACAACTCATTCTGAAACTCTTTAATCTCAAGGTGGGCCATTGTTGCATAGGATGAAAAGCAAACACACACAGAACATGTGTGTTTACAATAGAAATCCATAAGGATGTGTACTGCACCAGCTGTGTTGGTTCAAGTGCATGTGAGGGTTCTCATATATGTTAGCTTGGATATGCTAAATGTCTTTAACCTTAGGTTTTGGTGAATATTTTCTAAGTTATGGGTTAATCTGTTGTAACTGAGACTCAAAATAGGAGAGACTCCAAGTGAGGCATAGCAGCCCTGGGCTTATGTAACAGTTTCACAGTGTCAGTTAGCCAGGCTCTTACTGCCTGTCATAATGCTTCCACATCCCTACTGTATTTCCCTTACCTGCGTGGTCCAGAGCAACTCTCCTTTGCTTCCACATTCCTTCAAGAGAAAAGGGAAAGAGAAAAGGAGAAGGTGCAACTCTTTCTATTCAAGAACACAAGAAGACCGTACCTCCGCTATACCCACAAGCCATGCTCACAAGCCACACCCATTAACCAATCAGGAGCGAATAAGCAAATAAACCCAACCAAGATGGCTGTGGCCACAGATAGCAGGAGGGAGGCTTGGGTTTCCCTGGCAATGGAGGAAGCCAAGCTTTCCACCTGCCGTTGCCAGCCTAGGCCTCCACTCAAGGCTACAAAGTTTCAATTATAGAAGGTAAATAAATAGAAACAGAAATGGCAGCAGACACGGAGCTGGAGAGAGCAGGAGGCTAGGGTTGCCCCCGGCAATGGAGGAAGCCAAGCTTCTGAAGCCCTGGACTGCCTTGGCCTTTGCTCCAGGTTACAAAGTTTCAATTATAGAAGATACATAAATCCCAACAGAAAGGGCTGCCGCCTCAGAGCAAGCAGGAGGCTTGGCTCTAATCCAGGCTACAAAGTTTCAATTGCAGAAGATAAATAAATCTCAGATACCAAGGCCTCTGCTTGGGTTGCCAGGGGGCATGGCCTGCCTGAAAACCACCACAGGCCCCTCGCCCAGGCCACCCCACACCCCAAGGGAACTCCCACCCTGATCTGGGACACCCTTCAGGGCAAACCACCTGGCCCCCACCCATGCACCAGGCCTCTATCTTATCTAATAAAAGAGTAATATGCAGATTGACCATCACTCCGACACACAAGATGGCTTCCCCCATGTGGTCAAAGATCCTGCCCCCATGTGGACACAAGATGGCCACCACAAGATGGCGAGCAGGGTAGGACAGTTGGGAGGCACCAGGCCTGCAAGGGAGGGCAGTTGGAGGCAATCAAGCCTGCAGGGGAGGGCAGTTAGGGTTGACCAGGCCAGCAGAGGAGGGAAGTTGGGGGTGACTGGGCCTGCAGGGAAGGGCAGTTGGGAGGGACCCAGACCTGCAGTGGAGAGCTGTTGAGGGGGACCAGGCCTGCAGGGGAGGGCAGTGAGGGGTGACCAGGCCTGCAGGAGAGGACAGTTAGGGGTGACCAGACCTTCAGGGGATGGCAGTTAGGGGAAACCAGGCTGGCAGGGGAGCAGTTAGGCATCAATCAGGCTGGAAGGGGAGTGGTTAGGGAGTGATCAGGCTGGCAGGCAGAAGCAGTTAGGAGCAATCAGGAAGGCAAGCCCGTGAGCAGTTGGAAGCCAGCAGTCCTGGATTGTGAGAGGGATGTCCGACATTGGAGAGGGTGCAGGCTGGGCTGAGGGACACCCCACCCATGCACAAATTTTGTGCACTGGGCCTCTAGTCTGAAATAAAATAGAAAGAATAAACAGCAATTAAATTGAAGCAGATGATCAAATAAAAGATTTAAAGGATAAGAAAACACTAACTACACATGCAGAGTAACAAAAAGAAAAGAGAATTTTAAAAAATGATGAAAGTCTACAACAACATCAAACACAATAACTTCTGCATCATAAAGGTACCAGTAGGAGAAGAGAATGACCAAGTTATTAAGAACCTATTTAAAGAAATAATGGTTGAGAACTTCCCTAACTGGGTGAAGGAAAAAGTCACACAAGTTCAGGAAGCTCAGAAAGTCCCAATCAAGATAAACCCGAAGAGACCCACACATACACATAACATAATTAAAACGTCAAAGATTAAATGCAAAGAGAGAATTTTTAAAGCAGGTAAAGAGAGACAGTTAGTTACTACAAGGGAGTTCCTATAAGGCTCAGTTGATTTCTAAAAATAAATACTTAGGCCATAAGGGGTTGGCATGAAATATTCAAAGTGATGAAAAACAAGGAACTGCAACTAAAACTATTCTATCAAGCAAGGCTGACATTTAAAATTAAAGGCAAAACAAAGGGCTTTTCAGACAAAAAAGCTAAAAAATTAATTACCACCATACAAGTATTGCACAAATTGTTAAAGGGCCTGCTTTAAGAAAAAGAGAAATGGAGAGGAATGTTGGTATAAAAAACAAAATGGCAATAAATAACTACCAATTATAACTTTAAATGTATTAAATGCTCCAATGAAAAGACATTGGGTAGCTGAATAAATAAGAAAACATGACCCATAAATAAGCTATCTTCAAAAGATCGGCCTCAAAGCAAAAGATTCACACAAATTGAAATTGATAAGATCAAAAAAGTATTTCATGAAAATGAAAAAAAAATAGTGGTAGCAATACTTATATTAGACAAATAGACTTCAAACATAGGTTTTGGTAAGAGATAAAGAAGGACACTACTGCCAGGCCAGTGTAGCTCATCAGTTGAGCATCAACCCAGAAACCAAGAGGGCACTAGTTTGATTCCCCATCAGGGAATATGCTTGGGTTGTAGGCTCAATTCCCAGTAGGGTGTGTGCAGGAGGCAGCCAATCGATGATTCTCTCCCATTGATGTTTCTATCTCTCCCTGGCTCTCTAAAAATCAATAAGAACATTTTTTTAAAAGGACACAACATAAAGATACAGGAGGCAATCCAACAAGAGGATATAATTATTGTAAATATTTATGCACCCTAAATGTATAAAGCAAATCCTGATGGACATAAAGAGAGAGATTGACAATAATACAGTCATAGTAGAAGATTTTAATAACCAAATGACATTAATGAATAGATCCTAAAAACAGAAATAAACAAGAAAACAGTAGCATTAAATGACACACTAGATCAGATGCTTAGAGCATTTCACTCAAAGACAGCAGAATATACATTGTTTTCAAATGCACATGGAACATTTTCTAGGACAGACCACATGTTAGGACACAAAAGAAATCTTGATAAATGTAAAAAAAATAAAATTACATCAAACATCTTCTCTGACCATAATGCTATAAAAATAGAAATCAATCACAAGAAAAAAATGGAAAAATGCTCAAACACATGGAGGCTGAATAACATGTTAGTAAACAATAAATGGGTTAACAATGAGATCAAGGAAGAAACCGAAAGCCACCTGGAAACAGATGAAAATAAACACACAACAACCAAAAATCTATGGAACACAGGAGAAGCAGCCCTGAGAGGAAAATCCATAGCATATAGGCCTGTCTAAAAACTCAAGAAATGTAACAATAAACAATCTAAACTCACACCTAAAAGAACTACAAAAGGAACAACAAAGCCCAGAGTAAGTAAAAAGAAAATTATAGTGGAAATTAGATAGAAACTAAAAACACAATAAAAAACATCAATGATAGAGTTTATTATGTACCTACATGGTTATAAGTACTTTATATATAGTCAATATTATTACATAATAATTGTTGTTAAAACCTACTAAGAGGTTGTTATTACTCTCCCCATTTTAACTCTATCAAATGTTTTATTAAATAAAGTAATCATTTTAATATCTGGTACAACTAGCTCTGCTTTGCTATGTACTATTTTTCTGAACTTGCCTGGATATTCTTCTATGTTTATTTTCCATGTGATATTCAAAGATCAATATGTTGCATTTTATCGGGCTCATATTAAACTTATGGATTAATTTATGTAGTTTTAGTATTTTTATAATAATGTCTTTCTTTCCAAGAACAAAGTATATATCATTACATTTGGTCAAATTGTCTTAGGCCCTTATAAGCAATTTAAAATTATTTTCACCTACATTTACAAAGTTTTAAAAAGTTTTATTTTATAGATATTTTATTTCACTGGTTGTTATTATAAATGTAATCCTTTCATTATGTTTATATATGTTGTAAAACTACTACTTTTTGCATATTAATATTGTAGTCAGCTACTTTAAGGAGTTCTTACCTATTGCTTTTACTATTTTATCAGCTGTTGATAAAATATAACAATATTTGAAGGTCAGGCTTTTAGGAAGTAATTAGTTTTAGATGAGGTCATGGAGGAGGGAACCTAATGATGAGATCAGTGCCCTTATAAGAAGAGACATCAGACAGCTTGCTTCTCACTCTCTCTCTCCACCATGTGAGGACACAAAGAAGGCAGTCATCTGCAAGCCAGGAAGGGAGTCCTCACCAGAACTGGACTATGTTGGCACCCTGATCTTGAACTTCCAAACTCCAGAAGTGTGAGAAAATAAATTTCTGCTGTTTAGACCACCTAATCTACAGTATTTTGTTATGTCAACCTGAATGGACAAAGACAATAGTAAAAGCATCTGCAAATAATCACCATTTACTCTTTTCTTCCAATGTTTTTATTTCATTATTTTCTCATTTAATTGCATTAGCAACTACACCCAGAAAATCTTAAATATTAGTGACAGAATGGTTCTAATAGTTCACCTTTAAACATGATGTTTAAGAGTTAGTTTTCAGTTTTTGTAAAATGTTACCAATAATAATGATGATAGCTAATACTTATTTTTAAAAATATCAATGAAACCAAGAGCTGATTTTTTAAAAGATAAACAAGACTGACAAACCTTTAACTAGACTGATCAAAAAAATAAATAAAGAAAGAAGAAGAAGAAGAAGAAGAAGAAGAAGAAGAAGAAGAAGAAGAAGAAGAAGAAGAAGAAGAAGAAGAAAGAAATAGAGAGGACCCAAATAAATAAAATCACACATAAAAGAGAAGTAACAACTGACACCACAGAAATACAAGGGATTTTCAGAAAATACTATGAACAACTATACTCCAATAAGTTAGAAAACCTTGATGAAATGGATAAATTGCTAGAAACATGCAATCTTCCAAAACCGAATAAGGACGAATCAGAAAATCTGAATACACCAATTACAATTAATGAAATTGTGGCAATATTAAAACAAAACAAAACAAAACAAAAACCTCCCAGTAAACAAAAGTTCTGAACTGTATAACTTCACAGAAAAATTTTAGCAAACATTCAAAAAAGAAATAACACCTGCCTTTCTCAAACTATTCCAAAAAATCCAAGAGGAGGTAAACTGCCAAGCTAAATTTAGGAGGCCAGCATTATTATAACTCCAAAATCAGAAAAAGACACTACAAGGAAAGAAAATTATAGGCCAATATCCCTGGTAAGTATAGATGCTAAAGTCCTCAACAAAATATTAACAAACCAGGTCCAGCAATACATTAAAAACATCATACACCATGATCAAGTGGGATTTATTCTGGGGCTACAAGATTGATACAATATTTGCAAATCAATAAATGTGATACATCACATAAATAAAGGAGAAAATCACATGATCTTATCAATAAATGCATAAAAAGCATTCAGCAAAACACAGCACCTAGTTATGTTAAATACTTTCAGCAAAGTAGGAATAGAGGTATCATAGTTCATTATAATAAAGCCTGTGTCACACTCAATGGGAAAAACTAAAAGCATTTTCCTTAATCTCAGGAACAAGACAGGGATATCCACAGTGACCAGTCTTACTCAACTTATTACTGGAACTTCTAGCCACAGCAGTCACACAAGAGGAAATAAAAGGCATCCTAAATATAAAATAGGAAGTAAAAGTGTCATTATTCACAAATGATATGGTACTGTAGATAGAAATCCCTAAATATTCTACACACAAACTACTAGAACAGATAAATGAATTCAGTAAAGTAGCAGGATACACAATTAATATTCAGAAATAAGTTGCATTTTTATATACCAAAAATAAACTATGAGAAAGAGAAATTTAAAAATTAATTCCATTTACTATTGCAGTAAAAAAAAAAAAAAAAAAAAAGTGGGGTACCCTGGACTAAATTTAACCAAAGAAGTGAAAGATGTGTACTCAAAAAATTATAGGAAACTGAAGAAAGGAATCAGAAAAATACAAGTAAGTGGAAGCATATACTATACTCATGCTTTGGAAGTAATAACATTATTAAAATGCCCATACTACACAAATCTATAGATTCAATGTAATTCCTATTAAAATATCAATGGCATATTTCACAGAGATAGAAAAAATTCCAAAAATGTATATGGAACCACAAAATACCCTGAGTAGTTGAAGGTATCACAGCACTTCATAATAAACTACTAGAGGCCCGGTGCACAAAATTCATGCATGGGGGGTGGTTTCCCTCAGCCTGGCCTGCACCCTCTGCAATCCGGGACCTCTCAGAGGATGTCCGATTGCCGCAGGGATCGGGTCTAAACCAGCAGTCGGACATCCCTCTTGCAATCCAGGACTGCTGGCTTATAACCGCTTGCCTGCCTGCCTTCCTGATCATCCCCTAACTGCTCCCCTGCTAGCCTGATTGCCCCCTAACTGTTCTCCCCTACCAGCCTTATTGTCCCCTAACCACTTCTGCCTCAGCCCCCACCACTGTGGCTTTGTCTAGGAAGATGTCTGGAAGATGTTTGGTCTAATTAGCATATTACCCTTTTATTAGTATAGATATTTCACGGCCATAGTAACCCAAACAGCCTGGTACTGGCAGAAGAACAGGCATACAGATCAATGGAAAAGATCAGAGAGCCCAAAATAAGCCTAACCCTTTATAGTCAATTAATTTTTGACAAAAGAGGCAAGAATAGACAATGGATTAAAGACAGTCTATTCAATAAATTGTGTTGGGAAAATTGGACAAGTACTTGCAAAAAAAAGAAAAGAAAGAAAGAAAGGAAGGAAGGAAGGAAGGAAGGAAGGAAGGAAGGAAGGAAGGAAGGAAGGAAGGAAGGAAGGAAGGAACTAGACCACCAACTTACACCAGGCACAAGAATAAACTCAAAAATGGGAAAAAAAGACTTTAATGTGGGTTTCAAACCCATAAAAATCCTAGAAAAAAAAAACATAGACAGTAAAATCTCAGACATCTCCTGTAGCAATATTTTTGCCAATATATCTTCTTAGGCAAAGGAAACAAAGAAGAAATAAATAAATTGGACTACCTCAAATTAAAATGTTTTAACACAGCAAAAGAAACCATCAATAAGATCAAACCCATTGAATGGGATAATATATTCCTCAAAGATACATCTGATAAGGGGTTAATTTCCAAAATATATAAAGAAGTTATAGAACTCAACACCAAGATGTCAAAAAATTAAAAAAATGGGAAGCCCTTGATAGTTTCTCAGTTGGTTGGAGCATTGTCCCATGAACCAAAAGCTGTAAGTTTGGTTCCCAATCAAGCCACATACCTAGTTTGTGAGATCCATCCCCAGTATGGCATCTCCAGAAGGCAACACATTGATGTTTCCCACATTGATGTTCCTCTCTCCCTCTCTCTAAAATCAATTAAAAATACATATCCTTGGATGAAGATTCAAATAAAAAGAACCAAAAAAAAACAACAACAAAAAAAACCTTGGGCAAAGGATCTGAATAGACAGCCCTCCATAACAGGACATACCAATGGCCAATAGACATATGAAAATATGCTCAACCTCACTAATCATCCGAGAGATACAAATTAAAATCACACTGAGGTAGCTTTTCACACCTGCCAGAATGGCTGTCATCAATAATTCAACAAATAGCCCTGGCTGGTTTGGCTCAGTGAATAGAATGTCAGCCTGGGGACTGAAGGGTCCCGGGTTTGATTCCAGTCAAGGGCACATGCCCAGGTTGCAGTCTCAATCCCCAGAGGGTGGTGTGCAGGAGGCAGCCAATCAATGATTCTCTCTCATCATTGATCTCTCTCTCTCTCTCTCTCTCTCTCTCTCTCTCTCTCTCTCTCTCTCTCCCTCTCTCTCTCTCTCTCCCTTCCTCTCTGAAATCAATAAAAAATATTAAAAAATAAAATAAAATAAATCAACAAACAACAAGTATTAGTGAGGGTGTGGAGAAAACAGAACCCTAGTGCCTTGGTTGGCAAAATGCGGCTCGCGTGCCACATGCGGCTCTTTGGCCCCTTGAGTGTGGCTCTTCCATAAAATACCACAGCCTGGGTGAGTCTATTTTGAAGAAGTGGTGTTAGAAGTTTAAGTTTAAAAAATTTGGCTCTCAAAAGAAATTTCAATTGTTGTACTGTTGATATTTGGTTCTGATGACTAATGAGTTTACTGACCACTGTCCTAGTGCACTGTTAGTGGGAATGTAGACTGGTGCCGCCACTGGAGAAAATAGTATGGAGTTTCTTCAAAAAATTAAAAATGCAACTGCCTTATGACCCAGTAATCCCACTTCTGAAAATATATCCTAATAATTCTGAAACACCAATTCCAAAGAATATATGCACCCTTATGTTCATTGCAACATTATTTGCAATAGCCAAAATCTGGAAACCGTCCAGGTGTCCATCAGTAGATTAATGTATAAAAAAACTGGTTCATTTACACAATGGAATACTACTTGGCCATAAGAAAGAAGAAAATCTTACCTTGCACAAAAGTATGGATGGACCTAGAGATTATTATGCTAAGTGAAATAAGCCAGTCAGAGAAAGACAAATACTTATATGTGAAATCTAAAGAACAAAATAATTTAATAAAAAATTATAAACAGAAGCAGTGATACATAGAACGCAATGACAACTGTCAGATGGAAAGAGGGTTGGATGTTTAGGGAATATATATATATTATATATACTAGAGGCCCAGTGCAAGAAATTCATCCACTGGGGGGTGGGGGGGGCGGGGCAGGGTGGTCCCCTCAGCCCAGCCTGCATCTTCTCCAATCTAGGACCTCTCGGGGGATGTCTGACTGCTGGTTTAGGATATCCCTCTCACAATCCGGGACCACTGGCTCCTAATAGCCTGCCTGATCACCCTTATCTGCCCCCTGTTGGCCTGGTCACCAACAACTGTCCCCCTGCCCACCTAGTTGGCCCAAGTGCCCCCTGCCAGCCTGGTAGCCACTAACTGCCCCCCTCGCCAGCCTGGTTGCCCCTTATTGCCCTCCGGCCGGCCTGCTCACCCCACGCAGCCTGCTGCTCAGTCGTTTGGTCACCTCTCAATGAGCCCCTTGCTGGCCTGGTCACCCCACGCAGCCTGTTTGGTTGTCCATTCGGTTACAATGGTCACTTACACACACTAATAAAAGAGAAACATGCAAATTGACCATACCTCTGCTAAGCCCACAAGCCACGCCCACCAGCCAATCAGGAGCGTGTATGCAAATTAACCCAACCAAGATGGCTGCAGCCACAGGGAGAGCAGGGGGCTTGGGTTTCCCTGGTAATGGAGGAAGCCAAGCTTCCTGGTCGGCCCAGGCCTCTGCTCAAGGCTACAAAGTTTCAATTATAGAAGATAAATAAATCCCAGATACCAGGGCCTCCTCTTGGGTTGGCGGGGAGCATGGCCAGCCTGACAACCACCACAGGCCCCTCACCCAGGCCATCCCACACCCCAAGGGAACCCCCACTCTGATCCAGGATACCCTGCAGGGCAAACCAGCCAGCCCCCACCCAGCACCAGGCCTCTATTCTATCTAATAAAAGACTAATATGCAAATTGGCCATCACTCCAAAACACAAGATGGCTGCCCCTATGTGGTCAAAGATGGCTGCCTCCATGTGGACACAAGATGGCCGTCACAAGATGTCCAGCAGAGGGGGGCAGTTGTGGGCAATTAGGCCAGCAGGGGAGGGCATTTGGGAGGGACCAGGCCTACAAGGGAGGGCAGTTGGGGGTGACCAGGCTGGCAGAGTAGGGAAGTTTGGGGGGACCCAGGCCTGCAGGGGAGGGCAATTGGGGGGAACCAGACCTGCAGGGGAGGGCAGTTAGGAGTGACAAAGCCTGCAGGGGAGGGCAGTTAGGGGCAACCAGGCTGGCAGGGGAGCAGTTAGGCATCAATCAGGTTGGCAGGGGAGTGGTTAGGGGGTGATCAGACTGGCAGGCAGAAGCAGTTAGGGGCAATCAGGAAGGCAGGCAGGTGAGCAGTTGGGAGCCAGCAGTCCTGGATTGTGAGAGGGATGTCTGACTGCCCGTTCAGGCCTGACTCCTAGGTCCCAGATTGGAGAGGGTGCAGGCTGGGCTGAGGGACATCCCCCCTCATGTATGAATTTCGTGCAATGGGCCTCTAGTGTGTGTGTGTGTGTGTGTGTGTGTGTGTGTACTCACACATATATATATATATATATATATATATATATATATATATATATATATGACAGATAAACACAGGGAACAGTATGGTGATGGCCAGAAGGAAAGGGGGGATAAATGGGGATGGAAAGGGACTTTATTTGAGTGGTGTTTTAATGGACCAAAAAACAGAGGTTCGATTTCCTGCCACAGGAAAGCCAAACTTGTGAGGCAGGTGCTGGTTCAAAAGGAAAGAGATTTCTTTCAGGAGCCACAGTATCTGGGAGAATGGCAGACTCCCATTTCAAAGACCAATCTCATCTCTGTCCATCTCAAAGATCTTCTCCATCTGTCTCAAAGACCATCTTTCTTCCTGCTCAAACCCGCTGTTCTTTAGGGACAGGAAGGGGAGAGCTTTCTTTTTTTATCCAATTGTCTTGCTAGCTTTTGGTGAACTTAGTGTAAGAATCTCCCCTGAGGCGATCTTGATCAATGGGGAGACTCTCTGGTGCTCTGATTGACAGTCTCATTGGTGGGGAGCATCTTGCTAGTGGCTGTATAAGGCCTGAGAAATTATTTGGTCTGACCCTGCCCAGGTATTAGGGGTGAGTTAATTAAATGTTTAACTAAACATAGCAGGCCACTTTTTTTAAGTTGATAATTTTATAGGGCCCTTGAATGATGTTAAAGGTTCCCCACCCCTGGTCTATGGTAATAGTGAGAGAACAATGCAGCATGTATATAATGTTTTATTGAGCTGCATACTTGAAACCTGTATGGTTTTATTAACCAATGTCACCCCAATGCATTCAATAAAAAAGAGATTGGAAGTAATTTCTGTTTGATGGATTTTTAAAAGTAAAATTTGATAACTTTTACACCTTCTGAATTTTTGTTGTAGAAAATTATATTGTTCACCATTGTGTTAATGATTATTAAATTATTACTGAGTTTATACTTTTTTCTTTCTTCCCTCTTTCTCTGTTTCTTCTTTTCTTTCTTCCCTTTGTATTTCATTAGTTTGCTCTGAACAATGGTGATTAGAAGACATGAAAGTAGTAATTCCAGTTGTGTTCCTGACTTTATAGAAAAATGTATTAAGTGCCATGGCTAAGTGTAATGATTCCTATAGGTATCTAAGAGATATATGAGATCAAGTAAGAAAAAAGCCTAGTTGTAGTCTTTTTTCCTAAAAATTATGCTGAATGAGTTTTTATTTTATAAAAATACTTTTCTGCACCTATTAAAGTGATGTTTGAGTCTTGTTTTTTCAATCTGTTAATATGATGTATAACAGTGATTTCTTATTTTGAACATTTCTTTATTCCTAAAATTATTATTTATTTTCATAATTTTATAATTTTTATGAATACATTTTTAACTTACTTTTGAGGCATTTTTTTCTAAGCCTGACACCTTTTGTGGTGTTTGTTTCTTCTTTTAGAAAGTACTTTACTGCCCGTTCCTCAATTATTATGTGTCTGCTTTGAGTAGCGATGAACTTACTTCTTATGTAGCTTGTATCGTGTTTAAGTCTCCATTAACACAAGTAGAGAGCACCAGGAAAGAATTCCAAGTATGAATTAGGATTTATTTGCCACATGGTCATTCTGAATTATACAGTGTGTGTGTGTGTGTGTGTGTGTGTGTGTGTGTGTGTGTGTGTAGTAACCCCATTTATTGAACATTATGCTTTTCTGTGTTGACTGGAGCAGGGATATTGAGAGTAGAAACTGGAGAATCATCTTAAGTTTCCCCATGTTTCTACATATATACATTATCTGAACCCTGCAGGGAGTAATTACTAATTCAGTGATCTTTCGAGTTCCTCCTCTGTCTGTTTCTTTTTCAACCTTCCCTTGGCATTGTTCAAGATGAGTTTTACTTTTAACTAAACATCACAGCTCTACCTTAATAGCCATAATCATAAATCTAACTTAATTTATTATTGCCATGAACCAATAATAAATATTTAGTTTTATGAAGCAGTTTAAGAATTCTGTTAGAGATAGAATGCACATGATAAAGAAAGAATGCACAAAAAGATCCTTTCTAGGTCCTCAGATGTTTTGCTTGCCTACTGCTATTCTCCAAATTGTGTTCTAGATAGTTTACAGAAGGGTGCATAAACTATTGACTTATTCACCCACCTGGAATTATAGAGGTTATAAAAAAATTAAGATATAGTCATAAAATATTCTCTTTGAGGTAAACTTATAAATATTTAATTACATATAATTATTTAGAATGGAAAAGTGAATATCTAGGAAAATAGCAGTGAACTAAGAGTTAGGACATCTAGACTCAGTTTACACCCAGTTTGAGTGCACATTTGGTGTAGTATAACTTTGCAAATCCAATGGGTTTTTTTTAATTAAATTTTAAATGAAAATAAATAAAAATTTAATAGAAATTCTAAGCACATCCTATATAATAAAAGCCTAATATACTAAGTATCTGGTTGGCCATTCAACCAATCAAAGCATAATATGCTAATGATATGCTAAGGCCGCTCAACCACTCTCTACGACGTGCACTGACCTCCAGGGGTCAGAGAGTTGACCAGTTGACCATTTGACCATTAGCTATGACATGCACTGACCACCAGGGGGCAGACACTCCGACCCGTAGGTTAGCTTGCTGTTGGGGTCCAGCCGATCAGAACTGAGCGAGGTGAACTGGACATGCCTTAGAGCCCTCCCATGGTCTCTCCCCGGCTGGCAAACCTCCTGTGTCCCTCTCCAGCTCTGATCGTGCACCAGTGGGGTCCCACAGCCTGGCCTGTGCCCTCTCACAATCCGGGACCCCTCAGGGGATGTCAGAGAGCTGGTTTCACCTGATCCTGCAGACCAGGCCAAGGGACCCCACTGGTGCATGAATCCGTGCACCAGGCCTCTAGTAGATATACTATAAAACACCAAAAATCATACCGTTCAACCAACACTTAATCATTTAGAGTATATTCATGCACATCTTTGTCTAAGCTTATGCAACCATAAATATAAATAAGATTTTTGTTTCCATTTGCTTTTACTTTTCTAGTATAGGGCTATATTACTAAATAACCTCACCACTCAACTGTATTGCCTAATGATACACGAGGGTAAACTCTACAAGGCAATAGTTACAGCTAGCTCTCAACTTTATTAGCTAAAATGTATTCTACAGTTGGATATTAGGAAGATTTTTAGATTTTTGCTCTTTGTTTTTGCCAATCAACCAATTCTGCAATATAAATAACTGCACATACATTCTTTTTATATATTTTAATTGATTTTAGAGAAAGAGGAAGGGAAAGGGAAAGAAATATCGATGAGAGAGGGACATCAATCAGTTGCCTCCTGCATGACCCCACTTACAGATCAAGCCCACAACCTGGGCATATGTTCTGAATAGGAATCAAATGAGTGTGCTCTAGGTGCATGGGTCAATGCTCAGCCAACTGAGCCACATAAGCCAGGGTTGCACATGCATTCTTATATATTACTTGAACTTTTTTAAAATGAAATTTTTACTATTAAAAGTATTATATAAGTTCCCTTCCCCCCATTGACTCCTTCTAGCCAACCCCACCCTGTCCAAAACTTCACCACCCTATTGTCTGTGTCCATGGGTTATGCATATATGCATACAAGTTCTTTGGTTGATCTCTTCTCACTGACGCACCACTTACCCCCACCTTCCCTCTGAGATTTGATGGTTTAGTCCAGGCTTCTATGTCTCTGGATCTATTTGGTTCATTGGTGTTTTTTTTTTGTTCATTAGATTCCACTTATTAGTGAGATCATGTCATATTTTCTTTCTCTGACTGGCTTATTTTGCTTACCATAATACTGTCCAGGTCCCTCTATGCCAGTGGTCAGCAAACCACGGCTCACGAGCCACATGCGGCTCTTTGGCCCCTTGAGTGTGGCTCTTCCACAAAATACCACATGCGGGCGTGCACGTAAGTGAAATTTCGCGATTGAAACTTCATGGCCCATGCGCAGAAGTCAGTGTTTGGCCTGGGCAAGTCTATTTTGAAGAAGTGGCGTTAGAACACTCAAGGGGGCAAAGAGCCACATGTGGCTCACAAGCCGCCATTTGCCGACCACTGCTCTATGCTGTCTCAAGGGAAAATAGATCCTCCATTTTACTGGTGCATAGTATTCCATGGTGTAAATGTACCACACCTTTTGTATTGATTTATTTACTGACTAGAGGCCCGGTGCATGAAATTCGTGCACGGGGTGGGGGGGGATGTCCCTCAGCCCAGCCTGCACACTCTCAAATCTGGGACCCCTCGAGAGATGTCCGACGGCCCGTTTAGGCCCGATCCTGGTGGGATTGAGCCTAAACAGGCAGTTGGACATGCCTCTCACAATCCAGGACTGCTGACTCCCAACCGCTCGCCTGCCTGCCCACCTGATTGCCCCTAACCACTTCTGCCTGCCAGCCTGATCACCCCCTAACCAGTCCCCTGCCAGCCTGGTCACCCCTAAATGCCCTCCTCTGATGGCCCGGTCACCCCTAACTTCCCTCCCTTGCCAGCCTGGTACCCCCAACTGCCCTCCCCTGCAGGTCTGGTCCCCCCAACTGACCTCCCCTGCTGGCCTGGTTGCCCCCAACTTTCTTCCTCTGCTGGCCCGGTCACTCCTAACTGTCCTCGCCTGCAGGCCTGATCATCCCCAACTGCCCTCCCTTGCAGGCCTGGTCCCTCCCAACTGCCCTCCCCTGCTGGCCTGATTGCCCACAACTACCCTCCCCTGCAGGCCATCTTGTGGTGGCCATCCTGTGTCCACATGGGGGTGGCCATCATTGACCACATGGGGTGGCCATCTTGTGTGTTGGAGTGATGGTCAATTTGCATATTACCTCTTTATTATATGGGATGGGCACTTGGGCTTAGCTATTATAAATTGTGCTGATATGGAAATAGGGGTGCATACATTATTTCTGATTGGTGTTTCTGGTTTCCTACAATATATTCCTAAAATTTGGATCACTGTGTCAAATGCCAGTTCCATATTTAATTATTTTAGGAAACTCCATACTGTTTTCCATAATGGCTGCACCAGTCTGCATTTCCACCAGCAGTATACAAAGATTCCCTTCTCTCCACATACTCGTCAGCACTTGTCATTTGTTGATTTGTTGATGGTAGCCATCTGATAGTTGTGAGGAAATACCTCATTGTTGTGTTAATTTGCATCTCTCTGATGATCAGAGACTTTGAGCATTTGTTCATATGTCTCTTGGCCATCTGTATGTCTGCTTTGGAGAAGTTACTATTTAGGTCCTTTGCCCATTTTAGAATTGGATTGTTTGTCTTTTGTTAAGTTGTATGTTCCTTATATTTTGGGTATTAACCCTTTATCAGATGTATTCTTGCCAAATGTATTCTTCCATAGAGTGGACTCCCTTTTCTTTTTGTTGATTATTTTTTTTTGCTGTGCAGAAGCCTTTTATTTTGATATAGTCCCATTTGTTTATTTTCTCCTTAGTTTCCTTTGCCATAGGAGATGTATCTGTAAATATATTGCTACCAAGGATGTCTGAGATTTTTTTGCCTATGGTTTCTTGCAAAATTTTTATAGTTTCATGTCTTATATTTAAATCTTTATCCATTTTGAGTTTATTTTTGTGTATGGTATAAGTTGGTGGTCTAGTTTATTTTTTTTCATGTACCTGTCTAATTTTCCCAACACCATTTATTGAAGCAACTGTCTTGACTCCACTGTATGTTCTTCCCTCTGTTGTAAAATATTAATTGATTATAATGGCTTGGGTCGATTTCTGGATTCTCTGTTCTATTCCATTGATATAGATGCCTGTTCTTGTGCCAATACCAGGCTGTTTTGATTACAGTGACTGTAGTATAACTTGATATCTGATATTGTCATCCCTCCAACTTTGTTCTTTATCAAGATTTCTACAGCTATTCAGGCTCTTTTTTGGTTCCATATAAATTTTTGAGTATTTGTTCTAGGTCTGTGAAATATGCCATTGGTATTTTAATGGAATTGCATTGAATCTATAGATTGTTTCAGGTAGTATGGATATTTTAATGATGTTAATTCTAACAATCAATGAAAACCATTTATGTCTTCCTCTGTCTCTTATTTCAATGTCCTGTAGTTTTCTGAGTACAGGTCTTTTTCCTCCTTGGTTAAGTTTATTCCTAAGTATCTTAATTTTCTTGTTGCAATGGTAAATGGGGTTATTTGTTTACTTTCTCTTCCTGAGAATTCATTATTGGTGTATAGAAATGCCATAGATTTCTGGATGTTAATTTTGTATCCTGACACATTGCCAAATTCCTTTATTAAATCTAATAGTTTTTTGGTGGAATCTTTAGGGCTTTGTATGTACAATATCATGTCATCTGTGAAAAATGAGAGGTTTATTTTCTCCGTTCCAATTTGGATGCCTTTTATTTCTTCTTCCTGTCTGATTGCTGTGGCTAGGACTTCCAGTACTATCTATACTAATAAAAAGGTAATATGCTAATTAGACCAAGTGACCAGACATTTTCTGGACGTCCAACTTCCTTCTGGACAGTTAGGGGGCAACCAGGCTGGGAGGGGGGCAGTTAGGGGGTGACCAGGCCAGCAGGGGGGCAGTTGGGGGTAACCAGGCTGGCAGGGGGCAGTTGGGGGTGGCCAGGCCAGCAGGGGAGCAGTTAGGGGGCAACCAGGTAGGCCAGCAGGGGGGCAGTTGGAGGGCAAACAGGCTAGCAGGTGGGCAGTTGGGGGCGATCAGGAAGGCAGGCAGGTGAGCAGTTAGGAGCCAGCAGTCCCAGATTGCGAGAGGGATGTCTGACTGTGGGATCGGGCCTAAACCGGCAGTCAGACATTCCCCGAGGGGTCCCTGATTGGAGAGGGTGCAGGTGGGGCTGAGGGACCCACCATGCATGAATTTCATGCATCTGGCCTCTAGTCTATATATATAAAAGCCTAAGCGACAGAACAACTGAACAACTGGAACAACCAGAATTACCGATCTCCATGATGTGCACTGACCACCAGGGGGCAGATGCTCAATGCAGAAGCTGCCCCCTGGTGGTCAGTGCTTTCCCACAGCAGGAGCACTGCTCAGCTGATCGACCCATCCTGGCAGCCCACCAGCCCAGCGGCAGCCACTCACTCCCTCAATATTCCTGCAGGTCCAATCTCTGGAGAATGGACCAGGCACCAACGAACCAGTGCCACCAGCACTATCCCAACAGCGCTACAGGCCTCCTGGAAGTTGGCCACTTCCCCTCCCTAGATGCTCTGCAAGGAAGAAAAGATATAAAAGCGGCCGCCAGGTGGCTCCTGACAACTGACGCAAACGTCAGCGGGATGGATCCAGATCCTGGGCCTTCAAGGGCATCCCACCACCCACCTAGAGGGCTGATCATGTCCCACCACCCTGCCTCAGGACCTGTGCATGAATTCTTGCACCAGGCCTCTAGTGTTGAATAAGAGTGGTGAAAGTGTATATTCTCGCCTTGTTCCTGTTCTTAGGAGAAATGGTTTTAGTTTTTGCCCATTGAGTATGATGTTGGCTGTAGGTTTGCCATATTTGGCCTTTATTGTATGTTATGATTTCTCTATTCCCACTTTGCTTTGAGTTTTTATCAAAAATGTTTGTTGGATATTGTTGAATGCCTTTTCTGTGTCTATTGATATGATAATGTGAGTTTTGTCTTTCAATCTGTTTATGTGATGTGTCATGTTTATTGATTTGGGAATATTGTGCCACCTTACCTCCCTGGAATAAATCTCACTTGGTAATGGTGTATGATCTTTTAAATATAGTGCTGGATCCACTTTGCTAATATTTTGTTGTGGATTTTAGCATTTATGTTCATCATGGATATTGGCTTGTAGTTCTCTTTTTTTTTAGTGTCTTTATCCCATTTTGGAATTAGAATAATGCTGGCCTCATGAAAAGAGCTTGGAAAGTTACCTTCCTCTTGGATTTTTTTTTTGAATAGTTTGAGGAGGATAGATGTTAGTTTTTCTTTGAAGGTTTGGTAAAATTTCCCTGTCCAGCCATCCTGACCAGGGGTTTTGTTTGCTGGAAATTTTTTGATTACTGATTCTATTGCATCAGCTGCTATTGGCATATTGAGGTTTTCTGAATCTTCATGATTCTGTTTTAGAAGATTGTCTTTCTTTAGGAATTTATTTATTTTATCCACATCGTCCAGCTTGTTGGCATATAGTTGTTCATAGTATTTTCTTACAATCCTTTGTATTTCTGTGGTGTCAGTGGTTACTTCTCGACTTCCCCTTATGACTCTGTTTATTTGGGTGCTCTCTCTTTATTTCTTGATGAGTCTGAGTAAAGATTCATCAATCTTGTTTATCTTTTTAAAGAACCATTTTTTTTGTTTCATTGATCTATTATAATTTTTAGCCTCTATGACATTTATTTCTGTTCTAATCTTTATTATTTCCTTCCTCCTACTTACTCTGGGCTTTTATGTTTTTCTCTTTCTAATTCTTTAAGTTACAAGATTAAATATTTTATTTTTTTCTTGTTTTTTTTTTTGTGATAGGCCTATAGATCTACGAACTTCACTCTCAGGACTGCTTTTGCTGTGTCCCAGAGATTTTTAGGTTATCATGTGTTCATTTTCATTTGTATTTTTATTTCTTTTTTTATCTCATTGGTAACCCTTTCATTGTGTAATAAATAATATGCTATTTTGCCTCTATGAGTTTGAATATTTTTGAGTGTGTTTACTATAGTTGATTTCTAATTTCATTCCATGTAATTTGAGAAGATGCTTGATATGATTTCAATCTTCTTGAATTTTTAGAGACTTGTTTTTTGTCCTAACATGTGGTCTATCTTTGAGAATGACCCATGTGCACTTGAGAAGAATGTATATTCTGCAGCTTTGTGGTGAAATGTTCTATAAATGTCAAATAAATCCATCTGATCCAGTGTATCATTTAGAGTCCTTGTTTCCTTGTTAATATTTTTTGTCTGGAATATATATCCAGTAAACTCAGTGTGGTGTTAAAGTCACCTACTCTGACTGTCTATCTCCCTTAAAGTTCTGTAGAAGTGTATATATATATATATATATATATATATATATATATATATATATATTCCTATATTGGGTGCATATATGTTTACCAGGGTTATATCCTCTTTTTGGATTGATCCCTTTAATATTATGTATTGACCTTTATTGTCTTGGCCTTCATTTTGAAGTCTGTTATGGCAGATATGAGTATTGCTACCTAACCTTTTTTGTTTGTTTGTTTCCATTTGCAAGGAAAATTTTTTTTCCATCTCTTTAATCTCATCCTGTTTAAATGTTTTTCTTTCTTTCTGAGGTGTGTCTCTTATAGATAGCATATAACTGGGTCATGTTTTTGTATCCATTCAGCTACCCTATGTCTTTTGTTTGGAGCATTTAATCCATTTATATTTAAGGTTATTATTGGTAGTTACATATTTTATCATCATTTTAATTCTTTATGCCTATGTTTTTCTCTCTCTATATTTCTTCTTCTCATTACAGCAAAATTCTTTAGCCTTTTTTTGTCTGGGAAGCTCTTTATTTCACCATCTATTTTGAATAATAGCCTTACTGGATATAGTAGTCTTGTTTTCAGATCCTTGTTTTTCATTACCTTGAACACTTCATGCCATTCCCTTCTGGCCTGTAAAGTTTCTGATGAAAAATCAGCTGACAGCCTAATGGGAGCTTCTTCTGTAGGTAGCAAATTGCTTTCCTCTTTCTGCCTTCAAGATTCTCTTTGTCCTTAATTTTTGTCATTTTAATTATGAGGCGTCTGGGCATGAGCCTGTTTAGGTTCTTCTTGCTCAGAATTCACTGTGCCTCCTGAACTCATGTGACATTTTTCTTCACCAGGTTAGGGAAGTTTTCTGACATTATTTCTTCAAACATATTCTGTATCCCTTGCTCCCTTCTAGCATACATATCCTGCAAATATTATTAGATTTCATGTTATCCCACAGCTCCATTAAGCTTTACTCCTGTTTTTCAAATTTTTTTTTTCCTTTTTGGTTCTCTGATTGGATGATTTTTTCTACTCTTTCTTCTAATTCACTGATCATATCTGTGGCTTCTCCTAATTTGCTGTGTATTCCTTCCATTGTGTTCTTTATTAGTATTATGTCATTACTCATAGTTACTATGTCTTTTCTCATGCTGTTGAACATCTTTGCCATCATTATTCTTAACCTTATGTCTGAAAAACATTTTATATCCATTTCATTTAGCTCTTCTTCTGGAGAATTGTCTTCTTCTTTAATTTCAGGCTTGTTTTTTCTCTCCCCATGGTGGCTGCCTATTTGGTTTTTTTTTTTTTTTTTTTTTTTTTTTTTTGTCTGCATATCAGGTAAATCTGCAACTGATAACTAGAACATTGAGCCAAGAGTTTTTCCCAGGATCATGTGACATGATGCTGAAGAATGAGCTCTGAAGACCAGAAGATTTAAGCAAAAGTGTGGGAAATTTATTACAAGCTGATTCAGATTACTTGTACGGGAGGAAGGGTGCAATATGGGCTGCCCTATGAAACCTTGTAGTTCATGGGTATATATTTGCTACCAGCCTGCTTCTATATCTATTTGTGTTGCCACCTGATTGATTCCTTCAATTGTTCTTGCCCAGCAATGCACCTGAACTTTCCCTGTTTCTATGCATTCTTTCTCTCTTCCTATTCTGAACTTTCTCTGTTCCTATGTGTCAGTAAACCTTATTGTTGCAGGCCCTCCCTTGTTTTTCCATGTCTCTCACTTTGAATCCAGCAACATTTTATTATTTCTTTATGCTTGGTTCTTGTGATTAGGCTTGCTCAAACTGCCCTGTCTGCTCTGCCTATGTTCCACCTGCCTTTGTTTCCCCCTGAACCCCTGACCTGTCTGCTTGCATATAAAATTAACTTCTCTCACTATGATTTCCAATGTCTAGTGCAGGACAATATCAGATGCTGTTTGTAACTGGCCCTGAATAACATTTAGAGCTATCAGCAATCCACAGATTGTGGCTCCTTCTGCTGGGACTGGATGGCTTTGGAAAGGACCAAAATGTGCACTAGGGTCTGCTTTTCCTAGCCCCAGGCCCATAAGGAGATCAGGCCAAGACTCAAAGCCTCCAGAGATCCTCCTCTACTTGCCATCTGATTGTTATCAGCCTTGATTAGCCTCAACCACAGGATGAGGCAATAGATCTTCCAACAGGGTGGGACAACTGCCTTCCTCCTAGGCAAAAACCCTCTGGATAGCAAACATCCCTGGGAGATGTCCTGAGGGAATAATTTGGCACAGGAACTGGAGTGGCTGCCTTCTGAGCTCCAATGCCAGAGGGCCCAACCCTGAACTCTCCTCACACAGCTCCAGTCCACTCTGTCCTCTCTTTTTCAGAGTACAGAATTTTTTGCATTGACCCTTTAAGAGGGTGGTTGCATTTCCAGCTTTCTCTGTCTGACAGACAGCAACTCTGTTGCTTTTCACAGCTAGATATTCTGTGAGCAGCTTTATCAGTTCTGGTGGTCTGGAATGGAGGGCCCAGCTTGGGGTTTAGAGACCAAAGTTCTCAGTGGAAAACCTCCACAGCTGAGATATCCTCCAGGAGTTTAGCTGCTGTCTGTGGGAGTCCAGTCAAACCGTTCACACCGCTACACTTCCTACCATTCTCCATGAGGTCTCCATTTTCCATCCTGAGTATCAGGGTTCTTTCCAGTCAGCCCTCAGTTGACTTTTTTTAGGGTGGTTCTTCTGTATTTTAGTTATATTTCCAGTTTTGTACTGGGAGAGTGGCAGTATAGCTTTTACTTACTCCACAACCATTTTGGAATCTGACTATTTGATCTTTTATTTACTTAGAATTCATTCAGATATATAGAATCACTATGTCAAAGTGATTCTATATATCTGAATTCTGTGCCACAGAATTTTAGTAATAAGTTTATGTGCCATGAAATGAAAAAGGTTGAAAATCACTGCCATAATCTATCTAAAGTTTCTCCAATTTAATGGATAAAAATGGTATTAACTATAGTTTTAATTTGATTGATAATTACTATTATTTTGACTTGATATGTATTGTATTTTTGTTGTTGTTGTTAATCTTCACTTAAGGATATTTTTATTCATTGAGTTTTAGGGAGAGAGTGGAAGAGAGGGAGGGAAGAAGGGAGGGGAGAGACAGAGAGAGAGAGAGAGAAACATCCATGTGAGAGAGACATATCAATTTGTTGCTTCTCTCATGTGCCCTGACTGGGGCTGGGGATTGAACCTGCAACCCAGTTGTGTTCCCTTGACCAGCAATAGAACCCACAACCCTTGGGTGCAGTGGTTGATGCTCTAACCACTGAAAAACACTGTCCAGGGATGATTTGATGTCTTATTGCTCATTTTGACAACCCTGATAATCAGTTGCCTATTATAGCCTTGTGGACAATATTGTGATAGAGAGGAGGAGAGTTGATATTGCACTGGGTCAAGAAAAGAGTGTGTGCTATCATCCTTCTCACATAAATGCAAACTGCTATAAATATCTTTAATGATCGAGATGGAAATAAAATGCAATTACTATGTCGGTCATTGTACCAAATACCAGATGCTGTACAGTAACTTTTTCAAGTATCAGTGTCACAACTTGCAATGTGTTGACACAAGTTGTAGTTTTTGAAGGCAACAACGGGAAACAGACTAAGAGACCATTGTACTTTTAACAAATATATGATGATGATACTAATTGATGAAATTACTTCTGTGATGAAACACTGCTTTTAATTTTTTACATTAGTTAAATAGGGGCAATTTCAGGAGCCCCCACTTGATAATTCGTTATATAATTACTCTTCACTTTCAGAAAATAATTATAAAGTGAAAATAACAAACAAAGCCATAAATTTCTACATTTCTTTGAGGAGACTAATAAAATAGCAAACATCTGCCCTAACCAGTTTGGCTCAGTGGATAGAGTGTCAGCCTGCGGGCTTAAGAGCCCCAGGTTCGATTCTGGTCAAGGGCATGTACCTTGGTTGCGGGCACATCTCCTGTAGGGGTTATGCAGGAGGCAGCTGATTGATATTTCTCTCTCATTGATGTTTCTAACTCTCTCTCCCTCTCCCTCCCTCTCTATAAAAAAATCAATAAAATATATTTTTTTAAAAATAGCAAATATCTGACACTATTGAAAGAGTTAGAGGCAAAGGAAAAAACATACTTACAAAAGCATTTACTCAAATAATGTTAGGTATAAAAGGAAATGCATTTAACTATAATAAATAGTAAAAATAAAAACAAGACACATTTAATCTAAAAAAATATAACAATATGTTTAAAAACTCTTAAAAGGAACAATTTCCTAAAAACATGCAGTAACAAAACTTGCTAAATGGAAATAAATAATATAAATAAACCATAATATTCTACTGGTGAGTTTTAAATGCTCACTGATAACAATTTCACTAGACACATAGGGCCACAAGATAAGTGAAAAAAAAAAGGGGGGGGCACTCTCCCTAAATCTTCTTCTACAGTCACTATAATCTTTAAACCAAACCAGCCAAGTACTATGTTCACATTATATTTTCACTCATTAATACAGATGCAAATGTTTCTAAACTATTATCAAACAAAATTCAGAAATGTATAAAATAATAATGTTATATGATAAAGTTCTCAGGTATGCCATAATAATGTAACATTGAAAAGGCTATTGGTCCTCTTTATCATGTCATAAAGTTAAGAGAAAATACTTAAAATTATCAGAATAAATGTAGAAAAGGTATTTAATCAATTTTAGGACCTATTTGTTTTAAAGCCCTTAAAAATCTAGAAGTAGTAGGAAACTATTTTACACAATAATGATTTTCTGCAAAACACATACCATGCCTAATTGTAGAACAGTCAAACTTATTATTTTCATTTCAGAAATGAGAAAAATGTGTTAATTATCATTACTTCTATAAATATAGAATAGAAACTCTGACCAAACAAGCAGTGTTAACAAATAACAGGAAGAATGTTTGGAAGGAAGAAACAAATGTGTCATTAACTGAATACAATATGATTCCCCACAAATAAAAACAGGTGCTATAAAGACAAATATAAAGTATAAAGTTCAGAAGAAATGCTAGATATAAGATCAAGATATACAATTTAATTAAATATATTTATCAATTTATAGAGCATATATTTTTAATAATCATACATGTTGCCCTGGCCAGTGTGGCTCAGTTGGTTGGAACATTATCCCAGGGCACATACTTAGGTTGCATTTTTGATACCCAGTAGGGGAGGCAACCAATTGATGTATCTCTCTCACACCATCTCTCTCTCTCTCTCTCTCTCTCTCTCTCTCTCTCTCTCTCTCTCTCTCTTCCTTCCTCCCTGTCTAAAATCAATTTTATTTTTAAAAAAAAGAATCATCCATGTATAGTAACCATGAAATAAAATACCCTAGGGATAAATTTAATAAAATCTGTGCATGAGCCCAATTGAAGAGAAAATCTTGCATATATATGAACATATATTGTTTTTTATGAAAGGCACAGTATTGATTATATGTTCATTATTCTCAAATATCTCTACATATGGATTTAATTTTAAAAATTCAGGATATGTCATGGAACTTAATAGTTTCTAAATTGTATATAAAAAATAAATAATCAATAAGCAACATTTTGCTGAATAGCCAAACTGTGAAAACAAACCACATGATGAATGGTTATGTAATATACATCCATACGATAGACTATTACTAGTATGTGTCAGTGAAGGTACTGAAAAATTGATACTACAACATGGATTAACTCTGTAAACATTATGCTAAATGAAAGAACTTTCACAGAAGGACACATTCCACTTTCATGAAATGTCCAGAATAGGCAAGGCTTTAGGGACGGAAAGTAGATCAGTGCTTGCCTATGGCTCCGTGGAGGGCAGGAAGTGGAAAGTGACTGACTGTTATTGTGTACAAGGTTTCTTGATAGGGTGATGGAAATGTTCTAAATTTGGATTGTAGTGGTGCTTGTACACATGCTAAAACACATTTAATTTACACTTAAAATTGGTGAAATATGTAGTATATAAATTATATCTAATGAAGATCTTAAAGTAATATTAGCTACTACATTTTTGCAGAAAAACTGGCTCTCATTATTATGATAGCATGCCTTTGACATTGATTGACAAATAACCTTCTCCCCAAAAAATAAAAATAAAATAAAATCAATAGATTAGAGATGGACAAATGCACTCATGAACATTTAAGTAACAAAATGGCTTTCTAGATAATTTGAAAAAAATATATGAAATATTCATAAAATGATTCTTGAATAAATAAAATTAAACCTATTATGTGATATAAAAATTGGTTAAAGACAAATTAAAAATGAAGGAGGGGAGCAAACCTGTAACACCGTGGAGGGAATATAGTAAAATAGGATTATTTTAATATAGTGAAAGAATTATCAATTTAATAAGCAAACAGAAAGCACAAGCCATGCAAGAAAAGAATGATAAATTTATCTATTAGCAAGTATAAATTCCTGTTCATCAAAAATACCCAAGGTGACATGCTATACCACAAAGTGTTATTTGCAACAAATACATTACATGAAAAATTAGTATCCAAAATAAATTAAAGAACTTCAAACAAGTAGGAATAAGATAAATTTTCTGAAAAGGATTATGAATAGTTAATTAACAGAAAATTAAATTCTAACTAACAATAAACTTATGAAAATTTGCTGATTTTCACAGAGATTAGAGAATACAAATTAAAATCATAATAAAACTTGTTTCACATTCTTATTCTTTTATTTTTCAAAGGGTAGAAGGGATGAATAACAGGCAATACTTGGTCTTGATGAGGAGAGAATATAGATCAATAGAAGTACCTGTCTATCTTAATATATTACAGATGTTAATGTCCTAGATTTTTTAAATAACAATTTATTTGTATATTAAAATTGATAATTCACATATCCTGCTACATAGCAATTTCACTCCTAAAGATATGCTTACAGAATTTCTGGTATATTTATAAAGGAGACACATATCTTAATTTTTATAATTCTATAACAGTGTTTGAATGCACTTGTATACATGTAAACATATGTGTATGCACATGTATAAATACACACACATACTGCAGAAGGATGGGTAAATTGTGATTTATGTGTACAATAGAGCAACACAAATCAATCAAACTACAAACACTGGAGTAACAGATATCAACACTAAGAATTTCACAAATCTATTGATTGAAAGCGTTGACAAAACTACATACAGTAATGAACCACTTAGATAAACACTCCAAACAAGACATGTATATTTATCATAAGAGTATGTACATGCACATGGTAATAAAAATCAAATCCAGGTTACTTATAATCACTGAAAAGGAAAGCAGTTGCAACTGATGCAACAAGTGCCACACCTAGGTTAGTAATATATTTTATTTGTAATTCTGATAGTGAGACAGCAGTTTTGTTTTTTTATTCTTCATGTCTTTGCTATACTTTAAATAATTTATACATTTTAAAAACTCAGACTAATTAGGTATATAGAATATACTACAAATAGTGGAAATTTAAGAAATATATGATCTTATTCTTTGTCTTACATATTCTTTCCAACAACATAATCATTCTCTAAGTTTTTGGAACTCTCAAAATTGCTCTCTAGTCAGAGTATGAATCACCCTGTATCAATCTGCTACTGCTATACGTCTTACTAGGCACCAAGTTTTGAAATGACCAGTCCCACTTGATCAAAGAACAATCTATAGACCTAATTATAAATAACATATTTAAAATATGTGTCAATTAATTTTAGAGTAAGCACAAAGCTGTGATAGTTGAAGAAATTTCAATCAGGACTAAATATAACAAATGAAGAAATAGTCAAATTGAAAATCAAGGTTAGCATCATGATGGATATGTTGTCCCTCTTTTTGTCACCTCTTTTAACAACTAAAATTCAGCATCCATCCCAACACAGAAACTGCTTCTATAGAAACTGCAGGACCCAGAACCTGGAAGGGCTTGGCCACCTGCGCATGACAGGCAGACAGGCCGTGCTGCAAGCTGTGGACTTAGCAGGAGCCTGTGAACCAGCTTCAACCCCTCTCCTCTGTGGTAGGAGGCACCTGGAGAATGCTGACTTGAGCAGACACCCACAATGAGACAGCCTTTGTAGAAGTCCAAGTTTTCAGACAAGAGATTTCAGTACTCTCTTGGAGCAAACAATAATAATAATAAAATAAAATACAAGTTTGGATGCATTGGACAAGGTAAGAACTTTGCCAGCACAGTCCCTTCTTCAAGGTGGCACAGTGTGGGGCTGAACCTGGCCTGCAAAGACCTCTGCTTCGGGGAAAAGGGAGAGCTTTGCTGAATGCTGTGGAAGAACCCATTTCTTCACTGCAGTGCTCAGAGTATTGAGTTAAGACCTTCACAACTCAGAGGAGGGAGAATATTGGGAAAGAGGCAGGTAGCAACAGGAGAGGATGTTAAAGGGACATGATTCCTGCTGACTGTGTTTAGGACCCCAGCAGGAAGCCCACTCAGCAGGCACAGGGACAGCCTAAGCTAGCACCTTCAGTTGCCTTGCAGGCATCCCCACTACTTCAAACACCAAACCCTACCTACCCCTCTGTGCTGCCAGCACCTTGTGAAGCCTTTCCCTGGAAGCAGTGAGAGCAAGACCCACTAGGATGAAAATTCATGCAAAAAAAAACCCAAAAAACAAACACGTCATATATCATTTCTTGTCTACAGACAATAAATGAACCATAATTTTGAGATGTAGCAACACTTTTTAGAAAATAAGAGATTTCAAGCAGCAGACTTGGTGAGCTGTATGAGTGAGAGATGAATTCTGCTTCAAGAGAGAGCAAGGAGCATGGAGAGAATGTCTATATAAGGTCAGAGCAAGCCTCAGATAAAAGTAACAGCAAGTATCTTTTACCTGAGGGCAACTAGTGAAGATAGGAGGAGGTGAAAGCAACTTCAAATGTGAAAATAGCAATACAAATCTCCA
Organism: Cnephaeus nilssonii; assembly: GCF_951640355.1. Lineage (NCBI taxonomy): Eukaryota > Metazoa > Chordata > Mammalia > Chiroptera > Vespertilionidae > Cnephaeus > Cnephaeus nilssonii. The sequence continues at coordinate 88,554,023 of NC_137081.1, forward strand.
AAGAACATGAAGAAACAAGGAAACCACATCAAAATAATATTCTCGTAACCAAACACAGATACACAGACCTCTGAAATTTACTCAAAAAAATAAAATCATTCAAAATAGCTGCCTTGAGGAAACTCAATGAACTATAAGAAAATACAGAAAAGTAATTTAATGAAGTCTGAAAACAATACATGAACAAAATGAGATATTTAACAATGAGCTAGAAATCATAGAAAAGAACCAAAATATATGCTGAAACCAAAGAATGCAGTGACTTAAATAAAAATACAGTAGAGAGAATCAACAATAAAATAGACCAAACAGAAGTTAGAATCATTGAATTATAAGAAAGAAACTTTGAATTAACCCTTTAAGAGGAAAGCAAAAAAAAAAGGAGGTGGGTGGTTGAGGGGTTAAGAAAAAGTGAAGAAAGCATACATGATCTATGGAGCCCCCTCAAGAAAAACAACAACAACAAAAAACAAATATCAAAGTCACTAGAGTTTTAGAAGAAAAGAGAAGGAGAAGGTGGCAGAAAATGTATTTAACCTTTTGCACTCGGATGTCGAGTGTGACTTGACACGGTTAGCATCGGTAGCAGCTCGTATGTCGAATTGTATTGAATGTATCAATAATTTGAAATATAAAAAAATCCAAATAAATAAGTTTGTATGAAAAGAAACTCCAGTTTTTTATTCTACTGCCGCGCTTTGTAAAATCTGGGGTATTTAAAAAATTAAATCCCAAGTAGAATAAAGGAATCAAGAAAAAAGCAAGCGAGTGCAAAGGGTTAAGACAATAATGGCTGAGAACTTCTAAAATTAGGAGAAAGACTTGGACAGCCAAGTACATAAAGTTAATAGATCATGCCATTATTTCCATCAAAAATACTCTTCTTTAAACATATCATGTGAAACTGTCAAAAATCACAGATTTTTAAAAATCCTAAAATCAGCAAGATAAAAAGTTATTATAATCCACAAATGAACTCCCATTGGTCTATCAGCAATTTATTTTAGCAGAAACCTTGCAGGCCAGAAGAATGTGAATGATATACTCAAAGTGTTGAACATAAAACAATTGCCACCCAAGAATACCCTAGCCTGGCAAAGGTATACTTCAGATATGAAGGAGAAGTAGGACCAGAAGCATGGACACATAGCACAGACTGACGGATGCGAGAGGGGAGGAGGATGCAGAGACTAGCCAAAGAATACATATGCATAGACACAGACAATGGTGTGGTGTTTGCCGGGGGGAAACTGGGCTGGGGGCTGGGTAAAGTGTGTGTGTGTGTAGGTATGGGGGACATCTGTAATAGTGTCAACACTAAAAAAATGTCTTTCTCCTGACAAAGGTTTAGTTCATCACCACTAGTCATGCATTACAAGAAATGCAGAAAATATTTAAGGTGAAATCAAAATATGCTTATTAGTAACATGAACATATATAATACACTGTTAAAATATATAGTCAGATTTAGGAAACTCAAATTTCATAAGATGATGTATTAACCACTTAACTCTAATATAAAGGTTAAAGGAAAAGAGAATTAAAAATAACTGTAGCTACTGTGAATCCTGAGAATGAAGATACCTACAGATACCTACTAAAAATGGCTCCTGGTGGCTAACTGGGCTCAAAATTTAAAAAACAGCCCCGCAGCTATTTCCACACAGGGGCATCTCACGCAAACTGTGCTTCAGTGAGAGGCCTGCACTGAACCACCTGCCTCTGCACTGAACTACCTGCCTGAGCTATCCTCATGCCATCTGAGCAGCCTTATAAAGGAGATTCTGGAATCCTATTTCAACCAATAGGACTGAAGCTTTCCTCATCCAATAGGAGCTCATCATCAGAGTGGCTCTCTTCTGACCAATCATGACAGTATCTTTGAACCAATCCAACTATGATAATTTGGAGTCCTCATTTTCATAAAGACACACCCATCAGAGACCAGGGGTGGGGATCTCTGTCTATGTAAGCCAGCTCTTCCCTGGCTCTGGGAGCCCTTTTTTCCTTTCCATCAAAGACTGCATTTCCCCTGCTGAGCGAAACACCCAAGATGTTTCACTGAAGCAGGGCAGACCAGTGTTGGCCAGAGCAGAATGGCACAGAACGAAGCAGACCAAAGCACAGTGGAGCAGAACAGCAACAAGCAGAGAAGAGCTGTCTAGGCAGAGACGGGCCTGGTCCCAGGGCCATCTCACAGCCATGCTGTATCAAAACTGAGCTGGTCCATAGCTGTTCTGTACTCACAGCTACGGAACACCTCAGATGTTTCCACTGAGTAAACTGTCCTTCTTCACCACACCCCAAACTGGGTATGCCTGTTGGTGTTGAATTGCTACCAATGACCATCAGTTGTCAATACTATAATTTAGTAATGAAACACAATATTAAAATGACTGAATTGTGAGGGAAAAGTAAAAGAGTAAACATGTATTTTGCCATCAAAATGAAGTTGCTATCAAAATAAAATGGACTGTTATAAGATGTTTTATATAATCATATGGTAACCACTGAGCAAAAATCTATAGTACATTAAAAAAGATAAAGAGAAGGGAATCAGAAGATACCACAATGGGAAATCACCAATTCACAAATGGAGATATACAGAGAGAGGAAAAGGACAATGAATTGCAAAACTATAAATTGATTTGTTTAGGTGTCATGGTGAGCACAAAGCAAAAATCTACAGTAAATACACAATTAAAGAGATGGGAATCAAATTGTACAACCAGGGAATATCATTAATTCACAAAGGTAGACAGCAAAAGAATTAAATAAAAAGAGGAATTACAAAACAGCCAGAAATCAAAGAAGATATTATTAGTACTTACATACCTATCAACAATTACTTTAAAAGTAAAGGGACTAAAATTCTCCAATACAAAGATATTGAGTGGCTGAATGAATTTAAAAAAAAAAATTAAATGAAGACCCAACTATATGGTTCCCACAAGAGATTCATTTTAGCTTGAAGGACAATGTAGACTCTTATGAAGGGATAGAAAAAAAGAGATTTTGGCAACTAGAACACAAAAGAAAGTAGGCGCAACTGAACTTATACAGACAACGAGACTTTCAGCTGAAAATGGTAAAAAGAGAAAATAATGGTCCCAACTCATCAGAAGTGAGTGAATATACTGTATATTCACCTAACATTGGAACAGCTAATCACATTAAGCAAATTCTAACATATCTGAAAGAGAAATAGATAAAAACACAGTAACAATAGAAAAATTCAATAGCATACTTCCAGCAATGAATAGAATATTCAGACAGAAATGAGCAAGAAAATATTGGACTCACACCATACTTTATATGAAATGGTCCTAACAGATATATTTAGAACATTTCATCCCACAGCAGCAAAATACACAATCTACTCAAATGCATACAGAACTTTTCCAAGATTGATCACATGATAGGTAGCAAAACAAGTTTTAACAAATTTAAAAAGATTGAAATCATACCAAGTATATTTTTAGATCACAATGGTAAGAAACAAGAAATTAACAAAAGAGTAAAATTTCCAGGCATAGAAAATAAACAACATACTTCTGAACAAGCAGTGGCACAGAGAAAAAAATTTAAAAAAATAATAAAAAATAATCTCCAAACAAAACAAAATATAGACATATACCACACCCTATGAGATGGTGCAAAAGTAGTTCTTAGATAGAAGTTTACAGCAATAAAGAAAGGTGTTGAATAAAAAAAAAATACACATACACACTTTACACCTCAAGGAACTAGAGAAAAAAAGAACAAATTAAGCCAAATGTAGCAGAAAGAAGGAAATAAAAAAGATCAAAGTGAAAATAAATGAAATGGAGACAATTAAAACAACAGAATACTAAAAATTAGTACTAAAAATTGATTTTTGAAAAGATAAAACTGACAAAGCTTTAACTTAGGGGAAAAAAGAACACTCAAATAAATAAAATCTGTAATGAAAGAGGGAAAAGTACAACTTATATCACAAAATACCTAGGAGCATAAGAGGATAATTGGATGCCAGAATTATCATAACCTAGAAGAAATGTATTAATTCCTAGAAACATATAACATGCCAAACTGAATCATGAAGATATAGAAATATGAACAGATCAATAACAAGTAAGGAGATTGAATTAGCAATCAAAAACCTCTCAACACAGAAAAGTTTGAGAACATATGGTTTCACTGGTGAATTCTACTAAACTTATTCCCTCTGTCATTCACCACACTACTGTTTGTGTTCACAAATTTCAGTTTTATATCCCACATGTGAGTAAAATCATATAGTTCTTAGTTTTTTCTGACTTATTTCACTTAGCATAATGTTTTCAAGTTCCATCCATGTTATTGCAAATGATGCTATTTCATCCTTTCTTAAGCTGAGTAGTATTCCATTATGTGTATGTGCCACATCTTCTTTATCCAGTCCTCTATCTTGGGACATTTTGGTTGTTTCCATATCTTGGCCACTGTGAATAATGTTGCAGTGAGCATAGGGGTGCATATATCTTTATGAATGAATGATTTTGAGTTTTCGGAGTATATGCCCAGGAGAGGGATTGCTGTGTCATATGATAGCTCTATTCTTAGTTTTTTGAGGAATTACCAGACTGCTTTCCATAATGGTTGTACCAGTCTACATTCCAACGAGCAGTGAATGAGGGTTTCTTTTTTTCAAAAACTTCTCCAACACTTTTCTTGCTTGTCTTTTTGATAATGCCCACTCTAACAAGTGTAAGGTGATATCTCATTGTAGATTTGATTCGCATTTTCTTAATTGCCAGTGAGACTGAACATCTTTTGAACATATACCTATTGGCTGTTCATATATCGGGAGAGGTGTATTTTTAGGTCCTCTGCCCACTTTTTAGTTGGGTTGTTTGTTTGGTGTTGATTTTTTATGAATTCTATATATATTTGGAAATTAAATATTTGTCAAAGCTACGGTTTGCAAATATCATCTCCCATCTGGTTGGCTGTCTTTTTGTGTTGTTGTCAGTTTCTTTTGGTGTACAGAAGTGTTTTAGTTTGATATAGTCCCATCCATATATTTTTGCCTTTACTTCCTTAGCCTTTGGGTCAAGTTCATAAAATGTTCCTCCTACCAAGGTCCATAAGTATGGTATCTATATTTTCTGCTACCTAAATTATTGTTTTGGGTCTTATATTTAGGTCTTTGATCCATTTTGAATTAATTTTTGTACATGGGGACCAACTGTAATCCAGTTTCATTCCTTCGCATGAGGCTTTCCAGTTTAACCAGCATCATTTAGTGAAGAGACTATCTTTACTCCGTTGTGTGTTTCTGGCTCCTTTGTCAAAAATTATCTGTCCATATATGCCGGAAACAAATCAGTTTCACTAAAATAGAGATGTTGACAGGAAGCCAGGAAGGCTGGTCAACAACCTTAATTGCTCTAACCACTCACCCTTTAGTTGAGATATTGTTAGCTGAAGCAGCTTCCACCTTGGTTCGTCCCATTAAGTTTCTGTTATTTCCTGCCTAAGGGCTACATGTAAGTTTCTGTTATTTCCAGCCTAAGGGCTACATGTAAGTTTCTGTTATTTTGCCTAAGATGTTTTCCCCAAAGCCTCAATAAAAGGGATGGCAGGGCCAGAGCAGTCAGTAGTTCTCCCACTAGAGGTGGACTACCGCCTGGCCCCCCATTTTGCCAAATTGAATTTCTTCAAGTCTCCTTTCATTTGTGTGCGGCCCTTCTCCAGAACTCGAACCCTGAACCGGAACCCTGGACCACGCGGGATGTGGAAAGGGATTCCTACATTCTGGCGCCTACCGAGGGACTTCTGGAGAAGGTATTTTTCACCTAAGAGTGAAGGAAGGAAAAAGTACACCGAGGAAAGGTGTGGAAAATTCACCGGAAAAAGGTGAGGGAAGTTCACCAAACTCAAAAGCCCACGGCCAGCTGCAGAGTCACGAACTGTAAGTAGGGTGGGAAAGTCTTTTTCAGCCAGGCTAATGGGGAAGAATTAGGTTATAAATATAAAGTAAACTTTATTATAGACTTTTGGTTTGCATGCTTAAAGAATGTGGTTTCTTGTTCAAATAAAAATCTTAGTTTGTATTTGGAATTTAAAATCTGTAGTAAGAAATAAAACTCCACTGCTGAAACCACTTCTGATGCGGAGAAATTCAAAGGTGGCAGGAGAGGGCAAGGCTATCTGCTCTCCTGCAATGAGATTACTTAAGGTTTCATTTAAGAATTATAAAAGAATTCGCAGAGAGATGCAAGTCTTGGCCAAACTGGGTGTTAGTTATTACTTTGGAAAGCGAAAAAGAAAGAAAAAATTTGAGATATGTCTTTATCTTTTAAGCATGAAAATAAATCAGGCCAGATCTGTTGCTGATGCTTCCCCCGAAGTAAGTAGGATGTGGGGAAAGGGAGACACGTGAAGATCCAATATGGAAGCCCACTCTCCCAGTATGCTAAGAAATGTGGTAATTTACATTCGAATAAACCAAACCTGGTTTTCCAGAGCCACTGGCAAATGAAAAGTAAAGTTTAAATTTGCCTCATAAAAAACCTAGAGGACAGAATTGAAGCTCTTAATTGATTATGTCTTGTATTTATTCTTAGAAATATAAAGTGTTATTGTGTCATTAATCTAGGACATGCTAAAAATATTTGACTTGCCAGCTTTAAAAGTTCAAAGTGCAAATTAAATTAGGAGAAAATATAGTTGTGATAATTAAATGCCTAAAAGTATAAGAACTTATTTTTGAGAAAATAAAATGTTGTGTTTTCTCTAATAATTAGGAATTCAAAATAAGTTGCTTATTATTGGTCTAATTAAAAAAGAGGATTAATTTTGTGATTCCCAACCAAAATTTTTCTATGCAAAAACTAGTTTAAAATCTAATTGATGTCTTAGGATAATTATAAAAAGTATTATAATCTTTAAATCATATATGGATATATATATATATTTGATGGGGTTTTTCCATGTTAAAATTTCAAGGTCTTAACAGAGATGATTCTTGGAAAGCTCCAAGGGCCTGGAGTAATACAAGAAATTTATTCTCTCTTCTTAAAGAAAATCTTTTGAAATTTAACAGAATATACTTGAAATTGCATGGAAAGCCTTATCAAATAAAAATTAGTAAATATATTTTAAATGTTATGAAGGTTTTTGGCCCCAAAAAGGGCAAAACGAAGTAACTAAATAATTGACAGCCAGTTTAAAACTGAATTGCCATGGCCTAGAGCAAAGAACATCCTTACGTGATATTTTTCTACAATGTCATTATAGTTTTTGATATTTTATAACAGCATATACCAAACAAACTTACAAACTAATTCTTTGAATATTTGGCAACAATTTAAAAGCACATGAGCCGAAACCGGTTTGGCTCAGTGGATAGAGCGTCAGCCTGCGGACTGAAAGGTCCCAGGTTCGATTCCGGTCAAGGGCATGTACCTTGGTTGGTTGCGGGCACATCCCCAGTAGGGGGTGTGCAAGAGGCAGCTGATCGATGATTCTCTATCATCGATGTTTCTAACTCTCTATCCCTCTCTCTTCCTCTCTGTAAAAAATCAATAAAATATATTTAAAAAAAATAAAAAATAAATAAAAGCACATGAAAGGATTTAATCACTTCCACTGTGTGGAAGGCCCCCTGGGAAGGCACTTGAGCATTCTATATTGGCCCTTCTTGCTCTTTTTGCCAAGAGGGACCTCTTCTAACAATCCAATTGCCCACAGCTGTTGCCTGAGCTCTCTGTTCCTGCTGAGGTTGAAGCCTCATGGTGGCTGGTACCATGGATCTGTCTCTCGCACAATGGCGTGAGCTGGGCCCTCCCTGGAGAAGAAACCTGGGTTCCCCAAGATATGTGATCAATGCCAGGGCCCCGCCAGCAGGCGAGGGGATCCCAAGGCAGGTGCTGGGCATGGAGGCCATAGGGGCATAGGCTACCAAGGAGACAAAACTGAACCTCACATCACCCTGCTTGGCCCCGGATGATGGCTGGTTAGTCAAAGACGGGTAAGATTCCTCAAGGGAGGAACAACCTAAGACAGGCACAGTCGCAGAGGGGCCATCAGGAGAGAACTTGGGGGTCAACAGAGGTGGGGCACAGATCCTCACCCCCCCAACATTGCAGGGGCTTGAACACTCGCCCCTTCTGAGGAAGGTCTCCTGCCCCATGGCTGCTTCGCGCTTCCCATGTCCAGCTCAGATCGGGACCCAGGTGGCCGACAGAGGCTTATCGGGACCCAGGTGGCCGACAAAGACTTGTCCAGCTCAGATCGGGACCCAGGCAACAGAGACTTGGCTGACAACAGCTGCCCTATATCTAAATCCAGTCTAATATCAGGAATGCTTACAGCCTTCTCAAGGATGCAAATAATCCTTTACATCAATATTTACAGGGTGAACTAAGAATGTTGTTAGAGTATTAAATTTGACAGTAAAATAGTCAAGTTTTCAGATTAATTTAAATTGGCTAATTGAAATAAGTGAATATTCAAGAAAATTTAATTGTATTGGACAAAAAGCTGTTTCTAAAGTATTAACTAAAAATTCTTTTGGTAGTTCATTTCATGGTAACATTGCTTGACATGCAATGAACCTAAAACAGTCATATTTTTGTACAAAAAATTAAAATTTAAAGTGATCAAGACTGCATTATAAAAATTTTCCAAAAGCCTCCTAATAATTAAATTAAAAAAAGGGGGTATAGTGGAAAAATATTATGTAAGGAAAAATATCCAGAAAAAATTTTTTTCTTTGAAAACTAATTTTCATTTGTAATACTAAGAAAAAACACACATGGTATTAAAATAAGCCAAAGGAAAATCATTTGGGCAAAAAATAAAAAGGATCCCAAGTAAAATTTATAGAAAAGATTCCTTTATTAACTTTTGGTCGAGAATATGTTTGTATATTTTCAGAAAACAACTCCAAGACCATGTGGATTCCTGCAACAGAGAGGAATTGACAGGAATGCTCCAGCCATAAAGACAGAAGAGAAGCAGTCCAGAGATGGAAGACGCTGACGACGCCTTGCCATGCTAGCAGTCAGCAGCTGTGCGTCGCTGCAGGTTGCCCAGGACCAAACCAGAGGTCGGACCTGCATTACCACCATTTGTCCACCATCCAGATACCATTGCTGACATGTTCTCAAAAAACTGTTGGACATTGAAACTGGGATTCAAAAACTGTTGGACCAGAAAGAAACTTACTGCAGACTGATTTCATTTGAACTCTCAGCATAGCCATTGTTGCTTGTCTCATTTTTTGTTCTTATATGTTTATTTCTAGTCTGCATATGCAAGATTTTTAAGGAAAGAAAACGGGGGAGATGCCAGAAACAAATCAGTTTCACAAAAAGAGAGATGTTGACAGGAAGCCAGGAAGGCTGGTCAACAACCTTAATTGCTCTAACCACTCACCCTTTAGTTGAGATATTGTTAGCTGAAGCAGCTTCCACCTTGGTTCGTCCCATTAAGTTTTTGTTATTTCCTGCCTAAGGGCTACATGTATATTTCTGTTATTTCCAGCCTAAGGGCTACATGTAAGTTTCTGTTATTTCCTGCCTAAGGGCTACATGTAAGTTTCTGTTATTTCCTGCCTAAGGGCTACATGTATATTTCTGTTTATTTTGCCTAAGATGTTTTTCCCCAAAGCCTCAATAAAAGGGATGGCAGGACCAGAGCAGTCGTCAGTTCTCCCACTAGAGGTGGACTACCGCCTGGCCCCCCATTTCGCCAAATTGAATTTCTTCAAATCTCCATTCATTTGTGTGCGGCCCTTCTCCAGAACTTGAACCCTGAACCGGAACCCTGGACCACGCAGGATGTGGAAAGGGATTCCTACACATATACATGTGGTTTTATAACTGGGCTCTCTATTCTGTTCCATTGATCTGTGTGTCTGTTTCTCTGCCAATATCATGCTGTTTTGGTTATCAGAGTGCTGTAGTATAATTTTAAGTCAGGTAGTATGATACCTCCAAATTTATTCTCTTTTCTCAGGATTGCTTTGGCTTTTGGGGTCTTTTGTGGTTCCATACAAAGCTGATGATCTCTCCTTCTATTTCTTTAAAAAGTGACATTGGGATTTTGATGGGGATTGCATTAAACCTGTATATTGCTTTGTAATATGGCCATTTTAACTATGTTGATTCTTCTAATCCATGAACATGGGATATTTTTTCCATTTTGTTGTGTCTTTTTCAATCTCTTTTAATAATGCTTTGTAATTTTCAATATATAGGTCTTTCATATTCTTTGTTAAGTTTATTCCTCAGTATTTTATTCTTTTGGTTACTATTGCAAAAATAATTCTTTTTGTTTCATTTCTTTTTCTGAAGTTTTGTTAGTATACAGGAAGGCAATAGATTTTTGCACATTGATTTTGTATCCTGTAACTTGATGGTATTTGTTTATTGTTTCTAATAGGGTTTTTTGTGTGTGTTTTTTGGGGGGGTCTTTAGGGTTTTCTATATACAGAATCATGTCATCCTCAAAAAATGACAGTTTGACTTCTTCCTTCCCTATTTGGATGCCTTTTATTTATTTTTCTTGCCATATTGTTCTGGCTAGGACTTCCAGCACTATGTTGAATAAGAGTGGTGAGAGTGGACATCTTTGTCTTTTTCCTGATCTTACAGGAAAGATTTCAGTTTTTCACCATTGAGTATGATATTAGCTGAGGGTTTATCATACATGGCCTTTATTATGTTGAGTTACTTTCCTTCTATTCCCATTTTATTGAGTGTTTTAATCATAAATGGGTGTTGTATCTTATTAAACACCCTCTTTTTCTGCATCTGTTGATAAGATCATATGTTTTTTTTATCCTTCCTTTTGTTAACTTGGTGTATTTCATTGATTGACTTGCATATGTTAAACCATCCTTGTTCCGTGGAATGAATCCCCCTTGATCGTGATGTATTATTTTTTGGATATATTATTGTATTCGATTTGCTAGTATTTTGTTTAGGATATTTGCATATGTATTCATCAGAGATATTGGTCTGTAGTTTTCTTTTTTTGTGTGTTATCTTTGCCAGGTTTTGGTATCAGGGTTATATTGGCCTTGTAGATTGTATTAGGAAGTATCGCCTCTTCCTCAATATTTTGGAAGAGTTTGAGAAGGATAGGTTTTATATCTTTGAACATTTGGTAGAATTCACTGGTGAAGCCATCTAGTCTTGGACTTTTATTTTGTGGGAGGTTTTTGATGGTTGTTTCAATTTCTTCATTGCTGATTGGTCTATTTATATATTGCAATTCTTCATGATTTAATCTAGGAAGGTTATATAATTCTAGGAACTTATAAATTTCTTCTAGGTTATTGAATATAATGGCATACAATCTTTCATAATATTCTAGGATGATTCCTTGTATATCTGTGATGTCTGTGGTGACTTCTCTCTCATTTCTGATTTTGTTTATATGAATCTTTTCCCTTTTTCCTTAGTGAGTCTAGCTAGGGGTTTGTCAATTTTATTAATCTTTTCAAAGAACTAGCTCTTTGTTTTATTGATTTTTTTGTGTAGTCCATTTTGTTCTCTCTTTCATTTAATCCTGCTCTAATTTTTATTATTTCCTTTCTTCTGCTGACTTTATGTTGCTTTTGTTCTCTTTTTCTAGTACTTTAAGATGTGATGTTAGATTGTTTACTTAAAATTTCTCTTGTTTCTTGAGATAGTCCTGTAATAATATAAACTTTCCTCTTATCACTGATATTTTGATATGATGTATTGTCATACTCATTTGTCTCTATATATCTTTTGATCACATTGTTTATTTCTTCTTTGATCCAGTCTTTTTTTAGTAGTATGTTGTTTAATCTCTACATACTTGTGTGTTTCTTTACTTTCTTTTTGCAATTGAGTTCTAATTTCAAAGCATCGTGGTCAGAGAATATGTTTGTTATAATTTCAATATTCTTGAATTTGTTAACGCTAGCTTTGTGACCCAACATATGATCTATTTTTGAGAATGTTCCATGTGCACTGGAGAAGAATATATAACCTGATGTTCTCAGATGAAAACTTCTGTAAATGTCAATTATGTCCATTTGATCTAGTGTTTCATTTAAGGCTGAAATTTATTGATTTTCTGTTTGGTTAATCTGTCTAGAGCTGTCAATGGAGTATTAAGATCTCCAATTATGATTGTGTTTCAATCTGTTTCTCCCTTTAGTTCTGTGAGTTGTTTTACATATTTTGGTGCTCCCTGGTTGGGTGTATATATTAAGAAGTGTTATGTTTTCTTGATGTAGTGCTCCCTTTATCATTTTAAAGTGTCCATCTTTGTGTCTTGTTATCTTGAAATCTACTTTGTCAGATATGAGTATGACTATACCTGCTTTTTGTGTGGATGTTATTTGCTTGGAGAATCATTTCTTACCCTTTTACTTTGAATCTACCTTTGTCTTTGTAGATTAGATATATTTCTTGTAGGCAGCATATGGTTGGATTTTGTTTTTTCATCCACTCTGCTACTCAGGGCCTCTTTATTGGTGAATTCAAACCATTTACATTTAGGGTAATTATTGATGTATGAGGACATCTTATAGCCATTTTATCTTTTGTTTTCTGGTAGCTCTGTGCCTCCATTAGTTCTTTTCCTTTATGTTTCTGTCTCTTGTTTTTGTTTAGCTGTATTCCATACTTCTTTCCTGTTTTCTCTTCTTTTAAGCTCTATGTTCTGGTTTGGGGAATTTTGTGTGTGGTTACTATTATGTTTATTAAAATTGAAATTTCGTTTATGCCAGTTTCTTTTCCCATTTGAGTGCAACTAATCTTCATCTTCCTTTGTCAGTTCAGACCATTTCCCCCTCCCCTTTTATGTTTTTATTGTAACAAATTATCCATGTTTATGCTGTAAGATTTTTGGTGCTCTTATTCATAGTGTTGTGACATTATGTTCTTTGTTTCAGGTAGATTAATTCCCTTGAGTATTTCCTGTAATGGAGGTTTTCTGGTGATAAAATCCCTCAGCTTCTATATATCAGGAAATGTCTTTATTTCTCTTTCACATTTAAAGGATAATTTTGCAGGATATACTATTCATGGCTGGTAATTTCTCTCTTTTAGACATTTGAATATTTGGTTTCACTCTTTTCTAGCTTGTAGAGTTTCTGTTGAGAAGTCAGATGAAATTCTGATTGGTTTTCCTTTGTAGGTCATTTACTTCTTTTCCCTGGCTGCTTTGAGAATTTTTTCTTCATTATTAATTTTTGACACCTTCAGTACCAAGTACCTTGGAGAGGGTCTCTTTGGATTGAGGTAACCAGGTGTTCTGTTTGCTTCTTGGATTCAAGGATCTTGTACTTTCCATAGACTTGTGAATTTTTCATTCACTATTTGTTTTAATAGCATTTCCATTCCATGCTCCCTCTCTTCCTCCTCAATGTCTCTAATTCTAATATCACTTTTTTTTTTTATGGAGTCAAACAGGACTCATGAACTCTTTCATTTTTCTCAATTATCAGGTATTTCTCTTCTTCCCCTTGTGTCATTTCTTGATTCCTATCTTTGATATCACTAGTTCTTTCCTCTATCTTGTTGGTTCTATTTTCTATGCTCAGTAGTTCACTCTTAATCTCCTTAATTGTATGCTTCATTTCCAGGACTTCTGGTTGGTTCTTTTTTAAAGTTTCATTTTCCTTGGTAAAATACTCATTTTGTTCATTGATTTGTTTTCTGAGTGCATTGAATTACTTGTCAGTATTTTTGTGCATCTCGTTAAGTATTTTCAGAATCACAACCTTGAAATATCTGTAATTTATTTCATATATTTTCATGTGTTCCAGCCTGCTTTCTGGGGATTTTTTCATTTTCTTTCTGGCCATTGTTATTACTGTGCTTCTTCATATTATTTGTTGTCCTCTGTTTTTGCATTTATCTGTTAAGAGGTCTTTCTATTATTTTCCAGGAGATGGAGCTGAATTGCAAGATTTTTACTTCTGTGGTTTCCCAGTCTTGAACCTTCTCAGCTTCTGTAAGACAGTACAGCCAGCTGCTTGGGGGTGGGGTTTGGTTTGCCCTCATCATAAAGGCAACCCCTGATCTTTCTGGAATCCCACCCCAAGCAACCCTCCTGGGGATTAGTCACAGAGGGAAATAGCAATTCTATTGCAAGAGCTCTTGGTTTACAGATTATACACTCCTAGACCTGACTCCTAGGGTAATGGGAGGTGAGTTTTGGGAGTCCAAGTGTCAGCAGGGCTCTGTGGTTCTGTTTTTTTGTCTGAAACACTACCACCCGGCCAACATTGGGGAGACACACAGCAAATCCCCATGCTTTGGCAGGCATTCGCTGACTCAGACACTCTTCACTATTTCTCTCTCTCTCTCTCTCTCTCTCTCTCTCTCTCTCTGCTTGCAGCTCACCTTGCTGGGTTGCCCCCTCTGCAGTTCTCTGTTCATCCTGCTTGGTTGAAGGAAACACCTGCTACCACTGCCTATCTCCCCTCTCCCAACCAAGCTGCAAGCTCATGGCTGCAGGGCTGCTTCTGTAGGCTGTCTGTGCTTTCCTCCCTTCTTGCCTCCCCATTTATTGTCAATTTCCCACCTTTAGTTGTGTCAGTGTGTGGATCTCTCAGGCATGCAGCTGTGTTGAGCAGGGATTTCTTTGTTGTTTTATAGTTGGTTAATTTGTTGAAATCTCAGGGGGAGAGGAAAATATATGCTCTTATGCTGCCTTTCTTATGATATCACCCAGTAAACATTTAAATAAGGTATAATAAGTCCTTTTAGGAAATTGAAGAGAAGGGAACATTTACAATCTCATTTTACAAGGCCTTCACTTTCCTAATATCAAAGCCATAAAGGACATTACAAGAAAAAAAATTATAAACCAATATTTAATATAAATTCAAAAATTCTCAGTGAAATATTAGCAAACTGATTGCAAACAATATTAAAATGATTATCCACCATGATCAAGTCAAATTTATCCTTGAGCTATTCAAATTAATAAATGTGATATAGCACATTTATAGGATAAAATACAATCCATAGCTCAGATTCAGAAAACCCATTTGACAACAATTTAACATTATTTATGATATAAACCATCAACTGATTAGAGATAGAATAATAACGACCATACTACATATCCACAAGTAACATTATACACTACTATGAGAGTTTGAAATCTTTTCCTCTAAGATCAAGGACAAGTCAAGGGTTCCCACTCTTATCACTCTTATTCAACACAAAACTGAATATCTTAGCTAGAGCAATCAGGCAAAGTAAAAATAGAAAAGACATACAAATTAGAAAGGAAGAAATTAAATTGTTGTTGTTGAAAGATGATATGATCTTATGTAGATAGAATCTTAGACAACCAAATATCTGTTGGAATGAATAAAAAAATCAGTAAAGAGGCAGGATACAAAATCAACACAGAAATAAGTTGAATTTTATAAAATAACAATAGAATATCTGAACCAGTAGTAAAGCAAGCACCCATTTACAGTAGCATCAAAAAACAATAAAGTAGTTGGGGATACATTTCACAAGAAAGTGACAGATGTGTACAATTAAGATTTCATGGTTTTGATGAAGAAATTGAAAAAAATGAAATGATATCCCATATTTATGAATCAGAAGAATTATGTTATTAAAATATCTGCACTGTTCACAGCCATCTATAGATTTGAAACAATCCTTGTCAAGATCCCACTGACTTTCCTTTTTACAGAAATAGAAAGAACAATCTTAAAATTTGTATACAAAAATCACAAAAGACCCACCAAAGCAATCCTGAGAAAGAATAAAGCCAGAAGCATTATATTTCATGATTTCAATCTATACTACAAAGCCATAGTCATTAAAACAGTGTGGGACTGGCATAAAATAGATACATTAACCAATCAAACAGAACAGAGAGACCATAAATAACCCCCCACATACCTGATCAACTAATATTTGACAAAGAAGCCAAACATATTCAATGGGAAAATAATGCTCTCTCTTCAATAAATGATGTTGAGAAGACAGCCACAGCAAAAGAATGAATCAAGACCATGAACTTACACCCTATACAAAAATTAACCCTAAATGGATTAATTACTTAAATGTAAGATATGAAACCATAAAACTAGAAGAAAATACAGGCAATAATATCCTTTACCCCAGTATTGGCAATTATTTTGTGGATTTCACATAAAAATAAAGGGCACAGAGGCAAAAATAAGCAAGTGCGACTACATCGAACAAAAAAGCATCTATGAAAAAAAGAAACTATAAAAAATGGGAAGGCAATCTTTGAAATGGGAGAAAAATATTTGCAAAGCATATATCTGATAAGGCATTAATATCTAAAATATGTAAATAACTTATACAACTCAGTATCAAAAAAGCAGACAATTTGATTTAAAATGGGCAGAAAATCTGAGTAGTTTTTTTTCCCAAAGATTATATGCAAATGACCCACAGGAACATAAAAAGAAACAACATCACTCATCATCAGGGACATGTAAATGAAAACTGCAATGAAATATCACCTCACAATTGTTAGAATGGCTACTGTAAAAAACACAAAAGGTGACTTGTGCTGACAAGGATGTAAAGGGAAGGCAACTTTGTGTTCTGCTTGTGGGAATGTAAACAGGTGCAGCCACTATGGAAAATAGTATAGAGATTCCTCAAAATATTAAAAGTAGAGCTGCCATATGATTTAGCAGCTCCACTTCTGGGTTTACCTATAAAAGAAATACAAATAAGATATCAAATATATTCTTCACTTCATGTTTATTGCAACACTAGATGCCTGGTGCACGAATTCGTGCATGGGTGGGGTCCGTAGGCCTGACCGGTGATCAGGGCCTATCAGGGCCATGTTGCCCAGTTCTGATCAGGGCTGGGCTGGCTGGGGCCTGCTAGATGGAGGGAGGGAAGGGAGAGGGACCACAGCTGGTTTGCCAGCCAGAGGGAGGGACCGGGGGAAGTTGGCTGGCCATAGGAGGTTGGCTTGGGAGTGCACTGACCACCATGGGGCAGCTTCTGCATTGAGTGTCTGCCCCCTGATGGTCAGTGTTCATCATAGCGACTGGTCAACCAATCATTCTGGTCATTTCAGTCAATCCAGTTATAACAGTTGCTGTATATATAGATTCTTCATAATGGACATGCTATGAAAACAACCTAAGTGTTCATCAATAGGTGAATGGATAAATACAATGTGATACACACACACGCACACACACCCTATCTAATAAAAGAGTAATATGCACATTGACCATCACTCCAACACACAAGATGGCTGCCTCCATGTGGTCAAATATGGCCGCCCCCATGTAGACACAAGGTGGCTGCCACAAGATGGCCAACATGGGAGTATCAGGCCAGCAGGGGAGGGCAGTTGGGGTGAACCAGGCCTGCAGGCAGGGCAGTTGAGGGGGACCCAGGCCTACAGGGGAGGGCAGTAGGGGGGGACCAGGCTAGCAGGGGAGGGCAGTTGGGGGGTACCAGGCAGGCAGAAGAGGGCAGTTAGGGGCAATCAAGCCGGCAGAGGACCAGTTAGGTGTCGATCAGGCTGGCAGGAGAGTGGTTAGGCGGTGTTCAGGCTGGCAGGCAGAAGTGGTTAGGGGCAATCAGGCAAGCAGGCAGGTGAGTGGTGGGAACCAGCAGTTCTGGATTGTGAGAGGGACGTCTCAAATTGGAGAGGGTGCAGGCTGGGCTGAGGGACACCCCCTCCCCCATGCATGAATTTCATGCACCCAGCCTCTAGTATATATATAGAAATTCATGCACTCTGGGAGGTGGAGATCCCTCAGCCCAGATTGCAAGAGGGCGCAGGCCAGGCCAAGGGACCCCACCGGTGCATGATCAGGGCTGGAGAGGGATGTGGGAGAGCTCCAGGGCATGTCTGGGCTGTCTCACTAGTCCTGATCGGCCGGTCCCTAGCAGCAAGCTAACCTACTGGTTGGAGCATCTGCCCCCTGTTGCTCAGTGCATGTCATAGCGACTGGTTGACCAGTAGACTGTGTGCCCCCTGGTGGTCAGTGCACATCATAGCGAGCAGTTGAGCGGCCTTAGCATAACATTAGCATATTACACTTTGATTGGTTGAACAGATGACTGAACGATCGGACTTAGGCTTTTATTATATAGGATGCATGTGTGTGTATGAATGTATCCTATATAATAAAGATGTAATATGCAAATGGCCATTACATCGTGAAGTGTAATGACCGACTGTGTAACAACCAGATCACGGATCAGCAAGAGGGTGGGGCAGTGAACTAAAAGCGGGTGGTGGAGAGCTACAGGAGGAGGAAGGGTAGCAAGCTATGAGGGGGTCGGGAGGGCTGAGGGAGTACATGAGGGTGGTGCAGTGGGCGGAGAGCTACTGGAGGGTGGCATCAAGCTACTGGCGAGCTACTGGTGCATGGATTAGTGCGCAGGGCTACTAGTGTGTATATATGTGTGTGTGTGCTGGCTGGTGCAACTCAGTTGGTTGGGTGTCGATGTGTGCTTTCAGAGGTTGCAATTTCAATTCCCAGTTAGGGCACATGCCTGGGTTTGGGGCTTTATCCTAATAGGGGGTGTACAGGAGGCAGCCAATCAATGTTTCTCTCTAAAATTTAATTAAAAACATATGCATGTGTGTGTGGTGTCTGTGTATATAATGGAATATTATTCAGCCATAGGAAAGAAATTATTCAGCCATATATCTGTGTGTGTACATATGTGTGTATATATACATGTGTGTATGATGAAATATTATACAGCCATGAGAAAGTCACAAAAAAGATTAATGTTGTATGATATCATTTATATCCAAAATCTAGAAAAGCCAATGACATAGAAAGAGAAGATAGAATGGTGATTACCAAGGGCTGAGGAAATGTTGGTCAAAGTGTTCAAATGTGTAGTTAGGTGATGACTGTTTTCTGGATGACATTGTGATTAGTCAATCAATAATACTCTATTACATAGTTCAAAGTTTCTAAGAGAGTAGATTTTAATGTTCTCACCACAGAAAAGAAGTGATAATTATGTGAAGTGATAGGTGTGTTATTCATATAGCAATATATGAATGTATCAAATCATCACTTTGTACTCCTTAAACTTATATAATTATATGTCAATTATCCTATCTAATAAAAGAGCAACATGCAAATTAACCATCACTCGGCGACAAAAATGGCAGCGCCCATGGCCACAAGATGGCGGCGCCAGGTCCTCTTAGCCCCGAGCCCCAGCGAAGTCCACAAGTCTGCCCAGCAGCAGCAGTCCAGGGTGTCTAGCTGGGAGGCGCCTGCCCCCCACACAGCAATCCCTGCCCAGTGGCGGCAGCCTAGGGTGTCCGGCTGGCAGCGCCCCACCCTGAGCCACCCAGGGCAAATAAGGCCACAGGGCTTGAGGAGGGGGTGTCAGGCCGGCAGCGCAGTGCACCCCCAATGTGCAATCTTCAGGCCAGGGAAGGCAGCCTAGGCTGGAGCCGCGCACCCACCGGGCTATCCGCAGCCAGGCTGAGATGGCAGCCTGGGCTGGGGTCTCAGCCTGGCCAGGGTCCGAACCCCTCCAGCAGTGGCAGCCTGGTGTCTCAACCATTGAGTCACACCAGCCAGGCAGATATGGAGGAATCTTAAATGTTTCTTTTTTTATAATATATATTTTCTTGATTTTTTACAGAGAGGAAGGGAAAGGGATAGAGAGCTAGAAACATTGATGAGAAAGAAACATCAATCAACTGCCTCCTGCAAACTCCCGACTGGGTATGTGCCCCCAACCAAGGTACATGCCCTTGACCAGAATCGAACCTGGGACCCTTGATTCTGCAGGCCAACGCTCCATCCACTGAGCCAAACCAGTTAGGACTGTCCAATATGCTAAAGAAAAAACCCTACCTAATAAAGAGGGAATATGCAAGGGAGGGCATTTGGGGGTGACTGGGGTGTCAGGGGAGGGCAGTTAGGCATCGATCGGGCTGGCAGGGGAGTGGTGAGGGGGTGATCAGGCTGGCAGGCAGAGCGGTTAGGAGCAATCAGGAAGGCAGGCAGGCGAGTAGTTGGGAACCAGCAGTCCTAGATTGTGAAAGGGATGTCTGACTGCCTGTTTAGGCACGATCCATAGGATCGTGCCTAAACAGGCAGTCAGACATCCCCCAAGGGGTCCCATATTGGAGAGGGTGCAGGTTGGGCTGAGAGACACCCCTCACCCCGTGCACGAATTTTGTGCACCGGGCCTCTAGTTCTATATAATAGAAGGCTAATATGCAAATTGTCCCCTCAGGAGTTTAACCAACTGGGAGTTCAACCACTCCTTATGACATGTGCTGACCACCAGGGGGTGTTGTGAAATGAAGGCCCCAGCCGGCAGCTGGAGACCAGGGGAAAGAAGGCCCAAATCGGTCTTGATCGTCAGCCAGGTCTAGGGACCCTACCTGTGCACAAATTTTGTGCACTGGGCCTCTAGTCCTATATAATAAAGATCTAATATACTAATTAGACCAGACAGCAGAGCCTTCCAGATGACCCTCCAGAATGACCAGTAGGGAGTCACAAGGTCATGGGGTCATGAGGCAGCCAGGGCTGTGATGGGCTGAGGCACCGGGGCCTCTAGTATCTTAATAAAAAAGGAAGGAGGGGAAACAAAAGAGAGAAGAGAGAAAAAGAAAGAAGAAAGAGAGAGAGAGAGAGAGAGAGAGAGAGAGAGAGAGAGAGAGAGAGAGAAGAAGAAGAAGAAGAAGAAGAAGAAGAAGAAGAAGAAGAAGAAGAAGAAGAAGAAAGAAAGAAAGAAAGAAAGAAAGAAAGAAAGAAAGAAAGAAAGAAAGAAAGAAAGAAAGAAAGAAAGAAAGAAAGAAAGAAAGAAAGAATAAGGAAGGAAGGAAGGAAGGAAGGAAGGAAGGAAGGAAGGAAGAAAAGAAAGAAAAAGGAAGGAAGGAAGGAAGGAAGGAAGGAAGGAAGGAAGGAAGGAAGGAAGGAAGGAAGGAAGGAAGGAAGGAAGGAAGGAAGGAAGGAAGGAAAATAAAAGTTAGGGAGAAAGAAAAAGGAAAAGATTCCCATGTGGTGCTTTCCCAAGAGAGCAATGTTGGTTTCTGGCAGGTGGACTGGGCAAAAGATATCACACGTTCATAGAAGCTTGTGGAGTGCTGATGAAAAGTGTGAAAGTCCATGTCATTAAAGGGGTGACTGTAAATAGGTCTGAGTATGACAAAATGCATAAAGCCAGAAGGGCTAAGGGGCTGTCAAATGACCCCTAAATTCCAAAATAGTGCATTCAGGCCAAGAAAGTGAAGTATATCAGCACAAGGTAAAAGATTTTCCCTTTGAAACTGACAAGAAAACAGTTCCAACATATTCTGTTCAGCAAACAAAGCAGCAAAGAGCGGTGAGTAAAAAATAAAAAGTGGTGTGTGCATCGTTAGGTATTTTAAAATATATCTTAAGCATTCTTTATAATATACTTACAAATCTTAAATCGTCTTATATATCTTATAATATCTCTGGAAATATATACAAGAACCTTTTTCCCTAATTTGTGGGGAAGGAAAATGAGGCCTAGAGATATGGATGTGGGAGATAATTTTTTCACTAAGTAATGCCATCTTATAATTTTTAATTATGAACCATATGTATGTATTACCTATTCAAAAGTTAAATTAAATGTTAACACTAGGGGTAAAAAAGGTAAATTAAAGCCCAACCATTCACAAAATTTTAAGTCTCCAAACTCTGAACTGCAGAGATCCTTAATTTCATGCATAATAAATTAAATTTTCTCTGGGGAAACACATACACATATAAACAACTAATTGCAAGACTATTGTTGTTCCCCTAACCGTTAAGTATTCTCATATTTATTCTTTCTTGTTTTTATTACAAAGGTTATCCATGACAAAGTCAGTTTTGAGTGTGTTCCTATGTCTTTCATACTTGAATGAAATTCTGTAAGGCAATACTGCATTTAGACATATTTTGTTTTGTTTTGTTTTGTTTTGTTTTGTTTTGTTTTGTTAATCCTCACCAAAGGATATTTTCTCATTGACTTTTAGGGGGAGTAGAAGAGAGAAACATTGATGTGAGAGAAACACATCAACTGGTTGCCTCCTGCATGAGCCATGACCAGGCCCAGGCTGGTGAGGAGCCTGCAACCAAAAAAATACAAATTCTGATCTTTTGGCAAATGAATAGCTAATCTTGTGATTGCAGGAGATTGGTCATGCATTCACATTGCAAAATGTCTCCAAACAGCCTCAGGAGCACTCACATACCTGGAGTCAATGAAGTCCTGTATTTCATCATGATTGATAATATTTTTTGAGAAATTTGAATATTTGCACAATTGTGCCCTTTGTAGACGTATTTAAATAGATATTTGACACTCTTAATTGATGCGCAGACTTCAACGTTTATATGACAGTTATATTTGAGGCACAAATATGGGTTATTAGGGACAATGGCCTATTCCATGAGGAATGGGGCTCCCGCCTCCCTGCTGTTAGGGTCCGGGCTGTGGGTATTTAGCTCCCTCTGCCTTGCTGTCAGGGTTTGGGGTGAGGGTTAATGGGAATATGGGCTGTCAGGGTGCCAACAGCAAGCTGACCAAGACTGATACTGTGAGGAATGGGGCTGCCTCCTCCCTGCTGTCAGGGTTTGGGTTGTGGGTGAATGAGATTTGGGGCTATCAGGGTGCTGACAGTAAGGTCTGGGTCAGTGCTTATCATAGCTACCAGCTGGTGTTCTGGGCATTGGTCATTCTGGTCACTACGCCATAACAGTTGCTGGGCTTTTACTATATAGGATGGTGAATAGGAACAGCATGATGGCAGACTATGTCTCTACACAAAAAAGATGAACAGAAAGTGTTATTTCCATTGTCTTTTAACCCAATTTTCTATAATTGTGCAGACATTTCTCTAACTAGAGTATCTGAAGGAACTCACCCACTGTGCTTGAGTTCAGAAGAAAGAAAACACAGAGGTGTCTATGGTAGACATAAAATATTTTGATGGAGAAGAATTTAGAGATGGACAAGATTTTTACAGGAGAAGAAGATGCTGAAAGATGGCAGAAAGCATCTTCCCCTTAAGAATTATTTCCCTGTAGGTAGAAGCTGCTGACCTTGCCGAACATCTGGTAATTTAGCAGTTTATTTTTCAAGAAGGCTTGCTATCCAAGCAGGTGCAAGAAATCAAGCAATTAAGCAAGTTTAATATTCACAAGTGAACCTATATTGTGTCTTTCTTGTAGTGTTAGAAAATTAAGATAGGAGTTGATATAGGAATCATCATCATTATATAATAAAAGCCTAATATGCTAAGTGTCTGTTCGACCTGTCGGCTGTTCAACCAATCAAAGCATAATATGCTAATGATATGCTAAGGCCACTCAACTGCTCTCTATGACATACACTTACCAGCAGGGGGCAGATAGTCGACCACTTGACCAGTCGCTATGATGATCACTGACCACCAAGGGGCAGATGCTCCAACTGGTAGGTTATCTTGCTGCTGGGGTCTGGCTGCAATATATTGTTTATATTAATGTAGCCCTGCCACCGTCCCTCCCCATCTGGCCAACCTCCTGCATCCTTCCCTGGCCCCAATCATGCACTGATGAGGTCCCTCAGCCTGGCCTGCACCCTCTCATAATTCAGAACCCCTCGGGGGATGTCAGAGAGCCTGTTTTGGTCCAATCCTGCAGGCCAGGCCAAGGAACCCCACTGGGGCACAAATTCGTGCACTGGACCTCCAGCCTATATAATAAAAGCCTACGCGACCATTACAGCGGAATGATGGGAATGACCAGTTGCTATGATGTGCACTGAATACCAGGGGGCAGATGCTCAACACAGGAGCCGCCCTCTGGTGGTCAGTGCACTCCCACAGGGGGAGAGCCACTCAGCCAGAAGCTGGGCTCTTGGCTGGTGAGCGCAGACGCCACGGCAGTAGCCTCTCCTGACCCAGGGGCAGCAGGCGCAGTGGGCCGGGATTAGTGTGAGTGGCACCAGGCCCAGATTTGGGCTCCTCCCTGGCCTCCTGCTGCTTGGCACACTGCTACCTCCCCTGAGGGGTCCTGGACTGCAAGAGGGTGGACAAATTTCATGCACTGGGCCTCTAGTAAGAGATAAGCAAACATTATCTTATTATTGTCCACTTAGTTGAGAAACTCTTGTCTGAGTATTTCTTTAAAATTAATCTGTATTGAGTTACAAAATTATTTGAATAATAATTCCTGGGATTTATTAAAACATCTTCTCCAAGGAGGTAAAGTAGTTTTATGACTGTTATCTAATTAGTCTTCTTAACAGCCCTGTGCAAAAGAGTGCTGGAGCCAGTGATCCCATTATCCAGCTGAGACGTGTGGGTATGACATTCTGACTGGCACCACTTGGCAAAGCAGTAGCCCTGGCTGCAGAGAAACACCCCACCCTGACCAAGTGTCTGCCCTTTCATGCCAGGTGTTACCTGCTTGTCAGGCAGACTCCTGAACACATCCTTGCAACACAAGGGTTTGGTTTGAAATCCCAGATCTGTTAGTTATTAAACCTTGTGATCATGGATAGCTCAGATCTTTCTAAAACTTGGTTTCCTCACTTGTAAAATATGAAGAGCCAGCGCCATTTTGAGGATTTAAATAAAAAATGTATATTAAGCACTACGCACTGTAACTTAGAGAGTAAGTGTTCAACCAATGTTAACTTCATTAATTAAATAATACGAATCCTCAAATACCATATCTGAATATGCAATACCAAGGCCAGGACTAGCATTTATGTGACATACTATGTTGACCCACTCTCTTAACCCTTCAGTTTTCTCACTTTTATTCCTGCCTTGCCCACAATACAAGCTCCTCATTTTGTGCTCCACCTCTGCAAGGTTTTCCTTAGTGATCTTTTTATGTACACATTCATATTATTTCATTGGTGGTTTGAACAGACTGCCTTTGAGAGGCCCATTAAGAGCTTTTTGCATAAACAGAACCACCCAAGAGATGAATCCCGTAGTTTCACACATTGCACATAATTAAGGGCAGAACCAGGGGTCACTGTCTCTGCTGCTGCCTAAGTCACATTAGTGGGTGAGGTAGGAGATCAGATACTTCCTCTAGTGTCAAGCACTTTATCATCATCTTTGCTAATTAGGAGCACTAATTGTGCCTGTTATTCCAGAGCATGCATAATTTGTACTTGCTATCATTCTCAAAACCATGCCATTTGAGTCAATTCATTATGTGGTAAACATATTTTATTGGCATCTACTCACAAGCATGCAAGCAAGCCAATTTTTAAAATGATGACAGAAATTCAGATAAATTAAATAATTTTATTCTAAATCACACCCATAATAGATGAAAAATTTAAAGCACATTGCTCAGCAAATGGCAGATAGTACAGATTTAAAAAATAAATAAACTACTGACAAGATACATATCCCTTCCCCATAAACAATAATACCACATTAAATCAGGAGAGATTAGTTTTCTGCAATACTGAAGAATCACAACTTTTATTTGTCAAGTACATTTATACTCATCATTTGTTCAGGAGATGGGGATATAGTCTATAATTATACTGTAATTTTTACTGGGTTTGTTTTAAATTCATAAGTGAAGTTGTTAAAGAAAGATCCATATAAAATGCAACTTTTGAGATTTATTTCGAGGTATCCTATATAATAAACAGCTAATATGCAAATGGTCATCACACTCTCATGCCGTCATATCATAACAGCTCTGACACTCAACACTGGAGAGAGAGGAATGGGGACCAGCCAGGCACAAATGAGCTCGTGAGAGAGGAATGGGGATCAGCCAGGCTGCAGCCCGGGAAAGGGACAAGCCACCCACTCCGTGGTCCCGGGTGCCTATCGCTGCAGCCAGCCTGGGTTCTGGGTGCCTGCAGCCGGCCAGAGGAAAAAAAGCCTGGGTCCTGGGTCCCGGGTGCCTGCAACCAGCCAGAGGAGGGAATCCTGGGTCCTGGGTGCAGGTGAGGTAGAGGCGATTAGGGGCGATCAGGCCCTCAGAGGACCAATTAGGGGCAATCAGGCAGGCAGGAAGAGGTGGTTAATGGTGATCAGGCAAGCAGAGGTGGTTAGGGGCAATCAATGAGAGAGACACATCGATCAGCTGCCTCCTGCACACCTCCTACTGGGGATGTGCCCACAATCAAGGTACATGCCCTTGACTGGAATCGAACCTGGGACCTTTCAGTCCGCAGGCCGACGCTCTATCCACTGACCCAAACCAGTTAGGGCTTTTTATATACTCTTATCATATAGATAACGCTCCTTTAGGCTCATGATTTTCTGAGCATTTTTATCTTTTTAAAGTCATAAATAGATGTTGAATTTTATCAGTAGCTTTCTTTATCTATTCTAATGTTTGCAAAAAGTTCTTCTTAATCCTATCTAATAAAAGAGTAATATGCAAATTGACTGCCACTCTAACACATAAGATGGCCACCACAAGATGGCCTACAGGGGAGGGCAGTTGTGGACGATCAGGCCAGCAGGGGAGGGCAGTTGGGAGGGACAAGGCCTATAAGGGAGGACAGTTGGGGGTGATCAGGCCTGCAGGGGAGGGCAGTTAGGAGTAACTGGGCTGGCAGAGGAAGGCAGTTGGGGGGGATCAGGCCTGCAGGGGAGGGCAGTTGGGGGGACCCAGGCCTGCAGGGGAGGGCAGTTGGAGGGGACCAGGCCTGCAGGGGAGGGCAGTTGAGGGAGGACCAGGACTGCAGGGGAGGGTAGTTGGGGGGGGGGCAAGGCCTGCAGGGGAGGGCAGTTGGGGGTGACCAGGCCAGCAGGGGAAGGCAGTTAGGGGCAACCAGGCCGGCAGAGGAGGGCAGTTTGGCATTGATCAAGCTGGCAGGGGAGTGGTTAGGGGGTGATCAGGCTGGCAGGCAGAAGCATTTAGGGGCAATCAGGCAGGCAGGCAGGCAAGCAGTTGGGAGCCAGCAGTCCTGGATTGTGAGAGGGATCCCAGATTGGAGACGTTGCAGGCTGGGCTGGGGGACCACCCCCCACTCCCATGCACAAATTTCGTGCACCTGGCCTCTAGTATGTTAATAAAGAAAAAAAAATCATCTACTAGATTTCTATCAAATTTTGAATTATTGATATAAAATCACTATGTGGAGATTATTTTAGCCTTTTGTTGTATATTAATGTATCTAGTTTCCTGATATTTTGTATAGAATTTTAAAATATATTTTCAAGAATGTGATTGGCCCATATTTTTCTTTTTTATATGCTAACTTTGTCCTATTTAGTATGAGTTTTTAGTCTCATAAGACCACTTGAAGAATATATTTTACTTTTTTATTCATAACAATAATTAGTTTAAGATTAGAGCAATTTATCATTAGACAGATTGATGGTTTCACTAGTTAAGTTATCTATGCCTGAAAATACTTATAGGGATATTTTCATTATAAAATCAATAACTTTAATTATTGTTACCATTCAGGATTTGTCTTTTTGTGTCAATTTTAGTAAATGATATTGTTCTAACAATGTATTATTTCATAAATATTTACAAAATTTATTATAGGTTTACTAGAGACTGGTGCACAAATTCATGCATGGGTAGTGTCCCTCAGCCTGGCAGGCGATTGGGGCCGATTGGGGACAATCAGGGCCAGCTGGCTGGGGTTAGGGACCACTGGAGGTTGGCTGACCGGGGGAGGTTGGCTGAGGTTGGCTGTGGGAGCACACTGATCACCAGTAGGCAGCTCCTGCATTGAGCTTCTGCCTGCTGGTGGTCAGTACACATCCATAGCGACCAGTTGACTGGTCACTTGGTTGTCTGGTTGCTTAGGATTTTATATATATACATTAATAATATCCTCCTATGTTGATTTTAATTCTGTAGAAATTAACATGGTATTGGACTTTTTATACTTGATATTGATTACTTTTACATGTTTATCTTCTTTCTCTCACTCTCTCTCCATTTCTCTTTCCCCTCACTATCTCTGTTTCTCTTTCTCTGATCTCCATTTCTAATTTTATAAATCAGGTTTTAAATCTATTAACTATCGTACTTTCCGGCATATAAGATGACTGAGTGTATAAGATTTTCCTGGGTTAAAAAGTCGTTTTATACGCCGGAAAATACAGTATATTGGATTATATTGATGGGATTAGATGTAATGGATTAGATATATTGGACTATCATATTTTCCGGCATATAAGATGACTTTTTAACCCAGGAAAATCTTATATGCCCAGTTATCTTATACACCGGAAAATATGGTATGTTAATCTGATGAGGAATTAACTTTTATATTATAGATTCCCTATAAATAACATATTTGCTGTTATCTTTATAATATCCTCCTTCATGGGTATTTAGCTGATTTTTATAATTCAGCAAGATAAAAATATTTTATTAGTGTTTGTATTGATCTTATTGTTTCTAACACACTCACTTAAGGTCATATGTTTTCCTCTAAATATATCATTAGTTATAGTTTTGATATGCACTTTTTAATTATTAATCATTAAATTCATTAAACATTAAATATTTTTCAATTTTAATACAATAGTGTTTATTTCATGGTTAGCTTATAATATCATAATGTCTAAACATAGTGTAAACTTAATCTTTATACCTATGTTATTATTTCCATCATTCATGCATTATTACCAGAGAAGCTGACATAATTTTAATTCAGATTTTAAGTTCTAATTTTCATATATTTGTTTATATTTTTAATTCAGTTGTTTCTCTGTTCTTATTAAAAGTATGCCCTGTTTGTCTTACTAATGACTAAGAAAAATATGTTAATATTTTCCATTGTCATTGTGGATATATCTGTCACTGAGTATCAATCAATGTTTGCTTGATATTTTTGAGGTCATGAAATTAGATATGTCCACATTTAAACACTACATCCTGGCAGCCACCATTATAAAGTGATCACCACTTTTAGTATTGCTTTTTTTTCCCCTGAAAGTCGACTTTGTCTCATATAGGTAAACTTCATGTTTTTGTCTACTATTTTCATAATTTTACTTTTTACAATATTATATTGTATACTAGTCTTCTTTATTAGGATTTGATTTTCATCCAGTCTGCCAAGATTTATCTTTTTCACTAGAGAAGTTTTTTTTTTTTTTTGCAATTTTTTAATTACTGATATGTTTGAAGTTTTCTTTTCTTGTTTATTCTTTTGACCTCTCTCAATCCTGTCTTTTTATTTTTGGGTGTATCCTATTATATATTTTTCCCTATCTCACTATGAATGTAATTTAATTTTCAAGTACTTTAGTGGATGTATTAGAAATGATATATTTATCCTTCTTACAAAAAAATGCAAGATCTTAGATTACTCTAATTGCATTTACCTCTTATGACTTATTTTACTTATTTTTATATTATATTTTAATTCTATTTCACTGATTTTTTTAAAAATCCAATAGTATATTGTTATTGTTTTATCCAGTCAAAGTTAACTTCAATATAACCCATATATCTGTTTCATTTTCATTCCCTCTTACAACTCTGCCCTTCCTCCTGGATTCATTATTCTAAGAACTTCTCTTTGTGTTATTCTATGGGCATCAAACTCTCTCAGTTTCAGTTGCTTGGTAAGGTCTTTATTTTGCTTTCATTTTTAAATGATTTTTAACTTTATTTGTGACATAGTTGTGATTTTGGAAGGTTTTCCTCCCCCTGTACATGGCATAAATTCCCTGCCATGACTTACATTACTGCTCTTGAGAAATAGTGTGAATCTCTCATTTTCATTAAAGTTGAAAATGCTGCAGTTATTTCTTTTTGTCTTTGATGTTTAGGTATTTTTTTTTTTTAATTTCCTTGAGATTGTCTGGGCTTCTTAAGTTTGTAAATTAATGTCATTATAAGCTCTTTAAATTTCTCAGCAATTTTTTTATCTTAAAATATTCCCTTTTCCATCTATTTTCCCCCCCTCTTAATCATGAATTATATCTTTGTTGTGGCTTAATACCATATTCTTTATGCAGTTTATCTCTATACTAGAGGCCCAGTGCATGATTGAATCATGCACTTGTAGGGTCCCCTACACGCTTTCGCTTTCAATCACGGGGGAGCTGGGTGCCTGTCTGCTGGTGCACCAGGCCTTTCAGAAGCCTCCGGCGCAGCGAAGGCTTCTGAAAGGCCTGGTGCCTGAGCGGACAGGCACCCAGCTCCCACGCTTTTGCTTTTGATCGCTGGTGCACCAGGCCTTTCAGAAGCACCCAGCTCCCCCACTTTTGATGGTCCATGGAGGGACGTGAGCTCACTGCCCCAGAGGCCCCTTCTGTGGCGCAGCACAGCCATGACGCAGACGCTGAGCTCGAGCCACCACTGGCGACGTGAGCTCAGCGTCCCGCCGGCCCAATCGGCCACCCCGGCCACCCCGAGTCCTGCCCCCCCGCGCCTCCTGGCCAATTGTGGGCATAGCGAAGGTACGGTCAATTTGCATATTTGTCTATTATTAGGTAGGATTTTTAAAATTATTTTGATAGTCTACTTCATTCTAGAAACTATCTTCTAATCTTTCTTCCAGGCCATAATTTTCACTTCAGTTTTACTTTTCCACTGTTATACGTTATAACTGAGATGAAAAACATAAGAGAGCCCTGGCCAGCCAGGTAGCTCAGTTGGCTAGAGCATCGTCCCATATGCCAAAGTTGGGTTCAATCCTCAGTCAAAGTACATACAAGAATCAACCAATAAATGCATAGATAAAGGGAACAACAAATCAATGTATCACTCTTTCTTCTTCACTTCCCCCTCTCTCTAAATAAATAAAAATAAAAGTATATAAAGAAATAAAAACTAAAAATTTTTAAAAGCATAAACTATATATTTACATATTTTTTAAAACTTGATGTCAAATTTTTAATGTCCATTTCTTCCCAAAACTTTCAAGCTTGACTTTATCATATTAAATGGAATTTTAAAAAATAAATGAAGGCATATGAAAAATTATTAGAACCCTAGCCAGTTGCTCAGTGGTTAGAGCTTAAGCCCATGGACTGAAGGGTCCTGGATTCGATTTTAGTCAAAGGCACATACTTCAGTTGCGGGCTTATCCCGGCCCTGGTTGGGGCTCATGTGGGAGGCAACCAATCGATATGTCTCTCTCACATCGATGTTTCTCTCTCTCTGTCTCTCCCCCTCTCTTCCACTCTCTCTACAAATCAATGGAAAAAAATCCTCAGGTAAGGATTAACCCTCCTCCCAAATTTGTTAGAGTTTATTTTAGCAAAATCTGATGTAAATAGGGCAGCTTTTAATCCAGTGGTTCTCAACCTTCCTAATGCCGCGGCCCTATAATACAGTTCCTCATGTTGTGGTGACCCCCAACCATAAAATTATTTTCATTGCTACTTCATAACTGTAATATTGCTACTGTTAATGAATCGTAATGTAAATATCTGTGTTTTCCGATGGTCTTAGGCTCAACAGCAGCGGTTCTCAACCTGTGAAGACCATCAGAAAACAGATATTTATATTACAATTCATAACAGTAGCAAAATTACAGTATGAAGTAACAATGAAGATAATTTTATGGTTGTGGATCACCACAACATGAGGAACTGTATTATAAGGTTGCAGCATTAAAAAGGTTGAGAACTGAAATCTATCAGAGGTAAAAAAGATCTAAGGAGTTATAAATGAAGGAATAAAGGAAGTGGAAATAAGGACATTATTCTAGGCAGAAAAAGCTGGTTGGTTATTGCAAGGTAACTTTCCTTTAGGTGTCTGAAGACAGATTACCTAACTATTGCTGACCAGGTGATTCCTGATTGGCTGGTTAAGATTCTATTTCTGGGAAAACAAAACAGTAATTGGATCTCAGTTTTTCGATGTGGGGATTAGCAAAAGTAAACCCATTTTGGGCCTGTTCTCTTATTTTTTAACAGAAATAAACTGTTGTGTAATATCAATATTTCTCATATCTGGAATGCACTGGGTTTATTTCTGTTGTCTATTATTCCTTCTGGGTCTTGCTTATGATGTTCTATTTGTGTGTGTGTGTGTAGTTGAACATAATATTGTCTATAAGACAATAAGAATGTAGTTGTATTTATTACTTATTTTTCCAATATGAATTTCATTTTGTTCTTGTCTCCAACCAGTACACAACTGTATGGAATTATTTACCTATAAGATCTATTCTAACTTTTAACTTTAATTGCTCTGAGTCCTTAGAGGGCCTACATTTATTGAATTACAATATATTTCTTTTCACTTTCCCTATAGAATGTAGAAGCAATATTCATAGTCCTCCCTTCCTTTATATGGAGCACAAAACCAATTTTTCATCAATAATTGGGATCATTACCCCAGCCACTAGAATAACCCCTTTGGCTCAGTGTCATGAGGAGACTGGATCAAGGAGCAGCAGTTTCTCAAAGACTGTGTGGGGCAAAGCAAGAGGACCAAAACCCATACCTTTAACCAGCATGGTGCCAGAGTCACCTATGACTTTTTTTTTTTTTTAATTGCACAGTCCCGACTTGCCTTAGTCCCCTTAATTTAGTATTTTTCAAGCTAACACCAGGAGACTTCCGAAAACCAGTTATCTATTTACAAAAGTTTCAGGATTTTAAAAACTTTTTAATATATCTGTTGCTTTAGAATGAAAAACTTGAAGCAATGGAAAAAGGTAATGAATAAATAAATATAATTTAATTTAGAAAAGTATCCTGGAAATTCAATTATCTCATAATAGAAAGGGCTTCTTGTTTAGTTATTGATTATACCAGTGTCAAAGTGTTTTAGCTTAGACTAGAAGTCTCTGGATGACAAATCTTACATTGGGGATCCCTATGGGGTATCCTAGTTCACATGGCATGTGAGTTATCTCTTGAGTGTAAGATTATGTAATTCTAAACATGTCTTTCTGATTAGTTCATAGGTGGCCACAAGAAGTAATTTTGTCAACAAATATATGTTTATGTCCTTATGTTGATAAAATGAAATTTTATTACAGTAGATAATAGTTCCTTTAGACAGTTCCTGATATTTTAATCCCAAAAGGAATGGCTTCAATATCAGATTCTACTGGTGCATAAAATTTCCTGAGCAAAATGGGCAGCCTTTTTCCTTAAGAATTCTTCAAAACAATCATCTCTCCAGGTATACGCTCCCTCATAGAGCTCATGCCTTCTTTGTTTGCAAGATCTCTCTCTTTTTTTTTTTTCTGCCTGTTTGATTAAGTACCTTGCCTTAATAACCTTTCCTCTTGCATCTAGCTTTACACTTTTTACAAATTTAGAGTTTGCAGTAAAGGTCATGAACTCGCCTGAAGTTGGTATCTACTTATTCATATCCCTAGAAACAACATTTCTACCATTTTAGGGAGGCCATTGTCAACAGTAGCCTGGAGATAAGACAAGCGTGGATTGATTCCTGACTGCAGTTTACTGGCTAGGTGATTTGGGATTATTTACTCCATCTAAGGGGATGATACCCTCTTCCTCTCACACAGGGGACATTATGAGGGTGAATTGAATGCAAACCCTATGTAAAGTAGGAAACAAACATAAAATTCAATAAATATACATATTTGGCTTTGAAACTACACCAGGCTGAGCTACCTATTTCCCAAAAGAAGCATCTGAATTCCATACTCAGAGTTTTCGAACAAGACAATTACTTTGTTAGAAAAAAAACAGTCAGGAGGCCCATTTTTCTTTTTTTTTTTACTCATTGGGCAAATGAGGGCGGTGATCTTCATCTCTATACCAACTGCAAGCACATTGGCAACTCAGTGCAGTACCGTCTTTTAGGGGTTTTTGGTGATGGTGCTGCTTTTTTTCTAATGAGAGTTCTTTTTTTTTTCTTACAGTGCCTAAGAAGGAGACATTGGAATGAGGAAAATGTTAAACTGAGCAAAGGCAATTAAAACAAATCTAGAGAAAGAAGGCAAACCACTAGCACCTGATAGAGTGGGATTCCTCTACCCTTCCTTTGGTTCTCTTAGACCTTTCTTCTCTGCTTTTCCTCCCTTCTCTGAGACTGGGAGGACAAATATATTTAAATAAATATTTTTTAAAATCAGCATTTACCCCAGGTTGAAAATGCTACCTTAGTTAAACCAAATTTATTATGCTTTCTATCTAAGTGCTGTGGAATCCCTTGTCACGTCCCGCGTGTTTCAGGGTTCCTGTTCAGGTTCCGGTTTCTGGAGAAGGCCGCAATCAAAATGAAGAGAAGCTAGAAAAGAATCAATTTGGGTAAATGGGGGGCCAGGCGGGAGCCCACCTCTAGTGGGAGGACTACTCCCTGCTCTGGCCTTTGCCATCCCTTTTATTGGGGTTCTGAGATACACCCATATCCTTTAGGCAGGAATTCCAATAATAGACAATCAGCAAAAATTTACATATGATTAACAGGTGAGAGTTGCTTTAACTACCAATGTCTCAACTAAACAATGAGTGACTAGCTCTGACCATTCAGAGCGATTAAGGTTGACTAAAGCATTCCTGATTCCCTTTTCACATTTAACTTCCAATGTCTCAATGTTCGGTTTCCGGCAAGTGCTCTGGGAAAAGAAGGCAAAGAAAACTCACGAGTGTGTTTATAGTGGAAAGTCTAAATATAAAGGTGGGATTAAGAGTTGAATGTTGAGCATACTTCGTTTGAAATACCTGTGACACATTAAAGTGGAAATGTCAAATTCAGAGTAGAATTTATGGGTCAGAAACTAATAAAGGTGCCCTGGAGTTATGAATTTGAAGGCACTAGTAAATAGATAATATGTGAAACTATCCCTCCGGCTTATAATCAAATGCTAACATGCTCATTTTATATAACACTTTACTGTAAGTATGGTTTGAATAGATTATAAGCTTCTTTAAAAAAAAGGTATGAGGAAACCACACTACCGAGACTCTTCATCAACATTGAATTAATTATGTAGCAATTATCAATAAGTACTCATTAAGTTGATTTGCTTTGACACTAATAAACTGTGTGACCTTGGTTTATTTAACTTCTATGGGCTTCAGTTTTATTATCTATAGAATAAGGGCCTGAGCTAGACAATATTTCCAGGCCCTGTCAAGTCTACAGCTCTGATTTCATGTATTATTGAATTGTGCTATATAGCTATTGTTTATTAAATGCTGGTAGATGGGCCTCCTAAATCCCATGATTAAGGGAGATATACTAGCTGTCACTCTGGGTGAGCAAAGAAGGACCTGACTTATGCCCTAAAAATATTTGTATTGACCAAAAGTCTATGTGGCCAAGAAACATATTTGGTTCAAAAGGTTGGTTTTCTTATTGAAAAATAGCACTAAATGTTTCATCCTGTTTTAGGGACATGAGACAAATTCTTTGAGGTGACATTATGAACATGTGACTTTTAACCTATTATGTCTCAGAGAATAGAATACTATTGGAAAATACTTTGTTTTGTAACAAAAATTTGAAAGTTGTGCACTCAAAGGAATTCTATAGAAAAAGTGATTTTTCCACATAAAAGGCAGCAATGTGAAATGGACATTTGTTATCTAGTTGAGTTTAGCAGAGGTTTCAGAATATCATCTTTTTCTTTCATTTTTTTTCTCAAAATGTGTTTACTACCTTCATATCTTATCAAGCAGCTTAGCTTCAATAAGCCTCTGTTTTCTCATATCAAAATGTTGATAATGCCAAGGAATAGTTCAAAAGATTCAGATCAAATATTATTATGTGAAATTGAGTGCATATATTATATATACATATATATACATATATACATATATACATATATACATATATACATATATACATATACATATACATATACACATATATTTACATATATACATATATATGCAAAAGATGAGGCAAAAGTATTTTTACAGTTGTAAGTACATGAAACAGAGCTTATTCTTATGTTGTTATTCCTTAATTATTGTATTATTCTCTATGCGAACAACTGTAAACTTACTTTTGCCTTACCCTGGGTATATACACAGAGTGTCCCAAAAAAATGTATACAAAATTAACAGCTGATAGCTCAATTTTGAAAAGTAAATATATTTTAATAAACACTGCCTTTAAAATTACTCAAAATGTGTGTATACATTTTTGGGTACCCTCTATATCTAAATATAGATATGAATTGGATATAATTTTAGAAAACACAGTACAGGCTTTTAGAAAGCCCTTAATAAATATAATTATTTATTTCTGAATGGATAATCATGGAATGAAAAAAAAAGAGGATGAAGCAGATTTTTGAGGCTCTAATGTGAATAAAAGAGGTTAAGATAGAGAATCAGTGTGAGACTATTTAAAGTTGAACAAATATTTCCTGAGCATCTAAGGTAAGGCAGACATAAAGTTGAGAATTCTTCCAAGTGCTATCTCACTTACTGTATCTCCTTCCTTCTCCTATGTGGAAATAAGTTTTCCTCATTTTAGAGATTAGGTAATTGAATTTCAGTGTTCAAAATCCTTTCTTTCCAAAGTCATACTGAGTATTTTCTCTGTGTTTAGGTTTGCAAGGTAAACTTTTGGATACACACTTAATTTTAAATCAGAAAAATAATCATGTTTTAGTATAAGAAAGTACTGAATATTTCATTAGACACACCTATACTAAATTTATTTTTGTTTATCTGAAATTTAAATTTAACTGGACATCTTGTATTTACATTTTCTCTGGCTGGCAGCCCCCTCTATGTTTATACCTAAAACGTTTGGCTAGAATGCCCCTTTATTTCCACTATTTGTTATAATTTAGGTAAATTTAAACAAATACTTATTGTGGAGCTGGGATGCCTAGGACGCCTGGCCTTAGATGGATAAGCCATGAGAGGTTGTGGGTATATAAGAATGAGTCTTTATTGCAGAAGCCAGTGGCCATGTGACCGTCAGACAAGACAATTGCAGAAAAGTATGGAGAGTACACAGAGTTTGGAGACAAAGAGGAGGATGTAAGCTTACTTGGCCACTAGCTACGTGGATAGCCTTAAGAAATTGCTCAAAGCTTTAACTTCTACTTTATTTACTATAAAATGGAATTGTTCTTAGAAATGAATAATAAATATACCTAATAACTAAGAGATTTTAAAAATTATTAGTATTTCTATATGTCATGATTCTATGTGTCAGTAATATGGGTAGGGCTCAGGCGTGTAGGAGGTGGTTCTTTTTTGGCATCCACTCAGTAGACTACGTGGCTGGCAGCGGGCAGCCAGGCCATCCTGGAGCATGGAAGATGACTTTTCTCTCAGGCTCATGGCCTAGGTTGTTATGGCTGGACTCTGCTCTGCTTCTCCATGCTGTTCCCAGCATGGCAAACATCTTTTTGCTTGGTAGATGGGGAAGGAGTTCAGGATTGAAGCAGTGGGTTTTTAATGGCTAAGCCCGGACCTGTGGGAATATCACCACTGCCTGACCCTGTTAATCAAAATATTCACAAGTCATCACAGATTAAAGGGGAGATGTTAGGTAAGACAATATGAGGAAAGTCATAAAAGAGGTAATCTGATGCTTTGGGTTTTGTCAGCGCACAGGGGAGCACTGCTCAGCTCTGCTGCTCTGCGTTGTTCTGAGTCCACGTGTTCTCAGTTCTTCCCGACTACGCCAAGGCTGACTCCTTCTCGAACCCTGCCCACTGTACTAATTGTTGGAAACTTAGTCCAAGTTCCTCATTTATCCTCTGCTTACTAATTACAAGTGTCGGGTCCGAGCCCCCTGCCTGGGGCTGGACCTCCTAGGACGCCTGGCCTTTGATGGAGAAGCCATGAGAGGTTGTGGGATATAAGAATGAGTCTTTATTGCAGAAGCCAGTGACCATATAGCTGTCAGACAAGACAATTCTTCACAGTAAAGTCCATACAGGCAGGCAGCCGGACACCGGCTGGTAAATAGATATCTTTCCCACAATGCAGTACTGTATTAGTCTCTGTACCCACAGCTATTATCTGAGGACCAACGCTGCCCCCTAGCTTACCACCTCACATTGTAGCAGTTTCTAAGCTCTCTAGCTCAGCAGCTTCTTCTGTCTCCCCTGCCCAGCACACTGGCTGGTTAACATGGTAGCTATATCTGAGCTCTCTACGAGCTCTTAGCCTTACATTGTAGCAATACCAGCTCTCAGCTCTCCTTTCCCTGCACACATAGGAGCTACATTATCTGTGCCTACTGCCTCTGCTTCTTCACACTAGCTCTGCCCAGCTGCTCTCTAGCAGACTCCTGGTCGATAACCTATATACTACTTCAGAGACAAAGAAGGCTAGTTGCCAACAGTGACATCAATCATTTGGGTGACAGAAGGGCACAGCGTACCGTGAGATCGCTGTGACCTTACAGCTGTTTATGGTATCATGGCCTTGGGCACCCTGATTAGGCGCATGCTCAGAGCAGCCTTGGCCACTCTGGTGTATGGACAATAAGGCCTCTGAGCTCCTATTGGACTTGACTATCTGGGGACCCTGATGTGGTTCACACAGGTTTTCAAAGGAAGGAGTGGAGTGGTTAGGAATCAAGAATTATTGAGGTACCATGGCCTGGAAGACTCTAGAACACAGGGAGTCTGGGAAATTTATAATAAAATACCTAAGAGATTTTAAAAAATATATATTACTATTACTGTATGCCATGATTCTATGTGTCAGGAAGGTGTTTTCACTTAGAGCCATTTATAAAATGAGCTGCTTCTAATTGGTATAAGAAGATATTTATTTTTCAAAAGAATACATTCAGTAATAAAATATAAGAAATTAATAGTAAAAATGAGAAGTTAAGAAAATTTTCTCAGCACTAGCTGGTTTGCCTCAGTGGATAGAACGTAGGCCTGCAGACTGAAGAGTTCCGGGTTTGATTCAAGTCAACAGCACATGCCTGGGTTGTGGGCTTGACACCCACTGTGGGACGTGCAAGAGGCAGCTGATCAATGATTCTCTCTCATTATTGATGTTTCTATCTCTCTCTTCCTCTCAGAAATCAAAAATATATTTAAAATGACAATTAGATTATTTTTTAAAAAGAAAATTTTATCAGAACTTATTATATTTGAACTGGGTAGGTCTCAAGAAATGACTCATCCAATAGAACAGAAGGGTCCAGAGTGCTAGGGGGACTGGACAGTGACCTGGTTGGCAATGATGACTGTGAGTCAAGTACTGGGCACACTGTATGAAGGAGCCAGACAAGAAATGAACTAGAACTTGAGGTTGGGGAACTTTTGAGGATAACTTTACATGCCACAGAGAAGCTTGGCTTTAATTATCCTTTATAATAATAGAGTAATATGCAAATTAGGCATCACTC
This sequence comes from Cnephaeus nilssonii, assembly GCF_951640355.1. Lineage (NCBI taxonomy): Eukaryota > Metazoa > Chordata > Mammalia > Chiroptera > Vespertilionidae > Cnephaeus > Cnephaeus nilssonii. Next base: position 88,593,201 of record NC_137081.1, read on the forward strand.
CACAACAAAAATGGCGGCCCCCATACCCACAAGATGGCGGCGCCCAGTCCCCTCAGCCCTGCTGTTGGTCTCCGCGGCGACCGGAAAGCGGCCGGGCCCCGCGCACATGGAGCCGGCCGAGGAGCGGGGGCCGGCACCTTCCCGATGGTCGCAGAGGCTATCTGGAAGACTCCAGTGCCACCAGAGCAGGGCATGGCAGCTTCCTGATCTCGGCAGCCGGGAAGCCACCAGGTCCTGCAAAGCCGGGCATAGCGGCTTCCTTAGTGGCGTAGTGGCAGGGAAGTCCCCAGACATGGCAGACACAGCCCAGACAGCAGGGCTTGGGGGCTTCCTTAGTGGGCAGTGGCAGTGGAAACACCCCCAGGCCGGGCAGACAGAGCCTGGACAACAGGGCATGGGGGCTTCCTTAGTGTGTCCGTGTCTGGGAAGCCCCCAGGCCTGGCAGACAGAGCACACTGCAGGGCATTGGGGCTTCCTTCACATGGCACATGGTGGCAGCAGGCAGAGAGCTACAGCAGGGCATGGGGGCTTCATCTCCATGGCTGCAGGGAAACCTCCAGGCCCCGCAGAGAGCAGAGAACCATCGGGAGTGGGCCTAAGCCATCAGTAGGATATCCTCTGAGAGCTCCTGGATTGTAGAGGGTGCAGGTTGGACTGAGGGACCCCCGTGCACGAATTTCGTGCACTGGGCCTCTAGTCCTATCTAATAATAGACAAATATGCAAATTGACCATACCTCCGACACACCCACAAGCCACGCCCACCATCCAATCAGAGCGAGTATGCAAATTAACCCAAACCAAGATGGCTACAGCGACAGAGAGCAAGGTTTCCTAGGTAACAGAGGAGGCCAAGCTTTCCGCCTGCCCTTGCCAGGCCTAAGCCTCCACTCAAGCTACAAAGTTTCAATTATAGAAGATAAACAAATTCAAACAAATGGCGGCAGAATGGAGCTTGAGAGAGCAGGCCAGGGTTGCTGCCGGCAACAGGGGAAGCAAAGCTTTCCGCACACCCTGGCCGGGCCCACCCGCTTAAGGCAACAAAGTTTCAATTATAACCCCAACACAAATGGCTGCCGGTCTCGGCCTCGGAGGGAGCCCCAGGCTTGGCTCCGCTCCAGGCTACAAAGTTTCAATTGTAGAAGGAAAATAAATTCCAGATACCAGGGCCTCTGCTTGGGTTGCCAGGGGGCGTGGCAGGCCTGCAAACCACCACAGGCCCCTCGCTCAGGCCGCCCCACACCCCAAGGGAACCCCTGCCTGATCCGGGATGCCCTTCAGGGCAAACCAGCTGGCCCCCACCCCTGTACCAGGCCTCTATCCTATCTAATAAAAGAGTAATATGCAGATTGATCATCACTGCAACACACAATATAGATGCCCCCATGTGGTCAAAGACCCTGCCCCCATGTGGACACAAGATGGCCACCACAAGATGGCCAGCAGGAGAGGGCAGTTGGGAGGCACCCGGCCTGCAAGGAAGGGCAGTTGGGAGGCACCCTGCCTGCAAGGGAGGGCAGTTGGAGGTGATCAACCCTGCAGGAGAGGGCAGTTAGGGGTGACCAGGCCGGCAGAGGAGGGAAGTTGGGGGCAAACAGGCTGACAGCAGAGTGGTTAGGGGGTGATCAGGCTGGCAGGCAGAAGCGGTTAGGAGCAATCAGGAAGGCAGGGTGGCAAGCAGTTTGGAGCCAGCAGTCCTGGATTGTGAGAGGGATGTCCGACTGCCCGTTTAGGCCCGATCCCGGGATCGCGCCTAAACGGGCAGTCGGACATCCCTCAAGGGGTCCCATATTGGAGAGTTACAGGCTGGGCTGAGGGACAACCCTCCTCCGTGCATGAATTTCGTGCACCGGGCCTCTAGTCTATATATAAAAGCCTAAGCGACCATCTGACTGGTAGTTATGACACGCACTGACCACTAGCGGGGGGGTGCAGACGCTCAATGCAGGAGCTGCAGAGCTGTGATGAGCTACCCTCTCCTAATCTGAGATCTCTTGGGGTATGTCCGAGAGCCGGTTTCAGCCCTATCCCCACAGGCTAGTCCAAGGGACCCCAAGGGTGTACAAATCAATGCACCTGGACTCTAAGTCTTTAAATAAAGAGACCATAGATTGTGTCTTCTAAAAAATAAGTCCTGTGGTTATATGCTTATTGATATGTTATAGAAGTGTGACTCTGGTTGCAATGTGAGCACCATAATGAAAGAAAAGCCTTTATAGCAGGCAGTGCATTAAGAGGACTTATATCCAGCAGAAAGAAAAAAAAAAACATATAAGTTCGCTAAACGGAAAACAATGGCATATGGTATGAAGGAGAGGGCAGGATGGTAAACCTGTGGCTTTCCTACAAATGCAAGTAAACGTGAAGACATGCTGATTCAAAGTAACACCACAATACATTCAATAGAGGGTCACCAGGTGAAGCGGCTGAATCACATCTTCAAAAGAAAAAGTTGAATTAGAAAACTGGAAACCATCTAGAGATGATTGGGAAAACTGCAAGCAGGGCTCAATAGTTCAGGAGATATTTTTCTTTATCTATATAAAAAAAGAAAGTTGTCGTAGATAACCTAAGATCTTTCCTCCATGAGCAAATTAACACTGGGAGTTTATTACATGCCAGGAAGTGTTCCAGGTCCCGAAGATACAGGGAAACAGCATTGTCAGCGCTTTTCTTTAATGGAGCTTACAGCACAGTGAGAAGAAGCAAGGACTTAGTGGATGAGTAGATACATATTTAGACAAATCCTATGTAATAAAAGCCCAGTGACCAAAATGTCAGAACGACCAGAGACCAGAACGATCAGTGGTGTGGTGGGCCTGCAAACCACCCGCGGCCCCTGGCCCAGGCCGGCCCCACCCCCCCAGCAGGGACCCCACCCCAATTGGGGGCATGGCCAGCCTGCAAACCCCCAGCAGCCCCTCGCCAGGGCCTGTCTTGTCCCCCAGCGGGGACCCCCACCCCAATCCGGGTCCCCCATTAGGGCAGGCCAGCCAGCCCCCAACCGTGCACCAGGCCTCTATCCTATATAATAAAAGGGTAATATGTAAATTGACCCTATCAGCGGAACAAACAGAACAACCACTGGACCATCACTATGAGGTGCACTGACCACCACTCGGTCCCTTTCCCCAGCTGGCAGGCTCTGATCACCTGATGGAGAACAGGAAACCAGAGGTAGGTGGTGGGGGATGTGGGGGGTTCCAGACCAAGGCCCCCACCCCACCGGTTGCCCCACACACAGAGGGCAACCCGCAGCGGGGGCGGGGCTCTCGAGCAGGCAGGAACAGCCGACCTCTTGGTCCCTTTCCCCAGCCATCAGGCACCGATCACCCGATGGTGAAAGGGGAACTGAGGTTGGGTGGCGGTGGGGGGTGGGGCTGGCTTCGGGCAACCAGGGAAGATGGCCCTGATTGTAGGCCAGGCCTAGGGACCAAACCCATGTATGAATTTCGTGCACCGGGCCTCTAGTATATATATAATTTCCTATATGGATAAATGCTAAAATTCAAGATGATGGAATTGGAAATTGAGCCAGCAAAGCAGAAGTGAAGTCAGGGGGCTCAGCTACGTGTATAGGATTTATTCACTGAAGAGGGGACATTTGAGTAGAGAACATAAAGAAAAAGAATGAGCCAGAAAAGTTTCTGGGATGGTCTGTTTCACACAGAAGGAAAAGGAAGTACAAAGATTCCAAGAGAAATAAGGTTTTGAAACAAAAATAAGGTTACAGGGGCCAGTGGCTAGGGCAGAGCAAGAAAACCCTAGGGCTGGATGAAGGGGTATTAATGGTGGAGGTTGAGAGAGGTGAAAGCAGGGATTTCTAAGATTCCAGGTGATCTGAAGGGATGGATCTTGTAGAAAAACCCATAAAACATGCTTTCTTGGGCATCAGCCTACACAATATTGTTCAAATCATACAAATATAATGTCTGAAGTTTATAACTTAACAACTGATATATTTCACAGGGTTTAAATTGCTTTTAAAAAATCTTTACTCTTGAGTCCCCCCTATTATTCCCCCATTGTATTTCCTGCCTACATTTGCGTGTGCATACAGGTGCAGAAGGTAAAAACAAAATGAGTTTACTCACTAAGATGGACCCCCACCACTGACATTACCTGTTCTGCTTCTGCCACCAATCATCAGATTTAATTAGGATTAAGGTTAAGGAAGCTTTCTTGAGCTCCCCCAACCCCCAATATTACTCATGAAGGATCTAGAACACAAAATATGATTCCCCTCAAAACCTAGTTTGGACCTCTTTCACCCTGAGCTGTTTTCATTTCTCTTCCTTACACCATGGGGCAGATAGCTGTTGGAAGCTGCAGTAGACAAGCAGAATAAGAAGAGAGCTTGTGGCATGGGTTTTTCCATCAAAACTGACTAATATCAGAGTGGTAGGTTGAAGAGAAAAGGTCAAAATTAGTCCTGTTCAAATGTAAGTATCATTTAGGACCTATCAAAATCATTTGAGTCCATACACCTTGAAAATTTACAACCACTGAAATTTATGACAATAGAACTATTTTCAAAATGTCTAGGCTTCCCTCTCAGCCACTGCCACTGTGGATTAACTTCTGGATTTCCCTGACTCTTCCCTGTTCCTGAATTATTTAAATCTGCCCTTTCGTCTTTGGAATGCCAGAACCTACTCCTGAGACTGCTTTTGAGCAGACACTTAATAATTTAATGACTTTAATACACAGAAGAAACAGGACAGGAAAAAGTAACAAAGATAGCACTAAAACAATAAGTAATAAATATAATAAAACCTCTATTAAACCTAAATTTTATAATAACATTAAGTATCTTAAAACTATAATTTACCAAACTGGTAGCATTGTGTGTGTATATATATATATATATATATATATATATATATATATATATATATATATATATATATATAATTTATTCCCATTTTTTTCTGTAATAAATAATGATTTTAAAAGAGGATCTGAATCTTTGTACCTCTCCTTCAATTTTGGAGTAAACTTAAAAATGCTCTAAAATATTTGTTTTAATTTTTTAGTGTAAAATAATAAAAAGGGGGTCTGCAAACCTTTTTGGTCAAGGACCAAATGTTAAATATTTTAGGTTTTGTTGGCCATATGGTCTCTCTCATAACTCTTTAACTCTGCAGTTGCAACACAAAAATTGCTATTGACAACACATAAAGACATTTATGTCTTTCCATAAAACATTATTTTCAAAAGGCAGTGGGTCAGATTTGGCCTGAGAGAAGCCAAATAAAAAAATTTTTGATTACTGACATAAAGGACATTACAAGCCTCCATATGTTCAATTATTGCTTAAGTATCCCAAATACTAATCAAAGAAAGTAATAGTTTTAAAATTCCTTGGTATATATTGCCAAACTGCTTTGAAAATCTGTAATATTAAAAAAATAATGCATTAGTGTGGCCTTCTCATCACACTCTCATTAGTACATCAGTATATATATAACAGTATATAACTATATATGTGTGTATTTATACACACATATGCCTACATATGTATTTTTAAATAATAATATTTTTCCAATAAGTTTTCTTAGCAGTCACATATTTTATAAAAATTATATTCCATTTCATATTATTTATTTCTATTATTATTGTTGGACATTCCTCTCACAATCTGGGACAGCTGGCTCCCAACTGTTCGCCTGTCTGCCTGCCTGATTGTCCTTAACTGCTTCTGCCTGCCAGCCTGATCACCCCCTAACCACACCCCTGCCAGCCCGATCACCCCCAACTGCCCTCCCCTGCCAGCCCGATCATCCCCAACTGCCCTCCCCTGCTGGCCCAGTTGCCCCATCTGCCTTCCCCTGCTGGCCCAGTCACTCCTAACTGCCCTCCCATACTGGCCTGATAGCCTCTAACTTCACTCCCCTGCAGTCCTTGTCACCCCCAACTGCCCTCCCCTGCAGGCCTGGTAGCCCCTATCTGCCCTCCCCTGCTGGCCTGATCATCCACAACTGCCCTCCCCTGCCGGCCATCTTGTGGCGGCCATCTAGTGACCACATGGGGGCAGCCATCTTGTGTGAGGGTGTGACAAGTCAATTTACATATTACTTCTTTATTATATAGGATTATACTAGTGGCCCGGTGCATGAAAATTCATGCACTGGAGGGGGGGTCCCTCAGCTTGGCCTGCCCCATCTCACAGTCTGGAAGCCCTCAGGGGTGGGAGGTGACCCGGTGACCAGGGGAAGGCAATGCCCCCATCACACCTCTGCTGCTGCCACTGCCAACAGCGCAAACCTCAACCAGCCCTGGTTACCTGAGCCTCGGGCTGGCCCTGGGTGGCTGGGCAGCCACCATCTGAGGCTTGCCTGTGCCTTGGCTGGCCCTGCTTGCCTGAGCCTCAGTCAGCGGGGGTTGCAGGAGCACCTGAGGCCCCCAGCAGGGCTTAGGGGACTGGGCACCGCCATCTTGTGGCTGTGTGCACCACCATCTTCTGAGGTCATGACAGTCAATTAGCATAGTCACTCTTTATTATATAGGATTATTGTATACAAGTATATGCAATATTTGGTATATAAAATAATACTCATTATTTTCCTTCATTTTATTAATGTTATATATATATATATATATTTTTTTTTTTTCTGTCAAACCACCCTTTAATTTGAGGAATAAATCTCAGTTGGTCCAGATGTATAATTCTTTTAATATGCTGCAGCAATGGGTTTACTAGCTTTTTGTTGAGGATCTTGGTATCTATGTTCCTCCTTCTTTCCTCCATCCCTCTCTTCGAATTTCTCTAAAAGTCAAAGTAAAAAATATCCTCCAGTGAATATTGACAACAATAACAACAACAAAAAGTATCTGGTGCATTTTTATGTAATTTACTGTGTAAATTACAATTCTAAAATATTTGTATGGTTCTTTTTCATAATTTCTATCTCTTTATTGATACTATTCTTTGTTCCTTCATAATTTTCCTGATTTTGTTTAGTTATTTGTCAATTTTTTAACTCTTTGAACATAAATAAGGCAGATAATATAAAGTTAGGTTAGATAAATATAAGGTATTAATCTAAAATTTTTGAACTTGATAACTCACTGTGTTCACTTAAAGAAGTGGACTTGTTCTTAGAATATATATGATGAAAGATTTAAGAATAAAAAATTAAGTTACACATTTTTACAAATTCATAGATTTATCAATTTTCATTAATTACTATATGTATATTTAAATTTCATTAATTACTATATGTAATACTGAGGAAGAAGAACATTTAGGTAGAGGAACACAATGCAAATAAATGTAGGTTTTATAGATTTAATTTTGTTAAAATATCAAATTAGTATGAAACTTTTAGAAACTAATTCAGGAATTAAATTATAAGCATTCTGACATTTACACATATATATTTTTACATGGGTTAGCCTAGATACTTATCTGACATGTAATACTATGAAAGTCAAATATCTTATCAAATCAATGTTAACACACTCAGTATTTAGCAAAACACAGACAGTTATCCTGGAAAATTAATTTTAAAAAATCATCAATCTAGATCACTCAACACAAAAATTTCCAATGATTGATTGTCTATAACTAACGAAGGAGAAGAAAAAAATAAAGCTAATGGCATGATTGTGGACATATATATTTATTAAAAATATATCCTTAATATATGAAAACTTCCTTAATAAACAATAAATGTGGAACTAAAGATTTATTCACTGATTCCCATTGAAAATGCTTCTGATTTGTCATGTATTCGTGGAAGTACAACATTGTAGTTAAGAGCAGAAGATGGAGAGTGAGAATGTCTGTCTCTAGATCCCACTATTGCTAGCTGTCACTACCCAAGGCTTCTGATTACTAACATAAACTTCATGGAATAATTTGAAAACAATTGCAGTAAGTTTATTGATTGTGTGTTCCTGGATCCACAACTTTGTCCATAAAAAACTATCAAGTACATGATATGTACATTAAATACCAGTGTATCCTATCTAATGAAAGGGTAATATGCAAATTGATCATCACTCGAGCACAAAAGATGGCTGCCCCCATGTGGACACAAGATGGACGCCACAAGATGGCCAGCAGGGGAGGGCAGTGGGAAGGACAAGGCCTGAAGGGGAGGGCAGTTGGGGGGGACCAAGTCTGCAGGGGAGGGCAGTTGGGAAGGAGCAGGTAAGTAGGGGAGGGCACTTAGGGGGAACCGGGCCAGCAGGGGAGGGCAGTTAGGGGCAACCAGGCTGGCAAGGGAGGGTAGTTAAGGATGACCAGGTTGGCAGGAGAAGGCAGTTAGGGGTGACCAGGCTGGTAGGGGAGCAGTTAGGCATTGATCAGGCTGTTAGGGGGTGATCAGGCTGGCAGGCAGAAGGGGTTAGGGGCATCAGGCAGGCAGGCAAGTGGTTGGAAGCTAGCAGTCTGGATTGTGAGAGGGATGTCCCAGATTGGAGAGGGTGCAGGCTGGGCTGAGGGACACATACAACACCACCCTCATGCACGAATTTTGTGCACCAGGAGTCTAGTATTTAATATTGCCAAATAAGACAATATTAAGACAAATAAAGGAGAACAATATAAAGGTATGCATACATGCACACATATGTGTACTTATGTACAAGTATTTCTATGAATATATGCATTAACATTTTATTTCTGAGAAATAGCCATACAACCTGGTCAAATATTGTCAATTTGGTGAGTGAAACAATGGAATTTTTAATCACTTCTTTATATTTTTATGTATTTTTCTTTTCACATAAAAGTATGGAATTGTGTTTCTTTTCTCTTCAGAAAGAAGATAACCTAACTTTAGTGGAAAATTATGAACTAACAGTGAAAAAACCAACAACAATGACAAAAACCATCCAGCCTGAATGTCCTGAGAAGAGACAGCTGTGGAAAATGAAAAGCTGATAGATTTTTTTCAAATTTGTTTTCTCTTCTATAAGAAAGAAGATGAAAGAGAGTTAAAAAGATTAACAGGTCTCTAACCTTTGATTAGTTAGTGAACACTCAGGAATTTTCACTGGAAAAGAATAAAGGTTAAAGGGAAGTTACTGCTGAATAAATCTATACAACCTAGACCTAAGCTCATAATGTTTGTCAAAATTTTGTATCTATTTTATTTAGAGGAGAATGAAATTATATTTTTAAATAATTAGTATGTTAACTGCATTATCTCATATTAATTTGAAAAGTAGAATGATGAGGTAGATATTACTATCTCCATTTTAGAAATGAGAAAGTTCAGAATGAGTTTAATTTCCCAAAAATATACAGCTAGGAGATAACAAAATCAGAATTTATATAAAGGTTTTCACATGCCATATTTTTTTCTCTTTATTGTTATTTTTACTGCAATTGCCAGAGATTATTTTATTTATTTTAATATTTGTTTATTCATTTTAATTACATTTATTGGGATGACATAGGCCAGGCATCCTCAAACTACGGCCCGAAGGCCACATGCGGGTGTTTTTGCCGTTTTGTTTTTTTACTTCAAAATAAGATATGTGCAGTGTGCATAGGAATTTGTTCATAGTTTTTTTTAAACTATAGTCTGGCCCTCCAACGGTCTGAGGAACAGTTAACTGGCCCCCTGTTTAAAAAGTTTGAGGACCCCTGACATAGGCCAATGAAATTATATAGGCTTCAATAGTACAATTTCATGATACATCATGTGTGTAATGCATTGTGCACTACCCAAAGTCAAATCTTCTTCCATCACCATATATTTGATTCCCTTTAACCCTTTACTATCCCCATAGCCATCTTCCCTCTGGGAATCACCATAATTTGTCTGTGTCTATGAAGGTTTTTTTTTTTTTTTCTTATTTGTTCATTTGTTGTTTTCAGTTTTATATCCCACATTTGAATGAACTTATATATGCTTCTTGACCTTTTTTGTCTGACATATTTAGTCTGGCATGATAATCTGAAGGTAATGCATTCTTGCTTATTACAAAAGTTTCGAGTTGTATAACATTTCAAAAATACAATAGAAACTATGAGGAGGAAAATTAAAATCATAAGGTATATTATTCAAATGTACACAATAACATTTTATCTTAACAAAATTATAGAAAAGTAAATAATGATATATATTCATGTGGTTCCATCATTTCAATTTATATTTTATGTACATGAACATTTTACATTACTGTGATATATAAATGCTTCATAGTATTTTTTCAATAGATTTGTTTTTTGAGGAATCCTTTATATATCATGTATATTAATTCTTTGTCATGTATATATCTTGGTTATTATGTTTTCCTCTTTTCTTCATTGTCTTTTCTATATAATTTTTCAGTCATTTAATGTAGTCACTTAAGCCAAATGTTGTTCTTTATTCTATTTTGGCTCAAAAATACCATTTAATTTCAAAGAATATAAGTATGTTCTTCCAATTTTTTAAAATATTTGCTTTTAATTTGTTAGGATTAGGATGGAGTGGGATTTTACATAAATCTGCAACACTTTATTTTTATAAATAGGCTAATAATTATATTTTAACAATTATATATAATGATGGTCCCAAACTTTATTGAAAAGGATGTTATTTCCGCAAAATATTTGAGATAGTATATTTATTATACAAATTTTTTGTTGGTTATGACAATATCACATGTCTTTTTTATTAATATATTTTATTAATTTTTTACAGAGAGAAAGGGAGAGGGATAGAGAGTTAGAAACATCGATGAGAGAGAAACATCCATCAGCTGCCTCCTGCACACTCCCTATTGGGTATGTGCCTGCAACTAAGGTACATGCCCTTGACTGGAATCAAACCTGGGACCCTGAGCCCGCAGGCCGACGCTCTATCCACTGAGCCAAACCAGTTAGGGCAATATCACGTGTCTTTAATTTCTATTGACATATAATGAGTCTTTCTCTGGTCCTGCAAATTCTACCACATGAGCCATCTTCAAAACTGTCATAGTTGTAATTTCATGTTTTCTTTTCCATGTGATATTTAGAGTCAGCTTGTAAAGTTGCATGCAAAACCATATTTGAATTTTCATTTGGTGTATATTGATTGGGAGTAGAGAAAGTGATAAATTTTCTGGAAATTTTACTATATGCACTCTGTATTTGTCATCAAAATTCATTTTTTAACACTGCTATTCAAATAAGTCTTTCAACTGAAGATTTGGCAGCTTTATGATTTCTGATTAATTGCTTGTATCATGTAGATCTTTATTAGTTTTGGTTACAAATAGGTACTTTTTATAATTTGATTCTGATTTAAAATAGAATTGCTTTCCAGCTATATTTTCTAATAATTTCTGTTAACATAGAAAAATAATTGATTTTTCTATGGTAATTCTTATCTAGAGTAAAATACCTCATTGCATATCCTAATTATATGGTCAACCTATTAACTTACTTTTGGAAGTTTTAGGATAATCCTAATATATAAAAACCAGGTTCTGTAATGACCGAAGGCTCAACTGAACACTAAAAGTCAGTCCTACAGTCAGTGGACTGGGCACAGTGACCCAGCACTGACTGCTGAGGGGGCTGTGGATCAGGCCCAGAGAGAGGCCTGAAGAGAGAGGCAGGGTCTGATCCGCAGCCTCCCTGGCAGCTGTTGATCAGCCCATGCCTCTCTCTTTCTCTCCGGGCTTCACCAGCGGCCGTGCCTCTCTTTCTCTCTGGGCCTCCCCGGGGGCTGCTGATCAGCCCTGCCTCTCTGATCAGGCCTGGAGATGCTGACTCTCATAGAAACTGAACAATCAGAACCTAATCTGGGTGAACTGCGAAGGCAGAACCAAAGGTGGGGACTGAGGAGGGGTTTTAAGGGCAACAGCTGTTTGGTGTAAGGCAGTGGTCAGCAAACTCATTAGTCAACAGAGCCAAATATCAACAGTACAACGATTGAAATTTCTTTTGAGAGCCAAATTTTTTCAACTTAAACTTCTTCTAACGCCACTTCTTCAAAATAGACTCGCCCAGGCCGTGGTATTTTGTGGAAGAGCCACACTCCAGGGGCCAAAGAGCTGCATGTGGCTCGCGAGCCTCAGTTTGCTGACCACGGGTATAAGGTGTAAGAAAGTGGTTCAATTTTTTAATGACTGGTTTGGCAGTATAGTGCATATGGCTGGCTATCAGTCCCGATATAAGGATTATGTAATTTTGTCTGCCAAGAGCATCTCCTCCTCCTGAAAAAGGCTCCCCTCCCCCCTTTTTAAGCAATCCCATCCTATATAATCTATCTATACTACCAAAAGGGTAATATGCTAATTAGACCAGATCGACTGGACATCTTCTGGACATCCGACTTCCTTCTGGACAAAGCCATGGTGGTGGGGGCTGAGGTAGAGGCAGTTAAAGGCAAGATAAGGCTGGCAGGGGAGAGCAGTTATGGGCGAGATCAGGCTGGCAGGGGGTTAGGGGCAATCAGGCCGGCAGGGGAGGGCAGTTGGGGGTGAGATCAGACTGGCAGGGGATGGCAGTTAGGGGTGATCAGGCAGGCAGGCAGAGGAGTTAGGGGCAATCAGTCAAGCAGGCAGAGGCAGTAAGGGCAATCAGGCAGGCAGGCAGGTGAGCGGTTAGGAGCCAGTGGTCCCAGATTGCAAGAGGGATGTCTGACTGCCAGTTTAGGCCTGATAAACCAGCAGTCGGACATCCCCCTAGGGGTCCCAGATTGGAGAGGGGGCAAGCTGGGCTGAGGGAACCCCCTCCCCATGCACGAATTTCGTGCACTGGGCCACTAGTCTATATATATATAAGCCTAAGTGACCAGACGACTGGCCGGTAGCTGTGATGTGCACTAACCACCAATGGGCAGACACTCAATGCAGGAGCTGCCCTCTGGTGATCAGTGTGCTCCCACAGCATCAGCACCACTCAGCTGATAGACCAGTGCCAGATGCCAGGCTCACTGTTGGCGAGTGCAGCTTTGGCAGCTCAAGACTCTCCCATGGACACTCCCCCTGCATGCCTGAGTAGTGGAGGCAGGCTCGGGGGGGCAGGATGAGCAGGAGTGGCGCCCAGCCCATCTTGGGCTCCTCCCTGGCCGCCTGCTGCTTCATGCACTACTTTGTGCTATGTGAGATCTATGTGGGCAGTAGACTTGAGCCCAATGAGCTGGTGGGTAAGGTGAGGCTGCAGTGGTGTGGAGGTCCACTGATTCCTGCAGGCCAGGCCGAGGGACCCCACTGGTGCACGAATCCATGCACCAGGCCTCTAGTATAATATAATGACAATGTCACCTTCTTTTATAATATTCATATATTTGATTTTTTCTTTATTAGGTTAGAATTTCCAATCCAATATTGATATGATTTTTAAAGGATTGAACAAGATTTTTCAGAACTAATGTTTATAAGTGAACTTATAGTGTGTGACATGGGTAAATTGTGAATGAATATGTACATGTCTATGTTCATAGACATATATAGTATTCTTGTCTAATTTGCATTTCAAAGTTGAAATGTGGGAAAAGAGTTTCATCATGTCTGGAAGAATTTATATTACATGAAAATTATCTAGTCCTTGATGTTTGTCAATCATCACTTGCAAAACCATCAACAATATATCTTCTTTATATGGCTAGAAAGATAGCTTAGTATCTGGTATATTTTTTTGAGTCATCATGTTTCTGTCTTTTCTTAACCTAGTAGTGAAAAATGCATTTATACTTAAAATTCATCCACTTATGTAGATTTTCAAACTTTGCAAAGTTGTCAGTAATAGTCTTATATACATCACATCTGTAGTTATTAAACTGTTTCATACTTATTTCATTAAATTGTGTCTTCTTTCTATTTATTCTTGGTTGTACTTCCCCAAATGTATGTTTACAAGAGTTTTTATTAAGGCTATATTTTTCAGCCAGTTTTTTTTGAAGAAAAACGTTACTGAGGACTTTTCAGTTTTAGTCTTGCCATGTTAAGAAAATGTAAGTCATCTCCTTCATAATCACAACCAAAAAAAGGTAAAAAACTAAAAATCTATGAATTTTTGGACCCATCAGAAATCTTTACTCAAAAGAAAGTCTGCCTCCCCAAATTCTGGAGACAGGTGAGTCCAGAGAGTCAACGTGAGATCTATTTTCCTGGGACAGAAGCTACTGGAGCTCTAAAGTAGGAACACTTAAATAGTAATTTTGACCAGTTTTTGAAGGTTGAGTATAGACTAATTTAAAAATGAGAAATTCCTGGGGCTGCAGCCTTAAAGAGGCTGCAATTCCATGGATTTAACTTCATGAACCCACCAGCTAATCACAGTGAAGCCACTGGAATGATGCCCTCGTGGCTTAGGCTAGGCAAGGAAAAGATTAATCCATTTGGCATACACCTGGAATATTTTCCATGGCACATGCCTATGCTCCAGAGGAAAATACCTTACCAGAGAAGTATCCCAAATGGGAAAAGTCATGCATCTCACTGCAGCCCCATGTCACTGGAGAAACATTTGTGAATGGCACAGCCCAGAAAACAGGCCTGTAAAGACAGATTTAACAACGAGATTAAGAAACATGTCCCCTTGCATATGCCTGACCACCACCCCAACAGAGTTTCAATAAAAGGAATTGATTACAGCTAAGATTGCTTTACATCACAGATTCTATTCAAGAAGTAGTTCTTAGGATAATCGAAGACAGCAAGAAAGCAAAAAACAAAAAAACAAAACAAGAACACTTGAGAAGTTTGAAGTCTGGTGGAATCTGGTGCTATAGAAAGCATTAAAAACAGCCCAATTCCTATCCAATTAACTTAAAATCCCACTCTCTCTATCTTTATTCCTTTATTATTTCCCTATAAAAGATGCTCAACTTTCAACAAAGTTATAGGACATGCCAAAGAATAGAGAAAACAGAGTATGAAGGGAAAAATACATATATTAGAACCAGACTCAGATATGACAAAATGTTGGAATTATCATACAGGAAATACTATAAAATTACTATAATTTATATGTTAAGAGCTCTAGTAGGAAAAAAGTACATAACATATAATGGTTAATGTGTAATGTAATTAAATAAATGTAATTTTATAACCAAAAAAAGAATCAAACACAGGTTCTAGAAATTACTGTAGCAGAAGTGAAAAAATTTTCATGGGCTCAAGATAAGTCCCAAACTTACCAATGCTGTAATAATTAAGACAGTGTGGCCCTGGGCGGCTTAGATCAATGTTTACAGCATCGGCCCTCAGACTGAGGGGTTGCAGATTTGATTCCCAGTCAAGGGCATGCACCTTGGTTGCAGGTTTCCTCTCTTCTTGAACCCAGCAGAAAGCTGAAGTCACGAAGTCACAAGACAATCTCCAAAGAGAAATGGGGTACATGAACCATTTCATCTTTGACAGAGCACAGGACAAAGATAGAATGTGCCATCGTAATGTGTGCGCTGAAAGGACAATTTAGACCACATGGGAGCTCCAGACATGAGGAAAGTACACACTTGTTCTCCAGTACTTTTCCATGAGCCTCAACTGGTTGCTCACAAGAAAATTAGGGCATAACAGGAGACCTGGCAGAGCCTCCTTGGTGAAGCACAGGCATGAAACCCTGTTTGCATCTCAGTCCTTCTCACAAAGAAGCCAAAGCCTAAGTCTCTGAGAGAGGATCAGGCAAGCCAGCCTCCCAAGGCAAAGATCCACTAGTAAAATATAGCAGGTACACCTGCTCACACTTGCTCAACCATTAGTTTAACTCACAGCTAAAATAAGAAAAGTGTCTGGAAGAGTGGCAGAGGGGAAGAAAAGAAGGAAGTTGGAGATGAAAAGCAGAGACTGGAAGTAGAGGAATAAGAAAACTTTTCTCCTACTGGAAGTGATAGTTCCTCCAGGCCCAACACCATTGGTGGCTTTTGTTTGGATTTGGGCTTCAAATAAAGGACTGGATAAGCAGCAAGAGATCATCACTATACAACCTTATTTCACCATACAAGTAAGAGCATCCTGTGTGGAGTTAGACCTGATTTTTTATTTTATTTTATTTATTTATTTTTATTTTTTAATATATTTTTTTTATTAATTTCATAGAGGAAGAGGGAGAGAGAGATAGAAACATCAACAATGAGAGAGAATCATTGATTAGCTGCCTCCTGCATGCTCCCCACTGGGGATCGAGCCCAGAACCTGGGCACGTGCCCTTGACCGGAATCAAACCTGGGACCCTTTAGTCTTCAATCGATGCTCTATCCACTGAGCCAAACCAGCTAGGGCTTTTTTGTTTTTTAATGTTAACCAGTTATCAGATGTATCATTGGAAAATATGTTCTCCCATACAGTGGGTTCCCATTTCATTTTGATGGTGGTTTCTTTTGCTGTGCAGAAGCTTTTTATTTTGTAGTCCCATTTGTTTATTTTCTCCTTAGTCTCCTTGGCCTTAAGAGATGTATCTATAAACATTGCTATAAGAGATGTCTGAGATGTTACTGCCTATGTTCTCCTCTAATATTTGTATGGTTTTATGCCTTACATTTAAGTCCTTTATCCATCTTGAGTTTATTCTTATGTATGGTGTAAGTTGGTGGTCCAGTTTCATTTTTTTGCATGTGTCTGTCCAGTTTTCCCAGCACCATTTGTTCAAGAGACTGTTTTACTCTGTTGTATGTTCTTGCCTCCTTTGTCAAATATTAATTGACTGAAATGGTGTGGGTGAATTTCTGGGATCTCTACTCTGATCCATTTGTCTATATGACTGTTCTTGTGCTAGTATCAGGCTGTCTTGGTTATATTGGCTTTGAAGTATATTCTGATATCCAGCATTGTGATTCCTCCTACTTTGTTCTTCTTTCTCAAGATTGCTGCAGCTACTCTAGGTCTCTTATGGTTCCATGTAAATTTTTGGAGTATTTGTTCTATCTCTGTGAAGTATGCCATTGGTATTTTCATAGGGAGTGCACCGAATCTATAGATTGCTTTAGTTAGTGTAGACATTTTAATTATGTTAATTCTTCCATTCCATGAACATGGTTTCCATTTACTTGTATCTTCCTCTATTTCTTTTCTCAGTGTCCTATAGTTTTCCAAGTTCAGTTCTTTTACCTCCTTGGTTAAGTTTATTCCTAGGTATCTTATTTTTTGTTGCAATGGTAAATGGAATTGCTTTTTTGGTTTCTCTTTCTGATAGTTAATTATTGGTGTATAAAATGCCATCAATTTCGGAATGTTGATTTTTGTATCCTGCTACTTTGCTGAATTCATTTATTAAGTCTAGTGGAGTCTTTAGGGCTTTGTAGTGGAGTCTCACTTTTTTGGAATAGTTTGAGGACAATGGATGTTTCCTGGTAGTCTTTTGGGTTTTCAATCTACAATATCATGTCATCTGTGAAGAATGACAGTTTTACACCCTCTTTTTCATTTTGGGTGCCTTTTTTCACTTCTTCTTTTCTGATTGCTGTGGCTAGGACTTCCAGTACTATGTTGAATATGAGTGGTGAAATTGGACAACCTTGTTTTGTTACAGTTCTTAAGGGAAATGCTTTTAGATTTTGCCCATTGATATTATGTTGGCTGTAGGTTTGTCATATATGGCCTTCATTATATTGAGGTATGATTCCATTATTCCCACTTTACTGAGAATTTTTTTTTATCAAAATAAGGTGATGGATTTTTTTCTTAGCTTTTTCTACATTTATTGATATGATCATGTGGGTTTTATCTTTCAACTTGTTTATGTGATTTGTCACATTTATTGATTTGTGAATATTGTACTAGCCTTATATCCCAGGAATAAATCACACTTGATCATGGTGTATGATCTTTTTAAAATATTGCTGGATTAAGTTTGCTAATATTTAAGGCCTCTTCAAAGTCATCAAGATCACCACAATCAAGGAAAGCTGAGAAATTTTCACAGTAGAGAAGTTGAAGAAGCATGACCACTAAATGTTATCCTGAATGGGATCCTGGGCCAGAAACAGGGCAGCCATAAAAGCAGGAAATTTGAACAGCATGTGGACTTTAGGTAGTTATAATGTATCAACACTTGTTTGTTAATTTCAAAAAAAATGTATCATGTAAAGTTTAGAAATAGAGGAACTGGGTCTGAGTATATATAAATTCTCGCTACTATCTTAGCAATTACCCTATAAATCTAAAATCCTCCTAAGATAATTAATAATAATTATTGATTAACAAAAAGATGAAATTATTGCCTCATTGAATTGAAATACCAGGGAAAAGAAAGACTAAAAAAATTAATAAAAATAAAATTTTACATAAACTGTTACAGGACTGAACCAGATATTAAAATGAGGATTAATTTTTTGAGACCTGGTGATAGGAATTTAACCAGGCTATTAGTAAGTTTGATTTTAGCATTAAACATGGCAAAGCCTCTGGACTAAGAACTCATAAATACATTAAAATAAAACAATTTTAAAAGAATTATACAATTTTCATTTTTGACATTTAAAAAAAATATTTACCCCAAATCCTTGCTTGTGCAGCACTAACAATGCATTCATTCTGAGCAGGAAAATATCTGAGCTTATATCTGGAAGAATCAACTATTTCTGCATCAAGGAAGAAATTGTTATTGGGAGCTGGAAGCGCCAAAATAAGAACAGTTAAAACAGTATCAATATTAACTAAAATATATTGAGCACGTACTGTGTATCATTCACTATTCTTAAGATTTTAAGTGTTGTCTGATTTGGTTCAACCAACAGGTTTTAATGGTAGGTGTTATTATGTATCTCAGTTTTGCAGGTAAGGAAATTGAGGTTCAGAGACATATGTGTACTTGTCTCACAAAGGTACGATTTGAGCTCAGAAAATTTGGACTAGAAAATATGCTCTGAAGACTAACACCACACTGCCAGCTCTGTCTTCGCTAGTTCTTACTCAATGTCAACCCAGGCCAAACCATGCTCTCGGTGCTCAGTCTATATTAACTAATTCCCTTCTCACTATATTATAGGACTTTAGTACTTTAAAAACCTCTATTCTAGAGATGAAGAAGTAAGCTAAGTTTTTAGCGCAGACTCTCTTGTTCAAATGTTAGTGACCTTAGCCATGTAGACACTGAAGAAGGGATGTCTTTGGAACATTTTTAGAATATAAATGGGACCAGGATAACTAACAGCAAATTGATATAAAGAAATTCTACTTATTCTGTTATGTGATTTTATTAATTTTCTCTTCTATCATTTATTTTATCTGTATAATTACATTTCTGTCATATTTAGGTTTCTTACAGTATTTTCTAATTTTTTGAGTTGAAAGTCTATTTGAAATTTCTGCACTTAATACTTTTTATTTCTGTTCATATTTCTGGCCATGAAGTAATGTTAAGTTTTCTGAGAGTAATGAGGTAGAAGATATGTTCATATTATATCCAAGCAATTCCACACCTGCATGTACATCCTATACTCAACCATTTTGCTGTTGTACTAGGATGTTATTTTTATTTTGATAATACATGTTTCTGTAAATGTTTCCTCCATCTGTAGTTTATAAGATCCTCTAGGGAAGACATAATATTTTATTCATTCAAAATTTTCAGTGCCCAGAACAGTACTGGACTATTCTGGGAAATGAATTGTCCAAGAGCTTCAAAGTAGAAAGAAATTCAATACATGTGTATTGTAATGTACTAATTTTTAAAAAGTGACATAGTAAAGAGGAATATTAAGTTATATCTATTCTTTTAGGAAGTTTCCGATAATTCCTTATACCATTTCTCTCTGTGGATGGAATAAAGTTGTATAATTAAAAAACAAAACAAAACCCATAAAAAAACAACTTTTTATTGAAAACTAACACAAAAACTATTGAAAAGTTTTACTTCTTGAAAGAAATACTAAGAGATATATAAGTCTGAGGATTAGATAAATATGGGAACCTCATGTTATATTATGTACTGCACTATATTTTTCAGAACCCAATAAATTGATGGATATGTTGGATTAACCACCATATACCAAAAGATCTTAACATTTCTTCACTTCAGATAACTCAAGACATATTTCTGTGCTTGCAGGACTATGATGGAACTCAGTTTTTTTCTCTCAAAAATACTCAGACATTTAACAGCAATATGGTATTGTGGTATTTAATTTTAACATTTTGTAGGAAGTGGAGAGTTAAGAATTCATAGCCTAGTAAAGTACAGAATAGAAAATATAGTCAATAATACTGTAACAAGTATGTATGGTGCCAGGTGGGTATTGAAAATATGAGGGGAAGCACTTTATAAAGTATATAATTATTTAATTACCTGAAACTAATACAAAATAGTATTGAATGTAAACTGTAGTTGAAGAAAAAATTAATTAAAAATAGAACTTATTGTCTAAAACTAGACACTGTATTATTGACTTGGTCCTACTGGAAGGGTGTACATCTACTGAACATTTGAAGTGGTGATCCTATGTAATAAAGAGGGAATATGCTAATTGACCATCATGCCCTCACAAAGATGGTGGCGCTCACAGCCAATAAGGAGGGAATATGCTAATTGACTGTCATGCCCTCAAAGATGGAGGCACCCAGTCCCCTCAGCCCTGCTGGGGCAGCAGGTGTGTGGCATGGCCAGGCCCGCCCCCAGGCGGGTCCGGCCACTCTGTGCTCCTGCCTCCGGAGTCCCCCAGTCCCCTTAGCCCCCCAGCTGCCGAGGGCTGGCCCGAGGCCAGACAAGCCTTGGATGGTGGCTGCCCAGCCAACAAGGGTGGGCCCAAGGCACAGGCAAGCCTCAGATGGTAGCTGCCCAGCTGCCCAGGGCCTCCCGAGGCTCAGGTAACCAGGGCTGGCCGAAGCTTGTGCTGCTGGCAGTGGCTGCACCAGAGGTATAATGGGGGCGTTGCCTTCCCCTGATCTCTGGGTCACCTCCCGCCCCTGAGGCCTCCCCTACTGTGAGAGGGGGCAGGCCAGGCTGAGGGACCGCCCCCTCCAGTGCATGAATTTTCATGCACCAGGCCTCTAGTATATAATAAAAAGAGATCTTTAAAATTACACAACTTTTACAATTTTAATCAAAATATTTTCACCTATATTCATGGACTTTTAAAGTGTTTCAGGTTAGCAAATATCTAAAAACTCCCTCAACATTCTGAAGTTTAATTAACTACTATTTTAAATGTTTGTTGTACATCTAAGAATGAAACAGAATAAGGGCATTCAAATTACATGTAAGAAAAGTAATCCAAGCAGTAATAATGAAACATCATTATGAGTGCAGTGGACATTATGAGTAAACCACAGGAAGTAGCAACAGTGCCATTTGGGAAACAGCTCAAAGAAGAGTCCATTAGTCGCAAGGTAATTCTATTGGCAGCAATTGTTTCAGGAATAAGCATATGACTAAAGGCTAACAGATGCAATGCAAGGCAAGGTTGCTACAGATTTGAGGAAACATTTTTCTTGCACTAAGGGAAGATTAAATGAACACAGGCTTTTAGTTCCATAATGATTTCAACAAAGGACTATGCAACATTCTTAATATAAGTTAGGGGCAAAGAAAATCATCTATAATAATAAAAGTGTAATATGCTAATTAGACTGGACAGCTGAACAACCTTCCGGACAAAGCCAGGGATATGAGGGAAGCCTGAGTCCTGGGTGCCAGAGGGAAGCTTGTGCTGGCAGCAGGGGGAAGGAAGGCCTACTCTTGCTGAATTTTGTGCATTGGGCCTCTAGTCTATAAATAGCCAACAATGTAGAATGCAGAACAGAGAAGCAGAAAAACCTAGGGACATTTCCCTGTGGAGAGCGGGCATTGCAGGGCAAGCCTCTGGCACTCCCCACCTTCAGTAGATGTAAATGCCTTACCTCCCACATTTTACCACTGCCAGGGGCAGTCTTTTATAATTCAAACCTGTTCCTACAATAAAGACACAAAAGAACACAGAAGGCAAGCAAAAATACCCAGAACAGCCAACAGTTGAGAGAATTTAAAACAAGACAAAAGAAAAATTAGTGGAAGGACTAGGATGTAAGGAAAATGTGTCAGTAGGCCAAATAAAGGCACTTCAGAATGAGGATAATGCCTACCCTCAGAGAATAAATAGAATATTGTACCATACAAAGACACTTATGCACCAGAATCAATTAGACAATTTAACATTTTTAAATGTAATCCAAAAAATAAACCAGAAAAATAAAAAGTTGAAAAGTAAGTAATTTCTAGATTATTCCAAAACATAGCAGAAAAGGGAAAAGATATATCCAGATACATCACGGTGAAATGTTAAAAATTGAAGATAAAGAAAAGCTATAAAAACTTCTTTAAAAATATTTGTTATCTATTATAAACATATGATTCAATAATAATATTAAAAGTTCATATGGAAATTATTGTGTGAATTAGAATATTATACTCTGTAATATTAACATTAACAGAAAAAATTAATTAATTAAACAGTAATTATGTATACAAGAAATCAGAAAATTAATCATAACTACACCTTTTTATAAAAAGTTAACTCTAAAACTTAAGGCTGCAAAATAAAAAGTATAAATATAGAAAATATAAAAGAGCAATAAAACTCAAAACAAAAAAAGCAGAATTTCCACACCTGGACTCAGATCAATGGGGTCAACCAGGATCAAAGGGACTGAAAAATTATAACTGAGTAGAAAATGTATTTCTTTTATATGACCTTTACTCCTTTCTTTCCTTTTGGTTCAAACTGGCCTCTTCCAGCACCCAGACTCATCTGTCTACTCCTCCCTTGCACATCCACTCTCTTAATCATTAAGCCTTCAGGGTAGTGAGGTTCTGATCAGCATTAAATAATCTTAGGAACAAAGCTTCAGGTCTGTTGACCCCAGCATAAGAGTTTCTGGTCAAACTAGAGACACTGTCTAGGCCTCAGTGTGTTTCTGCTGCAGGCCCAGAAAAGCGGGGAAACCAGATGAAGTGATGGCATCAGGAGGAGATGGACTACCCTTGTGCCGACCAATCAGTAGAGACCGGGACCATGACCAGAACCCTAATTCTCTTAGTCACCATGATTAATTATTTTTTCCCCCAATAATATGTATCCCCTGGAAGCCATCGGGGAGCCAGATCTTTGAGCATTAGCTCACCTGTCTCTGGGTTTGGGACACTTTCTAAAAACAAACCCTGACTCTTGGCTGCAATCTCCTGTTTGTGTCTTATTGAGCTCTGATGTGTGCTGGCAATGAACCCCTTTAGTCTGCTAACATCTGCTTCCCTGAACTCAAGCTTAGCTGATTTAACCATGGTTCTATTTTAACGAGCTGCCACACTGTAATACAAGGTCACATAAATGTTTGAAATATATGGTCAAATTATGAAATGTGGTATTCAGTCAGCATTGTTAAAACTACAATAAATGTTAGGGGTGGGAAGCAGTGACATTCGAATGTCAGTATGGATATATGAGCCTTCACCACATTTTTCACATTAGGCTTCTTTACAGAGTAATGATATTGGCATGGTACACAGGGTTAAAGGGGCAGGAGTCCAGCCGCTTGTCCCCGCACAGGCGCTTCCAGGCTGAGGAGATCAGCATCTCATCTCATCTCTGCATCTAAGCCAACTCACAGCACACAGTTTGCCACCTCACATTGCTACAGGGACCAGGCTTGAACTGTTCAGAAGAGAAAGGCTTAAGAAAAGGCAGATAACTGAAAGAAATCAGGGAGAGAAAAATGAAATAACACAATAAATGGGTAGTTATGGGACATGTTTAAAGCCAGAGTACCATGTGTGCACGTGTGTGTGAGAAAGAGAAAGAGAGAGAGAGACAGCAAGTAAGATTATACACAGCATTTTTGCCCTTTTCTTGTCCATTTACAAAGTGTATATGAGCAAATTGGTAATTTCCCTTGGGTAACCTAAAAGCTCAAAGTGCTCTTAGATTTTTATAGTAATGTGCCGTGTTCAAAGCTTGTGAGAACTGCTCTGTTTGCTTAAATTACCGTAAAAGGCTTGGAATGCTAACATTGAAGCCCTTCAGATTTCCCTTTGAAGGAACACTATCCATAGTTGACTAAATTATTTTACTCAGGAGTTTATTTTTATTTGAAAATTATGTTACTGAGGCTTAATTGAATTTTGTTTCACAGGTATTTTCATTATCATTCTGCACAGTCAATTCTGAAATGACAGATATAATTTCCTCATTATAATGTATACATTGTTTGGCAAGAGTGTAGAGCTGGTCATGAAAATTATTTTTTGGGTAGATAATACTGGGTAGCAATTTTATAATATTTCTAGAGGCATATAGACTTTGTTTCATACACAAACACACACATATACAAAGAGGAGCACACAATCACACATAAACACTTAGACACAAACACACATGCATACTCCCTTAGTATTCCTTATTATTAGAAAACTAGATGCAGAAGCAACCTGGAACACTAGCAGGTCAAGGGTTTAGAGCCAGACAGTGCTAGGATCCTTTTCGAGCATGATCAGTTACTGACTGTGTGATGGACACAATCATGGAATCTACATCATAGGTAAGCCATGGATGAGATTAGTATATAAACCTACTGAGTATAAGATTTTATATGTAGTGCTCAAATATGGTTCCTGATATCCTACCTTATAAAAGAGAAACATGCAAATTGACCGCACCTTCACTACGCCCACAACCAATCAGAGCGAACAAGATGGTGGTTAATTTGCATATGAGGGCGCTGAGCAGCCTGGGTCCAGGAAACATTCTGCAGACCCAGGCCGCTCCTAACCTGTAGGCCCGTGCTTAGGTCCTGAGCGGCAGGGGTCCCAGAACGCCCCCTGGCCACTTGAAGCCTATGGGTGTAGGTGCCAAGCCACCTGGCGGGGTGGGAACATCCCCACATCGCTATAGCAATGTGGGGATGTTCCAGTCCCGCCTCCAGGAGCTTGCAAAGGCTCCTGCCCGAAGCGGTGGTTTGAGGCCACGCCCCCAGCCAGGCGCCCAGGACCAGGGGCTGGCTGCTGGCCTCTGGGGTGTGCCGAGACCCTGGCGGCCACTTATGCATGCTGCCCAGGGTCCCTGCATGCCCCGAGCCTGAGGCCCATGGTCAGGCTGCCTGCTGGCCTTGGGGCGTTTGAAGACGGGGATGTTCCCGCCCCACTCCAGAGGCTTTCCAAGCTCCAGCACCAAGTGGCGGTTTGTGTCCATGCCCCAAGCCTAGCGCCCTCCACAGGGGGATGGCTGCTGGCCTCTGGGGTGTGCGGAGACCTCGGCAGCCACCACCGGGTGGCAGGGACACGCCCGTAGCCCAGTGGACACAACCCAGGGGCTGCAGGAGCTGCAGAGGATACACTTTAAAAAAATTTTTTTTATTGATTTTTTTTTACAGAGAAGAGGGGAGAGGGATAGACAGTCGGAAATATCAATGAGAGAGAAACATCCATTAGCTGCCTCCTGCACACTCCCCATTGGGGATATGCCTCCAACCAAGGTACATGCCCTTAACAGGAATCAAACCTTTGACCCTTCAGTCTGCAGGCCCATGGTCTATCCACTGAGCCAAACCAGTTTGAGAGTAAATACCTTTTCTGACAACTCATTGGCTAAGCTCCCTGTAGGCCACCACTTGCAGTGTTCTTGGTAATTTGGGTCATAAGAATCCAAGAAGGTGATCTAGGGTTTTTCTACCACACTCTTGAAGGAAAAAATGAAGGTCCCTTGAGGGGTCCCAGATTGGAGAGACTGCAGGCTGGGCTGAGGGACAACTCCCCCCTCTGCCCTCCTCCCCGCCGTGCATGAATTTCGTGCACCGATTCTCTAGTAATTATATAATGTACTAGAGGCCCAGGGCACGAAATTTGTGCATGGATAGGGTCCCCTAGCGGCTGCTGGCTGCTGGCCGGGGACTCCCTTCCCCCAGCTGCTTGTTGTGGCTGCTGGCTGGGGCCTCCCTTACCCTGGCTGCTGGCTGGGGCCTTCCTTCACACCTGTGTGGCCTGGCGTGCCTGCTCACCTGCTCCACCATTCCACCGTGATCCCGCTCTCCTCGAGGCTTATCAGGGCTGGCAATGCCTCCACTGCTGCCCGCTGCCAGTGCTGTGTCACTGATGCCTGCCATGGTCCACGCCGCCCCCTGGTGGTCAGTGCACATCTAACTCCTGGTTGCTCGAACTTCTGCCCATAGGGACAATTTATATATTAGCCTTTTATTATATAAGATATTTAATAAAATTCATAATGTCCATTCAGGTTATGATGTTCTGGGAATTATTCTAAGGTTTAACCCTTTGCACTCGCTTGCTTTTTTTCTCAATTCCTTTATTCTAATGCTAACCATGTCGAGTCACACTTGACATCTGAGTGCAAAAGGTTAACCAATTACTCTCCCCAAACCCTATGAGTTGGGTATTATTAAAATTATCTCCATGTTATATATGAAATTGTTATAAGCCCATATTTTTAAAAATCTTGATTGTTGAAAGTATTACAGATATCTTCCTTTTTTTTCCCCATTACCCCTGTCCATCTGGTACCCACTCTGTCACAGGCCTTCACCATCCCTTTGTTTGTGTCCATAGATAATGAATATGTGTGTATGTTCTTTGGTTAATCTTTTATGCTCCCTGCCTTCCCTCTGAGATTTGTCACTCTGTCCCATGTTTCCATGCCTCTGGCTCTATTTTATTTATCAGTTTATTTTGTTCATTAGATTCCCTGTACATTTTTTTTGAATTTTAGATTCAATAGTTGATAGATATATATTGCCATTTTATTGTTTATATTTTTAATCTTTTCTTCTTCTTTTTCTTCTTCTTCTTCCTCATCTCCTCCTTCTCCTCCTCCTCCTCCTCCTTCTCCTCCTCCTCCTCCTCCTCCTCTTTCTTCTTCTCCTTCTCCTTCTCCTTCTTCTTCTTCTTCTTCTTCTTCTTCTTCTTCTTCTTCTTCTTCTTCTTCTTCTTCTTCTTCTTCTTCCTCTTCTTCTTTTTCTTCTTCTACTACTTATTCTTCTTCTTAAAGAATACCCTTCAACATTTCATGTAATACTGGTTTGGCAGTAATGAAGTCCTTTAGCTTTTTCTGTCTATGAAGCTCTTTATCTGACCTTCAATTCTAAATGATACCTTTGCTGAGTAGAGTAATCTTGGTGGTATGTCCTTGCTATTCACCACTTTGAATATTTCTTGTGACTCCCTTCTGGCCAGAAATCAGTTGGCAGTTGTATGGGCACTCCCTTGTAGGTAACTAACTGCTTTTCTCATGCTACTTTTAAGATTCTCTCTGTCTTTAACTCTTGGCATTTTAACTATGATGTGTCTTGATGTGGGCCTCTTTATGTACCTCTTGTTTGGGAATCTCTGCACTTACTTTTCTTTTGCCAAGTAAAGGAAGTTTTCTGTCATTATTATTTCAAATAGTTTCACAGTATCTTGCTCTCTCTCTTCTCCTTCTGACAGCCCCATGATGTGAATGTTGGTATGCTTGAGGTTGTTGCAGAAGCTCCTTCACTATATTCATATTTTTGGATTATTTTTTCCCCCTCTTTGATTGGGTGTTTTTTGCTTCCTCATATCCCAAAGCACTGATTTGATTCTCAGCATCCTCTACTCTACTGATGATTCCATGTAAATTATTTTTCATTTCAGTTAGTGTATCCTTTTTTTCTGACTGGTCCTTTTTCATGCCTTTGATATTTTTAATATTTTCCTTGAAATTCTCACTAAGATCCTTGAAATTCTCACTAAATTCCTTGAAGCTCTCATTAAAATTCTTGAGCATCCTTATAACCAGTGTTTTGAATTCTGTATCTAGTAGTTTGCTCGCTTCCATTTCATTTAGGTCTTTTTCTAGAGATTCTCCTATTCTTTCATCTGTGATATATTTCTTTGTCTCCACATTTTGGCTGTTTCCCTGTGTTTGTTTCTATATGTTAGGTAGAACTGCTATGTCTCCTAGAGTTGGTAGAATGGCCTTATATAGTAGGTGTCCTTTAGGGCCCAGTGGCTCAGCCTCCCAGTCAACTGAGCTGGGCAATCTAGATGATCCCCTGTGTGGGCTGTGTGCACAGTCTTATTTTAGTTGAGTCATGATTGCTCTTGGCATCACTGGGAGGAATTGATATCCAGGCCAATTGGCTGTGAGAACCAGCTGTGACTATGGAGCAGGACTTGCTTCAGTGGGGTTTTTGTGCTCATTGAGTCTACCCCTTGAGTGTGTTGCTCATGGATATGTGGAGTTGTAATCTGGCATAGTCTGAAGCTGTCCATCAGGTTCACTGGCTCTGGGGACCCCGTGAAGGTGCAAAGTCAGCCACTCCCTGTGCCTGCTTGGGGCCAGCTTTCAGGAGCTACTGAGTGATCTGCAGATGGCTGCTACTTTTTTTAGGCTTGGAAGTGCCCAGAAGAGGCCAAGCTATGAAACAAGGCAGGTCTATTATTGAGAGGAATGGGGCATGCTGATGCCAGATTCCATTTTTTTTTTTTTGAGTGATTTCAAGAAGGTCTGAAGCCTGAGCCAGGACAGGCCATTCAAATGGAAAAGCCACTGCAAACAGCTTGGGTGTGACTGCAAATTGGGTGGGGTGGGATCTCAGGGGATGATCATGGCAGAATGAACAGTGTGAGCCAAGCTGATAGAAACTCAGATGTGGTGCCTGCCAGGTAGCTCTGCACTGGGGTAGGTCTCAGCCTAGGAATAATGACCTCTGTCATCACTTTTGTCTGGGAGAAAGCTATCCCCGAGTTGTTGCCCTGATGCCAGACCATTTAGTTCTTCCCTGTATATCCCTGCATGTCCCAAGCTGCTGCCCCAGTGCTGGAGCTCAAAAGGAGTCTGAGTAAGTCTGTGCACCAGCGCTTTAAGAAAAACTGCTTGGGTCTCCAGCAGCCTCCATATCACTGATTCACAACCCCCACTGGTTTTTATAGCCCAAAGTTATGAAGACTTCCCTTCTCTGGCAAGTGTGAGGTGATACCTCATTGTGGTTTTAATTCGTATTTCTCTTATGACTGGTGACCTAGCCCCAGTGATCCCACCTCTGGGAATATATCCTAAGAATCCCACAACAATCAGAAAGAATATATGCATCTCTATGTTCATAGCAACCTTATTGATAATAGTTAAGATCGGGAAACAGCCCGAGTGTCCTTTAGTAGATGAATGGAAAAATGATTGGGTACATTTGAACTATTGAATACTATGCACCTATAAAAAAAGGAGGATCTCTTACTCTTTGTGACAGCATGGATGGACCTGAAAATTACTATGCCAAGCAAAATAATCCAGTCTAAAAAAGGTAAATATCACATTATCTCACTTACAGATCGAATCTAATGAACACAATAAGCTGATGAACAAAATAGGTCCTGAGGCATGGATGCATGGAACAGACTGACAGTTCTCACAAGGAAGCAGGGGTTGGGGGAATAGGAAGAGGTTAACCAAAGAATGTATATGCATATATGCATACCCCATAGACACAGTCAATAGTGTGGTGAACTGGGGTACGGCAGGTGCTGAATGGAGGCAGGCAAAGGCAGGGGGAGGAGTCATTTGTAATACTGTCAGTAGTCATCATACCTGGAGAAACCAAGATAGCGGCATAGGTAAACACCTAAACTGCTGCCTCGCACAATTTCAAAACTACAACTAAAAGACAGAACAGACATCATCCAAAACCACAGGAAAGCTGGCCGAGTGGAAATTCTACAACTAGAAGGAAAGAAAAAAGCTCATGGGGAATCAGAGGAGTTTCAAAGGAGTGAGGTCTGGAGACACGCATGCAGAGAGGAAGGGTGGCTGAGTGCCTGGCTGGCTTTTTCTGGCAGGAGAGGGAAGGAAGCCCCCGACTGCACTGAACCCCAGTTTCGACTGCACTGAACCCCAGTTCCAGGCAAAAGCCTGTGGACCCAGGCTCATACAGGGGGAGTCTGGACTGTCAGGTAGAGAGAAAGGCACATGGAGACTTGGAGACTCGGGGAAACTGCGGTGGGCAGGGGTCTGGAGGTGCACGCGCACAGAGAAGACTGACTGCTGAGGTTGCCACTAGCTCTCCCTAGCGGAAGGGAGTCGGAAGCTCCTGACTGCACTGAACCCCAGTTCCGACTGCACTGAACCCCAGTTCCGGGCGAGCTGGGGGAATCTGGACTGTTAGGCGGAAACTCAGGGGAGCCATGGAAGGCAGAGGTCTGGAGGCGCACGCGCAAGGGCAGGGCTGACAGAGAGCCAAGACTGTCTGCTCAGCCCTGAGACTCCACCCCATCCAAGCTGAGCACAGAGGCTTTTGCAATTTTGCAACTCTGGTCCTATAAGTCTGTCTTCAGCACAGGTCTCCTGGCATAGACACAGCTGATACACATAGCCAATTGTCCTGGAGGTCAATTCCTCCCAGTGTTACCAACAACAATCAAGACTTAACTACAAGGCTGTATACACAGTCCACAAAGGGGTGCACCAAGAGTGTCCACCTCAGATAACTGGGAAGTCCAACCCACTGGGCCATATAGGAAACCTAGCACACAAAGCTACCCTACTAACTCAGGGAAGCAGAAAAAAATGTGGAGACAAAGAAACAGACCACAAACAAAAGAAATGGAGGAAAACAAATGACTGGATATAGAATTCAAAACCATGGTTATAAGGTTTTTCAAGAATTTCCTAGAAAAGGCCTATAAATTTAGCCAGACCCTTAAGGATATGAAAAAGGACCAATTAGAAATTAAACATACACTGACTGAAATAAAAAATATTATACAGAGACCCAATAGCAGACTATAGGAACACAAGAATCGAGTCAAAGATTTGAAATACAAACAAGGAAAAAACACTCAACCAGAAAAGCAAAAAGAAAAAAGAATCCAAAAAGTTGAAGATAGTGTAAGAAGCCTCTTGGACAACTTCAAGTGTACCAACATCAGAATTATGGGGGTGCCAGAAGAAGAGAGAGAGCAAGATACTGAAAACCTATTTGAAGAAATAATGACTCAAAACTTCCCCCACCTGGTGAAAGAAATAGACTTACAAGTCCAGGAAGCACAGAGAACCCCAAACAAAAGGAATCCAAAGAGGACCACACCAAGACACATCATAATTAAAATGCCAAGAGCAAAAGACAAAGAGAGAATATTAAAAGCAGCAAGAGAAAAACAGTTAATTACCTACAAGGGAGCACCCATACGATTGTCAGCTGATTTCTCAACAGAAACTATTCAGGCTAGATGGAAGTGGCAAGAAATATTCAAAGTGATGAATAGCAAGAACCTACAACCAAGATTACTCTACCCAGCAAAGTTATCATTCAGAATGGAAGGTCAGATAAAGAGCTTCATAGATAAAAAAAAGCTAAAGGAGTTCATCATCACCAAACCAGTATTATATAAAATGCTGAAAGGTATTCTTTAAGAAGAGGAATAAGAAAAAGGTAAAGATAAAAATTATGAACAACAAATACATATCTATCAACAAGTGAACCTAAAAATCAAGTAAATTAAAAATCTGATGAACAGAATACACTGGTGAATATAATAGAATCAGAAGCATAGAAAGGGAGTTGACTGATAATTCTCAGGGGGACAGGGGTATGAGGGGTGCAGGCAGAGACTGGACAAAAATTGTATACCTATGGATGAGGACAGTGAGGGGGAGGTAAGGGCAGAGGGTGGGGAGGGAATCGGGTAGAGGGGAGCTATGGGGGCAAAAAGGAGAAACTATTGTAATAATCTGAACAATAAAGATTTATTAAATTAAAATAAATAAATAAATAAATAAATAATCATCATCATGCCTAATAATAGACAAACATGTAAATTGACCATACCTCTGCTACGCCCAGAGCCAATCAGAGTGTGTATGCAAATTAATCCAACAAAGATGGAGGTTAATTTGCATACATAGGCACTCAGTGGCCTGGGTCCCAGGAACTTTCTCAGCACCCAGATAACTCTGAGGAGGCCCTGTGTGGGTCCTGAGCAACCTGGAAAGGGCCTGAGCCAGGGGGCTCCTGGGCAGGGGCAGAGCTGGCAATGGGAGGGAGCTGGGGAGCCCCTGTCCAGGCCCCAAGCTTTGTCCAGAGGCTTTGGGCCTTGGCAGGGGTGGAGCCAGTGATCGGAGGGAGCTGGGTGGCTCCTGCCCAGGACCTGGGGCTTTAGGCCTTAGCAGGTGTGGAGCCAGCGATCGGAGGTAGCTGGGGGGCTTCTATGTCTCTGCATCTATTTTGTTCATCAGTTCTTCTTGGTCATTAGATTTCACATACAAGTGAGGTCATGTGATACTTGTCTTTCTCTGACTGGTATATTTTGCTTAGCATAATACTCTCCAGGTCCCTCCATGCTGACTCAAAGGGTAAGAGATCCTTCTTTTTTAATGCAACATAATATCCCATGGTGTAAATGTTCCACAGCGTTTTTATCAACAGGAAGCTAATTTTGACATAACATATGGACCAGAAATTTTGTCCATTAAATCCAAAGTCCATGAAATCCAGGTCTGCAAAATGGAGGGTTTACTGTATCTCAGGCTTGGGAAGAATTAGGAGCTCTTTCAAACTAACCAATCAGTTTCCTAATTCTTTGTTGGCTTGTTTTAGGCCCTAACCAATCAATTTCCTAGATCTTCCAGGGTTCTGTGTCCCTTATCTGATCTTTTCACAAGCTAGACAGACAGATGTTAAAGTCACCATCTTATTTCCTACTGTCCATCCCTCAAAGTGGAAGGAACTTCTTCCGGCACTCTTTTGGCTTCTACTGTACATACATCCATCAGAGGAATTTCCAATTCTTCCTTGGTAATCATAGGTAATCTATATAAATAAAAATGTAAATGTTCATTTGTTCAAAATCTTAAATCTCTGAAAGTTTTTCACCGATTGCTTTGAAATTTTGACACAACGTTGCATTAGAATACGCACGTGTTTTTATATACCTTATACCTACTGTTATATAGATGTCACACCAGTGACAGGTAAAAACATGCTTTTTTTAAAAAACAGCGCCATCTGTTGGATGTAAAAGCAACACACGCTATACTAAATATTTTATGATTCCATTTCAATGTTTCCGATTTACAATCCATTTACGATTTCCAATTTTACAATTTCATTTCAATGTTGATAATGATTGAAAATTTGTGCTTAGAAATCTCAAACAAAGTTCTCAATCAATTGGGAATGCCATCACCAAATAGATCTGCTGCTGCTTCTTTCGATGTAGAATTGCATTGTGAACAAAATTACAACACGGGTAATCTTTTGTCGTATGTACAATCAAATATTCCTAAGCTAACGCTTGAACAAAAAGGCATTTACAATCAAATAATGCAAACTGTCAATAACGGGGTTGGAGAAATCTGCTTCTTAGATGCGCCAGGAGGAACTGGTAAAACGTTCCTAATTAGATTGATTCTGGCAGCAATTCGATCCCAAAATGACATAGCCTTAGCTCTTGTGTCGTCCGGAATAGCTGCGACATTGCTACCAGGTGGAAGAACTGCTCATTCCACTTTGAAATTGCCATTGAACATGCAATTCATTGAAACTCCCACGTGCAACATTTCCAAAGCATCCGGCATGGCAAAAGTATTGCAGAAATGCAAACTTATTGTTTGGAATGAATGCACAATGGTGCACAAAAAATCACTCGAGGCTCTTGATCGATCATTGCAAGATTTGTGTGGAAACATCAGACCATTTGGGAACTCATTAATATTGCTTGCAGGATATTTCAGGCAAACATTACCTGTAATTCCTAGATCGACACCAGAGGACAAAATAAATGCTTGCCTGAAATACTCTACTTTGTGGCGATACGTAAAGACGTTAAAATTAACTACAAATATGTGTGTCCAGCCTCAAAACGATTGATCAGCTGAGATATTCTCACATCAATTGCTGGAAAATGGGAATGGAAAGGTGCCGGTTGATCTGACCTCAGGACAAATTTCATTGCCTCATAACTTCTGCAATTTAGTGACATCAAAAGAAGAATTGGTTGAAAAAGTATTTCCCAATATTCAAACCAATGATAAGAATCATGATTGGCTGAGTGAACGAGCTATTCTTGTGGCCAAGAACAAAGACGTTTACAAACTTAACAATATTATTCAGTCTAACATTCAAAGTGAGGTAGTCACATACAAGTCCATCTACACTGTTGTGTAAGCAGATGAAGCGGTTAATTATCCAACAGAATTTTTGAATTCACTAAATCTGCCAGGGATGCCACCACACGTACTGCAATTGAAACTCAGCATGCCAATTATCATGTTGTGAAATATCAACCAGCCAAAGCTTTGCAAAGGCACGCGGCTTGCAGTAAAAAAATTAATGAGCAACGTCGTAGAAGCAGCAATCTTGTTAGGACCTTTCAAAGTTGAAGATGTCCTCATTCCTCACATTTTTATGATTCCAACGGATATGCCATTTCAATTTAAGAGATTGCAATTCCCAATTCGATTGGCGTTTGCAGTCACCATCAACAAAGCTCAGGACCAATCTTTAGAATTGTGCGGTTTAGATCTAGACACGGATTGCTTCTCACATGGACAATTATATGTTGCATGTTCTAGAGTCAGCAAACCAGACAATCTCTATATCTGCACAGACAATGGAACAACAAAAAATATTGTATACCCACAAGCATTGTGAAATTAAACATATTAGAAACGTGTGCTTTCTCTTTTCTTTCTTTGCCATTTAACCAGACTGAGCCACAGCAATGCGTGGCCGGGTACAGCTAGTTAGTAATAAGGATTTTTCCCACTTCTGGGATTATGTTCCAAGGGTGGAGGATGCAACAATCCTCTGAGGAGCCTATGAATGCTGCAACTTCTTAGTGAATCAGGTTTATTATTCAACTCATCTCCCTAGTTTATTATGTAATATCTGATTCCCTTTGCCTCCTTCCTTTATTAATATCTAACAGCAGGACTAGTTCTTAAATTCATCTTAAGAAAGTCTGGAATCCAGGCCTCTCATATCATTAGGGTGCTGGACATAGACAGGTAGGCATCAAACGGGATCCAAGGAAGAGTGTGAAATTTTGTTGCAGGACTAACAGGATCGGTTTGCCTGCATGCATCAAAGTCCAATAAGACAGGAGCAGAAGCTTGCGACAAAGAAAGTAAAAGTTTATTTTTAGGAAGTGGCCCATGCCCAGAAAGGTGAGAAATGCTCAAAGACCTGGCTCCCCAATGTCTTCCAGGGGCTAAGTATTACTGGGGAAAAAATTATTAATCACGGTGACTAAGGGAGTAGGGTCATGGTCTTTACTGACTGGTTGGTGCTAGGGTAGATTCTGGGCCTGCAGCTCAACACAACTGAAGCCTAGATGCTATCCCCAGTTCATCCTGAGGGCTTAATGCTTAAGAAAGTGGTCCTTGCAAGGGAAAATGAGGCAGGTTAGTCAGTGTGCTGAATGAGGCCAATCTGAATCAAAAGGAAAGAAAGGAAAAGAGGTCATATTAAAAAATAAAGTTCAGTTACAATTTCTCAACACCTCTGCTGATATGGAGACTCCAGTGAATCTTTGAAAACCAGTCATTACTTTGTGCATATTTCCCCACCTCTTTGCTGACAATGAGGCTGTTTAAGCCTAAATCAGAACATCTCTCGTTATTTTAGCATATTTGTAGTAAGAACTATTGCCTTCAGGCCATCCGAGAGAGTAAGCATTTTATTCTGTTACCAAATCATTGAGGCATTGAGAGATTAAATGATTTACCTAAAGTTGACAGAGAATGCTAGGACATCAACAAGTGTCCCAAACATCTGAAACTGGACACAAAATGGGTCTGGGCCACCTGTCACTACTTGAGCCAAATTAAGCATAGACCAGGTTGAATGAGCATTTATTCCAATAATGGAGAGAGCAACAGGTCATCCTGTACATTCTGTTTTAACACCTACTAGCTGGCTGATTGTACAGAGAAAAGGAAAAAGCTACGTGCAAGCAAGAAGGAGGCAGAATGAGGGCTGCAGGGTGCTCCAGTTCCTGGGACCAGAGAATGGTCAGCATTCCTAAAGCAAACTTCTGGAGCCAGTCAGGGTCCAGGTGCCTCAACCAAATCAAAGTGTGTCCTCTCCTTTGTCTTGTTCTTCAAATGCATTTTATTTTCTTAGCAATGGGTCCATCTGGGCTCCAAGGCATCTCTTAGCTTTTTACAGCTCTGTATTTCTTCTTGCAGCACATTCTCCAGTTTCCCAGGGTCTGTAAGAAAACCTCCTATAGATAGTTAGTAAGGTGAATAGTCATTAAACAACTGTGGTCCTATTTCCATTAGTTTGCCCCACACTCCTCACATCCTTATGTTTGTTCTAGTGTGTTTGATGCCTCAAAATTTAGGTGCCTCCATACAGAAGTAACTTGGTATGATGGCAAGTATCTTTTCAACTATGTTCTCCTAAACACCTCCTCTTATCTTTACAAAATTCTTCTGTAAGAGCCGGACTGAGTTACCACTTCTAGGAAACCATAGTAAAATGATTACTTAGTTGTTCTACGTCCCAGTGACTTTGAATATATTAATTTTATGTACACTTCATTCTCTGGGTCATAGCTCAACTTCAATGACTATTTTGAAATGGCACTTCCTCTCCCTGTTGAAACAGGAATTTGGGGAGTAAGATAGGACAAGTTTAGGAAATATTAGAAATTTTGGAAATTAAGGGGACCATGGAGGAAGCACAGGGCTGCAGAGCAGCAGAAGGTATATTTCCATAGAATAGGAGAGCTGGAAAGCTGCAACAGGTACATTTACATAGAATGAGGAAGCTGGAAACAGCAAAAGGTTTATATTTACAAAATAAAGAGAAGGAAGCCCTTCATCCAGAAGGAGAAGAAGAAAGCCCAGGGGGAATAGGAAAACAATAAGGAAAGAGGGGGGAGAACCTCACATGTCCCATGTGAGGTTCAACCTTTGAGCCCAGGAGTTACTATAGTAACCAGTCTAAGGGAATAGTGACCAGAGGGGATATCAAGGCACCAGGATCTGCAGCCTTTATAAGCCACTAGAGGCCTGGTGCACAAAATTTGTGCATGGGGGGGAGTGTCCCTCAGCCCAGCCTGCACTGTCTCCAGTAGGGTCTGGCCTAAACGGGCAGTCGGACATCCCTATCACAACCGAGGACTTCTGGCTCCCAACTGCTCTCCTGCCTGCCTTCCTGATTGCCCCTAACCGCTTCTGCCTGCCAGCCTGATCACCCCCTAACCACTCCCGTGCCAGCCTGATTGATGCCTAACTGCTCGCCTGCCAGCTTGTTTGCCCCTAACTGCCCTCCCCTACAGGCCTGGTCACTCATAACTGCCCTCACCTGCAGGCCTGGTCACCCCTAACTGCCCTCCCCTGCAAGCTTATTGCTCCCAACTGCCCTCCCTTGCAGGCCTGGTCCCTCTCAACTGCCCTCCCCTGCTGGCCATCTTGTGTCCACCTGGGGGAAGCCATCTTGACCACATGGGGGCAGCCATATTTTGTGTTGGAGTGATGGTCAATTTGCATATTACTCTTTTATTAGATAGGATAGGGAAAAGGAACTCAGTGGAACCCTTTCCCCCTCCCCACATGGAAGTCTGTTCTGTTGGACTCTTCCCCCTCCCTATGTGGGAGTCTGTATTTGTTCTTCAGTAAATCACCACCTTTGCTATACCACTCTCTGTCCATGGATTCATTCTTTTATTCCAGCAGACAAAGAATCCGGGTTCCAGTCCAAAAATTCCGTATCACTGTCATAAAGTGGTGTGTTACCTCATTTCAGTAACACTAAACTGTCCCACTAATTAAATACCAAATACACATATCTTACTTCCTCCCACAACTTCATGGTTCCAGGTACTTCATTATTTTCATTGTGCTTTGTAAGCCTCTTTAAGATCTGAATTTCATGAATTTTACATGGTTATGATTCTCAACCTTGACATATACTACAGTTATTAATAAAAACATTTTTAAAAATGCAATTGCCTAGTCCCCCACCTCAGGGATTCTGATTTAGTTGACTTCATAAGAATTCTGAGCATCCATATGTTTTAAAAAACCTTTTGTGTTTCTAATGTATAGCTATTGTTAATCCCCATTCTTCCATGTTGTCTCAGTTAGTCCCCTTTTTTTAACTGAGTTGAAGTATGCCATTCAGATTAGGCTCCTTTCTTGACCATCTTTCATCAATTGTCTTAATTCTCATTTTCTTTTGGTCATAAGATTCTTCAACCACTTTTGGGCCCTCACTCTGCATTTCAAATCTTCTGTATCACTGTTCTGTTTCTGATTGGACAAGGGCATCTTTATTCTCCCTTTTATCTCCTCCTCTCTCTT
This sequence comes from Cnephaeus nilssonii, assembly GCF_951640355.1. Taxonomy (NCBI): domain Eukaryota; kingdom Metazoa; phylum Chordata; class Mammalia; order Chiroptera; family Vespertilionidae; genus Cnephaeus; species Cnephaeus nilssonii. Next base: position 88,631,323 of record NC_137081.1, read on the forward strand.
CTAAAGACCCAAAAAACACTCTTCCTCTTGATCAGGCTACATCCTGTGAAGGGCGATGATCAATGATCGTATGTATTCATTCTGCTATCTAAAGCTAAAAAGATTCAAATAATTTAAACTTTGTTGCATGTGTTTTGTCTTAATCCAAGGCACCACAAAGGCTATTACCACATGCTGGTGGGTGATATGAATTGTCACATGGGAAATGCAGTATTTAGCATCTCTAAATTTACTCAGTTCATTTAATTCTTCCAAACAGCCATTTCTTCCTATTAAGGGTTTTGTTTTGGGGTGTTTTTTGTGTTTTTTTTTTTTTTTTTTTTTTTTTTTTTTGTGTGTGTGTGTGTGTGTGTTTTAGAATTTTTTTAGGAGCTCTGCAACCCACCCTTTAACCCCCCAAAATCAACAACTGGAATTCTGAACAAAAACTCTGATTAGAAAACACTTTCCCCATTTACTCAGGGTTATGATTGCTAGTCCTTAGGTCTGAGTGTTTCATCAGATGCCTATAGTCTGCAGCCACAGAAACCCTAAGTGTTAAGTGGAACCAGAAGGCTTTTCCTCTGTGCTCTGATCACTAAAAGTCTGTATGGCACCTGAGCACCAAGGTGAAGGCCTCCAGCAGTTCTTTTTTGAACTACTGGAAGTTAGCATGGCAGCCTCCACTTTTAAGACTTCTATCAGGAAACAAAGGAGATGGGAATGGGCCACTAGGCTATTAGAGAGTATTCTCCAGAGTTTAAAGAAAAAGCTCAAATAGATTTAAAAGTCCTGTTGCCAGTGGAAGTGGGATTCTTGCAGTGTCACAAGAAGAAGCATTTCTGGGACCCACAAGGGAGGATGAGGTATGGTGATAAGATTAATTTGGATAAAAATAAATGGCACCTGGATTTCCATCTCTGTCTGTCCCACCATGAAAAATCAGGGCCAGAAATAGGGCCAATGTCCAGAGATTCTGTGCCATATTAAAGGTTAGTCCAGTCCAGCCTTTCACCATCCAGCTAGCTTAGCTTGTGTCCCATGTGGATGAAAGGGGCCACATGCTAACCTGACAAGCTCAGGGGAGGCCTGCATGGTGGTCTTGTAAACTCAGAAACCTAAAGTAACCACAAAGGATGGTCTGAATTTAAACTTGAACTAAAAGCAGTTATGGTGAGTAGTTACATCCTAGGCCGGTACCTTCACTGACAAGATCAACCTTTACTTTAACTGAGCTTATCTGTCTTTTTGCATCTATAATAACATACCCTTGTGTCCCAAGTAGATCCCAGGAAAGGACCTGGGGTGTTTATCTAAGGTGTCCCTTTTGATAAACTTTAACCGTGCAGGTGTTGGGACATTCAAGTAGTTGCTAGTGAAGGAATTACACCACATGAAACATAGGCAGTTGCAAATCACACAGCACTTTATTACTCACACAAGTTCCTGCGGGTACAGGCTCAATGGGGATCCTGGTGGTGCTGTTCTCTGGGGTCTGGCAGCTGGGCTGGTCTGGTCCGGATGCAGGGGGCCGGAGTTTCTCACCCGAGAGTTCGGTCCAGTCTCGATTGGGAGGTACTAACTGTTCTTCTGTAGTCTGGCAGTGAGAGGAGCATGGAGCTGCGTCGCTTGCCATACTGACAAAAGGACGTGCCTTTGTGGTGGTCTCGACAGGTGAGCACCGTTAGCTGGCCTGGACCTATTTTTAAAGCCTGTTTTGTATCCGCAACAGTTCAGGTGGCTATCAATGAATGACGTCAATGCACACATGGTAATCTCAAACAGGGTGAGGGGCTACATGTGGTTATCTAGGGGGAGTACATCACTCACAAAAATGGTTATCTTAGCAAGTCACTCTGAGTCAGTAACTGAAGTTCAAATCCTTATCTCTGGGGTACACATGCATCAGGGGAGTGGGGAATGTGTCCTTAATATCATACTTTAAGTTTCAAGAAAGTTAACTCAAACATTTTAAAACCTTTTTAACATTTTTAGACATTTTTTAAACATTTTAAACATTTCTATATATTATTATAACACCTTGAAATGTCTGAGTAACTTATAACTTTCCTTTTTCTGGACCCATTGGGGCACAATCTAATATGCTGGGCGCCAGGACAGATTCCACAAATTCCTTCATTGTTATCATGTTAATTGTTCCTGCACCCACCTAAGTATGTGTCTATCATTTTACTTTTTATCCAATTCTAGGGGTTTCCCAACTTTGCTTTCTCCAGCCTCTCTAGTCTATCACCAATGGATTTAGTGTAAACCACCGATGTCCCTCCTTTGATTGCAATGTATAAATATAGATGTAACCCGTCATTCTCCAGAGCATTATCTCAATTTGTTGAGGTTCTGCTTCCCAGCATTTGTCCACAGTTTGGTTCAAATAAACTTACAAAAATTCTTTATAGGTTTGAATGCTTTTATGTTAACACCCATATGTGATCCATGGCTGTGCTGTTCCCAGGCTCCTGCCTGGAGCCTGCATTTGGAGTCCCCACAAACATTGGCCACATGGCTGCTTAGGCCACATGGCTATGGAGAGAGAACCCACAAAACCACAAGTCATCAAGCAAGAGAGAAAGCACTTCTTTGTTTTATCTGGGGCTTGGGAAAGATCAAGATATATTTTTTAAAATAACCAATCAATTTCCCAAGCTTTTTCAGGCTTTGATGGGTTCACCCTCTAGCTTGATCCCTTTTCCAGGTTAGACTGACAGGCCTTTATGGTCAAACACCTCAGCCTGTGCCACTTCTTTTTTCCTTCCTTTCTTTTCTTTTTTTTTTTTTTTTTTTTTTTAATAACGTATTTTCCGGCGTATAAGACAACTGGGCGTATAGAAGATTTTCCTGGGTTAAAAAGTCGTCTTATACGCTGGAAAATACGGTATATTTTTATTGATTTCAGAGAGGAAGGAAGAGGGAGATAGAAACATCAATAAGAGAGAATCATTGATTGGCTGCCTCTTATAAGATCCACATTGAGGATCGAGCCCACAACCCAGGCATATGCCCTGACTGGGAAAGGAACCGTGACCTCCTGGTTCATAGGCTGACGCTCAGCCACTGATCCATGCTGGCTGGACACCCTGTGCCCTTTCTACTTCTATTGTGCATGTGCTTACCTTCCTCTGCTCCCCCTCCACAATCCAGTACCAGAGCAGGGCAGGAAGGGGGCAGTGCTGTGATCCTCTGGAGTGTGAAGCTGTAGCTTCTTGGAGAAGCAAAACAGCTCAGTGTCCAATTCAGCTCTCCAGCCCATTAGGTTCAACAATGTCTGATTCTCTTTGCTCCCTTACTAATATCTAGTTACCTATGCTAACAAGTCATATACAAATTCATCACCGTTTATTCTGATTATATTTGACTATCTCCTGGCTAAATCTCTCTAGTATTTTAAAATACCCTAAACGGTTTCTGTCTAGATATAGTTACTTTTGTGAACAAAATAGGAGCTATGTAGTAAGTTCTGACAAGCTCAGGGGTGTCACATGATATTTTTGACAAACTCAGTGACCAAAACTAACGACCCAGGATTGTCTGATCAGTGAATAAGTCACATCCCAACCCTACAGCTTCCTTTAGCAAAGGCAAATATTTTCTTAGGTTAGTTCTGTCTATTGTTCTTGTGGATGAGAAAGCAGCCAGCCACAAACTAAACCTGACAAGTTCAGGGAAGGCCTGCATGGTGGGCCTTACAAACCTAGAGATCAAAAGTAACCACATAGCATGATATAAAATTAACACTTGTAAAAATGAATCTTCATTTGAAGATATGTTGCTTTTTTTTCTGTTGTTTGTATTTTTTTTTTTTTTTTTTAGAGAGAGAGAGGAGGAGGAGGAGAGAGGGAGAGAGAGAGACAGAGATTGAAAAAGAGAAACATCAATTGATTGCCTCTGGTATGCCCTGACCAGGAATGGAACCCACAACTTTTTGGTGTACAGGACAGGACAACACTCCAATCCTCTGAGCCACCTCAGATGAAATTAAAACATTTTAGCTAAAAGTGTGTCATGGTGGGGAGTCATGTCCTAGGCTGGAATCTTTCTTGACAAAGGTAAATCTTTCTCTTAACTGAGTCTGTCTATTGTTCTTTTTGCATCTACAATAACATACCTTTGGAATGTCAGGGTAACAATTTTCCGCAGATCCCTCAGGTCACAATTTCCACCAGAGCAGCAGACCACAGAGTCCCTCTTGTCATTGTCATGTTAATCGTTACCTGCTAAGGGTCCAGAACCCATATAGGTAAAAGAAGTATGCATCTATTTGCTTTACTTTTTATCCAATCCCAGAGATTCCCCACCTTGCTTTCTTTCACCTCCCTCATCTATCACCATGAATTTCATGTAACTCACTTATGTCTTTCCCTTTGATTCTTATGTATAAAATAAGGTTGCAAAACTGCCATTTTTCAGAGCATTTTCTCAACCTGTTGATATTTTGCTTCCTCGTAATTGTCAGCATGGCTCAAATAAACTCATAAAAATTCTTATAAGTTTGGACATTTCTTACATTTACATTTACTTGGTGTAGTTGGCAGGATTTCAAAGAAGCTCCCCCAAGACCACCTTTGCAGACAGGGACCTGTGCTAGACACCACAGGGCCCACTCTTCCCCTCAGGCTCCTCATTTTGCATCAAGTTAACCTCAGTGAATTTACCTTGGAATTCTGGACCTTCCCCATTTTAAGGTAAGAGGCCCTGGATTTATTTGAGTTTTTGTGTGTGTTTTTTTCTAATCCTTGGGGTGGAGCTAATGTTAAGGGTTGAGATAACCTAGGCTAAAGCAGGATAGGAAGGAAAAATGGGTGGCTGGTTTTTTACTTTGGCTTTTCAATTGGAGAGTCTGAACAAAACCTTTTTCTGGAAAAATGAGAGCCTAAACTTGTTTTGCAGCAAAGATAAGGGGGCACTTCTCTTTCCCTTTCTCTAGCTTGAATCTCAGGCATTCTCAGGCAACTAAGAATCTTTGTGGAGGTATCAGAAGGTATTCCTGATTCTGTGCAGAGCTCCATAGGGAATTCCAGCTTAACTGTAATGAAATAGTTGACTCATCCTGGGACATGCACGTCAAGGTTGGTTACCTAGTGCTGAGTCTTCAAAGCTGTAAACAACTGGGGAGAAAAACTGAGACACATAAGAGGGTTAAAATGACTCTGGAGGTGACAGCCCTTTGGAACTTAACCTATAAGAAGCCACACTTAACCCACTACACAATACCCTAAGAAATTGTGTTCAGACACTGCAGATTCCAAGATAAAATGATAATTAATATGGAAAATCATGCCTCCAAGGTAAAAAACCTCCCAGCCTCCAGCCCCCATTAATATTCCTGCAGATATACAATTCATAGGAAGCTTTTACTTGCAAGTACTTAAAGAAATGGGAAGATTTAATTGAAGATATATCAACTTAAGGTGACTAAATTTGAACTCTTCTGCTGCCTAAATTACGTGTTTTGCATGCATAGCTAGAAAATACCGGTTCTAAAATGAAACAGAATGAATGGGAAGCATATCTTGATTGGAAATTTGAAGCTTCTTGGAGCAGCACTGATAAATTCTCTTCTCTATAAGTTAATAAGAAATTTTAGCCCTAACTGGTTTGGCTCAGTGGATAGAGCATCAGCCTGTGGACTGAAAGGTCCCAGGTTTGATTCGGGTCAAGGGCATGTACCTTGGTTGTGGCCACATCCCCAGTAGGAGGTGTGTAGGAGGCAGCTGATCGATGTTTCTCTCTCATTGATGTTCTTAACTCTCTATCCCTCTCCCTTCCTTTCTGTAAGAAATCAATAAAATACATTAAAAAAATAAATTTTAGAGTCTGTCTCTGAACTAAGGAAGGCTTCTGAAGCTAATACATGACAATACCCCATTCTTTCCCTTCTATATCTCCTCCACTATGCCTTTTGCTCTCTGAGTTTCCTTGTCTAGACTTGCCCTTCCCCTTCCCTTTCTTCCTTCCCCTCATGTCTCCTTCCTATCTCCTCCACTAGCACCTCCTAATGACATAAGGGAAAATGAGGATAGAAATTCAGAAATTCAGACAAGGATATTCCAGGAATTCTAGCAGCTCCATTCAGGGAATAGGCAGTCGCAGATAGAGGGGAACCAGCAATTGCATATTTTTCTTGGACTAGAACATAATTAAGGGATCTGCCTAAATATTTCTCTGACTTTCTCTGGGACCCCATTCACAAAGAAATGTAATTTAACTATTAGAAGATGTGATCCTGGCTATTCTGACCTATTCCAATTAATATACCTAGTCGTTTCTGGGAGCAAAACACCAGGATTACTAAACAAGGGTCTCTGGGAAACTGCTGTAGAGGAGTCTGCTTTTATTATAGAAAGCCACGTCTCCTAAGAAGGATGACAGAAAATCACAATAGCATTTAAAAAGAGAAAAACAAAACAAAACACAGAGGCAAGCAAAGATTGCTCCAAGGATTATCATAGATCATTTCTCTTTCTCCTTACTCATAGTTTGAGAGAAATTAAAATTAGCATAAAAGGAACAATATTAAAGATTTTGTAGATACTGGAGCTACTTTGTTTTTAAACACACCCAACTAAGTGCCTCTTCCCTCATAGTAAAGCTTTTGTACAAATGGTAGAAATATCTGGTCAACCAATGTCTAACTTTAAATCAGAATCTGTTCCCTTCTAACTAGGGAATATTATGGGGCAATATACACTGAGTGGCCAGATTATTATGACCACCCCGATCAGTATTCGTTGGGCCACCTTTTGCCTTCAATACTGCAGCGATTCTTCTTGGCATTGACTCCACGAGATGTTGAAAGGTGATTCGAGGAATCTGACACCATGCCTGATAATAGCACTGTCCGGTTCTGTGAGATTTGATGGTTGTGGAACCAGCTGCCTGATGGCTCTTTTAACTTCGTCCCACAAATGCTCAATTGGATTGAGATCTTGTGATTGTGGGGGCCACCTAAACAAGGTAAAGTCTCCCTCATGTCCTTGAAACCACTCCTGCACAATATGAGCACTGATGCATGGTGCATTGTCTTGTTGGAAGAATCCATCTCCATTGGGATACGCCATCAACATGATAGGATGAACTTGATCAGCAATGATACTTAGGTATGTTGTGCTATTCAGACGTTGTTCCACATGAATTAAAGGGCCCAAATCATGCCAGGAAAACATGCCCCAAATCATAACACTGCCCCCACCAGCTTGAAGGGTTGTACTCATGCATGTGGGGTGCGTGCTGTCATGCTGTTTCCGCGAAATTCTCATTCTGCCATCTGCATGATGCAACTGGAAACGTGATTCATCGGACCACATGACTTTTTTTCCAATGCTCGACTGTCCAATCCTTGTGTTCCTGTGCGAATTGGAGACGTTTTATCTTGGTAACTGCAGACAGCAAAGTTGTTCAACAGGACTTTGGCTTCCATATCCCATTCGATGCAGTGTATGGCTAATTTGCCTACAAACATCAGGTGGTCATAATAATCTGGCCACTCAGTGTATATTTTTGCTAATAAAATCTTCCCAAATTCACCTGAAAGGATGAGATTTTCTTGAAATCAGTGATGTCCACATGTTCTTTTTCTAGAGGGTGAAATGTATTTAGAACTAAGTAAATCAGATACTGAACCAATAATTATTTTAGAGGAATCTCCACAAGGGAAAACTAATCCTGTGACTGGGGGAACATTTGTTACAGGACATTTCCATACAACTTCAGGCCCTTTTCCACTCACAAATATCCTTCATGCACAAGCTGGAATTGAACCCAGTGTACAGGATTACATTAAAAAAGAAGCTTATAACTGCATGAGTGAGCCCCTGTGATTCTCCTATCCAAAAAAAAAAAAAAAAGCCCTGCCCAATATGGCTATTGGTTGGGTGTCATCTCATGCACCAAAAGGCAGCTAGTTAAATTCCTGGCCAGGGCCCATTCCTGGGTTTCAGACTCGATCCCCAGTAGGGGGTGTTCAGGAGACAGCCAATCAATGTTTCACTTTCTCATGGATGTTTCTCTCTCTCTCCATATTTCTTCCTTTATCTCTAAAAAAATCATTAAACTATAAAAAATGAAAAAAGATAGATATTTGTACAGAATCTCATAGGTATAAATAAAATAGTTATTCCAGACAGCCTATGGTTCCTAATCCACATAACCTATTATTAGCTACTAGAAGCCCTGTGCACCCTTGTCCTGGCCTCAGGATCAGGTCAAAAGTGGCCCTCTGAGATCCCCTAAGGGGTCCCAGAGTGCGAGAGGGCACAGGCCAGGCCGAGGGACCCCACTGATGCACCATTGGGTTTGGGGAGGTACGAGGGAGGTTGACCAGCTGGGGAGGGATCATGGGAGGGCTTCAGGGCACATCTGGCCTGCCTGGCTCAGCCCAGCAGCAACCTACTGGTTGGAGTGTCTGCCCCCTGGTGGTCAGTGCACATCATAGCAAGTGGTTGAGTGACCTTAGCATACATTAGCATATTATGTTTTGATTGGTTGAACGGCCGACCGACACTTAGCATATTAGGCTTTTATTATATAGCATTTCTGTGGACTGACAATATTTTTCAGTAATATATTTATGTATTGCTTTTATCAGCATTTCTGTTAAAAAAATAAAAAGACAGAAGTAACTCTTTGCTTTCACCTGGGAAGATTACAAGTATACTTGGATTGGATGCTCCAGGGATATACAGAGTCCCACCTATTGTCTTAGACACAAAAGCTGAATTTTCCAGATATTCTACTCTAATCCAATACGTAGATGCTTTACTTTTAGGCTATAGGACATATTAGACTTCCAGGAGGACACAATTTACCTATTACAACAGCTTAGCCATAAAGATACATAGAATATAAAAGGACAAGACTCAATCCTGTTTATCCCAGGTAAAATACCTTGTTTATCTAATATCTAAAGATGGGTTACTAATTATTCCTAAAAGACTCAGAAGAATTATATATTTTCCTTTTCTAAAAACAAATAAATGAAAAATAGCTTAGAGGATTCCTGGACTGACTGAATTCTGTCACAATGTGATTTCAAAAATATTTATTAATGGCTCAGCCTCTATCTATCTTATTCAAATCAAATGGACCTGATCTGATGCAGTGGCACCCAGAAAGGGAACATGCTGTAAAATCTCTAAACAATTACCTAAAACTCCCATTCCAGAACTCCATAATTATAAGTTTTCTAACTTTTTATGCATGAAAATAAATAAAATAATTTAGAACTCAAAACTATAGGACATTATAGACAGCAATTAGAAACAGAACCCAGAAGGCCCCTCCCTGCATGACAGCTATCTCTTCCACAGATATGTTATCCAAACAAACAACAAAAGATAGTTATGGAATTTCCTTTGTTTATGTTTTTTATTTTGTTGAATCATCAATGAATTCTCATCACATTAAACACTTCTTTCATTCAACTGGCTCTTCTGTGTTGAATATTAACTCGATGTAACAGCCTTAACCTAGCAACTTTGCTACATTCTTTACATGGGTGAAAGCATACATTGTTGTGTTTTGCTTACTGACCACTTTCTTGTTCCTGGGAATGGTTTAAAAAAAACTCCTGTTGACAATGCTGATGCAATTTAGTTTACAGATGTATCATTGAAAGATGGAGAGAAACATTGCCAAGCTAGGTATGTAATAACTTTTCTGGTGGACATAATTAAATGTTCTTATAAGATATGCCCAAAAAGTGAGTTAATTGTTTTAATGCAGGCTTGTCAATTGGTCAAAGTTCAAATAGCCAATATTTTCACTAGTAGGTATGTTCTTGGTATAGCTCACAACTCTAGAATGTCATGGGAGCAAAATAACTTCTTAACTTTCTCAGGGAAATCAATAAAGATTAGAAAATAGGTTGCAGAATTATTAGATGTCATACAGAAATTGAAACAATGGGCAATTATAAAAATTCTTAAATATTCTAATGTTGCCACCATAAAAGCAATAGGAAATTATTTCGCTGATGCTGCAGCTAGACAGGTGGCATTAAATAGCCATGTTTTTAGACATGAGAATGATTCTTGCTTCCTAGCTTACCTAATAATAGATAAACATGTAAATTGACCGTACCTCCACTATGCCCACAGCCAATCAGAGTGAGTATGCAAATTAGAAGGCCAAAGATGGCAGCACCCACCTGCTCCAGGCCCAGAGTGGCCAGGCGGGGCAGGACGCCTGCTATGAGAGGGAGGGCAGGGGGCAAAGGGATCTACAGGAGCGGAGTGCCCCAGCAAAGACAAGACTGCAGACTCCAGAGTCTGCAGCGAAGACAAAGATGGCAGACTCCAGCCGGAGTCTGTAGTAAAGACGAAGAAGGCAGACTCTGGTTGGAGCAAAGGCCTGGGTCCCGGGTGCTGGAGGAAAACCAGTGCTGGAAGCCAAGGGAAGGAAGGCCTATTGCACAAATCTCTTGGTGCAACAGGCCTCTAGTCTATAATAATAAAAGCGTAATATGCTAATTAGACTGGATTTCCTTACAGATGACCTTCCGGACGAAGTCAGGGCAGTGAAGGAAGCCCGGGTCCTGGGTGCCTGCCAGCAGCTGGAGGGAAGCCTGGGTCCTAAGTGCCAGAGGGAAGCTGGTGCTGGTGCCTGCAGCCAGGGGAAGGAATGCCTACTCTTGCATGAATTTTGTGCATCAGGCCTCTAGTTAATTTAATAAAAAACTATCTTTTACAGCTCCAACGGATAACTGCAAAGAAGAAAAAAGGATATACCAACTAAAAGGGGGAATCATTTACCCAAACCAACAGATATCATTCCAATCAGAAACCATCTTACTTATAGGATCTCAAATACTTATCCTTTAACATGTACATGAGCTAACACATTGGTGTCCAAAAGGGATGATTTCATAGAGTAAACAATATTTATTGGAAACCTTCTATTGTTGCTTGTACAGATGTCCTATCTGTCCAAATATAACCCTGGACCATTATCCCATGGGTCCCTAAGATATGTACCACTTCCTTTAGATTCATTTGAGGTATGGTAATTGGATTTTATCCAAATGCCACCATCATAAGAATGCAAATATATGTTAGTTATGATTGCATGCGTTAAGCATTCCCTTGCAGTAGGCCTTAATGGTAGGTAAACTACTATCCAAATATATAAAAACCCAAGGTCCATAACATACAAAACAATCGAAGGCTCAACTGACCGGAAGTCAGTGCTGGGTTGCCATGGCGACCCAGCACTGTGTGCCACCGATGTGGGTGCCCTGACCCAGCACAGACTGCCGAGGGGGCTGAGGATCAGGCCTGGAGAGAGGCCTGGGGAGAGAGAGGCAGGGTTTGATCCATAGCCTCGGTGGCAGCTGTTGATCAGCACTTGCCTCTCTCTTTTGCTCTTGGCCTGGCCAGCAACCATGCCTCTCTTTCTCTCGGGCCTCCGCTGGGGCTGCTGATCGGCCCCACCTCTATAATCAGGCCCAGAGACACTGATTGGCATAGAAACTGACCAATCAGAACCAAATCTGGGTCAACTGTGAGGAGCCAATGGCTGCCTAGGAGGCGGAGCTTTTGATGCTAACTGGCAAAGAAACTGACCAATCAGAACCTAATCTGGGTGAACTGCAAAGGCAGAACCTAAAGTGCAGGCTGAGGAGGGGTTTTAAGGGCAAGAGCTGTTTGGTGTAAGGTGTAAGAAAGCAGTTCAATTTTTTAATGACCTGTTTGGCAGTATAGTGCATATGGCAGGCTATCAGTCCAGATACAGGGATTATGTATTTTTGTCTGCCAAGAGCATCTCCTCCTGCTGAAAAAGGCTCCCCCCCCCCCTCATTTAAGCAATCCTATCCTATATAATCTATCTATACTACTAAAAGGGTAATATGCTAATTAGACCGGGTCGACTGGCCATCTTCTGGACATCCGACTTCCTTCCTGACAAAGCCATGGTGGTGGGGGCCAAGGCAAAGGAAGATAGAGGTAATCATGCCAGCAGGGGAGGGCAGTTAGGGGTGATTAGGCCAGCAGGGGAGAGTAGTTATGGGCGAGATCAGGCCAGCAGGGGAGGGCCATTGCGGGTGAGATCAGGTGGCTGGGGAGGGCAGGTAGGGTTATCAGGCAGGCAGAGGCAGTTGGGGGTGATCAGGCAGGCAGGTAGAGAGGTTAGGGATGATAAGGCAGGCAGGCAGAGGGGTTAGGGGCAATAAGGCAGTCAGGCAGGTGACCAGTTAGGAGCCAGTGGTCCTAGATTGCAGGAGGTATGTCCGACCGCTTGTTTAGGCCCAATCCACAGGGATTGGGCCTAAACTGGTGGTTAGACATCCTCCAAGGGGTCCCCGATTGGAGAGGGTGCAGGCTGGGCTGAGGAAACACTCCCCACCCCCCTCCGTGCACAAATTATATGCACCGGGATACTAGTGAGGAAAATAAATTAATTCTCAATTGGTGAATCCCCTCTAAGTTACAGTGAGTGAGGGACTCATTTCTCATTTCACTGGGCAAATAATGCAAGTCATTTGTAAAATTTGGCCTTGTCTACAGTATTTTCATTGTGCCTATCATTCTGTTTTCCAAATTAGTAGAGCATACAATTGGTACACTTAAAACACAACTAGGTAAATTTTCAGAAGCTTTTAATCTCCCTTGGCCAAAAGCTCTTCTTATAGTGCTCCTCAACCTGATACCTACTTCTTTGGGCAAACACATACCTATCCTCCTCATTAAAAAGTCACTGCTCACCCTATACATCTAGATGAAGAGAGATATGAATCAACCTACTAAAAGAAGACATTTTGCATTATTATAAAAGCATATTGACCAGCTTATAGAAACTGGTAAGTCAGTGACATTCATCCCAGGAGATGAAGACTACAAAGACCATGACTTAAAATCAGGAGATTTCATCCATTGAAAAATACATTAATTAAAGACTCTCTCCAACATTGTTTGAAGGGACCATATCATGTGCCTAACCACAAATGAACATCTGCCCCTGTCTCTGATACTTGCCCCCACCTGCAGTGAAGATCAAAGACTTCTCAAGGATGAGAAGCCACTGACATCAGAAATAGACAGCCCTCCCAAGACATCAACAAGGACTGTATACCTACAAATTGATGTTGAACTTTATTTGCTTGATTGTCTTTACTTGTCTACTAATAATATTAGCTACAATAATTATTATACTTGTTCTTATTTTGTTTGTTTTTTCCAAACATCATATGTATAGCCCAGATACTAATAATTGCTACAAGTGTATGTATGATAACTTTTATATTATTAGAAGTCCCATGCACGGTCTCTAGGCCTGGCCAGCGATCAGGGCAATCTGTGGAGTGACCAGAGGGGCGATGGAGAGCAGTGCTGGTCTGATCACTGGCTGCCCCGTCCCCTGCTGCTGCCACCGGTCGCCTCCCTCTGCAGAGCGACTGGCAGGCCGATCTTGAGGGGCCCCTGCTGGCACCTGCCTTGGCTGGCCTGGGGCCTGCAGGCTGGGGAAAGCTCCTGCATTGAGCACCTGGCCCCTGGTGATCAGTGTGCATCATAGCAACTGGTTATTCCACTGGTCATTCTGCAGTTTGATCGATTTGCATATTAGGCTTTTATTATATAAGACTAGAGGCCTGGTGCACGAAATTCATGCACAGGGGTGGTGTCCCTCAGCCCAGCCTGCACCCTCTCCAATCTTGGATCCCTTGAGGGATGTCCAACTGCCTGTCAGACACCCCTCTCACAATCCAGGACTGCTGGCTCTCAACTGCTCACCTGCCTGCCTGCCTGATTGCCCCTAACCACTTCTGCCTGCCAGCCTGGTCACCCCCTAACCACTCCCCTGCCAGCCCGATTGCCTCTAACTACCTTCCCCTGCTGGCCTGGTAACCCCTAACTGCCCTCCCTTGCCAGCCTGGTCACCCCTAACTACCCTTCCCTGCTGGCCTGGTTGCCTCCAACTTCCCTCCCCTGCAGGCCTGGTCCCCCCCAACTGCCCTCCCTTGCAAGCCTTGTCCCTCCCAACTGCCTTCCCCTGCTGGCTTGATCACCCACAACTGCCCTCCCCTGTGGGCCATCTTCTGGAGGCCATCTTGTGTCCACATGGGGGCAGCTATCTTTGAACACATGGGGGTGGCCATCTTGTGTGTTGGAGTGATGGTCAATTTGCATATTACTCTTTTATTAGATAGGATAATACTCCTTTTTATGGTTAATTTTTTGAAATTTAGAAGGAATACTATTGCAAAATGAAGGAGAGGATGTGTGTTTTTAAGCAAACTTAAAAGTAAGTAGTTTGTCCTAATAAGTTGGTTATTTCTGAATGAATAAAAAGAGACAAACTAAGAAGAACAATAAAAGTTATAGAAAGTCAGTGGAAAAGGAATAATGAGAAAGGAATTTTATGTATAAATGTTAGAACACCATTATTGGAATGTGCTTACAGCTAACAAGTGCTACTACATTAATTCAGATGGAAGCTAAAGCGACTATAAAAGCATGGCCCTCGGTAACTATTGCTGAGGCACAGGAACTTTACTTATGAAACTCTCACTGTCCTCCTGGCCTTTGGAATGTTTAGATAGTAATTGCAATTAACACAATTGCGTTCTTAAAACCTTGGTTTTAAATTAACCTCCAAGTTATAGCTTCTAATTGCACAAGGAATGGGAATCAGATTAATAACGAATGGCACTAGAGTGCTTCCAAAGGGAAGTAGATAGTCCATATTAAGTGGGAACTCATGTCCTGGGCAGACTATGAAAACCGTAAAGGTGTTTGGTGTGCCCTCCAACTATAAGTAAATGTTGTACCAGGTGCAAAGTACAGAGAAGACAGACAAAAAACACGTGGTTCTTGATAGCTTATAGGTTAGAAATGATCCAGAGTGCTTTTCTTAATGAAGGTGCATAAGAGCTGACTATTTCCCATTTACCTGCCTTTCTCTGTTGAGAAAAATTTGGGATTGACTTTCATACAAGATTCCTGTCTTACCCCATCCCCAATGGTCCATCTTTCAACAAGAACGACACTGATTGACACTAAGACTTCATAGAAATGAGCCTTCCTAGCATCATGGGACCACATTATTCAACCAAAAGGTTGGTCATCAATGCATCCTTATACTGATTTATTACCAAAATGGAAAAGCGTGGACAAGAAAAGAGCCACATACTCAACCTGACAAGTTCAGAGGAAGTCTGCATCGTGGGCTTTATGACCCTAAAGTAACCACATTGAATGGTCGGAAATTAAAACTTTCTAGCTCAAAGTGAGTCATGGTGGGTAGTCATGTCCTAGACTGGTATCCTTGACAAAGGCCAATCTTAACCTTTAACTGAGCCTTTCTATTGCCTTCGGCATGTATGATAACATACCTTTGAAATGTCAGGATAATTAATTTTTTCCCAGATCTCTCAAGGCACAATCTTCCACCAGAGCAGGAGACCACAGAGCCCCTCATTGTTATTGTTATTGTGTAAAAAAAAAAAAAAAGTAAAAATAAGTATGTGTCTATTTGTTATACTTTAATCCAATCTTAGAGATTTCCTCACTTTGCTTTCTCCCACCACCTTAATCCATCAGCAATGAATTTCATTTAACCTCCTTATGTTTTCTCCTTGAATAAAGTAAGTGGTAAAACTGCCATTGTCTGGAGCATTTTCTCAATACATTGAGATTTTGCTTCCCAGCAATTGTCAGTCTGCTTCAAATAAACTCATAAAAATTCTTACAGGTTTGGATGTTTCTTATGTTGACATCCTTATGCATCTAGGATAATATATTTTTGAAATATAATGATTTTCTTTTCTTTCCTCCTGAAGACACAGCCGCAGAGTACAAGACCACAGAACCTTCTATTGTTATCTTTTGCCCTGCATACTGTTCTTATGCTATATGTTGTAAATGTTTATTATTAACAATTCTTTACCTGATATTGGACTGAACCAGGTCTAGTTACTCAGTATTTTCCAGCCAAAAGACAACACTGAAAATATTTTATGAGAAGGAACATACTTTATTACTTCTGGCAGCAAAAATATACCTGGAGGATGGGGGTGGGTTCACTTCACCAAAGCAGTGTGTCCCTGAACAAAAAGAATACAATTCATCTTCATTTAGGGACATCCCTAGGCAGACGCAGTTAGAAAACATGCCTTTAATACATTGAAAAATCTCCACCCCTGGGGGATAATTTAGTATTAGAAGGACGGTACCAGGAGAATAGCTTATGCAGAGGTCAGCAGAGGGTCCTCCAGGCTGCTGGGCCAGCCCCTGATGCTTGAGCCAGATGAGTCCCTGGTCCTGAAAGTCATCCTGGGCTTGTCCCTGAAAAGACAGGTCTGCTATTCATCAGTGTCAGGGATGGCATTGGCACCAAAGGAGTTTAACCAATTAACTCTCAGACCTTCTGTTAAATTCATAGCAAATTACTTGATGTGGTTACACACACTTATAACATCTAGGGTGATATAAATGGGTTGAAAGGTTGATCTAAGGAAATTTATAAATTTTAAATAAAGGTTGGTCTAAGCTAGGTCAGCTGCAAGGATATATAGGTTAGATTACCCATCCACCAATGTAAAAAACAAAAATGCATTCCTCCATTTTGCCTTTTATCTCCAATCCTAGAGATTTCCCAATTATGCTTTGTTTTGCCTCTTTAATATACCACCAATGAATTCCATGCACCTTCCTTGTTTCATTCCCTTTGATTCTAATCTTATCTAATAAAAGGGAAATATGCAAATTAACCATCACTCCATCACAAAGATGGCAGTGCCCATAGCCACAAGATGGCGGTGCCAAGTCCCCTCAGCCCCGCCGGAGTCCCCAGTCCTGTCAGCCCCACTGCTGGATTCCCCAGTCCTGTCAGCCCCACCGGAGGGTAGGGTGGCTGGAGTCCCCAGTCCTTTCGGTTTCTGTAGCCCCTGGACTGGAAGCGGAAGCCGAGAGCGTAGGGAGCACCAGGAATGCTGGGAATCATAGTTCTGGTGGTGTATGCATTGCATGATCTCCTAGACACTAGAGCGAAGTGAGCCTGGAGCAAGTTACTGTTGCAGATGGGGGATGGAGGGAAAGCAAAGGTGAGAGACAAAAGTAAAGACACAGTGTCGAGGAAAAATTAAAAGGAAGATATCCTGCAACTTCTAGGAAAGCTCCAGCAAAGAAAAAAAAAAGAGCTCTATTATTCTGTGAGCACCAAACCAGATTGGGCTGGGGTCTCACACAATTCACTCATATGATTGCAAAGACAGACAGAAACTTTACTCTTTTTGTAGCCAGGCAGATATAATACACGACATGCACATTTTCATGGAAGAGGACTTAACAGCACCATTTGCTATACACCCTTTGGTAAGTCACCTTTTTGGTGGCCATCTCTGTTAGTTAATTGCCATAACCAAGAGTAAAAATTAAAACGTTTCTATCTCTATGACAAGCAGGTCCTTACAACTTGGAGCAAGGCAACTATCACACTAATAAAAGAGAAAGATACAAATTGACCGTACCTTTGTGATGCCCACCAGCAAATCAGGAGTGAGCATGCAAATTAACCCAACAAAGATGGTGGGTTAATTTGCATATGCAGGCACCAAGCACCTGGGGGCAGGGCGGGATGCAGGCATTCCACACCAACCCAGCTGCTCCGGGCCTCTGGGTAGCATGGGAAGGTGAAAAGGAGGCTCTGACAGGCAAATGGTGAGGAGCCAGCAGTCCCAGATTGTTAGAGGGTGCAAGCAGGACTGAAAAACCACCCCCCGCCATGCACGAATTTCATGCACTTGGCCTCTAGTCTATACTAATAAAAGGGTAATATGCTAATTAGACCAGGTAACTAGACATCTTCCAGACATCCAACTTCCTTCCTGGACAGTTAAGGGGTGGCCAGGCTTACAGGGGGCAGTTAGGGAGTGATCAGGCAGGCAGGCTGGTGAGCAGTTAGGAGCCAGCAGTCCCGGATTGCGAGAGGGATGTTCGACTGCCATGGGATCAGGCCTAAACCAGCAGTTGGACATCCCCTGAGGGGTCCCTGATTGGAGAGGGTACAGGCCAGGCTGAGGGACCCCCCCGATGCATGAATTTTAAGCACCTGGCCTCTAGTGCATAAAATAAGCAACAAAACTGTCATTCTCAAGAGCATTTGAGATCTTGCTCTCTAGTATGTATCATCAGTTTGTCCCAAATAAACACATAAAAATTCTCTATAGGTTTAAATGTTTCTTACCCGGATAATTTCTGAGAGTATAACAGGCTTTTGAGACTGATTCCTTGCCCCAGGGGATCAGATCCTGAAGTGTTTGAATTTCTGATGATATAAGACAAAGGGATCACTGTTTAACATGTTGGCCATATTAATCCTATCTAATAAAAGAATAATATGCAAATTGACTGTTAACTTTGCATATTATTCGCTACACCCACAGGCCACACCCACTAGCCAATCAGGAGCGAGTATGCAAATGAACCCAACCAACATGGCTGTGGTCACGGAGCTGCAGCAAGCAGGAGGCTTGGGTTTCCCCGGCAATGAAGAAAGCCATGCTTCCTTGCTGCCCTGGCTGGCCCAAGCCTACATTCAAGGCTACAAACTTTCAAATATAGAAGATAAATAAATCCCAACAAAAATGGCAGCAGTCACGGAGCTGAAGAGAGCAGGAGGCTTGAGTTGCCCCCGGCGATGGAGGAAGCCAAGTTCCCATAGCCCTGGCCTTCCTTGGCCTCTGCTACAAAGTTTCAATTATAGAAGATAAATAACCCCCAACAAAAATGGCTGCAGCCACGAAGTGAGCAGGAGGCTTGGCTCTGCTCAAGGCTACAAAGTTTTAATTATAGAAGATAAATAAAACCCAGATACTAGGGCCTCCTCTTGGATCGCTGGGGTGTGTGGCCAGCCTGCAAACCACCACAGGCCTCTCACCCAGGCCGCCCCACACCCCAAGAGAACCCCCACTCTGATCCAAGATACACTTCAGGGCAAACCAGCTGGCCCCCACCCGTGCACCAGGTGTCTATCTAATCTAATAAAAGAGTAATATGCAAATTGACCATCACTCCAACACACAAGATGGCTGTCCCCATGTGGTCAAAAATGGCTGCCCCCATGTGTACACAAGATGGCTGCAACAAGATGGCCAGCAGGGGAGGGCAGTTGGGAGGAACCAGGCCTGCAAGGAGGGCAGTTGGGGGTGACCAGGCCTGCAGGTGAGGGCAGTTAGGGGTAAACAGGCTGGCAGGGGAGCAGTTAGGCATTAATCAGGCTGTCAGGGGAGTGGTTAGGGGGTGATCAGGCTGGCAGACAGAAGCAGTTAGGGGCAATCAGGAAGGCAGGCAGGCAAGCAGTTGGGAGCCAGCAGTCCTGGATTGTTAGAGGGATGTCCGACTGCCCATTTAGGCCCAATCCTACCTGGGTCCCAGATTGGAGAGGGTGCAGGCTGGGCTGAGGGACACACACCCTATGCACAAATTTCGTGCACCAGGCCGCTAGTGTTTAGTAATAAATATTAAACATTTAAAAAAATATATCTGAAGGCAGATATCAAGGAAGAGGACCAAAATGGAAGCCAAATAGGCAGACCTGTCATGTGCCTCATCTCAGGGCCAGACTGGAAATACAACTAAATCGAAGAATATCCACTGGGAATTAACAAATGAAGCCTAACTGAGGAAGGAAGGATAGAAGACACCTGGAGACCAATAAGAAGGGCAGTGAGGTTTCAAGTGGGGTGGCAGGCTGGCTAGCTGAGAGGGAGAGAAGAAAGCTGTGCTATGGGAGTATCTGTTCCCTCAGAAAAATAGAAACCTGGCAGAGACTGAGCACCAGAGCTGTACCCCAAGGCAGCAGGTGTAATATCCAACTGTGAAAAGGAAAAGCTGAAGGTCTGCTGTCTTCCAGGGAGTCTGGACCTGAGACTCCAGCTGCCAAAGGCTGTACCACAAAAGGTGGGCCCCATGAAAGGAGGAAGCAGTGTGGTGCAGCGGGGGGAGGAAGGGGGAATCTTAGTTTCCTTGTTTTTGTTTTGTTTTAGCTTTTATTCTGTTTAGATCCAGAACAGAGGACTTTTCAGTTGCATCCACTTACCTGAGGTTTTGGCACAGGGAGGGCAACTTGGACTTGAGGTGCCTGAGGAGGGGCTGGAGAGGGAAGCAGGGAAGGGAGACCTGGAAAAGCAGTAGCCAGGAGTCCTGCATTGGGATGTTCATAAGCTTCCAAACCTAAATGGCCATTTCTTCACAGAAGAGCTAGCCCCTGCCAGAAGCCTCAGGGCAGGTGATACAGCCTGCCACACCCTGCATTTTGAGCTTTACAGAGGAAACAAAGGGAGAGGCCAAGCTCACAGTCTGAACAATCTCAAGGAGCCCTCATGACTGAATTAGAAGAGGGGCCATCTGCCCGCTATTCAGGGAACCAGACTGATAAAAACTCTAGGGTCCCAGAAGACCCCACTGGTCTCCATGCAAGGATCTCTGTCCAGCCAAAGGCAGAGTAATAATTTGAACCACTCACGGAGGAGTAGCTCTGGGACATGAAAAAACACTCATCATATAACCTGAAAGCAAAACAGCACCAACCCCACTCAAGAGTCTGAAACAGACCCTTGAGTGATTAAGATTGACAGCTGGCAGACAGGCAAAGAGGGCAGATTGGCTCCTAATGTTACAGCCAAGGCCTGTGGAAACAGACACAAACAGTAGACCGGATCTCTTGGAGCTTCAAGCAGGATGCTAAAAGCCAAAAGATAGGGCCTGACAGCGGTTAGCACTTAAGTACCAAACAAGACCAGAATTTGGCAGAACAGAAGCTATCCCCATGGTGCATTAAAACTCAGCTGAAATGAGTGACACGTCACTTTGTGTTTATTTTTTATTTATTTATTTTTATTTTATTTTCTACTAGAGGCCCAGTGCACAACATTCATGCATGGGTAGGGTCCCTAGGCCTAGCTGATGATCAAGGGCAATTGGGGCCTTCCAGCTGCTGACCAGGCCTTCCTTCCAGCTGCTGATGGGGCCTCCCTTCCCCAGCTGCCAGCCGGGGCATTCCTTTGTTCCATGCTGCCCCCTGGTGGTCAGCATACATCATAGCAAGTGATCAAACTCCCAGTTTCAGGTTGAACTCCCAAGGGGACAATTTCCATATTAGGCTTTTATATATATAGATTTTTATTTTTTAACCTTTTGCACTCGGATGTCGAGTGTGACGGTTATTGAATGTATCAATAATTTGAAATATAAAAAAATCCAAATAAATAAGTTTGTATGAAAAGAAACTCCAGTTTTTTATTCTACTGCCACGCTTTGTAAAATCTGGGGTATTTAAAAAATTAAATCCCGAGTAGAATAAAGGAATCGAGAAAAAAGCAAGCGAGTGCAAAGGGTTAAATTTTTTGCACCTTTTTCTTCCTCTGTTCTTTTTTCCTCCTGTTTTTCTTCTCCTTCCTCCTTTTTAGTTTTTCTTTCCTTTGTTTCCCCCTTTTTAAATTGATCTTCTTTGTTTATCTGCTTTATTGATTTTTTATTATTCTAGTTTCTCTTGGTTTATTCATATATCTAATTTACTTTTATCTGCTCTTACTCAATTTCCCTTTCTCTTTTCCTTTCCTTCACTACTCAACTTTTTTCTATCTCTTCTCTTTCTCTTTTCTTCTCCTAATTTTAAAATTTGTTTCACTTCCTAAATTTAGGTCTATATAATCTCTATTATCCTTTCCAATTTATTTTATTGTCTTCTCATTTCTTTTATCCCTCCTCTATTTTAAACCATGGTACTTTCCCTATTCCTCTAATTCATTAACCTTATTTTCTTTATTTAAGCTCTGCATCTACAGATTCTGTTCTCCCACCTTTTCTGAGTGTTTTTTGGTTTGTGCTTTCTTGGTTTATTTGTTTGGTTTTTTTGCTTGTTTTTTTTTCTCCCATTTTATTTCTTTCTTTTCTCTCTATCATTCTTGCTCAATTTTCTCTTTCCTAATTCTCTTTTTCTCTGGTGGTCACTTTTTTGTGGGGGAGGGTTGTAAGGGTCTACTGTACATTCATGTTCTGTTTCTACAGTGTCATGTCTTGTCATGTTGTATTTTGTGCTGTTCAGTCAGCACCTCTACAAAGGCTAGCACAACATGGTAGAGAGTGAGCCACATAATTAGATACCCTGAGAGGAGATTCCATCCATGAATGGGACAATAATATCCAGACCCAACTACATTAGGAGAACAAAAATATCTCAAGCAAAGAGCCCTAAAACACCCAGCCCAGGAGACTAGAGAGACTTGCACCATTGGGTCCAACAGATGTCTACTACATAAGACCAACCCCCCAAATCTGGATAGCATAGAAGTTTGATCTAATACATAGAAACAAATACAAAGGAATTTAAAAAATGGAGAGAGAAAGAAAAAAACACAAATGAAAGAAAAGGAGGAATAACCAGAAAAGGAATTAAATGAAATGGAGGCAAGTAATTTGTCAGAGAAACAATTCATAGTAATTGTTATAAGGATGCTCAAACATCTTGCTGAGAAATACACACAACTCAATGAGAATTATAAGGAGCTGAATGAGAAATGCACCAAAAGGAATAAGAATCAAGAGGAAATGAAGAATGACATAGCTTGAAAAAACAAACAAACAAACAATGGAAGGTTTCAACAGTAGATTGGAAGAAGCTGAGGACTGCATCAGCCAGTTAGAAGATAAGGTAAAAATAAACAAACAACAACACCACCCAAGCTAAGCAGCAACTAGAAAAAAAATAAATAAAAAGCAGGAGGAAACTCTAAGGGAGTGTTGGGACAACATGAAATGAAACAACATCCACATGATTGGGGTGCTAGGAGAGGAAGCTGAGCATGGAAGAGAAAACATGTTTGAAGAAATAATGAAGGAAACTTTCCTGACTTTTGGAAGGAAAACATCACACAAGTCCAAGAAGCACAGAGTCCCAATCAAGATGAACCCCAAAACACTAACACAAAGACACATCATAATTAAATTGGCAAACATAAAAGACAATGAAAGAATCTGAAAGGCTGCAAGAGAGAGAAAGTTACCTGTACGGGATCTCCCATTAGATGATCAACTGATTTCTCAATAGGAACACATCAGGCCAGAAGGAAATGGAATGAAGTATACAAAGTGATGAAAAGCAAGGGGCTGAATCCAATAATACTGTACTCAGCAAGGCTATCATTCAAAATTGAAGGTGAAATCAGGAGCTTCACAGACAAAAAATGGCTAAGGGAATTTATTACCGCCAAAGTAGCAATGCAAGAAGTGCTAAAGGGACACTTGTAAAAAGAAATAAAAAGGGAAGAAGGAACACAGGCATAAAGGATAAAAATGGCAAAAAACAAGTACCTATCAATAATAATCTTAAACATAAATGGATTCAATGCTCCAACCAAAAGACATAGGGTAGCTGAATGAATAAGAATATATAACCCATATATACGCTTTTACAAGAGACCCACCTCAGAACAAAGGACTCACACAGACTGAAATTAAAGGGATGGAAAAAAGAAATTTCAGGCAAATGGAAATTTAAAAAAAAGCTGGGGTAACAATACTTATATCTGACAGATAGACCTCAAAGTGAAGGCCATATCAAGAGATAATGAAGGCCATTTCATAATACTAAAGTGATTGATACTATTACTCTGGTAAACATGTATTAACCTAATACAGGAGCCTCTAAATATATTTAAAGAAAAAAAACAACTTCTGGAGGATATCAAGGGAGAGATCAATAGCAGTACAATCATAACAGGGGACTTTAATACCCTACTGACATCACTGGATAAATCTTCTAGATAAAAAAAAAAATAACAAGGAAAAAGCAATCCTAAATGACACTCTAGAATAGATGGAACTAATGGACATCCTCAGAACATTCCACCCCAACAGTATGAAATATACATTCTTCCCAAGTACACACCTGACATTTTCAAAGATAGACCACATGTTAGGACACAAGCTAAGTTCTACAAATGCAAGACAACAGAAATCATATGAAGCATCTTCTCAGACCATAATGGCATGAAATTAGAAATCAGCTACAATTAAATCACTCAAAAACTATCAAATGCATGGAGGCTAGTAAGATATGTACACATATAATACCTTAATTAAAAAAATGAAAAAAAACACACACAAATACATGGAGGCTAAATAGCATGCTATTAAACAATGAATGGGTTACTAAAGAGATCAAACAGAAATTTAAAAAATTCTGGAAACAAATCATAATGAACAAACCACAATCCAAAACCTATGGGACTCAGTGGCAGCAGTCCTGAGAGGGAAGTTCATAGCACTACAGGCCTACCTCAAAAACAAGAAAAACTGGTGATAAGTTGTCTAACACTACAACTTAAATTATTAGAAAGACAACAATAAAAAACACCCAGAACAAGTAGAAGGAAGGAAATAATAAAGATCAGAGTAGCAATAACTGACATAAAAACTAAATTAAAATAAAATAAAATTATACATAAGATCAATAAAACCAAGAGCTGGTTGTTTGAAATAATAAACAAGATTGATGAACCTCTAGCTAGGCTCACCAGGAAACAAAAAGAGAAGACTCAAATAAACAAAATCAGAAATGAAAGAGTTGAAGTAACAACTGACCCCACAGAAATACAAAGGATTATAATAAAATACTATGAACAACTTTATTCCAACAAATGGGACAACCTGGACAAAGTGGGAAAATTCCTAGAAAACTACAACCTCCTAAAACTCAACCAAAAAGAATCAGAAAACCTTAATAAGCCCATAACTATTGATGGAATATAAATGCTAATAAATAAAAACTCCCAGAAAACAAAAAGCCCTGGTTTAGGTAGATTCCCAGGGGATTTTTACCATATATTCAAAGAAGAACTAACACCTCTACTCCTCAAACTATTCCAAAAATTTCAAGAGGAAGGATCACTCCCAAACTCCTTCTATGAGGCCATCATCACCCTAAATCCAAAACCAGATAAAGACATGGCAAAGAAAGAGAACTACAAGCCAATATCCCTGATGAAAATCCTCAACAAAATGTTAGCAAACCAGATCCAGCAATACACTAAAAATATTATATATTATGACCAACTGAGATTTATTCCAGGGATGCAAGACTGGTACAATATTCACAAATCAAGAAATGTGAGATAGCACATAAACAGGTTACAATACAAATATCACATAATCATATCAATTGATCCAAAAAAAGCATTATACAAAATTCAGCACCTTTTTTTGATAAAAACTCTCAGCAAAGATGAAATAGAGGGATAATACCTCAACATAATAAAAGTCATTTATGACAAATTTATATCCAACATCATACTTAATGGGCAAAAATTAAAACCATTTCCCTTGAGAACATGAACAGGACATATATGTCCTATATCACTACTCTTGTTTGACATAGCTCTGGAATTCCAAGCTATAGTGATTAGACCAGAAGAAACAATAAAAGGCATCCAAATTAGAAAGGAGGAAGTAAAACTCTCATTATTTGCACATGACATGATACTGTCCATATAAAACCCTAAAGACTCCATAAAAAAACTACTAGATATAATAAATGAATTCGGTAACATAGTAGGATACAAAATTAACACCCAAAAATCCATAGCATTTTTATATAACAACAATGAACTCTTAGAGAAACTAAAAATATAATTCCATTTACCATTTCAACAAAAATAAAATTAAGATTCTTAGGAATAAACTTAACCAAGACAGTAAAAGTCTTGTACTCTTAAAACTATAGGACGTTGAAAAAAGAGATAGAAGAAGATATAAACAAATGGAAGGTATACCGAGTTCATGGATTGGCAGAATCAACATCATTAAAATGTTCATATTACCCACATCAATCAAAGATTCAATGAAATCTCTATTAAAATAGCAATGTCATATTTCACATACCTAAAACAAACACTCCAAAAATTTATATGGAACCAACAAAGACCCCGGATATCTGCAGGAATCCTGATAAAGAACAAAGTTTAGGAATCACAATATCAGATATCAAGTTATGCTACAAAACCACTATGCTGAAAACAAAAATAAAAACCTGGTACTGGCACAATAACTGGCAAATAGATTAATGGAACAGAACAGAGAACCCAGAAATTGACCCTTGTCATTATGCTCAATTAATATTTGACAAAGGAGGCAAGAGCATACATTGGAGCAGAGATAGTCTCTTCAATAAATGGTGTTGGGAATATTGGACAGATACATGTAAAAATGAAACTAGATCACCAACTTACACTATACACAAGAATAAATTCAAAATAGATACAAGATTTAAATGTGAAAAACATAAAAGTTCTAGAAGAAACCATAAGCACCAAAATCTCAGACATCTCTCATAGCAATATGTTTACAGATGCATCTCCTAGGACAACGGAAACTAAGGAAAAAATAAACAAATTGGACTACATTAAAATGAAAAGTTTCTGTACCAGAAAAGAAATCATCAACAAAATAACAGGAGAGCCCTCTACATGGGAGAACATATTGGCAATGGTACATCTGCTAAATGGTTAATCTCAAATATTATAGGGAACTTATACAGCTTAACAAAAGGAAGACAAACAATCCAATTTAAAAAATGGACATAAGACCTAAATAGAAACTTCTTTAGAGAGTACTAACAGAAGGCCAAGAGACATATGAAAAAATTCTCAAAGTCACTAATCATCAGAGAGTTGCAAATTGACAATGAGGTACCATCTCACACCTGTCAGAATGGCTACCATCAACAAATCAACAAAGGTGAAGAGTTGGTGAGGTTGTAGAGAAAAGGGAACCCTAGTACACTGCTGATGGGAATGCAGACTGGTGCAGCCACTGTGGATAACAGTATGGAGTTTCCTCAAAAAATACAAAATGGAACTCCCATTTGACCCAGTGATCCCACTTCTAGGAATATATCTTCAGGAACCTGAAACACTCATCAGAAAGAATGTATGCACTCTTGTGTTCATAGCAGCAAAATTTACAATAGCTAAGATTTGGAAACAGTAAAAGTGCCCATCAGCAGTGGATAAAACAAAACAAAGCAAAACAAAAAAACTATGGTACATTTACACAATGGAATACTGTGCAGCAATAAAAACAAAAAGAACTCTTACCATTTGCAACAGCATGGAGGGACCTGTAGAACATTATGCTGAGCGAAATAAGCCAATCAGAGAAAGATAAGTATCACATGATCTCACTCATGTGTGGAATATAATGAACCAAATAAACTGATGATCAAAAATGGACCCAGAGACATAGAAGCATGAACAGACTGTTGAACCTCAGAGGGAAGACAGTGGGAGGATGGGTGGAAGAGATCAATGGATGAACTTGTATGCATATATGCATAACCCATGGACACAGACAATGGAGAGGTGTATGGGAGCGGAGGGGGGTTTACGGGAGAGGTCTGGAAGAGGTTAATGGGGGGGGGAAGGAGAAATTATGTAATGTTTTCAACAATAAAATGAAAAAGAATATATATATATATATATATGAAGGCATAGAAAGGGATCTGTTGTCTTGTCTAGAAAGGAGACCAACATGTTTCAGGCATGCTTTGAGGATGATGGAAAGACTGAGAAGTGTGTACTGCTCCTATTAGGAAACAATGGATGCTACAATAGTAAAGTTATCATTAAATCAAATCCAGAGGGCATGTCTATTATATTATCCCAAGGTTTCACAACCATGACACTCGTGGCATTTGAATCAGATAATTTTTTGTTGTGGAGGCTGTTCTGTGCATTGCAGGATGTTTAGCATCATCCTTGGCCTCCACTCACTATATGCCAGGAACAACTCAACACTTAGTAATAACTAAAAGTTTCTTTGGACATTGTCACATGTCCCCATGGGGTGGGGTGAGAGGTATAGAAATATCCCTGGCTGAGTTGCACTAGGGTAACTGAAGGCTTTTAATGAAGGAAAACTGTACTTCATGGAAGTTATTGTGGTGATATTATGCAGGATATATTGCAAGTGAGAATGACCCATTTGGGTGTTGAGTCACAGTAATGCACAGAAGTGAATGAGGGCAGAGGGAAGACAAGGATAAGATGTTAGTGAGAAGAAAGAACATGGGGAAGCCAGAATCAGCAGAATAGTGACTGATCAGGAGAAAGAGGAAGGAGCATGTTGATGGTTCAGTGATTTGGGTGGTATAGCTATGTGAGAAATGGCATAATTTGAGCCTTTTTAAAAAGGAGCTAGAGCAGTCATTCCAGAGGAGCTACATTGCTTGTCTTGTTCTTTAGTTTTTTGGCAGGTTCCTGAAGTCAGCAGGAAAGCAGGCATCCTGATCCCAAAGACGGATGATTGTGGGCCTTCTACCTGAAGGCAGAATCAATAACCAATCGCGTACAGCCAGCAAAACTCAGCTTCTCAGCACCCAAAGAAATTTTGTTATGTGATTATTTCTTTTCTTTTTATCATAAAACTACTTGCTTTAACCTTGTAATCAGGATAGGAATTGGGTTTCTGTCTGAATCTGTGCTGCCTGAATTGCAAGTTTTATATCCCAAATAAACACTTTGCCTCTTGAACTAGGCTCCGATGTTTTGTTTTGTTTTTAGGTTGACTCTTGTACTCCCATTACTTTCACTCTTGGAGACATATATTATTGAATTGTTGTAATTTTTTTTTCCTTCCATCTCTATGAAAGAACAAGTTGAATGTTTGTCTTTGATATGATAGAGAGAAGAAATGTGCAGTAAGTTTATGATGACTTGGCAGTAGTCATAGGTGAAAGAGGGAGAAAAACTTTGAGGAATCATATGTGCAGAGGCAGTGGTTCAGTGCTATAATTTCTATGGGGAGAATGCTAGGTGGAAAATTTAAGGAGGATAACAGGATGACAGGTAAATGTCTCCATGGAAAGAGGAGAAAAAAGGCAGGTCAGATATAAAAGGAAATTCAAAAATAGTAAAATTAACTTTAACACTGTGGGGAGTTAAAGATCATGAAAGCTAAGAAGAGGACAAAATATTTGTGTGAATATTAGATACAGGTCATTCACTGAACAGTAGTAGAGACAGCAATTAGATGGACATGAATTAGGGGGTGATGGGAGTACTGTCAACATTTTGCTAGAGTAAGGAATATGAAAAGTGTAATGTTATCCTGAGGTAGAGTACAGCTTAGGTAAATATTTTTAAGAGTTAAGATAAATCTATGTGTATAGAATACATGAGTAAAGGGAAGAAAAATAACAATTAAGAATATTAGATAAACTCTAAATATTATAGCTGCTGGTAGGACATGGACATGTCCTATGTTAGTGATTACATCCATGAGTGATTTCTGATTCACTGGCTTTCAGCTGTGCTTTACTTTTTAAAAGAACTAAACAAAGATTGACACACAATTTTACATTGCATCCTTTTGTGCCAAAAAAGAACTCAAATCCCACAAAGTTTGTTTTTTTCAAGAATACACACACATACACACACACACAAAAGGAAAAAATAAACCATGTTCTCTAAGTGTTAAATTCATGAACAGAAGCATGTCACAAAGATCAATAATAATGCTGTGCTTATAGCCATTTCACCTCAAAAACCAAACAGGTAGCGCATTCTCAGTGAAATTTCTACTCTGGCTGTTTGTTAGTCTTCAGAGTTTTGCCATATTTTGCAAGAGGCTGAAATTTTCTCATCCAAGACTGGTAACCATAGCTGCTAAAGCATCATGTTATGTGGGCCATTTTTACTTGATTTGTTTAGAAAAGCAAAATGAGAGAGGCAACCTACTCATTGCCTCTAAAATAAGATGCTTTAGTCATTTCCTCTAAAATCCTTTATTTTGTATGGTTTACACATCAAAATGAAGACTGGCATTAAGAATGCCAAGCATCCCCACCCATTTTATGTGACTCAATGGTTGAGCATTGACCCATAGACCAAGAGGTCATGGATTGGATTCCTGGTCAGGGCACAAGCCCAGATTGTGTGCTTGATCCCCAGTAGGGAGCGTGCAGGAGGC
Source organism: Cnephaeus nilssonii (assembly GCF_951640355.1). Lineage (NCBI taxonomy): Eukaryota > Metazoa > Chordata > Mammalia > Chiroptera > Vespertilionidae > Cnephaeus > Cnephaeus nilssonii. The sequence goes on from NC_137081.1 coordinate 88,661,277, forward strand.
ATCTGATAGATGTTTCGTCGATGTTTCTAACTCTCTATCCTTATCCTTTCCTCTCTCTAAAAAAAAAAAAAAAAAAATCAATAAAAACATATTTAAACAAAAAGAATGCCAAGCCACAGCTCTGCCCATGTCTAGGTTGCCAAATTGCATAGTGCCTCTGCCAGAACCCGCAGCTGATTTCAGCTGCAGAAGGTGTAATATTCCAATAGATATGGGGCTTCACTCTTGAGGTGAGCTGGAATTGTGGACACTGTGCACATTATTTATTTAGTGCTTTGTTAATGATGTGAAATAATACAATGTTATTTTTGTATGCATATCATAAGTTCTTTTACATTTTTATTTAAAGTTAAAATTGCATACTTTTTATTCACCATGTTCCTAAGCCACAGCTTTAAAGCAATCAGGTTGTATGTCATTAAACATTTTTACTATAGGTATTGAAAAGTTTTATCTCTGCTCCCACTTCCTACAAGTTGAAAACAGACTATAGAAGCTGTTAGCTAAAGTGAAATCATTCAGCACTTCTTGCTATTTTATGCCAAATTATCTTCACTACTACACATTGGAGAAAGTCTTGCAATGCCTTCCTCTGCAGGCCTTGCACTAGGGACTAGGGATAAAAGCAAGGAAAAGAAAATACTTCTGACTCACATGGCTCACAGCAGGGATAGCCACTGTAGGAGATATGCACGGTGGGGCTGTGGCCAGGAACCAGGGACACCTTCTAAGAGGAGAAGATCCATGAAGGTATGTGGAAATAAGCTAGTTAGTCAGATAGGTTAAGGTGATTGAGCCTCAGGAAATTAAAACAGCAAGCACATTCTAGACTGGCAGGCTATCGTGTGTGGGAAATTGAAAGCATTTCAGAATATCCAAAGCTTAGCGAATACCAGTCTATGATTAGAAAAAGCAAACCCTTAGGAGTAGCAATATGAGGAAGATGTAATGAGAGAAGTGTTCTGGAAACTGCATTTGCCTAACAAACACACCATTTATAATTACTGAGATTGGCTTTGGTTTTGAGAGAATATGCAGGGGAGGATAATCCATGCCACCCTCCAAAGCTAGATTCTGGAGCTGCCTTTACAGATACAATTTTTACAAGAAATCGGACAAAAAAAGCAGGGGCTAGGTCCAAAAGATTTTCTCATCCCCATTCTCTCCTGGGCTGGAAAGAGTCAATAAATGTTTTCAGGCAGGAAGAAAGATTGGTTTGAAATTCAGGAGGAGCCTTTGGGACTTCAGCAGTCTGGCTTGGAATGCATCAGGATTGGAGCAGAGAACCTTTGTTTGGGACTCCTTTCTTGGAATTAAAGCACATAAAGATGTGACTGAGATGAGGCCATGAATCTTCTGCCAATGCCGGTGCAGCAAGCTGGCATTTAATTTGTCTTGCCATTGATCATGTTTAATTACTTCTGTTTTACATTGAACAAATTCTATACCCTATTTACTTACCACTCTCCTTCCCTCTTTTTTATTGGTCCATATTGAACATTATATTCTAATGCATTCATTTATACAACCTAGTTTATTTTATGAGTTACACACATATATAAATAATTGATTCTACAAAATTTTTATAAAAACAAGCTTGACTCCACTTTTATAACCCAATTCCAATTTCACCAAGCAAGGTATTATTATTTAACTGATTCTTTTAGTATCAATTTCTAAACATTTTGCAGATATTATTGACAATTTTCATTTAATTTTTTTTTCTAGTGACATTCCCCAATTAATTAGGAAGATTTCCCATTATTTCATCTGGTCCTCTACCTCTACCACACACAAACACACACACACACACACACACACACACACACACACACACACACACACCTGTTAATGTTCTATCCCCTTCATTTCCCTAACACAGAGGAATCATAATTGTTTCAAAATTCAGTATTTATACTTTTATGATCATATGACACCTGCTATTCTTAGTTGATGCACATATTATGGCATCTTTTACTTTTATTTATATTTTTTAGTTTTGCTGCAGTTGGGGTTTATTATTATTTTCTATTTTTTGTTTGCCTAATTTTCTATAAACTTATAACTAGTTCAACTTTGCACCGTTTTGCTCCCATGTGATTCTCCAGTCAGTTATTTAGTTATATTTTTAGTTCTATGACGTGTACCTTCATGAATAAGTGACTCTTATGATCTACTCCTTCAGACTGGAAGCCTGTGTAGGAAGCACAGCTGTCCTAGACTATACTGTCCAACAGCATAGAATCAGAGCCACGTGTGTAAGAGTAAAGTGCTAGCCACTAGATAAAAAAGAAAACACAAAACAAGCAAATTTATTTTTAATCACATTTACTTATAAACTGATAATTACAAAACTATAGGCAAGAGATTAAAAATGGTTGGACTAAGTGAAAGCGCACAGACACGCTCCCAAGACCAAACTGGAATTGCAACTAAAATACATAAAACAACACTGAATAATCAGCTGAAGACCAGCTGGAGAGAACCCTGACAACCCAGGACACAGCAGCTGAAGTTCTGGAGAGACATCTCAGCTGTGGAGATTAGCCACTGAGAACTTGGGGTCTAATGCCCAAACTTGACCCCCAGCAGAGAGCAGCAGAACTGAAAAAGGTGCTTACATAACACATGGCTGTGAAAAGCAGCAGGGTTGCTGACTGTCAGGGAGAGACAGCTGGAAATACAGGAACCCTCTTAAAGGGCCATAACACAAAATTTTGAGTGTAGCCCCTCACCTTGGGCAAGAAAGCAGGGGCTTTTCCTAAGCAGAGGGAGGGCAGAGTGGACTGGAGCTGTATGAGCAGAAGCCGGGGTTGGAGGCTCTGGAGTTAAGAGCTCAGAAGGCAGATGTCCTGGTTTCCTTGCTGAGTCATTCCCTTACACTGTGGAAGTCATGTTTCTTAGGCAAACCTTTGCTGTCCAGGTGGTTTTTGCCTGTGGGGAAGACAGTTGACACACCCTTTTGCAAAACTTTTGCCTCACCCAATGGAGTTTCTGAGGCCCTTTAACAGACTGGGGATAACAATTAGCCTCCAGGCAGGAGCAACTGCCCCACCCTGTTGGAAAACCTCTCACCCTACCTGTGGATGATTGCTTGAGGCTACTCCAGACTGGATCTAATCAGTCTGCAGGAGGATTTGATTCTTTGTTGGATCTAATTAGTCAGAAACAGCAGTTTGGGTCCCTGCCATAGACAGCATCCCAGACTGCTCAAAATCCAGTGGCACCCCAAGCACCTGCAACTGACACCTGTGGGACCAGCTCCATGGAAATAGGGAGTACAGCTCAGAACAGGGACAATTGAGAGGAGTTAGCTTGACACACAGGTAGTCAGGGCAGGGGTCCAGTAGAAAACAAAGGCAGAAACAGCAGTCTGAACAAGCCTAATCACAGAAAGCAACCATGCAGGAATAACAAAATGCTTTTAGACTCAGAGCAGGAGGTATGTGAAACTAAAAAGAGTTTGCAACAATAAGGTGAACTGACCCATAGGAACAGGTAAAGTTCAGGTCCTTTGCTTGACAAGAACAATTGAGGGAATCAATCAGGTGGTGACCAGATATAGAGCAGACTTATAGCAAATATATACCTCTAGACTACAAGGCTTCAAGTGGAAACCCATGATTTGGGCCCCCTCCCCATGTGGGTAGTCTGAATCTACCTCTAATACATTTTCCATATTTTTGCTCAAATCTTCTGGTCTGCGGTGCACTTTCTTCAGACTGTGAGACATGACTCCAGGCAAAAACCTCAGCTCAATGTTCCGTTAATCACAATCAAGGTGTTAGACTCAAGGCAGACCCAGACTCCGAGCTGAGGAGTCCCCAACCACTGGACTATCAGGGGATTCAACCTCTCAGACATCAATCAGGTTTCCCAGGGCCAGAAAGGGACAGACTCACATTCACCTGCACTAGAGAAGCTCTCAAGAGGCCCAGGATAGACACACCAAAGGACCAGATTCAAAAACATCAGAGCAAAATTCAGCAGCTCCATAAATAGCAGACCGAAAGCACCTGTATAACAGCTGGCATGACAATATTAGGGTTGAACCTCACTGGCAGCAAGTTGGTCTGGAGATCCCTTCCATGAATGGGACATCAATAATCAAGTCCCATTTACAACAGAGGAGCCAAACAAACAAACAAAAAAACAAAATAAACAAAACACAAAGGGCATTCCTAAAACATCCACCTCAGGTGAACAAAGAGATGACAGCACTAGACCCTCAAGATACTTTCTACATAAGGCCATTCCACAAACACTTGGAGGCATAGCCATTCTATCTAATACATAGAAGCAAATACAAAGAGATAGCTGAAATAGAGAGACAAAGAAACAACCCCCAAATGAGAGGGAATAAAAGGAATATTCAGAAAAAGAACTAAATGAGATAGAGGCAAGCAACCTATCAAACATATAATTCAAAGCAATGGTTATAAAGATGCTTAAGGAGCTAAGTGCAAATTACAAAAGCATGAACAGGGAAATAGAGACGACTAGCAAGAGCCAGACAGAAATGAAGAATGATATATCTGACATCAAGAACACACTAGAAGGGTTACAAGTAGATTGGATGAAGGAGAGGATCGAATCAGCAATTTGGAAAACAGGGTATTTATTTCTACCTTAGAGCAGCAATAGGAAAAAAAAGAATTAAAAAGCAAAAGATAGCTTAAGGGAGTTCTGGGACAACATGAAAAATAACAACATCTGCATTACTTGAATGAAAAATGGGGAAGAGGGAGAGCAAGGAACAGTGAACCTGTTTAAAGAAATAATGAGAGAAAAATTTCCATACCTGATGAAGGAAAATGGCACACAAATTCAGGAGGCACAGAGTCCCAATCAAGATGAAAACAACAATACCCACACCTAGACACATCATAATTAAAATGGCAAATATTAAAGACAAAGAAAGAATCTTAAAGGCAGCAAAAGACAGAAAATTACCCATAAAGGAGTTCCCATTAGAATGTCCACTGACTTCTCAATAAAAACACTATAGGGCAGAAGGGAGTGGCAAAAACTACTCAAAGTAACTAGATCACCAACTTACACCATACACAAAAATAAACTCAAAATGGATACAGGACTTAAACATAAGACGGGAAACCATAAAAATACTAGAGGAATCCACAGGCAGCAAAATCTCAGACATATGCCAAAAGAACTTCTTCACCGATACTGCCCCTAGGGCAATGGAAGCTAAAGAGAAAATAAAGAAATGGGACTACATCAAAAATAAAAAGCTTTTTTACAGCAAAAGAAACTATCAACAAAACAACAAGAAAGCCCACTGTATGGGAGAACATATTTGCAAATGGTTTCATTGGTAAAGGTTTAATCTCCAACATCTACAGGCAGCTTATACAACTTAATAAAAGGAAGATAGATGATCCAATAAAAAATGGAAAATGGACCTAAACAGAATCTTTTCAAAAGAAGACAGAAGGAAGGCCAAGAGACACATGAAAACATGCTCAAAGTCACTAATTATCCGAGAGATGCAAATCAAAACAACAATGCAGTACCATCTCACACCTGTCAGAATGGCTATCATCAACAAATCAACAAAGGACAAGTGTTGGTGAGGATGCGGAGAAAAAGGAACCCTCGTGCACTGCTGGTGGGAATGCAGACTGGTGCAGCCACTGTGGAGAACAGTATGGAGTTTCCTCAAAAAACTGAAAATGGAACTCCCATTTGACCCAGTAATCCCACTCCTAGGAATATATCCTAAGAAACTGGGAATACCAATAAGAAAGGATATATGCACCCCTATGTTCATAGCAGCACAATTTACAATAACTAAGATCTGGAAAACAGCCTAGGTGCCCATCAGCAGATGACTGGATCAGAAAACTATGGTACATCTACACAATGGAATACTATGCTGCCATAAAAAAAGAAGGACTTCTTACCATTTGCAGCAACCTGGATGGAATTGGAGAACATTATGCTGAGTGAAATAAGCCAGTCAATGAAAGAAAAATACCACATAATCTCACTCATTTATGGATAATAAAGAACATTATAAACTGTTGAACAAAAAGATAGATACAGAGTCAGTAAAGCATCAGTCTGTCAAATTACAGCAGGAAGGTTAGGGAGAGGTGGGGAAGATAAGAGATCAACTGAAGGACTTGTATGCATGCATATAAGCATAACCAATGGACGCAAAACTCTGGGGGGTGAGGGCATATATGGGAGTGGGGTGCAGGGGGGCAAGGGTAAGATATGTACACATATAATACCTTAATAAAAAAAAGTGATTTGTAAAAAAATAAAAAATAAAAAAATAAAGTCTAAATCTACATTAAAAAACAAACAAACCAACAAACAAACAAAAAATAATAAAAATAAAAGTAAGGGTATAAATCCAAGACTACTGTATCCAGAAAGGCTAGCATTTAAAATTGAAGGTGAAATAAAAAGTTTTCCAGAAAAAAAATTGTTAAAGGAGTATATTACAACCAAACCAGAAATTCAAGAAATATTAAAGAAACTGCTTTAAGAAAAAGAAAAGGAGAGAGAGGGGATCATAGGCATAAAGATAATAAAAATGGTAATAAATAAATACTTATCCTATCTAATAAAAGAGTAATATGCAAATTAACAATCACTCTGCTACACCCACAAGCCACGCCCACCAGCCATGCCCACCAGCCCATCAGGAGCAAATATGCAAATAAAACCAACCAAGATGGCTGTGGCCATGGAGCGAGCAGGAGGGAGGCTTGGGTTTCCCTGGTGATGGAGGAAGCCAAGCTTTCCACATACCCTGGCCAGCCAAGGCCTCCATTCAAGGGTACAAAGTTTCAATTATGGAAGAAAAAGAAAACCCAGATATCAGGGTCTCTGCTTGGGTTGCTGGAGGGCGTGGCCAGCCTGAAAACTATGACAGGCCCCTAGCCCAGGCTGCCCCATGCCCCAAGGGAACCCCCACCCTGATCTGAGACCCCCTTCAGGGAAAACCAGCTGGCTCCCACTCATGTACCAGGCCTCTATCCTATCTAATGAAAGAGTAATATGCAGATTGACCATCACTCCAACACACAAGATGGCTGCCCCCATGTGGTCAAAGATCCTGCCCCCATGTGGACACAAGATGGTCAGCAGGGGAGGGATCAGTTGGGAGGGACCAGGCCTGCAAGGGAGGGCAGTTGTGGAAGATCAGGCCAGCAGGGGAGGGATCAGTTGGGAGGGACCAGGCCTGCAAGGGGGGGCAGTTGGGGGCAATCAAGCCTGCAGGGGAGGGCAGTTAGGGGTGACCAGGCCAGCAGGGGAGGGAAGTTGGGGGTGACCAGGCCTGCAGGGAAGGGCAGTTGTGGGGGATCCAGGCCTTCAGGGGAGGGCAGTTAGGGATGACCAGGCCTGCAGGTGAGGGCAGTTAGGAGTGACCAGGCCTGCAGGGGAGGGCAGTTAGGGGCAAACAGGCTGGCAGGGGAGCAGTTAGGCATCAATCAGGCTGGCAGGGGAGTGGTTAGGGTGTGATCAGGCTGGCAGGCAGAAGCGGTTAGGGGCAATCAGGAAGGCAGGCAGGCGAGCAGTTGGGAGTGAGCAGTCCTGGATTGTGAGAGGGATCAGGCCTAAAGAGGCAGTTGGACATCCCCTGCGGGGTCCCATATTGGAGAGGGTTCAGGCTGGGCTGATGGACACCCCCCTTCCTTGCACGAATTTTGTGCACCCGGCCTCTAGTCAATAATAACCTTAAGCCGGGGCTGGTTTGGCTCAGTGGATAGAGCATCAGCCTGCAGACTGAAAGGTCCCAGGTTCGATTCCAGTCAAGGGCATGTACCTTGGTTGCGGGCACATCCCCAGTGGGGGGTGTGCAGGAGGCGGCTGATCGATGTTTCTCTCTCATCGATGTTTCTGGCTCTCTATCCCTCTCCCTTCCTCTCTGTAAAAAAATCAATAAAATATTTAAAAAAATATATAATAATAATAACCTTAAATGTAAATGGATTAAATGCTCTAGTCAAAAGACATAGGGTCACTGAATGGATAAAAAAAAACACATGACTGATATACATGTTATGGGATTAAACCTTTAGGGTTTTATAATAAACCTTTAGGGTTTAATATTATTATTATATTAATAATAAAAATAAATTAATAAAAGCAACAACCCCCACATGGTCATATCAATAGATGCAGAAAAAGCATTTGACAAAATCCAGCACCTTTTTTAAATAAAAACTCTCAGCAAACTGAGAATAGAGGGATTATACCTCAACAGAATAAAAGCCTTATATGACAAACCTACAACAAACAACATATTCAATTGGCAAAAACTAAAACCATTTCCCCTAGGAACAGGATGTCTGCTACCACCACTCTAATTCAACATAGTACTGGAAGTCCTAGCCATGGCAATCAGATAAGAAGAAGAGATAAAAGGAATCCAAATTAGAAAGAAGTAAATCTGTTGTTATTCACAGATGGAAAACCCTAAAAACTCCACCAGGAAACTACTAGACTTAATAAATGAATTCAGCAAGGTAGCAGGATACTAAATCAACATCCAGAAATCAATGTCATTTTTATACTCCAATAATGAACTCTCAGAAAAACAAACTAACAAAGCAATCCCATTTATCATTGCAACAACAACAACAAAATAAGATACCTAGGCATAAACTTAAACAAGGAGGTAAAAGACCTATACTTGGAAAGCTATAGGACACTGGAAAAAGAAATAAGAGGAAGATACAAACAAATGGAAATGTATACCATGTTCACAGATTGGAAGAATTAACATCATTGCCCTAGCCGGTTTGGCTCAGTGGATAGGGCATTGGCTTGTGGACTGAAAGGTCTCCCAGGTTGGATTCTGGCCAAGGGCCCATGCCTGGGTTGCAGGCTCCATTCTCAGTAGGGGGCTTGCAGGAGGCAGCCAATCAATGATTCTCTCTCATCATTGCTGTTTCTATCTTTCTCTCCCTCTCCCTTACTCTCTGAAATCAATAAAAAAAATCATTAAAATGTCTATACTAACCAAAGTAATCTATAGATTCAATGCAATCCCTATTGAATCACCAATGGCATACTTCACAGAGCGAGAACAAATACTTAAAAAATTTCTATGGGACCATAAAAGACCCCAAATAGCTACAGTAACCTTGAGAAAGAATGAAGAAGGCAGGATCACAATACTATATATCAAACTATACTACAAAGCTGTAGTAACCAAAAGAGCCTGGTACTGCACAAGAACAGTCATATAGACAAATGGATCAGAACAAAGATCCCAGAAATTGACCCATACCATTATGGTTAATTAATATTTGACAAAGGAGGCAAGAACCTACAATGGAGTAAAGAAAGTCTCTTCAACAAATGATGCTGGAAAACTGGACAGACACATGCAAAAAGATGAAACTAGACCAACAACTAACACCATACACAAGAATAAGTTCAAGATGGATAAAATACTTAAATGTAAAGCATGAAACCATAAATATCTTAAAGGAGAACATAGGCAGTAAATTTCAGACATCTAACATAGCAACCTCGAAGGGCATAGGAAATAAGGAGAAAATAAACAAATGGACTACATCAAAATAAAAAGCTTCTACACAGCAAAAGAAAACACCATCAAAATGGAAAGGAAACCCACTGTATGGGAGAACATATTGCCAATAATACATCTAATAAGGGGTTTATATCCAAAATTTATAAAGTACTTATACAACTTAACAAAAGAAAGACATACAATCCAATGAAAAAAAAAAAAATGGACAGAAGACCTGAATAGACCTTTCTCCAAAGAGGACATGCAGATGGCCAAGAGACATATGAAAAAAGGCTCAAAGTCACTGATCATCAGAGAGATGCAAATTACCCTGTAAGTACAATGATCTATCACCTCACAGCTGCCAGAATGGCTAACATCAACATCAATATATCAAACACAACAAGTGCTAGCAAGGATGTGGAGAAAAGGGAACCCTCGTGCACTGGTGTACTGCTGGTGGGAGTGCAGACTGGTATAGCAACTGTGGAAAACAGAATGGAGTTTCCTCAAAAAATTAAAAATGGAAGTGCCTTATGACCCAGAGATCCCTCTTCTGGGAATATATCTTAAGAATCCCAATACACCATTCAGAAAGAATATATGCAGTCCTATTCATAGCAGCGTTATTTGCAGTAGCTAAGATCTGGAAACATCCCACAGGCCCATCAGTAGATGAGTGATAAAAAAACAATGGCACATTCACACAATGGAAAACTATGCAGCTGTAACAAAGAAGGAATTCTTATCCTTTGTGACAGCATGGAGAGACCTGGAGAGTGTTATGCTAAGTGAAGTAAGCCTTCAGAGAAAGACAAATGCCATTTGATCTCACTTATATGTAGAATCTAATGAACAAAATAAGCTGACAAACAAAATAGGACCAGAGGCATAGATACATGGAATAGAGTGACAAATGTGAGATGGTAGGGGAATGAGGTGAACTGGATAAACAAAAGTAAAGAGATTAGCCAAAGCACATACCTGCATAACACATAGACACAGACAACTGTGTTGAAGGCCAGTGGAGAGGGGTGGGGGCTGGATAGAGGTGGGCGAAGGGGGGAAGGGGAAATGAGGGACATCTGTAAATAGTGTCAACAACAAAAAAGAAATAATTATTGTATTAATATATCACTATATAGTTTTGAGGTACTACTGTATATATTTCTTTTGCTTGTACTAAATTTTGAAATTTATAGTGCATTTTATACTACGAGAAGGGGTCAACAATTGGGCAAACTTCTCCTGCCAGCTGATTTGTAAATAAAGTTTTATTGAAATAAAGCCTCCACTATTTGTTATTTATTGTCAATGGAAGTTTTGGAGTTGGCATGCAAATTATAAAATATTTGCTACCTAGTTCTTTATAGAAAAGTTTACCAACCCCTGACTAAAACACATCTCAGTTTGAACTAACTATATTTCAAGTGCTCAATACCATATGTGGCTAATTGCTAGCATCTTGACAACACTTTAAAAATTGACTTGGAGATTATACTCTTCTCTCTCTGGTTTTTAGCCCTCTATTCTATCCTCTTTCTCTCACTTTCATTTTCTCCCATGATTTGGTAGATAGAGGGTAACTTTTTGAGAAAAATGATTAAATGTAAAATTTTATAGATCTTCACCTGCATGTTGTACCCTCAAATTAAATGGATAAACTGGTTAGGTATGAATCCATATTAGAAGGCATTTTTATGAGTTTAAAATTTAGTTTCATATTTACATTCATTGTCTTTTACCACTCAGCGTTGCTGTGGAGAATCACAGATTCTACTTTCTGATTTTTTGTGAGGCTCTCTCTGAGGAAGTTTGTAGAATCTTCTTTTTGTCAAGAGTATTCAGAGTTTTTACAATGTTTAATTTAATTTTCTATTTATTATTATCCATTTACAGTTCCACTTTTCACATCTTTACCTTTACCTATGCCTGGCATCCCCAAAGCCAGAAAGCTTCTGTGTTTTCTTCTCTAGAGAATAAATATTTCCTCTTTTGTTCTGCGAACCATTTGTCCTACTAGGGAGAGTGGGAGAAGAATAAATGCATTTGGTTAAAATGAATTATAATGTTCTTAGCCCTGCCTTCCCCGCTACTATCATAAGTACCTGGAAGCACCAAGTTGTAGACATTTTGGCTTTGCTTCCTTTCCTCTTCCTTCCTCCCTCCCTCCTTTTTTACTTTCTTCCTTTCTTCCTTCCTTCCTTCCTTCCTTCCTTCCTTCCTTCCTTCCTTCCTTCCTTCCTTCCTTCCTTCCTTCCTTCTTTCCTTTCTTCCTTCTTTCCTTTCTTTCCTTCTCTCTTGTGTTATATACTGACCAGCTTTTTGTTTTGTCCACTGCCAGCTATGGCAATAGCCCTCTCTGGTCTATTAAGTCAGTTTCTAGGCATCTGTCTGATTGGCAGCTTCCAAAAAAATATGGTTGTTTCTGCTTCTATTTCATTGTATATTTATGCTTGTAAGCAAATATTTAATGTAATTCTCGTGGGATTTGGAATAGAGCAGTATGCTTAATCTACCAGCATAACATAGAAAGCTTCCAATTACTTTCTAAGCCCTTATTTTCTCATCTGTAAAGTGGGGTTAATAATATCTACCTAGCACAGTTCTTACGAAGATTGGAGACATTTTTCCTGGAATAACATCTCACCAAGAAACTCCATAAAATAAATCAAGCTACTATATTAAACGTGTTAAAGGTAACACGCAGTAGAAACAGAAGCTGATAATGTCAAAACAGGAAGAATAATTATAGAATATGACACTCAACCTTCTCACTTATAATTTAACTTCAAATTCCCTTGTGATTTGCTTGGACTTTATAATTACAGAACTTCATAAGACTGTTCATCTGTGCCATGCTATTTAAAGCTGCTACTATGACTTATGGATAGATAGATAGACTCAGGCCAGTTATGAAGAAAATAAAAAAGGTTGGTGAGATAGGAAATTTTATAATAACCATGGATTCTTTAAATAAGCCTTAAATCCTCTTTTTACATACAATTTCCATATTCATCTTTCTCAGTATGTTTAATACCAGATAAATCTACTTCTTCCTCATTTCCTGCTTCAGGTCCCAGAGGTAACAGAAGAGTAGAGAGCAGGGCTATGCTGAGGGCGGGCCTGCTGAGACAATTCTCTGTGGGACAGTCTAAAGCAAGGTTAGATCCAGAAAAAAAAGTCATGTGGTGTGACTGAAAAGTGGACTAGAACAATAAAGAAATAGGACAAACAAGAAGTCAAACAGACAACAGCAGTTGAAACCAGGGTGGCTGAGAGGGCAAGAAGTCAAACAGACAACAGCAGTTGAAACAAGGGTGGCTGAAGCGGGAGCAAGACATGATCACCTGCAGGTGGATGCAAACCAAACCACACACCCTGGGAGAGTGCTGGCCTGCTCTCCTGACCTATAGAAACTCGCTTCTCCCCACTCTCCTCTGAGCAGAATGAAAAAGGTGTTGGATTTGTTTTACTGTCAGAATCTTATCAAAACCCCTAAGCATGTTATGGCCAGTCCTGCTTGGCCATTTCAGAAGAGTCTTTAGGAAAGTCTTCCCTGACTGATTTCTCTTCACAAAGAACTATCTGGTTAATTTTCTAAATATTACTTTACTATAGCATCTATATAATAAAGAGGTAATGTGCAAATTGGTCCTAATAGCGTCACAGTAATGACCAATTTGCATATTAACAGGCCAGCAGGAGGCTGCGTGTGCAGCAGGGGGACTTTCTGTGCCCTGGCGCCCACATCCTCGGGAGTCAGGCCTGGGTTCTGGGCACCCAAGGTGTGGCGGCAGGCACTCAGTCAGGCCTGGGTCCTGGGCGCCCACAGCAGTGGAAGTCAGGCCTGGGTCCATCACCAGTTAGAAGGCATCTCAGGGTGAGGACCATCACCTCAGCCAGAACTCAAGATGGTCACCTGGCCTGGCCTGGCCCCTCCTCAGAGGCAGCCCCTTTCCTCCATGTGCACTGCAGAGGACAGACAGGGATGCCTAAGAGGCTGGGCCATGGTGCCCCATGCCTACCCTACTCCCCTGGCCTCCTTCACTGTGGCCCCCACAGAAGGGTATCTATGAGAGCCCTTCCCCGGCTACCTCTCACCACTCTCTCCGGCCATCCCTCAGCACACAGGCATATCGGCTTTCATACTTGCCCTACTCAATTACTCTCACCCCCTTCCAGGGCCTCTGCTCTGGATGGGGCCTTTGGAATCCAGGGCTCTGGGGTTTTACAACAGAGCTGGGGTGGGAAAGGGTAAACAGCACCAAAGATGGCTGACACGGCCACCCACCTCTGCATCAGCTGGACCAATTAGTTCAGCCTCAGAATGTGGCACTCAGAGGGGATCCCTCCTTCCCCAGCAATGGCTCTAGGGCCTCGGCCCCAGTGCCAACCTCCACTCCCCCTTGTCCCCCTTGGCTCTCCCCAAAACTGGTGCTTGCTGCAGCTCTGTGTGTCTTACTTAACCACCCCTTCCTCCCTGTTCCTACAAAGGAGGCTGCATCTTTGTATGTTATATTCATATAAACTTCATAAAGTTTTTTTGGGAAAAACAAACAAACAAAAAAAGATGACCAAGAGAATGCTGCAGACACCGTCCATAGTCCGGCTCAGGAGAATGGAGAGAAGGGAGAATTCCATAAATTGGCTGATGCCAAGATATTTCTGAGTGACTGCCTGGTGTGTGACCACAGAGGAAGGAATCCAAGTTTCTCAACAGAACACCAAGGACTTCTCCCATGTTCTGAACCTTTGCTTTGGTTTTCAGAATTCCCTGCTCCCCATCTGTTGGCTCCCTCCCTCTGAGGGGCACTGTCATCGTCACATGGGTGCAACTGGAATATGGTATCTCGAGAGGATTGCCCCAATGTATGTATCCTTTCATCCGACGATGAAAAAATCCCAAAGAATAAGAATGGAGACAGACTACTGTCCTTTAGGCTTAAAAAAAAAAGAAAAGAAAAGAAAAGAAAAAACCCCAGAAGTGTCCTGCGAAGAGCTGAGACTTGGTTCTGTCCACACGCTTCGGAGAGATTGGATGAGGAAATGGCCTGGTTTGGCCCTGACTTTACCCACCTATGTTACTTTGCCACAATGTGAATAAACTGCCACCTTTTGGAATAGGGGCTCATAGGACAGTCTGCATTCCCAACTTTTCTTGAAACAGATCTACATTCTGCAGCTGTGGCCACCGTCCTGAGATCAGGTCCTGTCGACCAGGTCCTGTCGCTGGGAATCAGGGGGCACTGGAGTGGAGCCCCCCCTACAGCCCTTTTACATTCAGGGATTGAGCTGAACTCACTTTGGGGGAGGCCTGGCAAGGGTGACAGGTGTCACAGATAGAAGGATGGAGAATAGAGAGGCAGACACCCTGCTCGGTCCCTCCCTGGGTGGGGTCAGGCAGATGAAGTCCAGCCCGCCTGCCCCACAATTGGGTGTCCACCTCTCACCCTGTGGGCCTGGCCACTCCCCTCAGCTCCAGGCAGCCTTCTGCGTTCCACAATAGCATGCTCTGCCCTCACATGCTGCTCACCCTAAATGAGAAGGAAGAGAGCAGTGGATCCACAGACAACTACACAGAAAGATAGGGCTCACAGCTGGCGAGTGCAATAGCAGTGGCTGGAGCCTCTCCTGCCTCCATGGCAGCACTAAGGAACAGCGAGCAGGCGGGCAGTAAGGAGCAAGGGGTCCCAGACTACGAGAGGGATTTCCAACTGTTGGCTTAAGCCTGTTCCCCTGGGGAATGGGCCTAAGCTGGCAGGTGGACATCCCCTGAGGGGTCCCGGACTGCGAGAGAGTGCAGGCTGGGCTGAGGGACCCACCCCTAGTGCACATTATAGACCCGGCCTCTAGTCTATAATAATAAAAGCATAATATGCTAATTAGACCAGACAACCTTCTAGACAAAGCTGGGGCTGCGAGGGAAGCCCAGTCCCTTGGGCTTGCCAGTGGCTGGAGGGAATTCTGGGTTATGGGTGCCAGAGGCAAGCTGGTGCCAGCAGCCAGGGGAAGGAAGGCCTACTCTTGCACGATTTTGTGCATCAGGCCTCTAGTATCTATATAATAAAAGGCCAATGGCCATAACGACTAAAACAACCAAACGAATGGTCACCAGAAAGTGCATGGAGTACCTCTTGGTCTGTCCCCCATGGCTCACAGGCTCCTATCACAGCAAGGCTAGCCGCCAGCGGGCGGGCAGGGCAGTTGGCGGGTGGGTGGGGCGAGGCGGGCACGCCGAGCGAGGCAGGGCCTGATCAGCAGTTGCTGTGGAGGCTGTGGATCAGGCCCGGAGATAGTTTCAGAGAGAAACACCTGTCAGTGGGCTGTTCTGGATTTCCCAGAAGAGTAAATGGCTGCCTAGGAGGCAGAGCTTTTAACACTGACTGGCATAAAAACCGACCAATCAAAACCAAATCTGGGTGAACTGCGAGGAGCCAATGGCTACCTAGGAGGGGGAGCTTTTGACGCTGATTGACATTGAAATCGACCAATCAGAACCTAATCTGGGTGAACTGCAAAGGCAGAACCTAAGGTGGGGGCTGAGGAGGGGTTTTAAGGGCAAGAGCTATTTGGTGTAAGGTGTAAGAAAGCAGTTCAATTTTTAATAACCGGTTTGGTAGTATAGAGCATATGGCTGGCTATCAGTCCAGATACAGGGATTATGTATTTTTGTCTACAAGAGCATCTCCTCCTGCTGAAAAAGGCTCCTCCCCCCATTTAAGCAATCTTACCCTATATAATCTATCTATACTACTAAAAGGGTAATATGCTAATTAGACCTGATCGACCAGCCATCTTCCGGACGTCTGGCATCCTTTTGGACAAAGCCATGGTGGTGGGGGCTGAGGCAGAGGCAGTTAGGGGCAAGATTAGGCTGGTAGGGGGTTAAGGGCAATCAGGCCGGCAGGGGAGGGCAGTTGGGGACAATCAGGCAGACAGGGGAGGGCAGTTGTGGGCGACCAGGCTGGCAGGGAAGGGCCATTGGGGACAACCAGGCCAAGAGTGAAGGGCAGTTGGCGGTGACCAGGCTGGCAGGGGAGGGCACTTGGGGAAATTAGGCAGGCAGGCAGGTGAGTGGTTAGGAGCCAGTGGTCCTGGATTGTGAGAGAGATGTCCGACTGCCAGTTTAGGCCCGATCCCTGCAGGATTGGGCCTAAATCAGCAGTCACACATCCCCGAAGGGGTCCCAGATTGGAGAGGGTGCAGGCTGGGTTGAGGGACACCCCCCACCACCATGCTGAATTTCATGCACCAGGCCTTGAGTAGTAAATAAACTCGCAGCGGTGACTTACTGTCAGAAAATGTTTACAATCATTGCCACATAGAGTTTCTCAGTATTTTTATGTAATGAGAATTATTGTAATATTTTAAACATACAAACAAACAAAATTTCATAGATCTCAAATGAGAAAGGATGGCTCGGAGCGTAGTGAAAGTTGTTTTTATGTAATAAGAGTAAAATTCTGAAAATTGACAGCCTGAGTTTGAATCTCAGTCCACCATTTATTAGTTATTTGTTCTCTGTCAAGCTACTTAAGTTTCTTATCCCTCAATCTCTTAATATCAAAACTGGGTAGTAAGCATAATAGCCTGTTTCACAAAGCTGTATTAAGAAGTTAAATGAAACACAAAAATACACTTTAAAGTCATTATAATTTTAAATGGTCAATAAATGTTAATTATTATTATTGATTGGGAAAACATGTATTGACCAAATGGCAGTATAAATTTGCATTTTACTAGTAATCATCACAGGTGCTTCTGCATAAATTTAAATCAAGGAAACAATATGAATAAATATATGATATATTATGGAATATTACACATATTGGTACACATCTGGGATTGCTGATTTATTTCTGGTTCTTTAGGTTTTAGAATTATATTGACGACATTTTAATTTGCTAATTATATTTACTTTTGAAATCAGTATTTTAAAATCATTTTGTAATCATATATCTTTGAAAGTCTGATAAAAACCTTCAGTGCTCTGCTTACCATGAAAATAAAAAAGCAAATGAATAACATTAATTATTCTGGACTGTACACTTAAATGAGTTAATAGAGTTGTAGCACTAAAAACAATGTCTAGAACATAGTAAGTGCATTAAATAGTATATATTAATTACAATTGCATGTTTAAGAGTGTATGTAAAGGCATTTATGCCCCATTCTCCAAATTAAAGAAAAAGAAATATTCTCAAAACAATGAGAATAAAATTCAAGTTGAAACTTTAATAAAACTAGGATTACATAAAGTACACTTAAAATGTTCAATAAGGAGCTGTCAAATGCACTGAAAATTACATAAGAGTGGAGAGATACATGAAGTCACATCTCAACTGAAGAGCTTGAACAGATGTGGAGGCTGAACACGATTTTCTAGAGCAGGTAGCTTATTTTGAAAGGCCCAAAATTAATATTATTTTTGAACCATGGGAGGGGTTGTTGGCTTCAATAGTACAGCCTTTCTTCAACACCATTTCACATGAAGAAGAAGTAGAGGAGTCAGATTCAGTGAGGAAATACCCAGAAGTTATTTTAGTGGCAAGTTGTCTGTGAAGCATACCATGAAAGAGAATTTTTCATTTGGTATCATCATACAGCTGCTGATCTCTATTGACCAGAAAGGAGTTAAAAGTCAAGTCAGCATGGTAAAGACAACTATACATCTTACAGAGCTTTGATATGATCTAGACGGAATTCCTTCTGGCTTAGGATACTTCCCGGGTTCATTCCTACAACCTACTGCAAATAGTTGATAGAAAAGATGAATTTTGTTCAGAGAAATAACCAAAAAAGACAACACAATGTACAAATATACCACTCATAATACTAAATGCTAAAAGAGAATAGAATGTTAGAGACAGTATAATGAATAGCAAAGATAATTAAGTCACAAAGTTAACCAGCTACAGCAATACATTCCAAATAAAAGAAAACACCAATTTTTAAAGAAATGTTGATAATTAAGGGAAGGGCAGAGCCATACTAATTACATGTAAAAAGAGAGCAAAAATATTATACTCATATAATATATTGGACAGCATATTTCTATTAGTTCCTCTTGTTTACCATGAAGGTTATTGACTCCTTTGTAGCATAAATACCAAAAGATTCACAAATAACTACATAAAGTCAAACTGAAAATTCAATGACAAAGAGAAAGCCATGAAATTCAGCTAGAGAAATTCATCATAGAAGCAGGATATAGGATCAAAAACATTAAATAAATTTTATTTCTACACACTATCAATAAACAATCTTTCTGAAAATAAAATAAGGAAATAAGTCCATTCACTATAGCCTCCAAGAAGAATAAATACTTAATACATTTTTTAAAAAGTAAGATTGTAAATTGAATATACAAAACATTACTGAAAGCTAAAATAATTTCTAAACAAATAAATATTTACATTAATGAATTGAAAGACTAAGAAAATCTAAATCAGCAATTTTCTACAAAACAATCTACAAATTCAATGCACTCCATATCCTATATAATAAAGAGGTAATATGCAAATTGACCATCATGCCCTCACAAGTGGCTGCCTACAACCAGGCCGGCAGGGGGGTTAGTGAGGGATTTCCAAACAACCGAACAAGCAGGCTGCGTGGGGCGACCAGGCCAGCAGGGGGGAAAGTTTGGGGGTGACCAGGACAGCAGAGGGGGTAGTTGGGGGCAACCAGGTCAGCACAGGGGGGCAGTTGGGGGTGACTAGGTTGGCAGCAGGGGGCAGTTAGGGCGACCAGGCAGGCAGGCAGGTGAGTGATTAGGAGCCAGTGGTCCTGGATTGTGAGAGGGATGTTCGACTGCTGGTTTAGACCTGATCCAATCAGGTCTAAACCAGCAGTTGGATATCCCCCAAGGGGTCCCGGATTGGAGAAGGTACAGGCTAGGCTGAGGGGACTCCCTCAATATGCACAAATTTCGTGCACCAGGCCTCTGCCTCTAGTCAAAATTATAACAGGCTATTTTGCAAACAGTTGGCAAATTGATCTAAAATGTATAAGGCAGTATAAGTCACGTAAAAGCCAAACAGTTTTTTAAAAGTAAAATAAACTTGTAGGAAATTATTCTAAATGATTCTAAGACATTTAAAAAATATTGTTTGCATAACAATGTGGTCTTGGTATAGGTTGGCAGATAAATCAATGGGAGGAATTGCAAGTCAAAAATTAAACCCTATAGCCCTGGCCACACATACCTATTTTGCAGGTTTGATATCGGATCAGGGCACTTGTAGGAGGCAACTGATATTTATTTCTCTCTCACATCAATGTTTCTCTCTTTTTATTACAGATGACCACCTTTTCCCCCATTGATCCCCTTACCCCAGCTCCCCCCTTCTCTCCTAGACCTTCACTGCATTATTGTAGTTAATTGGCTTTTGATACAAGTATCAAAACAAGGCAATGGGAAAAGTATAGTATTTTTAGCAAATGATGTTGTGGCAATTACATGCACATTAGAAGCATCCAGTTAGATTTTTATGTTTCCAAACTAAGTTAGGATGGATCAGACACTAGCAAACTAAAAGAAATAATAAGAATTAAAAAAAGTCATCTAGAACACATATGACATAATGTTCTGACCTTGGGTTTGCCAAAGAGTACTTAGATAAAACACTAAGATCATGATTTGTAAAATAAAATTAAAAAACCCATCAACTGAATACATCATAATGGAAATTGTTGCATTTCGAAAGACATCATTAAGAAAATAAAAAGTTGGATGGACCACCGTCTCCTAAAACTGAGGGAAAATATTTTCAAATTATATATCTGCCAGAGCCTACACAAACTTACAATTCAACAAGAAAGACCCCAATTAAACAATGAACAAAATATTTAAATAGACATTTCACCAATGCAAATGGCTAAAGGCACATGAAATGATGTTCCAGATCACTGCAGAGGAGTGTTAATCTAAACTGAAATGAGAGCACTATTGATCAACTCTAAGGGCTTTAATAGAAGGAAAGGCAGTGGAGGATGTGAGACCCTCGTGCACTGCTGGTAGGATGTGAAATGATAAAGCTACATTGGAAATCACATGACAATTTTCAAAAGGCTGCTGTAGGTAAATGTATTGTAATGCATCATTTTTGTTTCATTTTATAATATTTCATAATATTTTTAAATACTACAAACTATTTTTAAAGTAGGAATAAACTTAATGAGAAACATACTAAAGCCATATGAATAAAACCTTAAAATTCTAATCTGAGGGGAATAAAAGGGGGGAAAAAGGCATATCTTTTCCTTACATAAGTAAGTAATATTATAAAGTCTCAAATTTCCCTAAATTCATCCATAAATTTCATAAATTCCTATTAATTTAACAACATAATTACTTAAAGAAGTAGACTTCTTAATTAATACAAATAAATAAAAGCTTAGTTCATTAGTAGAAAAATTATGAATAGAGTTGTCTGCAGAAATGAAACAACTGATACCAAAGTCAGTTATATAGCTACAGTAATTAAAATTAGGATATTAATTTAAAGATAAATAAATCAT
The DNA here is from genome assembly GCF_951640355.1 of Cnephaeus nilssonii. Classification (NCBI taxonomy): domain Eukaryota; kingdom Metazoa; phylum Chordata; class Mammalia; order Chiroptera; family Vespertilionidae; genus Cnephaeus; species Cnephaeus nilssonii. The sequence continues at coordinate 88,682,320 of NC_137081.1, forward strand.
CTGGGGAACAGAATGGAAAGTCCAGATATATACCTGAATAAATATTGAAATTTATTGTATGAAAATGATATTGGAATGTTAGTGGCCCAAAGATACTTTATAAATAAATGATGTCGAGACATTAATTATACATCCAGAAAATTAATTTGTGCTGCAAAATTAATTCAAACATTTAAATATGAAAAATAAAATAATAAAATATTTTAGGCAAAAATATGAGTTTGTATAAAACTTCTCAACTATGACAGAAACTCCAAATTATTGAAGTTCTGTGAATTTGAATTTTAAAAAGGATTTGGCATGTTAATATCACAGTAAAAAAACAAATTACAAATTGGGGAACACTTTTGTAATACAGATTATAGACAAGAAGGTAACATCTTTAATAAATAAACAGCAATATTGAGAAGGCTAAAAGGCTAATTCCAATGTAACCCTGATGTTTGGGGGGCTAGCAATCTGAATCTGTGTAGTAACCTAATGTGCATCCTTGATAACCTATAATTAAGTCACTGCCCCTTTCTCCACAAACTGGTCTTGCAAGACCTGTTATCAAAATGCTCACATTTTACAGAGGCCATAAACCATGAACAACACACAACCCCGGAGCGGGTGATCAGTGCTGGCACCAGGCAAGGCCCTTAGATATGATCCCATCCCAACCCACAGGGCTTTTTGCAAAGCCCACGGAAGGTCCGGAAGGCCCCATCCATATTTGGGGGACAAAGCAACCAAAGGGGATAAAAGAAGGGCTTCCACCATATTGGTGGGCTCAGACTCTGGAGGCGACTCCTCTGAGCAGCAGGCGTAATAAAGCTGTGAAACTCCTTTTCTCTAAGCGTCGCTTGGGTTTCTTCTGTCTTCTACAACAATATGAGTTATTAGAAAATTTAATGAACCCCTTAAGAAAGTGGAAAAATATGTGGACAAACAGCTATAAGAATAAAATACAAATGGGTTTAGGTGGCTAAAAGTATGCATAATTTCACTCAAAATAAGAAATGCCCACATTAAAATTAGAATGAGTTATTAGTTTTACGTAAATAGTAAATTTATAGAGAAACATACATATATTTACTTTCCTGAATGGTGTGTAAAATTAGGTATCTCTCTTCTGGGGCAATTTAGCAACCTTCATCGTGATTTAAAATGCACATAAACTTTGGCACAACACTGATTTCTGTGAATATGTCCTGCAGATATATGCAAAACGACAAATAAATGTACAGGTGCATATTGAGTATGCATGTGTATTAGCAAAAAATGGAAAATATGTAAATGTTCATCAATAGATCACTGTTTAAAGATTGTGTGACAAATATATGTAACTGAATGCCATGCTGCTGTGGAAAAGAATGAGAAATCTATGCACTATGTGCAAGAACCTCCAAGGCATATGATACGCATGAGATAGAACAATTTGTATAATATGTTGCGCTGATTTAAGTACACTTCATAGTCTTTCCATAGAGTATTCGTGGACAAACCAACAGCAGGGTTCCTTTGGTGGGAGGCAGGGTGAGGGCTGGTCAAAGAACACAGAAGGACACACAATTTTCACTATGCACTTATTTGAATAGTATCAATTTATAACATATTCATATATTACTCAATAAATTAATTGAACAATATGCAGGACAGATGCCAGCCTGGGACTCTCCGTCATCTGTATTTTTTTTGTTTTTGTTTGTTTTTTATTATAACTAACAGATTGAGAACAAAGCAAGGATTGCCAAATACTCCCCTAGTACAAAGCACTAGACCGCTGATGAAGGAGTTACTTTAATTTTGTAACTGTTTATTACAGTTGTTACCACTTATTTATAGGATGATTGCAAAGGTTCCCCAGCTGTTCATTGTCTGTGACTGTATATATTCTGGATGTCTGGAAGCTATTAGGTGCTAGGTTTTTCCCAGAGTCATTGACATATTGTGGCTCCCTATCCCCGCGCCCCCACTTGAGGAACTGGAGGGGTGTTTCAGAACACCTCTCCCAGCTTCACCTCTGCTCCTGGCAGGTTTGAAGCGTGAAGTGTGTTTGAAAGGACTGCTCAGAGCAAGCAGCGCCTCTCACTGCCCCGCAGGTACGCGCTTCACCGTGGGATGGAGGACCCTCCGGATGGAAGCCTGACGGGGTCATTTTGAAAGGAGGGTTTTTGCTAGGTAGCCTCCGCAGAAACTTCTGTCTGATGAAGTAGGCTTGCAAGAACGAGAGCTTCGGGGGCTCATTAATAGTCATCAGAGAAGAGGTGAAGAAGACACACCCCTTGGGGGCTCTGGCAGCCAGGATGTGAAGAACCCGCATTCAGAATCCTGTCCACACAGCGGAGAGCATCTGTCCCGGTTGTATTGCCAGGAGCCAGCCAGGGATCAGACCAGAAGGAAAGTGGAGCTCCTGAGAATCTATGCCAGTGCCAGCGAAGACTCAGAGGCTAACAAGCCATTGACACATCAGGGGACAGTGGGGGAGGGCAGGGATAATGAGCCCAGGAGCAGTCACCAGGCAGAGGCAGGAACCGGTGGCCCTATTCCACAGAAGATGGGCCATAGAAGAAACGAAAACAGGAAAGAGCAGCATGATTCCCCCTTCCCATTGGTCTCGGTCTTGCTTTAGGGCCTCCCATGGTCAAGCCCTCCCAGAAGTTGAACCCTTGCTGGACATGCAGTCAACAAGCACCTTCTGCCCCGACTTCAGGGCACAGGAAGGGTTTAGGAAGGTATCCGAGACGAAGGTGCCCGACAACCAGAGCAGTGGCATGAGGCCTTCCCTGTTCTTCCCTTCCCTGTGGTGCCCAGTACAGGGAGGAGCAAGAAGAATGCAAGGCAGGAAACAGAAGAAACCAGCTATCCTCACCCTCCTCCTCCTCACTCCCACCAAACTCCCCACACAGGCATGTCACAGAGCTCCTTACCCTACAAGGAGGGAACCTGATCGGGGCAACATTAAGCAGCCCAGCAGGAGTGGTCCACGTGCACGCTCTCACCTGACCATGGCTCAAACCACACCAAATGCAGGCTGTGCTGCACGGGCTGGTTCTGTTTGCTAGATAGCTCACCAGCAAAAATAGTATTTTTTAAGGAAGAAGGTAGAGTTAGGGTTTTTTTAAATTCTAATTCAAATCCTATCTAATAAAGAGGGAATATACTAATTGACTGCCCTGCCCTCAAAAATGGCAGCACCCACAGCCACAAGATGGAGGCTCCCAGTCCCCTCAGCCCCGCCGGGGTGGCAGGCCCAGCCGCTCTGCATACCTGCTTCCGGAGTCCCCAGTCCCCTCAGCCCCCCAGCCGCCCAGGGCCAGCATGAGGTGCAGGCAAGCCTCGGATGGCGGCTGCCCAGCCACCCAGGGCCGCCCAAAACTCAGGTAACACAGGGCCGGCCGAGGCTTGGGCTGCAGGCAGTGGCAGCAGCAGAGGTGTGATGGGGGGCATCGCCTTCCCCTGATCGCCGGGTCGCCTCCCGCCCCTGAGGGCTCCCGGACGGTGAGAGGGGGCAGGCCGGGCTTAGGGACCCCCCCTTCATGAATTTTCTTGTACCGGGCCTTGAGTCTGTTGATATTCATGGTCTTATTAAAATTATTTAACCTCTGAGAAATGAAATGTCCTTGCCTGTTAAATGATGATAGCAATGACAATCATTTAGGCTTTCACAAGAATAACACCCCCACCTGGGACGAGGTAGATGCTTAAGAGCTGTCAGTCTCTTTCCACAACTTCATTCACTGGAATATTCTTGATCTCCTCTCCATCTGTGAGAAAATAAGATCTGCCTTAAGTCTTTTTCAAGATTAAATCTGTCAGAGAAAGCTGTCCTGTTTATCCGTACACCTCGGTACCAGGCTCATTCCTTAGTGGTTCCTGGTGGTTATTCAGTGTGTGTACATGGAGGGCACGCATGTGCAAGGCTGGGCTCCCATTTCCTCTGCATGCCTCTGTGCACAGTCGCCATTCATCAAGCAGTCGCTGGGTGCATCCTCCCAGAGCTCAGGACCAAGGCCAGACTGCTTAAGGTCAAAAGTTGGCTCTACTTCTTGGCAACTAAGGAACTCTGGGGAAAAAATTTTAACCTCTCTTCTATAGTGGGAACAACTACAAAACAGGAATAATAAAAATAGTACTCAATTCTGAGAAGTTAATTTATGAAAGATACTTAAGTCTGGTGTGTGATAAACATTAAGTAGAGGTTGGATATTATGATGCATTGGATATAAGATTAGCTTATAAATTCCCATCAAGTAATAAATATTTATGCAGCTGTGGTTGTTACTGAGGGAGTTTTCTGATATATACCAGTATGTGTATATATGTTAATTCATTCACTTATTATTTTATTTTTTATTGTTGACAGTATTACAGATGTCCCTCACTTCCCCCATTTATCTTCCACTGTATTTATTATCACAGGAAAATTCACATATAATTTCCAAAATTCAGTCCCTCAAATACTTATGATAGGCCTGTCTATTTTGTAGATGGCTTTCCTACAATAGGTGATAGACATTTGTGTAAAAATAAACACAGACTGAATTGACTGCCAGGGAAAATGGAAATCTTATCTGTGTCTATGTACTTGTATGCATTAAAGGAGTACCTCAATATACATGCTACTTTTGTGTACATCCAATCCGAATACAATAAATATTAGAAAAGTTTTCTTGTCTCTATAACATATATATCTTTAGATTGTACGGAAAGGAAAACATAAATGTATGACTTAATACCTTTTGATATATTTTCTTTCCTGTCTCTTCTGATAAAGGACTTTGGTCCCTGCCTTTTCCTCTGTGAAGCCGACAGGCCTGCAGCTCTCTGTCACTCTGCAGTGGGGGGTGCACAGGAGAGGCGTATGCATGTTCTCGCCTGGCAGAGCCCCGCTTCCGTGAGCGACTGGCTCCGAGCTGACAGGTCCAGGGCCTCACGTCTCTGATGTTTGGCTTCCTTAACCTTGCCAATAGGTATGTTTTTAAACTAAACTCTCACAAATCCACTGACTATGAGGCCATGGCTTTGGCTCTCTTGGCTGGGCCTTTCAGTTTTTCTAATAATCACTGTCATTTTAGACCAATATAATTTAAACCAGCTGGTTTATTTTCATCCTCTCCCCTTTTCTAAATAAAGGTCCAGTGACTCCCCAGGACCCATGCTGCCCCTGCCCGCACACGGGCACACTCCTCTGCCAGCCAGGGCACAGCCCACTCGGCTGTTTGATTTGTTCATCGTGATGAGGAATGTGAACATCTTCGGCAAAGATCATTAATTTTATAGCCCGTGTTTCTAAAAGTAGCTCCTGGGCTGTTTACATCTTGTCATGTTAACACCTGAGAAAATGAGTGAGCTGAAGATATAAAACTTGAAATCGAACAGTGTGTAGTCTCCCTCTAAATGTAACTCACTGCTCAGGAGGGATCTTTCTGACTCATGATCACACACTTTCTGGGGCTGCATTTGATATTTGCACCTCATTTTAGCTAGTATTATGCCCTGAAGGACCATCCATGCTGTGGCAAAACGCAACATTTTGTTTTTACTCGTGACTGAATAAATTCCCTTGCATATTTACACTGCATTTTCTTTGACTACGAATGTCTTTGACTATGTTGATTACAAAACATTTAGTGTCCTTTTGGATTTCGATATTCAAGGTGCAAGTATTACAATTCATCTTGGCAGGGGCACTTACTCTATGAATTCACTTGTGAAAGTGTCATGAATTGCAAAAATATTTCAATTTAAGACAACAAATTATTTATTTACTTTATGAGAGAAGGAACTGAAAGGAATCACAGAAATTACAGTCATTAAGTTTATTTTATTAATTTAAAAGTTCAGCTTTATTGAGATACTAGAGGCCCGGTGCATGATAATTCATGCACTGGAGGGGGGTCCGTCAGCCCATCCTGCCCCCTCTCACACAATCCGGGAGCCCTCAGGGGCGGGAGGTGACCCAGCGATCAGGCGAAGGCGATGCCCCCATCACACCTCTGCTGCTGCCACTGCCAGCAGCTCAAGCCTCAGCTGGCCCTGGTTACCTGAGCCCTGGGCGGCCCTGGGTGGCTGGGGGCTGAGGGCGGGTCTGGCCACACTGTGTGCCTTCCCTTCCCTCCCCCGACTCCCGGCTGGGCTGAAAGGACTGTGGGACTCTGGCTGCAGGTGCAAGGTGCAAGGTGTGGCTGGACCCTCCTCAGGGGGGGCAGTGAGGGGTGGTGACCAAATGACCGAACAGCAGGCTGCATGGGGCGACCAGGCCGGCTGAGCAGGCAGTGAGGGGCAACCAGGTCAGCAGTAGTGTGCAGTTGGGGATGAACAGGTCGGCAGCGGGGGCTAGTTGGGGGCAACCAGGTTTGTGGGGGAGGCAGTGAGGGGCAACCAGGCTGACCAGGGGGGCAGTTAGGGGCAATCAGGCAGGCAGGCAGAGGCTGTTAGGGGCGATCAGGCAGACAGGCAGGTGAGCGGTTAGGAACCAGTGGTCCCACATTATGAGAGGAATGTCTGAGTGCATGAATTTCGTGTGCTGGGCCTCTAGTTTTTATATAAATATGTGTATATATATTCTACAAATAAGTGAGTTTTTGTATTTGTGTTTCTCTGGCTCATTTTAGTTAGTATTATGCCCTGAAGGACCATCCAGGATGTGGCAAAGGGAAAATTTTGTTTTTACTCATGAATGAATAAATTCCATTGCATATTTACACTGCATTTTCTTTATTAATTTATGTACATATCTTGGTTACTGTGAGTAATGATTCAATAAACCTAGGAGTGAATATATTTCTTCAATATCCTGCTTTCACTTCCTTTGGATATACACCCAGATGTGAGATTGCTGGATCATATGGTAGTTCCATACTTAGTTTCTTGAGAAACTTCCACACTGCTCCTTAGTGGCTGTACCAATTTACATTCCCACAAAGACTGTACAAGGTTCCACTTACTAAACATTATCAGCAGCATTTATCACTTGTCTTTTTTATAATAGCCAAGCTAACAGGTGTGTGGTGATATATACGTATGGTTTTAATATGCTTTTCTTTGTGAGTAGTGAGGAAAATCCCTTTTTATATACCAGTGGGCCATTTTTCATCTTTCTTCTTTGTTTATTTATTTTTATTTATTGATTTGAGAGAATGAGTGGAAGGGAAAGAGAGAGAAAGAGCGAGAGACATCAATTTGTTGTTCCATGTATTTATGCATTCATTGGTTATTGTTTTTATGTGCCCTGGCTGGAGATTGAACCCACAACCTTGTTGTATCGGGAGGATGCTCTAACCAACTCTTTTACCCATTTCTGTTATCTTTAGAAACATTCTATTCAATTTCTTTTCTTTTTCTTTAAGTTGTTTTGGTGTTGTTGTTGTTGTTGTTTTTATGAAAGAAAGGTAGAGGCAGAGAAACATTGACCACACATGCCCTAAGTGGAGATAGAACCTGAAATCTGGGTATGTGCCCTGACCACTGAGAATGGAACCCACCACCACCTTTGGTATAAGGGAAGATGCTCCAACCAGCTGAGCCACACAGGCCAGGGTCCTCCTCCCAATCTTTAATCAGATTGTGTTTCTTCTTGCTATTTAGTTTTATGAGCTCATTATTATATTTTGGATATCAACCCTTATTAGATATATGATTTACAAATATGTTCTCCCATCCCATAGGCTGCCTTTTAATTTTGTTGCATGTTTCCTTTGCTGTGCAGAAAATCTTTAGTTTGATGTAGTCCCACTTATTTTTACTTTTGTAGCATTTACTTTTGGTGTCATAAAAAAAAAAATTATTGTCAAGATCAGTATGAAGTAGTTGAATCCTGTGTTTTCCTGTAAGTTCTATGGTTTCATTCTTATATCCACATGTTTGATCTACTTTGAATTGTGTTTTTTGTGTGTGTGTATGCAGTTTAAGATAGGCATCCAGTTTCATTCTTTTGCATTTGTACATCCAGTTTTGCTAGAACCATTTATTAAAAAAACTCTTCTTTACAATTGAATATTTTTGGATCCATTGTAATAAATTCATTGAACATATTCAAAGATGTTTATTTCTGGGCTCTCTGTTTTGTTCCATTGATGTATATGCTTCTTTTTATATCAATACCATATTGTTTTGATTAGAATAGATTGTAATAAAATTTGAAATCAGGAAGTGTGATGCCTGCAGCTTTGTTCTTCTTTCTCAGTATTGCTTTGGCTATTCATGGTTTTTGTGTTGTATACAAATTTTAGGTTTATTACTATTATTATTATTTTCTTTTGGTGGAAAACATCACTGAAACTCTGATAGACTGCATTGATAGATTGCGTTAGGTAGTATGAACATTTTAACAAATTTAATTTTTCCAGTCTATGTGTATGGGATATATTTTTATTTATTCATGTTTTCTTCTATTTCTTTCATAAATGTTCTATAGTTTTCAGCATATAAATTTTCACCTCATTGGTTAAATTTATAATAAGGCATTTTATTCTTTTTGATCTAATGGCATATGGGATTGTTTCATTTTAATTTCTCTTTCTCATTTTTTATTGTTACTGTATAGAAAGAAATACAACTTATTTTGCATATTTATTTTTTATCATGAAACTACTGAATTCATAGTTATGAGTTTTTGTTTTATTTTGTTTTGGTGGAATCTTTAGTGTTTTCTATGAAAAAAAAATGTCACCTGCAAGTAGAGAAGTTTTACTTCTTTCTTTATAATTTGGATATCTTTATTTCTTTTTCTTGTTTAACTGCTTTTTCTAATACAGCAAATAAAAATGGCATCATCATCTTTTTCCTGATCTTTGAGGAAAGCTTTCAATTTTTGACTATTGACTATAATGTTAGTTGTGGTTTTTTATATAGAATATTATGTTGAGGGGTGTTCCCTATATAATGATCTTATTGGGGGTTTAATCATGAATGGCTGTGGAATTTTTAAAATGTTTTATCTCCTCTGTCTAGACAATCATGATTTTTGTCTTTCATTATTTTTAATGTGGTATATCATACCGAATGATTTGCAGATGTTGATTCTTGCGTCCCTCTTGATATGTTAAATTTAGTTTGCTAATTTTAGACAAATTTGCATCTAAATTCTTCAGGAATAATGACCTATAATTTCATTTTCTTTCTTGTGGTGCTGGTCTTAGAAAATAAGTTTAAAATTATTTTCTCTTCTACTTTGTGGAAGAGTTTGGGAGGACATTTAAGTAAATGTTTGGTAGAACTAACCAGTGAAACCAAATGGTCCTGGACATTTTTTAATGGAAGTTTTTGGTTAGTGATTGAACTTTATTGCTAGTAATTTCTCTGTTCAGATTTTCTATTACTTTATAATTCAAACTTGGTAGGTAGTATGTTTCTAGGAATTTATCAGTTTTTTAAAGTTTAATTACATGATTTATCTCTTTTTCTTGGTTATGCTAGCTAAAATTTGTTTACTTTAGTTTTTAAAAAGCTCTTAGTTTTATTGATTTCATATACAATCTTCTTTGTCTGTTTTCTTATTTATTTCCTCTGATCTCTTTAATTTCCTTTTTTTCTACTCATTTTTGAATTAATTTTTCTTCTTTTTTTAGTTTTTAGAGATGTAAAGTTGATTCAGAGTTTTGAGGGTTTTTTTTTGGGGGGGGGAGTTGAGGTTTTCTTTGTTCTTACTTTGAACTTCCATCTTAAATCTGATTTGTAGCATCACTTAAGTTTTGGTGTGTTATATTTTTATTTCTACTTGTCTCATTTGCCCCCCCCCCCACCTCCCTTTTGATTTCTTCATTGACCCAACGTTTGTTTAGGTGTAAATTTTTTAATTTCCACACATTTTTAAGTTTTCCAATTTTCATCTGTAATTGATTTCCAGTTTCATGCAATGGCGGTAGAAAAGATGCTCTGTGCTCCTGCTCTTTCCTTTGTGATTTGGTGATTTTCATGGTGGTGTGCCTAGATGCTTCTCTCCTTATTTTTTGTATATTTATTTTAGTTTTTACTTTTTTAAAAAATTTTTGACAACTTAATTATAATGTGTATTGGATTAATCTCTTTGGATATATCTTATTAGGAAATTTGCTGGGCTTTTCAGATCTGTTTCTTTTCTCAAATTATGGATGTTTTCAGCCATTACGTTTTTTTTTTAAATTTCTTTATTAATTAAGGTGTTACATATTTGTCCTCATCCCCCCATTCCCATCCCCCACCCCTCCCCACGGATACCCCCACCCCCCTGTTGTCCTTAACCATTGGTTAGGCTCGTATGCATGCATACAAGTCCCTTGGTTGATCTCTCCCCCCTACCCCCACCCTCTCCTACCCTCCTCTGAGGCCCGACAGTCCGATCGATGCCTCCTTGTTTCTGGGTCTGTTATTGTTCATCAGTCTATGTTGTTCATCATTTCCCCTAGATGAGTGAGATCATGTGTTACTAGAAATATACTTATAAGAACCGAATGTGGGACGAGCAATAATAGTTATGCTGACAGGCAAATGAATCAGTCTGTAGTAAGTTTCTTTCTGCACCAACAGTTCTTTTGAGACCCAATTTCAATGTCCACCAGTTCCTTATGTGTACATGTTGGCACTGACTTTTCAGCTCTAGATGGTGGACAAATGGTGGTAATGCAGGTCCGACTCCCTCTGGTTTGGTCTCGTCTGGATGCAGGGGCGCGGCTTCACCCAGACTCAGGGGCGCACAGCCTCACCCAGACCTGGGACCCAGCATCACCCAGGCCCCGGGGCGCATGGTCTCACCCGGACCCAGGTGTGTGCAGCCTCACCCGGTCCCGGGATCCAGCCTTACCTGGACCCAGGGGAGCGTGGCCTCACCCGGACTCAGGGGCGTGTGGCCTCTCCCGGACCCAGGGGCGCAGCCTCACCCAGACCCGGGACCCAACCTCACCCGGATTCAGGGGTACACGGCCTCACCCGGACCCAAAATCCAGCTTCACCTGGACCCAGGGGCGCGTGGCCTCACCCGGACCGAGGTGTGTGCGGCCTCACCCGGTCCCGGGATCCAGCCTCACCCAGACCCAGGGGCACGTGGCCTCTCCTGGACCCAGGGGCGTGGCCTCACCCGGACCCAGGACCCAGCCTCACCTGGACACGGGACCCAGCCTCACCCGGATCCAGGGGCGCACGGCCTCACCCGGACCCGGGACCCAGCCTCACCCGGATCCAGGGGCGCATGGCTTCACCCGGACCCGGGACCCAGCCTCACCCGGATCCAGGGGCGCACGGCCTCACCCAGTCCCGGGATCCAGCCTCACCCGGACCAAGGGCTGCGTGGCCTCTTCTGGACCCAGGGCGAGTGGCCTCTCCCAGACCCAGGGGCACGGCCTCACCCAGACCCGGGACCCAGCCTCACCCGGATCCAGGGGCACACGGCCTCACCCGGACCCTGGATCCAGCTTCACCCAGACCCAGGGGCACGTGGCCTCACCTGGACCCCGGGGTGCATGGCCTCTCCCGGACCCAGGGGTGCATGGACTCACCCAGACCCAGGACCCAGCCTCACCCGGATCCAGGGGCGCACGGCCTCACCCGGACCCAGGATCCAGCTACACCCGGACCCAGGGGCGCGTGGCCTCGCACAGACCCAGGGGCGCATGGCCTCACCCGGACCCAGGATCCAGCTTCACCCGGACCCAGGGGCGAGTGGCCTCACCCGGACCCAGGTGTGTGGGGCCTCATCCGGTCCCGGGATCCAGCCTCACCCGGATCCAGGGCACGTGGCCTCTCCCGGACCCAGGGGCATGGCCTCACCCGGACCCGGGACCCAGCCTCACCCGGATCCAGGGGCGCATGGCCTCACCCGGACCCAGGATCCAGCTACACCCGGACCCAGGGGCGCGTGGCCTCGCACAGACCCAGGGGCGCATGGCCTCACCCGGACCCAGGATCCAGCTTCACCCGGACCCAGGGGCGAGTGGCCTCACCCGGACCCAGGTGTGTGGGGCCTCATCCGGTCCCGGGATCCAGCCTCACCCGGATCCAGGGCACGTGGCCTCTCCCGGACCCAGGGGCATGGCCTCACCCGGACCCGGGACCCAGCCTCACCCGGATCCAGGGGCACACGGCCTCACCCGGATCCAGGGGCACATGGCCTCACCCGGACCCTGGATCCAGCTTCACCCAGACCCAGGGGCACGTGGCCTCACCTGGACCCCGGGGTGCGTGGCCTCTCCCGGACCCAGGGGTGCACAGACTCACCCAGACCCGGATCCAGCCTTACCCGGACCAAAGGGCACGCAGCCTCGCCTGGACCCGGGATCCAGCTACACCCGGACCCAGGGGCGCGTGGCCTCGCACAGACCCAGGGGCGCATGGCCTCACCCGGACCCAGGATCCAGCTTCACCCGGACCCAGGGGCGAGTGGCCTCACCCGGACCCAGGTGTGTGGGGCCTCACCCGGTCCCGGGATCCAGCCTCACCCGGATCCAGGGTGCGTGGCCTCTCCCGGACCCAGGGGTGCATGGACTCACCCAGACCCAGGACCCAGCCTCACCCGGATCCAGGGGCGCACGGCCTCACCCGGACCCAGGATCCAGCTACACCCGGACCCAGGGGCGCGTGGCCTCGCACAGACCCAGGGGCGCATGGCCTCACCCGGACCCAGGATCCAGCTTCACCCGGACCCAGGGGCGAGTGGCCTCACCCGGACCCAGGTGTGTGGGGCCTCATCCGGTCCCGGGATCCAGCCTCACCCGGATCCAGGGCACGTGGCCTCTCCCGGACCCAGGGGCATGGCCTCACCCGGACCCGGGACCCAGCCTCACCCGGATCCAGGGGCGCACGGCCTCACCCGGACCCAGGATCCAGCTACACCCGGACCCAGGGGCGCGTGGCCTCGCACAGACCCAGGGGCGCATGGCCTCACCCGGACCCAGGATCCAGCTTCACCCGGACCCAGGGGCGAGTGGCCTCACCCGGACCCAGGTGTGTGGGGCCTCATCCGGTCCCGGGATCCAGCCTCACCCGGATCCAGGGCACGTGGCCTCTCCCGGACCCAGGGGCATGGCCTCACCCGGACCCGGGACCCAGCCTCACCCGGATCCAGGGGCACACGGCCTCACCCGGATCCAGGGGCACATGGCCTCACCCGGACCCTGGATCCAGCTTCACCCAGACCCAGGGGCACGTGGCCTCACCTGGACCCCGGGGTGCGTGGCCTCTCCCGGACCCAGGGGTGCACAGACTCACCCAGACCCGGATCCAGCCTTACCCGGACCAAAGGGCACGCAGCCTCGCCTGGACCCGGGATCCAGCTACACCCGGACCCAGGGGCGCGTGGCCTCGCACAGACCCAGGGGCGCATGGCCTCACCCGGACCCAGGATCCAGCTTCACCCGGACCCAGGGGCGAGTGGCCTCACCCGGACCCAGGTGTGTGGGGCCTCACCCGGTCCCGGGATCCAGCCTCACCCGGATCCAGGGTGCGTGGCCTCTCCCGGACCCAGGGGTGCGGCCTCACCTAGACCTGGGACCCAGCAGGGCCTCATCTTCTTGATCCCAATTCCTGTCGGTCAATTCCCTCTCAGCATTTCCTTCGGCCATTTTCTCAAAGCTCCGGGGCAGCTGCCGCGGAACTCGCTGGGTGGCGTGCTCAGTGAAGCTCCAGTGTGCCCGGTGCGCGGCGGCAGGCTGGTCCGAGGTCACTGCGGTGGCACTCGGGTCTGCAGCGGCGACCAGTCGCTGGGCGAGTGCACTTGGATCCAGGACCCAGCGGGGCCTCGTCTTTCCGATCCCAACTCCCATCGGTCAATTCCTTCACAGCAATTCCTCTGGCCATTGTTCTGGATGCTGTCTGCTCTGTTTTCCAGTTGTAGTTTCAAAATTGTTGTGGTAGGCAACAATCAGGCGTCTGCCCTATGCCTCCATCTTGGTCCTCCAGAAGATTCTTAAGTAACCTTATAAATGTGGTTCTGAACACTGTGTCGTCCATTAGTTTACTTTCCTTCATCCCTTCTATTCGTGACCTGCTTCGGTGTCTTCACCTTTTGGCTGCCTCCCTATCGCTCAGCTTCCCCAATCTCCCTAGGTGGTCGCTTTTGATACCCCCCTTTGTGGGCTGAGTGCAAAGTCTTGGTGTTGTTAATCCTTGATTGCTGTTGGTACCCTGGGAGGATTTGACCTCCAGTCCAATTGGCTGTGAGGATCAGCTGTGTCTATGCCAGGAGACAGCCTTATTCAACTATACTTGCAAAATTGTAAAAGCCTCTGTGCTCAGCTTGGATGGGGCGGAGTTACAGGGTGGAGCCTACAGCCTTGGCTTCCTGACAGCCCCACCCTATGAGGTTCCTGTGTCTCAGTGTCCCTCTGTACTCCCTGCAAACACCTCTGAGAGAAAAGCGCCCTGGAGTTTCGCGCGCTGCCAAACAGTTTAGTCTCTCCCCCAATGAATCTGGATTCCCAGATTCTCGCCCGGAACTCGGTTTCAGTGTAGTCGGCACTGGGGCTCAGCGCAGTCTGGCGCTTTTGTCTCCTTCCCACCAGGGCAATCCAGCGGCACAGTCAACAGACCATCCTCTGCGCGCATTCCCATGTGCGCCTCCAGTGCTCTGCCTTTCGCCGCTTCTCTGCATTTCCGCCTTACAGCCCAGATTCCCCCAGTATGAGTCTGGCTTCCCTGGGTCTTTCCCGGAACTGGGGTTCAGTGCAGTAGGAACTGGGGTTCAGCACAGTCCGGAGCTTTTGTCTCCTTCCATCTAGGGCAATTCAGCGGCACAGGCAACAGTCCCTCCTCTGCGCACATTCCCGTGCGCGCCTCTGGAGCGCTGCCTTTCGCCGCTCCTCTGTGCCTCCGCCCCACAGCCCAGATTCCCCCAGCATGAGCCTGGCTTCCCAGGGTTTTGCCCAGAACTGGGGTTCAGTGCAGTCGGAGCTGGGGTTCAGCGCAATCTGGAGCTTTTATCTCCTTCCTGCTAGAGAACACCAGCCAGGCCGTCAGCCGCCCCTTCCTCTCCAGCTCCGTCCTCCCCACACGCGCGCGTGCTGGTGTCTCCGCCCGTGTCTCCATACCTCAGGCTTTTACGGCTCCTCTGATTTTCCTTGTGGTTTTCTCTTTCCTTCTAGTTGTGGGCATTTCAGTCAGCCAGCTTTCCTGTGGTTCTGGATGATGTCCGTTTTGACTTTTAGTTGTATTTTTGAAATTGTTGTACCAGGCTGTAGGTTAGGTGTTTAACCTATGCTGCCATCTTGGTTTCTCCCAGCCATTATGTGTTTGAATAAACAATCTTCTCCTTTCTCTCTAGATCTTGATTCTTTTTCCTTCCCCCTCTCTCTTTCTAGGACTGCCATAATGCAAATATTGGTCCTGTAGGTAGTGTTTCACAAGGCCCAGAAGCAATATTTACTCCTTTTTACTCTTCTTTTAAAAACTTTGTTTTCCTTGATTGAATGAATTCCACTGAACTATCTTTGAATTTTTAGATCTTTTTTGGAGGAGGAGTCAGTAGAGTAGGGTTGAACTCATTTATGTATTCATTTTCAGTTCAGTCACTATATTCTTTAGCTCTGTCATTTCTGCTTCATACATTTTTATACTATCTGTCGTTTTGTTTCAATTCTCAGTTTGTTCATGAATGTTCCTCATGACCTCAGTGAGCATCTTTATGACCATTACTTTGAATTCTTTATCAGATAAATCACTTGTCTCTATTTCATTAAGAACTGTTTCTGGAGTTTTATGGATTTTTTGTTTGTTTGCTTGTTTAAGGGGGAAACATAATCCCTTCATTCTTTCTTTTCCTTGACTGTGTTTTCTCTGCACTTTAGATAAAGCCCACCGTGCTCACTCTTGAGGGATGGTTTCTTGTCCCTGGTGAACCTTATCATTTACCTTGGCCTGAGCCCTTGGTTGGCTCTCATAACTTTGTGATTCTCCATGTTGCCTTCTTGATTCATTCTCAGTGGCTCCCAGGGGCTGAGGGTAAGCCAAGACCTGTCAGTGTCCTGAAGGGGAGACATATGAGGCTTCAGGAGTACCTGAAGTTTGGCTGATTGGAAGCCAGACTCTCAGGCAGCAGCTTTTCAAGTATTCAAACAGACTATTTTTAGGGAATGACTGTGAATTAGGCATTTCTGACTGACTCCTCTTCCTGAGCCTTGGGGTAATAACCAGTTAATAACTGTTTATTTGTTACAGTCCTGTGGGACCTGTGAACGCAAACCCCACTGGCTACCAATGCCAGGTGGTCCAGGGGTGTGTCAACAAACGGCCAGAGGGATCTAATTATGTATAAAATGTGGGCCCTTGATTGCGCAATCCAAGGTTTCCAGGCATGTGTACAAGCTTCTTCCAGGGAGACATTATTGACCTGGAGCAGGTAAGAGGGAGAATGTGGAGATGGTTTCCATTGGCAACCTGGTCTCCAGGAAGAACTGCAGTTAGCTCTCAGTTAACGTGTGTTCAGTTATAAGTCAGTCACTCAGACAATAGCTTTTAAAGTATACAAATAGGCCTCTTTCAGGGAAAGACTGGGGGATGGGCAATTCTGTCTGCTCCCTTTGTACTGAGCCCTGGGTCATAGCCACACGGAGTGTCTGTAAGCCAGTTAGGAACTGTTTCTTCATTTGATATAGACTTGAGGGTCTAGTGGAAGCAAGGCCTGCTGGGTTTCAGACCTTGATGTTTTGTGAATCCATCACTCAGTTGAAAGTTTTAAAAGCTGAGGCACTAATGTTGGGTCCTAACACTTTGTTCCTTAGGAGAAGGCAAGGGTTGTGAGTTTCCTCCCATTGTTATGTTGCTGTGTCAGGGGTTTATGTGAGAGTGTGTCTCAGCCTTTCCTTCCCATTTTGATGTAGACGTTTTCTCATTTGCCTCTTGTGTAGGAGTCACTCAGCTAATTTCTGGATTTCTTTTTGAGGAATTGCTTTCATGCAGCTGTAGATTTAGTATGTCTGTGGGAAGCGGTGAATCAGGAGCCTCCCATGTCACCATCGTAGATGTGAACCACATCTTATTATTTTTATTGCTAAGGCAAATGAAATCAGAATGAAGCTTACCTGAACAACTATGCAATCCATTCTAGCCCCGGAACCTATGCAATCCTTGACATACAATGTGCACTCAAACTTATTTAATAATGAAAGAACTTCTATCCTCCCTCTCCTCTCTTTTTCTCCTTATTTTCCTTTCCCTGCAATACATGTTTACTAATAATTTACTGGTGAATCGATTAGAAGTGTGTATAAACAGATGCTAGATTTCTATTCAGATGTGGTATAGAAGGGGCAGCTGTAACAAAAATTAATTTAATCTGTGACAAAGACTAAACTGTATTTATTTAGCAAAGAGGAGCTGCAGTGAGGAGGCATAGTGTTCCACCAAGACACAGGGAAAGCTGTCTTTTATAGCAAAAGTTCCTACCCAGATTCCAAACTAGGTACATTTTATGTGAATGGGGTGTCCACATTGTGCAGTTCTGATTGGACAGGACAGGTCTCAGTCCATTGGTAGAAACATCACACCCTGGTTTCCCTACAGCTGTTGACAGACAGCGTACAGACGTGGGGCACAGTGTGAGACACTGAGGTCAGTCTGAGGTTCTCCCCAGTAAACAGAGGACATGAGGAGTCCTGGTCAGCAAACGGCCAGAGGGATCTAATCCTACGTAATAAAATAGTAATATGCAAATTGACCACACCTTCGCTATGCCCAAGCCACGCACGCCAAAGCCACACCCACCAGCCAATCAGGGTGAGTATGCAAATTACCCAACAAAGATGGCGGTTAATTTGCATATGCGGAGAGAGGGAGGAGTGAAGACTGAAGACAACTTAGAAGGAAGAGGGAGGAAAAGCGGAAAGCAAGGTGGCTGCCAGAGGGAAAGCCCGGGCGGGGTTGGAGCAGGGTGGAACAGGGCGGAGCGGGGCAGGCGGCAGTGGTGAGCGGGTGCAGGCACGGTGGCCGCAAAGGCGGCGGCAGCGGCAGCGCACGCGGCCGCAAGAGCCGCTTGCAGGATTTTCCTGCAAATGGGCTACTAGTAATGTATAAAATGCGGGCTCTTGGTTGAGCATGGGGAATCCATCTCAGCAGATAAATTCCTTCTCGGCATCCACATCAAATGAATTTTTCTTCCCAAGTCTACATAGCTTTGAGCAAATGCTTTTATCCAGAGCCTTTCCAAGGCGATCATTCTAAATGCTGACCCACATACCTGGACTAGCCTAACACAACCAAGACCTCAATAGAAATTACTTTAAAATTACACTTATTATGACTAGGGTGAAGTCTAGAGATATGCATTTTTAATATCCTCTTTTGACATTTTTGCTCAAGATGCTACATTTACCTACCACTCTCCTCAAAGTTCAGTGAAATATTCCAAATAATACACCAGGGGCAATAAGTAAGTAATAGGACAGAGAGATGAAGGGCACCAGGGATGTTAATGTTACTCAGGGAAGCAGAAAGGGAATAGGAGTTTGCGACAGTGGCGAGAACTCAGCTCACAGGCGTTGAAGGGGTTTGGGTGCTGTGGCCATCCTCACAGGGGATGTTCTGGTTTGACATTGGTGGGCACAGTCAGCCAGAGCAAGAAGCGTGCAGAGGTCAGGAATTAATACATTAGAAGCAGCAGGTTTCCCGTTTCCCATTATACCCCATTAGAGACTCAGGCACCCTGGGGGTCAGCGGCTCTGAGAGGAGAGGCCTGCAGTGGTGCTGTACTCTGCCTGGGAAGAGGCAGCGCTCCTAGTTTCTGCCCAGTAAATGGACTCAGGGTTTGGAACCTTGGGGTGAAAGTGAGATAGGCAGTTCCCCATCCCCTTCATTTTTATGCACCTCCGACAAAGTATTTTATTCAAAACAGTCTTTAACCATGCACAGGCTTATAGTTAGCCCTTCCCCAGCTCTTTCAAATACAAAATCCCAGTCTGCGCAAGAGCAGAGGGAGCTACAGCATCTTCATGTACCATTAGCGCTGCTTTTCATTCATAACTACAGAGAAATATCTAGCAATCCCCACACATTTGAGAAGAACTAATATAACAATAACAAAAAATAAAGGTATGAAGAAATAAAACGCACACATAAGAAATAGAATATGTATCTGAGGGGGGGAAGAGAACTTGAAATAACTATAATTCTGCATTCATTTATTAATTTATTAATAAAAATAAATATTTACCAGGCCCCAACTCTGGGATGGGCACCATTGTTGCAGATAGGATGTACTGCAGTTAGGAGGATGGATAACATCTCCTCCCTCACGGAGATTACATTTTTGTGGGAAAATAGGCACCAAAGAAATTAGCAAATTAAATATAACTTACATAGCAGTTAAATAGTAAAATGATAATTAATCAAGTTAAAGAATTAGAGTTATAAGAAATAAAATTAACGTTGCCACAGAGAACACATTTATTACCAGGAACTCAAAGAAGGCTAGACAACTAGGCTTTTGTGACTCTACAGATAGAACTGGTGAAAAACAGAAACCAGGACAGTCATCCCAGATGCTGTGCCCATATCTCACGTATGCTGTGCACATATCTCACGTATGTTCTTCATTGGACATGCCCAGGAATCACTGCCACGGGGGTTTGCACAGGTCAGAGCAGCTGCCCCGCTGCTGAATCTGGGGAGGCCCACCCTAGTCGCAGCAGGAGGGAGCGTCCAAATTAGTGTGTAAGGTGGGTGCATCGGATGTGAGAGTCTTGCCTTCCTCGTAACCAGGAAAGCTGTGAATGTATGTGGCATTTTCAGTTCTAAAAGGTGAGGCAAACTCTGTCTCATAAACAAGCATTTCTGAATTGTAGGAAAGGGCTTTGGACAGTGGGCCACCAAAACAATGACAAGCCTCCCCCACCGTGGTTCAAAGGGTCAGTCTGCATTTCTGGGCATTTCCCCACCTTCCTCTGCCTTCACTGCCTTCATGTACTCATTTCCAAAAATGACAGAGTCAGACTTAGTTATTGCTGAAGTTCCTTTCATCTTTCACTTTCTAAGATTCACTGATTCAAAGAGAAACACGAGAACAGTTCAAATGTGATGTTCAGAAAGCAGACAGGGCAACCAACATGAGAAAAGAATTTTCTGAGTAAAAAAACTGAATTCAGGGCAGTCTTGTAATTGAAGAATAATGACAGAATATAGACTTATGAGGGAGGGAGTGAGAGAGAGAGAGAGAGAGAGAGAGAGAGAGAGAGAGAGAGATTAATAAAAAAGAGTGTTAGAGAAGCTGACTCATGCATTGATGACACAGTTGAATTCTGCTTGGAAACTTGGTCAGCTGAAAGGACTGGCACAAGAAGATACCTATAAAAATCCCTCAGCCTCACATTCATAGCGGAGTGCGCCAGGGAAATTTATAATGCTGATGGCCTGAGGTGGAAACATCTAAGAATGATAAAAAGGAGTGTCATTCATCCATTCATTCATTCAGCAAACATTCTGTTCCACCTTCTGCATTATTAAGAATGAAATTCATGCTTCCAGCTGACAATCATTCCCAGCCTAGAAACTGATTACTGCAACAGTATGCAAGTGCCAAAAAATCAGTGATACATTATAACATCAGAGAGCAGAGACAGCATACCTTTTATGTGGCTCACACACAAAAAAAATTTCTAAGACATATTGAAGGAAAAATAGGAGCTCATTGGGAAGATAAGGAGATGATTGTTTCAAAAAAAAACATATGATCTGAGGAAAAAAACCACCCTGAGATAATAAAGTGTTTGACTTGATTTGGGAATCCAAGGTGAGTGCAATTGTGATGGTGATTCCATACAGAAAGAAGGGCCAGGAGATGGGACTTTGGCCATGTCACACTGGACTTTGTGTTTCTGGCTGAGGAGTTGGAGCTAAATTCTGGATAACATAGTGGCACAGGAGGGTCTGGGGCGAGGAAGTAACGAAGTCAGAGTTGAGAAAGAATTTGCATATTGGAAGCAATAGGACAATTGAAAGATGATTTTAATAGCAGGGTGAAAGCAATGATAGATCTAAGGCAAGCAGATAGAGATAGAAAAAACATGATGGACTTGAGAAAGCTGGAAGATCAGTTAGGAGGATGCAGGTAAGTATAACCCTGAGTGGTTTTCCCAAGCCTTAATTCCAAACTATTTTCAATCAAAAAAGCAGGAAAAGAAAAAAAAAAGTGTGTGTGTGTTTGTGTGTGCACACATTTATATACACACTAGGGGCCCAGTGCATGAATTTGTGCACCTTGAAAGAAACTGTGGGCTGTGAGGCTGTGGTGGGAACAGGGGCAGTTCTCAGCCCATCCTCCGTGCCCTCGCCCAGCCCCTCCTGCTGCGGCCCCGGGTCCCCTGTCTGCCGGCATCCCCACTCCTGCCACCGCCGCTCCCATGTGCTAAAGGTGCCGGCCCTGCTTGTACCCGCTGCCTGTGCAGAGCGATTGAGGCCGGCGACAGCAGTGGATGAAGCGGCGGTTCCAGTGTCGGCAGCAGGTGCGAGCGGTAGTACTGGCACCGGCAATAGTGCAAGAGCCTGGCGGGACCACAGTGCGCCGGAGAAAGAATTTTCATTAACTACCAGAGGCTCGCCCTTGGTCTGGCGGACCCTTCTCACCTGCTCCACCATCCCACCAGGGCCAATGCGCACCATGCTTTGCAGCCTGCTGTCGATGCCTGCCATGTTCCATGTGCACCCCCTGGTGGTCAGCACATGTCATAGCAACTGGTTGTTTGGTTGTTCTGCTGTTCAGTCTATTTGCATATTAGGGTTTTATATAGATAGATAGATACAGTTTGTACACACTGTATGCAGAAATCTAAGACACTTTATTATCACATCAGTTTTGTGTTTTGTTTTTGGTGATGAATACTTTGATAACCACATTTCCTAAAAGTAGCATTTTTTATAAGTCTAATCAATGTATTCACGAAGCACATATTTTATGGTAAAGATTAAGTTTTTCTTGCATTGTTGAAAACAAATAACAAATAACATTTGATATACTAAAGTTGCAGGTTTGATCTCCAGTCAGGCTACCAGTGAATTCATAAACAAGTAGAACAGCAGATCCATATTTCTCTCTCTCTCTGTCTCTCTCTCTTTTTATTTCTTGAATCAGTAAATATCTTACTAATAAAAGAGAAATATGTAAATTGATTGTCACTTTGTGACACCCACAGCCAATCAGGAGTGAATATGCAAATTAACCTGACAAAGATGGTGGCGGCTGGCCACCCCAGCCACTCCAGGCCTCTGGGCAGTGCGCCTCCTCAGGGCCTCCCTGCCACGGTCCACACCTGTCAACCGTCCTTGCAGCCTCCCTGTGGCCCAGCCCCCAGCCTCAGAGGCAACCCTCTGGTGCCTGAGGTTGTAGCTCCCGGTGTCTGGCATCTCCCTCTACCCCACCCCTGCCCCGCTGCTCTGGTAAACAAAACCCTAGTGTTGGAGCAGCCCCACGGGTGCCGACATGTGGGAGCTCGCTCGGTGCACAGTTAGTGTACCCTGGGAGCCCCGGGCCAGACAAGGGGCGATGGTGGCGGCCGTGGCAGCAGTGGCAGGTGGCTCAGCTTTGTTTTGAATAGATGAAAGAGGCCACCTACATAGTAACCCAAATTATCAGATCTCCCTCCTCCCTATATCGCCAAATCAAGAGGGTATAGGTGATGGGCGTGGAGGGAGGGTGGGCAGGAGGCAGAGGTCGGAGGAGGAAGAGGATGAGGAAGGAGACCAGTTGCATCCCACTTTAACACTGGGAAAGTGAAACTCTCCAGTCCTCCCCACCTGCCTCACTCCTAGCACCTCTTCCCCTCCGCGCCTCCCTGGGAGTGCCAGCGCTGCACAGAGGAACTCTCTGGAGAAGGAGGGTGAGGAGGAATCGGTGCTGGAGTGTGCAGGGCTTGCCACCGCTGCCACCACTGCACAGGCTGCCGGAGTGAGCCCGAGGCGTGCCAGCAGCCAGGAGAAGGAAGGCCTATTCTTGCACGAATCTTCGTGGATCGGGCTTATAATATATATATATAATTAAAAGTAATATTTAGCTCCCCAGGAAGAGAAATGTGACTTTCAGCTGTGAGGAACAAGTGTAATTAAATTGGAATGAGTCTGATTTGGGCTAGAGATGGTAAGATGATACCAACTAATTAAGCAGACCATGCAAACAGGGAATGAGTTAGAATATTAAAAAGGTAAAACTAATTACTCCCCTCTCAAAGAATCTCTGATTGGATTTGGATGTTAGTAGAGAGATTGAGAGATAGTCGGTTTAAGAGATCACCTGAAGACAGAATGAGGTTAGATTAGACGAGCAGACTGGGCTGTATGGGAGAGGAGAGTGGCTGTGAGTGGCTGGAAGGCAATGGAGGAAGAGTCAGGAACTGGAGTGTTGGGAAGGTTTCTAGGAGCAGGGGAGATAGAAGAGATACTTTTGGATAGTTGCCCTGAGAGACAACAGAGAGACAAAACAGAAACATCATTTCAGGCCGCAGGATGATCCTGTATGAGGACAGGTGGGCACACAGTGGCTAGGCATGTTCACAGCACTGTACGTGGCATGTTGGAAGGATGCGTGTGTGCGCATGCATGTGTGGACATGTGGAAATTTAATGGGTGGAGAGGGCATGACTAAGAGAAAAGCAGCAGCGAATTTTAGAGAATCTTACATAAATACCACAATCTGGGCTTTATCTGATAATGTATGATAATGTAGTGTCATTAAGATCTCTGACAAGATTTGCAGTTTGAAAGATCTCTCCTGCCATATATATATGTGTATGTGTGTGTGTGTGTGTGTGTGTGTGTGTGTGTGTGTGTGTGTATATATATATATATATATATATCATACCTAATAAAATGGTAATATGCAAATTACCATCACTCCGCTACGCCCACGTTTGGGCCAGCTGGAGGCGCGGGGGGCGGGACTCAGGGTGGCCGATTGGCTGGCGGTAGGAGCGGGGGGCGGGGACTCGCGAGTCCCCGTCCCCTGCTCCTACCGCTGGCTTAAACAGCCGGCGCTGCTTAGGCCGGCGCTGAGGAAGACGCTGGTGGCGGAACTCGGGGTGGCCGATTGCGTGGCTGCTGGCACCAGTTTTCCGCCAGCAGCAGTTTTCCTCTGGCCACCCGCCCGATCGGAGCGCCTCCCGATCGGAGTTCCTCTCGGGGTGGCCGATCGTGCTGGCGGGAGGCGCTCTGATCGGTGGGTGGCCAGAGGAAAACTGCTGCTGGCAGATAACTGGTGCCGGCAGCCAGGTGAAGGAAAAGTCTATTGCACGAAACTTCGTGCAACGGGCTCCTAGTATATATATATATATATATATATATATATATATATATATATATATATATATTTCTTTTTTTTTAGAGACCTGGTGCATGAATTTGTGCATGGGTGGAGTCTGGCCAGCCTGGCCAGGGGTAGGGGACATGGGCGGTTGGCCAGCCTGCCTGCTGGTCGAACTCCTGGTTGAGGGGACAATTTACATATTAGCCTTTTATTATATAAGATATACACTGAGTGGCCAGATTATTATGTGTTCAGAGATCACTGAGTGGCCAGATTATTATGTGTTCAGAGTAATCTGACCACTCAGTGTATATTGTAAGAGCACAGAAATCTTCTTCTCCTTCCTCAAATAAAAACAACAACAACATTTTGTAACCTCTTCTCTCTAACATTTATACCACAAAATTTGTTGACTAAATATTTGAGGACTTCCTGATCATGTTTGAGAATCACCTCACTTGCTCTTATTTTTCTTTCCAAATAGTATCTATTTTCTTCTTCCTGTAACTTCCCAATACTTAAATAAGTGACCAATGTCCATGGCTTTTTCATAAGTTTTCTTAAGCGTAAGTCATCTACATACCAGAATACTGTAAAAAAACCCACTATCCAAATCCCATGCCAAATTACACATCCTGACTTTCACCCACAATGGCCATTCTCCTAAACATGCTTCATGCCATCCTGTGTGGCAGATTGCATTTTCTGAAAAGAGCCACATCAATATGAGCACCTCCAAGCTCCTTGAGCACCTTGTCAATGTCGACCTGGCGATGTTCTACGTCCTCTCCACTGGGCAGGCCTGTGACTGCTCTGACCAATAGAATATAGAGAAGTCGTGCCCTGTGGCTTCCATGCCAGGGCATGGGAGAACGCCGCTTCTTGGCTCTCTGTTGGTGCACCTGCGCTTGGAGCCCATCCCACGCTGTGAGGAGGCCAGGCCACAGGGGAAGGCTGAGTGTGTTGTTCCAGACCCCAGGTCAGTGACAGTCCTAGCGGTCAGCCAGGTTCAGTCACCAGACAGGAGTGAATAGCCCCTGTTTTAGCTGCCGAGTCCCCCTAGGCTTTCTTTTACCCAGTGGAGACCCCAAACATGGTAAAGCAGAGACACTTATCCCCACCACGTGTTTTCTAAATTCCTCACTTGTGGAGTCTGTAAACGGAATAAACACCTGCTATCACTGTTTTCAGGTCAAGGGCTGAAACCTTCAGGTCTCCAGCCTTTCCCTCCAGTTCTTTTAGGCTCTGGCTGCCCTTCCTGCCCCGGACTGGTCCCGAAACTTTCCTCCCAAACCTCTCCTTTCAGCCCACACTGTCCTCGTACAGAGCGAAAGTTCCTGCTGATTGTCCTCAGCCTCTGTTTCAGCACCGCAGCTCCTTGGGAGCAAGATGCCTAAGGATGAATATTCAGGCCCACTCTTATTCGCGGGATTCTGCAATTGCCTCCCTAAATCTGGGACATAGTCACCTCACCTACCTCACCTAGCCATGGCCTTCAATCTATCTAGATATGTTTCCCTGGTAAAACCCAAGCCCAGTGTCCATAATCCTATTAATAAAAGGCTAATATGCAAATAGACTAGTTGGGGGGGTGGGGCCGGCGAGCAGGGGGCTCCAGACCAGCCAAGGCAAGTGCGGGTGGGCAGAGGGAAAGAACGGCAATAGGGGAGGCGGCAACCAGTGGCAGCGGAGGGGCAAATGGGGGCGGGAGGGTGTCACTGTCCCCTGATAGGCCTGTCCAGTCGCCTCCCATAGAGGGAGGCCAGGTGGCAGCAGCAGCAGGGTGAAGGGGGCGGCACCATCCCCTGATCGCCCGTCAGGTCACCTCCCACAGATCACCTAAGCCGTCAGTGGGACATCCCCTGAGAATTCCCAGACTGTGAGAGGGCACAGGCTGGGCTGAGGGATGCCCCCAACAGTGCACAAATTTTTGTGCACCAGGATTCTAGTCTTATATAATAAGAGGCTAATATGCAAATAGACCGAATGATGGAAGAACCAAAGAACCAGTCACAATGATGTGTGCTGACCATCAGGGGGCGTGCAGAACATGGCAGGTGTCAGCCGCGGCAGGATGACGGAGCAGGTGAGCGGGGGCACCAGACCAAGGCAGGGCACTGGTCACTGTTATCAGGGCGAGCCTCTGATGGTTACTGAAAATTCTTTGCTCCCACATGCTGTGGTCCCACCTGGTGCTCACACCCGCTGCTGGCACCAGAGCCACCGCTCACAACCACTACCAGTGCCCAGTACCAGCCCCTGATTTCCCCCTTGGGGGAAGGGGTGCTGGCTGCTGGCCCCAATCTCCCCTCAGGGTTTCTCCACCTCCCCCTGTTCCTGAGGGGTGATCAGGGCTGCCAGCCGCTTCTTGAACCCGCTGCCAGTAACAGCTCCACTCGCACTCGCTGCCAGCGTCAGCCTTGCTCACACCCACAGCTGGCACCGCTGCTCACACCTGCTGCCAGCGCCTGGCACCAGTCCTGATCTCTCTGTGCCGTCAGTGGGTGCGAGCGGCAGCTGCTGGCCCTGATTGCCCCAGAGAGCTTCTCTACCTCCCCCTGCTCCTGAAGGGCGATCAGGGAAGCAGCTGCCACTTGCACCTGCTGATGGCACTGGCCCTGCTCACACCTGCTGATGGCGCCGGCCCCAATTGCTCTGTGTTGTCAGCGGGTGCGAGCAGGGCCAGTGCTGTCAGCGCGTAGGAGCAGAGATGGCGGGAACAGGGCTGCCAGCAGACAGGGGACTGGGGGCAGTGGTGGGAGGGGCCAGGCAGAGGGTGGAGGATGGTTTGAGACCTGCTCCTGTGCTCATCGCAGCCTCACAGCACAAAGTTCCTTTCAAGGTGCACAAATTAGTGCACTGGGCCCCTATATTCTTGATTAAATGAACAGACTCATGAGTTAGACTTTCTGGGTTTGAATCCCAAATGATGCCATTTTGGGAATTTATGTTAGCCCTAAGTACCTTAGTTTTTCCATCTATTTGTTATTATTAAACATTGCTAAATACTATAATATTAAAGAAAAATCTAAGCATAAGGATTTGTAAACAAACAAACAAACAAACAAACAAACAAACAAACAAAATAACAACCAAATGATTTTTAATTTAAAAAAAGAATTGTTGCCTTGGCTGGTGTGGCTCAGTTGGTTGCAGCATTGCCCTGTACACCAAAGGCTCACAGGCTCGATTCAGATCAGGGCACATAACTGGGTTGCAGGTTTGATCACTGGTTGGGGTCCATATAAGGATGCAACCAATCTATGTCTCTCTCCCATTGATCTCTCTCTCTCTCTCTCCTTTCCCTTTTCTCTAAAATCAATAAAACATATCCTTGGGTGAGAATAAAAAAAATTGGTTATACGGAAATCTTAGATGTCCAGAGTAATTCCACTCCCACTCCACGTTCTAAATAATATGGAAATTACTGATAATCTTAGGCTAAATTAGTTTACTTATTTTCCTCCAGAAAATAAGATTTTCTTTTCTAGGGTATGTTGTATAAAGGCATATTGTTCTGATAGTCTATAGATTAATATGACTAGGCCACATAATCATAGAATCATTTAAAAAAATACAAGAGGGCATGGCCTGATTTTCTGACCAGTGTTTACATAAAACTGTTTATTAATAAAATGACTTACAATTATTATATGCAATAAATTAAGTTTTATGTTAATTTATTCCAACATTTCATAAGATTCAACAACTTTCCTCTTTAACATCCAGTTTAGTTCTAAATTATGAACAAATGATGCTGAATTTATTAATGTCTTTTTGCATTTTCTAGGCATCTTGAAACATTACAAAATTCTGTATCATGAGCAATATGGAATTTTGATATTATAGTCAAGATCAGTAATCAAAGAAGACCATCCAGAAGTCAATTTTAATTTCGTCTAGTGAACAATAGAGAAACATCAATTTAAAGGTAAATTTGGTAAGTAATTTGTCAATAATTGAAAACATTTTAAAAGGATGTTGGGAAAAGAAACTTCTGTTGTGGAAGATTCTCATTGTGATTTGTCAAAGAAGAGAAAATTAATAATTTTGCAGAGATTTCTAAGAAAAAAACCCTAACGTTTTTCAAGAGAATTTTTCTTTTCTGTAAGTATTGGACACTTTGTAATTAAGTCTATGTAACCAAATATATTGATAAATTTTATATAAACCTTCCCGAGGGAATTGGATGAGGGACAAATGACTGAGTATCTTAAAAGTTTGTGCCTGACACATTCCTTAAGCCACTGTTATTTGTATATAGAATGTCCCTAATTTGAAAAGTAATAAAAATATAGCATGGAAAGTCTATTGGGGTATCTACTTTCTTTTTGTAAAATATATTTTTATTGATTTCAGAGAGGAAGCTAGAGGGAGACAGAAAGAGAGTAATTGATTGGCTGTCTTTTACACACCCCCTACTGGGAATCAAGTCCACAATCCTGGCATGTGCTTTTGATCAGAATCAAACCCAGGACCCTTCAGTCCACATGCCTAAGCTCTATTCACTGAGCCAAACCAGCTAGGGCTGGGGTATCTACTTTCCAGTTTTAGAAATAACTTCAGATACTCATCATCATCTATAATATTTAATATCAATGATTGGACCTATTAACTAAAATAAAAGTTAACTGTATTTTCTCCAAAAACATAATGCATTTATGATAAAGAAGATGCAAATTGTTAGAGATCAATGAAGAAATATCCAAAAATGTTTGAACTCTATTAGTTAATTAGAAACCATGGATTTAACTTGGCTTATATTTGAAGGATTGATAAATAGCCAACAGCCAAAATCTAAAGTAAGATGATAAATAAAAGCTTACTCAGCCAAGAGGCTTTCCTGTGAAGTGCCATGGGCATGAAAGTTAGTTGCATTTAATTTGTCATTGTTATTAATGATTTGGAGCAGAGATAAACAACAGATAAATTAAATGAGCAGGCAGTTGAAGGTTGGAAAGAGTTGTATGCCTGCACAATATAATCATGGAAATCCTCAACACACACAAGAGATGACAAAGCACTGTTTGAACCAGAAAACAACAAAACACACACAAAAACAAATAAGATACTTAGAATAATGAAAACATAAGTTAAAATAATTTACTTGAATGGCTTAGCATAAATCATTCATGTGTGTCATGTGTTCAGGCAGGCAGGGATCTCTTGGTACTCTATTTACTACTCCTTTATTGTACTTCATCTAATGGTCATGTCATATTCATGTATCCATCTTCCTTGTAAATATTTATTTAAATGGAAATATATAGATTGTTAGTGTACATTCTACTATAAATAGTATAGAAACTAAAGTAAAAATGACAGGGACTTAGCAAGAATTCAACTTCTTGGTGACTTTTTTCTCGACCCTACCAGTGTAGAAAGTGTCAGAGGTAGCGTTGTGCCTCTTGT
This sequence comes from Cnephaeus nilssonii, assembly GCF_951640355.1. Lineage (NCBI taxonomy): Eukaryota > Metazoa > Chordata > Mammalia > Chiroptera > Vespertilionidae > Cnephaeus > Cnephaeus nilssonii. The sequence continues at coordinate 88,711,904 of NC_137081.1, forward strand.
GGACAGGAAGGGTCACTAAAATGTCTACTGAAATATACCACAGCTGCTCTCTCTCTATAGAGACTATGTTTATTTAGTTCTATATTTTTGACTAAATATATTGAGATTTATTGTGTATGCATTTATGGTCACTTCCCAGGAATTCAAAATTTTACAATGCTGTGGACTCATTTCAGAAATGCCTTCTATATGATCTTAACTTTCAACTCTTTGGTTTATACAATCATTTTCATGATTTCACAAACTGTGAATGGTAAAGGAGAAAACAGAATAAGAAAAGAAAACATGTAGGGAATATGTGAAGAAAAAAAGATTCTTCAAAATAGAGATTGGCCTTTACCTCAGTACACATATGGCTGATTGCTCTCTCTGTGGAAGAAAGAGCTGAGCGGGGGCTAGAGTTACCAATCAATTTAAGAGAGACGATTTATTGACTCCAACTGTAATAGACTTCAAAAAGGTATATAACAAATAACAAAATACTAGAAAGAAATTCAAGAGGCTGTCGAGTTGGTCATAGATCCACCAAATTATGTTAGCTCAGGCTATAGTAATCAAGTTAAAACATTCTTGAAACAGTTACAGCCAAGTATCGAATCATGGGCTCTCAGAATGGAAAGTGAGATTAGGTCATCTATATTAACCTTCTAAATAGATGCATAAATTCCATATAAATGGTCATGTAGCTCTTTATTGCACACTTTCAAAGATGGGAATTCACTGTGTCACCAGGCAGTTCATTCCATTTCAGGACAACTTTAATTATCTAAAAGTCCTTTCTTCCATTAAGCTCAAATCTAGTTCCTAATAATTTCTACTTATAAGTCTTAGTCCTTTTTTCTGTGGCTACAAAATAGTATCCCAACTATTCCTTCTAATTCATTCTACTAAATATTTGAAAAGATGTCAACTTAAGTTTTTGCCACTGGCTGAACCCATTTTTTTTCAACTTTTCTCTTGATATGCCCTCAACTACATTCTCATCACTTGCTGAGACTCTCCCAATCTTTTCATCTCCAGTTTACTCTGGTTATTTTAAAGAGTTTTACCCCCAGTATTTAATGTATTAGTGCTCTAATATCGATACAGTTAGCATGAAACAGAGTTGTACACTCACTATCTGTTGCTGAGCACTGTATTTATTCCGCTGCAAAGAAAACAGTAGATGGTTCTAGCTTTCAAGAACCACTGTTGACTCAGGATGCCTGCTTATTGATGATTGCTTTCCTACATGAGAAAACTTCTACTCCCCTCTCCTCTCAAATTACTTTTGTTTCATTCAGATATCATTGGTGCCTTAAAAGTCTTTAATAAGAAATGGAATTTATTATCCTATAGTTTCTTGTTGGGGGGAATACAATGATTTAAAATAAAATATTAAAGGCATAGATACTTATTAGCTTAATGGCAAGTGAATGAAGAAACTAATAAAGTGTGATTTTGTAAAAGGAAAAAATGGGGGCTAGCGAATAAACATCTGTAACAACAAAAAACATACTTTCCTAACTTACATGTTTTTCCTAAAATCATTCCTAAGAAATGTGTAATGAAATAGAAATGTTATCTTTGAAGATAAGAAGACCTGGCCATGAATTTATGCTCATTCACCTGCTTGTTATCTGAACTTAAAGTAATTAAAATTTATCTAATACTTAATTTCCTCCTTTATAAAATCAAGGTAATTCTAACATTTACTTCAGAGATTTAAAATGAGAATTAGATAAAATTATATACTAAATTAGTGAGCACATTTATGTACAATAACTTCCTCTCTAATAACTGAGATATTACTCATGAACATTTTTAAGTCTACAGATAATTCATTAATAACTCTGGTTCTCTTCACTCAAGCCCTGGTTAGGGAATAAATGGATATCTATGAACTGTTATTTGAAGGGGGAAAAAAGTAGTTTTGCCTGCAAGCGTCCCCTCTTGCTCACTGTCATTGTGTCTTGATACTTTCTGAGTAATTTCTCAAGTCTCTTTTCTCTGTGAGAGCCGAATGACCAGAAAGTGTAGAAAAAATTGAAAGAAGTTAGACAATGCTAAGGTGAGAGTATGAATCACCCAGGGAAGGTCAGCTCAGAAAGGATGCTTTTGTATGCTTTCTGAAATGGGAGAGCTACAGAGCAAGTGAGATGGTAGTAAAGAGTAAGGGAATAATTTCCTTTCCTTTAGGAAATCCCCAGAAATACCTGGAATATTTATCTACTAGTGTGAACTAAACTCATACCTAATTGACAGGAAAGGATCTTCCCACACTCAAAATAAAAAAAAGAGAGAACTGACTCAAAGAAGAATGAAGACCTTTTTTGAGAAAGATTTATTATTATTATTATTTTAATATTTATTGTTGAAAGTATTACATAGGTCCTCCTTTTTCCCTCATTAACCTCTTCTAGCCCACTGCCATCCTCCCCTCCACAGGCCCTCCCCACCCCACTGTCTGTGTCCACAGGTTATGCATATATGCATTCAAATTCATTGCTTGATCTCTTCCCACCACCCGCCCCTGCCTTCCCTCTGAGGTTCAACAGTCTGTTCATGCTTCTATGACTATGGGTCTATTTTTGATCAGCAATTTATTTGGTTCAGTAGATTCTATATATGAGTGAGATCATGTGATACTTATCTTTCTCTGACTGGCTTATTTTGCTCAGTATAATATTCTCTAGGTCCATCCATGCTGTTGCAAATGGTGAAAGTTCTTTTTTTTTTATTGCTTCTTAGTATTTCATTGTGTAAATGTACCATAGCTTTTTTATCCACTCATCTACTGATGGGCACTTAGGCTGTTTCCAAGTCTTAGCTACTGTAAATTGTGCTGCTATGAACATAGGGCTGCATATATTCTTTCTGATTGGTGTTTCTGTTTTCTTAGGATATATTCCTATAAGTGGGATCACTGAGTCCAATGGGAGTTCCATTTTTATTTTTTGAGGAAACTCCATTCTGTTTTCCACTGTGGCTGCACCAGTCTGCATTCCCATCAGCAGTGCATGAGGGTTCCCTTTTATCCACAACCTCACCAACACTTGTCCTTTGTTGATTTGTTATGACTGTCATTCTGATAGGTATGAGGTGATATCTCATTGTCGTTTTGATTTACATCTCTCAGATGATTAGTGACTTTGAACATTTTTTCATATGTTTCTTGACTTTCTGTATGTCCACTTTAGAGAAGTGTCTATTTAGGTCCTTTGCTCATTTTTAAATTGGATTTTTTCTTCCTTTTTTTTTTTTTTAAAGTTGTATGAGTTTCCTATATATTTTTGAGATTAACCCTTTATCAGATGTATCATTGGCAGATATGTTCTCCCATGTAGTGGGCTCTCCTGTTATTTTGATGATGGTTTCTTGTGCTGTGAAAGCTTTTTTTTTCCCCCATGTAATTTCCATTTATTAATTTTCTCCTTAGTTTCCCTTGTCCTAGGAGATGTATCAGTAAACATATTGCTATGAGAGATGTCTGAGATTTTGGTGCCTATGGTTTCTTCTAGAACTTTTATGGTTTTACATCTCACATTTAAGTCTTTAATCCATTTTGAGTTTATTTTTGTGTATGGTGTAAGTTGGTGGTTTAGTTTCATTTTTTTGCATGTACCTATCAATTTTCCCAACACCATTTATTGAAGAGACTGTCTCTGTTCCAATGTATGCTCTTGCCTCCTTTGTCAAATATTAATTGAGCAGAGTGGCTTGGGTTGATTTCTGGGTTCTCTGTTCTGTTCTAATGATCTATATGCTTGTTCTTGTGCCAGTACCAGGCTGTTTTCAGTAAGTATAACTTGATATCTGGTAGTAAGTATAACTTGATAACTGGTATTGTGATTCCTCCAACTTTTTCTTCTAGAAAGATTTTTTTTTAATTACCAGGAGAAAAACAAGAGTCAGGACTGAGGAGGCATGTCAGGGCATTTGGCAGAATAAGGAAATCCGCTAAGAGTCATGGGGATAAGGGATGAGCCAGGAAGCAGAAGTTAGAGTGAAATAAAGGGTTCAGGGCAGCAGTGCTAGACTTCATTGCCAATGAAGACAGACTCGTGCTAAGGGAAGTGAGATTCTCCAAGGGTCCAGACAGATAAAAGAAAACAAATATTATTTTAAATATACCCCATGTTGGCCATGACCAAAGCAATGTGCTAGTTCAAGCTCTTACATCTTCTTATCAAAACACATTTTTGTCATGACCTAGAAATACTTGAAATATAATCACCTGTGTGGCTGGGCTAAATGCTACAGCATAATTATCACAGGCATGATAACCATTAATAATGAAGTTGTTAGTTACATCTGAGCTCATAAAACAGAAGGGTAGTAGTGATTAGTGAATCAGTGCCTGAAGCAGCCACAACTGTGTGTGGTCTTTTGTTTGTTTAGTTTTAATTCGGACTATAGATAACAGTGATCCCTGTTTAGTTGTCCTGCTTTAGAGAAACTCAGTTTAGTTTCAATGTTGGATTTTTTTTCTACAAATAGATATGATGATTATATTTTTGGCTGCTAAACTCAGGTTCATTTACCCATAAATGAAGTAGAAAAGAAAATATCCTTTTGGGAATGAGGAGAATTTAAATATATAGATTTATATTGGGCCTCTACTGTGTGTGTGTGTGTGTGTGTGTGTGTGTGTGTGTGTGTGTGTGTGTATACTAGAGGCCTGGTGCACGAAATTTGTCGAAATTTGTGCACGGGGTTGGGGGTGTTCCTCAGCCCGGCCTGCACCCTCTCCAATCTGGGACCCCTTGAAGGATGTCCTTCTGCTGGTTTATAGGGATTGGGCCTAAACCAGCAGTCGGACATCCCTCTCACAATCCGGGACTGCTGGCTCCAGCTGCTCACCTGCCTGCCTGTTGGCCTGCTCGCCCCTAACCACTCTGCCTGCCGGCCTGCTCGCCCCAAATGCCCCCCCTGCCAGCCTGATCATCCCCAACTGCCACCCATGCTGTCCTGCTCGCCCCCAACTGACCCCCTGCAGGCCTGTTTACTCCAAACTGCCCCTCCTCTGTCCTGATCACCTCCAACTGACCCCCACTGACGGCCTGCTCACCCCCAAGTGGCCTCCCTGCTGGTCTGCTTACTCCCAGTGGCCCCTGCCATCCCATCCTGATCTGATCACCCTGCAGCGACCCAAGGTCCCAGCCCCTCCTTTTTTTCTTTTTCCTTTTTTTTTTTTTTTTCAGTGCCTCCTTGAGTGGAGGCCAGGGCTGGCTGGAAGCAAGTATCTAGGATTTATTTATCTTCTATAATTGAAACTTTGTAGCCTTGAGCAGAGGCCAGGGCCGGCCAGTGCGGGCGGGAAGCTTGGCTTTCTCCATTGCCGGGGCAACCCAAGCCTCCTGCTTGCTCCAGCTCTGTGGCCAGCTGCCATCTTGGTTGGGTTAATTTGCATACTCACTCCTAATTGGCTGGTGGGCATGGCTTGGCATAGCAGAGTGATAGTTAATTTGCATGTTTCTCTTTTATTAGTATGGATATATATATATATATATAATATATATATATATATATATATATATTTAAAGTACAAAGCAAGTCCATTACCTTAATCATGATTTGAGTAAATCAGATTTATTAAGGACTCTTTTTGCTCTAAATAATGAGTCATTTCAGTTAGGTCTTTAAAAATATCAGCTGTGAGTTATGAGTCTTTCATCAAGAGCCTTTGTTTCAGATTTGTAGGGCAGCATAAAACGAATGACTTCATTGTGTTCATGTACATGCCTATACACACACACACACACACACACACACACATTCACTCACATACACACACACACACACACACACACACACACACACACACACACACACATACTGTGTAGCAGAGTGGAATGAGATCATGCTGCAGGATCAGCCTAATCCAGATTCAATCCAAAGCCTTTGAATTCACTAGCTGTGTGACCTTGGGTGATGCATTTAATGTCTCTAATCCTCAGTTTCCTTGCCTGCAAAACTTGTATACTTCTATTGTACCACTTTGAATAATACTGGCACCTTCTATAGCAAGTAGAGGTATTTATCATATAGTGCCAAATATCATCATGATCCATTAAGTCTCTATCATACAGTGGCCAATATTATCACCCATACGTCTGTATCATATGGTGGCCAATATCACCATCTATAAGTATAAATAATTTAGCATAGTGCTCCTTAAATAAATACTATTTAACAAGTAGTGTCTAGTAAGTAGCTATTAATATTTTATCTTTGTATCAGGTATAGACTGTCAGATGGAATACCATATATATAGCTGACATTGAATAAATGGTAGCTACATGGTTTAATATGGATAAACTAAGGACTATTCTTACTCAAATAGAGCTGTTGAGTGAGATCTAGATCAGGACAACATGCACAGGAGGTTTTTAGTAAATGGTGCTGATAACAGGGGTGATTTATATTACATGTAAAGCTGCTAGTACAAAGCTAAACCCACAATAGTTGCCTTGTAAATGATAGCTAGTATGTTCTCCCTAACCAGTATCAGACCTAATAACTTTACCCATTGCCTCAATTGATTCCCATACCAATACTGGATATTTATGCTTCTTAAGTGGATAAAGTTTAGGAGGCCAGCTTTCATATCAATAATCCCCTGGTATTTTGTTTTGTTTTCTTTTTACAAGGAGTTTAAGCCCTTATTGATACAAGGCTTATCCAAAACAAACAACATGAGTCTGTCAAGGAAAGAGTCAGGTGAACAGAAAGAGATGTTTGTGTCAGAAGCACTGTAAATATGGGCCAATGGGCGGTTGGATGTAGATGCTGTGCAGTTCACATGAAAATTCCATACATCACTCTCTCAGCGCATGGCATTTTGAAGCCAACAATCCCTAAACAAGCTTACTGCAAAGTGCAGACTGCAGGAAATAAATGTGAAGGGGTTATTTCTGTCAAGGATTTCCCCCTCTGTGCACAATTCCAAGAACTAGCTCCACAATATCTCAATCTAAAAAGGTGTCTTGGCATTAGCCAGCTTTCAACAGTTTGCTTCTAAGAAAAATTATGAACATAGACAACTGAGAGGAAAGCAAGCTAATTAAAAAGGATTTTATTGTTATTTTGTTGGTTTTTTGTGATTGGTCATTGCTTGTACTCACTAAAGCTTGTAATTGGGTTGAGATTTTGAGAGTTGGACAGATTAACCAAAGATTCACTCTGAAAACACACATATATACTTCAAAAAAAAATAAAAAAATATATAAATTTTCATGTACTGTTTGACACAAGCTTAAGAGTAAATCATATTCCATGTGCCATAAATTTAAAAATCCTCAAGCTGTGTGACTACTGGAAATCAAGCATAAGGTCTCATAAAGAAAAGTATTCCTACTTCTCTCTTCTGAATATTTTTGTTGATTTATGCTTATCATCTCTACACAGGAGAGCTTTAATATGTTTGATGTTGGAAATTATCCTCAGACTTGTGAGAAGGATGTGAACAAGGATCATGATTAAGCAAGGCACGGTACTTATGATGGATTTTCAGAGACTTTGCCCTCAAATTTTCTACCACTGCTTTGATGAAATCTGAGATTCTGTTGTTAAATTCCAGTCTTAAGTCATAAACGCACTGACTTAAGTTTATTCAATACAAATGACTATCAACCAACTCTCCTGAAAATGACTTCAGGTCAAAGAAAAAAAAGGAGAACAGATGGTGAAGATACAAAAGGAATTCCATTGAGATAATCAAAGTGATTATGAGGATTAAAGACAAACTTTGATATTGTTTGGCAGCAAGAAATGTACCATAACTAAATGTTAAGAGCTAGCATATGTGTATAAAAACATGAAGAAATCTAAGCATTACTATTATAAATTTGTGGGTAAAGACCTTTATCTGGATTATTAGTGAAAACAAATTACCCAGGCTGACCTGACTTTATTAAAACAACTAGAGGCCCAGTGCATGGAATTTATGCATGGAGGGGCTTCCTTCAGCCCAGCCTGCATCCTCTCCAATCTGGGATCCATCAGGGGATGTCTGACCAGCAGTCAGACATCCCTCTCAGAATCCAGGACTGCTGGCTCCTAACTGCTCACCTGCCTGCCTACCCAATCGCCCTAACTGCCTCCCTGCCAGCCTGTTCGCACTCAACTGCCCCCCTGCTGGCCTGGTCACCCCCAACTTCCCCACCTGCCAGCCTGGTAGCACCACGCAGCCTGCTGTTCAGTCGTTTGGTCGTCCCTCACTAACCCCCTTGCCAGACTGGTCGCCCCACGCAGCTTGCTGTTCAGTCATTTGCTCGTCCCTCATTAAACCCCTTGCCGGCCTTGTCGCCCCACACAGCCTGCTGTTCGGTTGTTACTGTGATGGCATCCTGGACAATTTGCATATTCCTCTATTATTTGTATAGATGGTGGCACTCAAAAACAGCTCATACTTTGCCCATAGGATCTTGAATTCTAAGATACAAAGTCAGACTTATAACATGAAAAAAAGTCACTCGAGCCATGTTCTTTTCATTAAAAATTTCTGTTTTAATTTTGTGCTTAGACTTTTCTCTGATAATGCTGCATGGACTTCAGAGTATGGAATGTATGGCTTTATGGAAAAACTGTGATTGAGGACAAGGAAAAACAACAACAACAACAACAAACATCTACTTTAGGAATGATGCTGGAAATCAAACTGAAACGCGTGGTTTACCTCTGGGCAGGATGCAGAGGTGGTTTCTTTCCTGGGTCCTTGTCCAAATGGATTTGAAGAATGAAGCCACAGACAAAAGGTGGTATAGGAAAAGGTGGAAATTTATTGGGAAACGAACATAGACTCCCAGGTGGGGAGGGGGCCCCAAAGGGGCAGCCCACTAAGCCCTTTTTTCCTAAGGTTCACTAGTATAAAGGTGGCAGTCCTTTGTTTCTTCTCTGGTTGGTCACCATAGCAGCTTCAAAGTTCAAACCCCAAGTGGGGTCTCCCTTTTTCTCCCCCTTCTGTGGTAGAATCCTCTATTCCCTGTGAAAATCCGTTTTCCTCTTTCTCCCTTTTGTTTTTCTACTCCCTGTGGCTGTCCCCTTATCTCTGTGAATGGGTATCTTCCTCTCTGTTTATGCTGTGGCTTCTTTAGTTCTTTGTGAATGTATGTCTTTTAGCATCTCCCAGCCCCCAAGTTTTGCACTTCTCCCCATGGACCCTCCTTTATTTCTAAAACTCCCTAAACCTGCCTATTTTAGCCCTAAAAATTCCTTTCACTGGGTTCTGGAAACCCAACAGTCATAAAGGCAAAGCTTGTATCCGTCCTTATCCTGGAAAGCCACATCTAAAAAACATTTTGGAATTTACTCTAGATATGTGTGGGGACCTTAAAATTGTCTAATCACAGAGGAAAAATCTTAATTATTTTTAAAGATAGATTAAGTAGAAAATTCCTAGTCCTGCTCAAAGGAGTAGCCTGAAGACAAGTCCTATTCACAATTTTAGTTTTTACATCAATTATTTGTATATGTCAGTGATCTCAGCCTATTCTTTGGCAAACACACCCTCAACTCACTCAATGAGGAATTTTATAGATACTACAGGCCCAGTGCACAAAATTCGTGCACAGGGAGTGTCCCTCAACCTGGCCTTCACCCTTTCCAATCTGGGAACCCTCTCACAATCCAGAACCACTGGCTCCTAACCGCTCACCTGCCTGCTTGCCTGATCACCCTAACTGCTCTCCCCTCCTGGCCTGATCCCCCTATCTGCCTAACTGCTCTCCCCTCCTGGCCTGATCCCCTTACTGCCTAACTGCCACCTTCTCCCTTCTCCCTTCTCCCTTCTCCCTTCTCCCTTCTCCCTTCTCCCTTCTCCCTTCTCCCTTCTCCCTTCTCCCTTCTCCCGCAGTACCAGCCTTCTCCCTTCTGCCTTCTCCCACAGCGCCGGCCTTCTCACCTTCTACCTTCTCCTGTCTCGCTGGCCTTCTCAACTTCTCCCTTCTTGCATGGTGCTGTCCTTCTCCCTTCTCCTGCAGTGCCACCTTCTCCCTTCTGCCTTCTCCTGCAGTGCCTTCTCCTGTGGCGCCTTCTCCTGTGACCTCTGCAAAAGGGACCATGTCGCGGGACCAGCCCTCACAGCTGCAGCTGCTGGCCCTTGGCCATTGCAGCTGCTGTGGCTTTGTCTGGAAGGACATCCACCCTAATTAGCACATTACCCTTTTATTAGTATAGATGGAAGAGTGCTGGCAATTAATACTCAGTAAGTTCCTGAAATTCAAGCAAGCCCGAGTATAGTTAAAGATATCTTCAGAACTTGCATCACAGGACTGTAGTGACAAGGGCTATATCTTGGTCCATATGCTCAGATGCAGCTCACCTTTGCAGTGAAGGAGTAATGGACCATAAATCTTGTAAAGAGAAGGATGGATGTTGAATTATGTTCATTTTTGTGATATGAGGTATCATATTCAGGCACTCAGCACCATTCTCTGGCAGTCATGTACTTAACGGGGAAGAACTTCTCATCCCAATTCAAAGGTCACATTTTTGGATAGGAAGGAAACAGGTGTTAGACCATCACCTGATTGTATATAAAAATAAAATAATTAAAATACAGTACTCCTAATTTGCATAAGCCTTCTGTGACCTTCTGGAGCCAATCATACCATTGCCTGTGTAAATGAGGTCCATTCATGGAGACCCAGAAAAGATTTTTCGGGACCCATGCCTGGGTTGATGCTGTTTAGTGATAAGATTTATTGGGGTTGAAATAAATGGCTGCAGCCAAGTTGCCCATGTCTCATTCCCAGCCATAACACTGTGGGAAAAATCCTTGCCTTCATCAGGCCCAGAACAAAGACTGATGTCCACAGATTCTGAGCCACAGACTGAGTTCATGTCAAAGCTTAGACCAGTTCAGCCTTTGTCTCCATCTGGCTAGCGTAGTCTGTGTTCCAAACCACACTGGTCAGGTGCTTCATTGCTATACCCAGGTTTGCACATGGATCCCACATTTGGAACCCTTGTGGCTGTTGGCCACATGGCTGCTAGGGCCACATGGCTGAAAGAACACAGGAAGGAATGGGGTGAGCCTGTGTTACCAAGCCTGAGAGACAGAGCTTTGTTAAGTTTCTATTATAATACTAGGTGCCCACTGCATGAATTTGTGCACCTTGAAAGGAACTGTGGGCCATGAGGCTGCAGTAGACATAGGGGCGGGTCTCAGCCCATCCTCCTCTTCCCTGCTCAGCCTCTCCCGCTACGGCCCCCAGTCCCATCTGCCAGTGGCTCAGCTCCCACCACCACAGATTCCACACCCTGATAGCACCCACCTCGCTCACACCTGCTGAAGGTGCGGAGCAATTTGGGCTGGCACCAGCAGCGGGTGCAAGCAGCAGCTGCTGCCCCAACCGCCCCTCAGCAGCAGGGTGAGGTGAAGAAGCCCCCAGGGGTGATCAGGGCCGGCAGCCACCGCTCGCACCCATTAATGGCACAAAGCAATCAGGGCTGGTGCCAGGTGCCGGCAGTGGGTGCGAGCAGGGCTGACACCGGCAGCAGGTGCCAGCGCCAGGCAGGACTGCAGCATGTGGGAGCAAAGAATTTTCAGTAACCACCAGGGGCTTGTCCCGATGACAGCCACTGATGCTGGACTTGGTCTGGTGCCCTCACTCACCTGCTCCACCATCCCACTATGGCCAATGCCCGCCATGTTCCGCGCACGCCCCCTGGTGGTCAGCGCACATCATCACAACCGGTTGTTTGGTTGTTCAGTTGTTCCGGCTGTTCCATCGTTCAGTCTATTTGCATATTAGCCTTTTATTATATAGGATCTTGGGCTTGGGAAGGACTAGGCTCCCTTTTAAACTAACAAATCATCTTTCCAGTCTTTCAGGGGCTTATGACGGGTCCTCCCCTTAATCAAGCCACTTCCTAGATCTTCCAGGGTTCTCTGTCCCTTATCCAGTCTGATCCTTTTCCCAGGCGAGGCTCTGCCCCTTATGGTTGCCATAATAGTGTCTACTGTGCAAGATTCAAAGTAGAAGCACCTTCCCCAGGGCCATCTTGGCTTTTACTGGCCATGCACCTGGTAGAGGAATTTCTCCTGCTGTTTTAATTTCTCCCTTGGTAAGGACCATTAACCATGATCCTTCCTGCCTATTTGGGACTTTCGAAGGTGAGAGGTGCAGCAGTCCCCTGGAGAGTGTGTGAAACTGTACCTTCCGAATGAATCAGGCTTATTATCAGATTCAGCTCCCTGGTGTATTAGGCTTAATAATGCCCCATTCCCTTTGGATGCTTCCTTTATTAATATCTAGCCAACTACCTTGATAATACCTCTTCATATAACTTAGTTGTTGTGAGAAGAGTTAGCCTGTCTTCTAACTTCTAGACCAACACTGTTTTCATTGTGCATCATCTTCTGAGACACTGAGTCCAAAATTACAGGTTGTTGATAGCATGATTTGCATTCCAGCTTCAGTGTTTTAAACATCCCTCCACTTGATTATTTCTTTTCCTAAATTTTCTTCTCCATTACCTTTTGTCCTCCTAGTTTCTTCTAATTCAACCAATTCTTTAATTTTTTTAAATCCTCACCTGAGTATATGTGTTGTTTTTTTTAAATTTATATTTAGAGAGAGAGGAAGGGAGAGAAACAGAGAAGATGTGAGAGAGAAACATCAATTGTTGGCCTTCCAAATGTGGCTAGATTGAGGATTGCGCCCTGACTGGGAATCAAATACACAACCCTCCAGTGTATGTGACAACACTCCAAGTAACAACCACCTGGCCATGGCTAATTCAACCAATTCTATTAAATTACATACACGTGCCTTTTTGTAGAATTATGTATTTGGTGGCTTTAGGTCCCAGAGTTGGGTAGAGAGAACTAGACATTGGGAACTATTTTATAGACCAGGAGACATTTAAAAATTCAAATTTTAATAGTTATTCATGACATTTAGGCAGCCTCACATGAAAAATGAGTAGCTGATGACTGACACTCATAAAATTTACTATGGAAATCTTAATTAGACTCCAGAAAAATTGAGAATTTTAAAATCCTTTAGGCTTTCTGACTTCTCTCTTCCCTAATCTTTCTAAAACTATCTCTTTTACTCAAAGTTCACCCATAGAAGTAGAAAATAATCCTAAACTAATTCTCACTGAAGTCTTAACTGACAGCTTTATGAAACGCCTTTGGGCAAAGGTATCACCTACTTTATATTAGACTAGAAGCCCGATGCACGAAATTTGTGCAAGAGTAGGCCTTCTTTCCTCCGGCTGCTGGAACCTGCTTCCCTCTGGCACCCGGGACCCACCCGGACTTCCCTCGCAGCCCTGGCTTCACTTGGAAGGTCGTCCAGAAGGACGTCTGGAAGGACAACCAGTCTAATTAGCATATTATGTTTTTATTATTATAGATTATTATAGATACCTCCTTTGTATCTTTATGCCAGGTTTTACTAATGCTTACTTTATACTTTACACAAATAGTATGCCTACTTAATATTACTACTTATTTCTAGAGGCTCAGAAATAAATAAGAAAAATTCTTTGCTCTTAAAAACATTGTAATCTACCATGGTACAAATATATTGAAATAACAAAAATATTAAATGAGTCAATTTAAAAACCAAAAATGTTCTTAAAAATAGAGGAGGGCACACTTTCATTTCTCTTGGGTATGTTCTTCAGTGGAATTGATGAGTTATATTGTAAGTGCATTATTTAAACAATTTCTCAAAGTGACTGCACAATTTCCATGCACATTGCCACAAGTAATGCATCAGGGTACCAGTTTCTTCACATACCACTCAGTACTCTTGATTACAGTCATATTAGTAGATATGAAGTGGTATCTCACAGTTTTGATTACCATTTTCTTAGTAGTTAATGATGTTAAATATATTTTGATGTTCTTATTGGCTACTTATATAGTGTTTTGTAAAATTATTTACTTAAATATTTTACACATTTTTATTTTTGCATTAGAGTTTTTTTATATTCTAGATACTATATCTTTATTTCATATACAATTTTCAAATATTTTCTCTCCTCTGCTGGTTCTCTTTTCATTTTCTTGATGATATCACTAGCAAACCAAAAAAATCTATAGAATGGGGAAAAATTGGCAAGTTATATACCTGGTAAAAGGTTAATATAAAAATACATGAGGAATTTACACAATTCAATAGTAAAAAGAAATTATGAAAAACATTAAAAAGTCCTAAATAGACATTTTTCCAAACAACACATACAAATGGCCAACATGGACATGAGAAGGTGATCAATATTGTCAATCATTAGAGAAATGCAAATCAAAAGTACAATTAGATATAAACTCATACTGGTTGGAGTAGTTATTATTACAAAGACATGAAATAACAAATGCTAGCAGAGATGTGGAGAAAAGGGACACCCTTTGGGGGATGTAAATTTGAAATAGAACTAATCAAGAATTCTATTTCTAGTTATATATCCAAAGGAAATTTAAAAAAGAGATGCATTGAATACATTGTAGTCATGAGAAAAAAGAAAATCTTGCCATTTACAACAGCATGGATGACACAAGAAGACATTGTATTAAGTGAAATGCAGTAGACAGAGAAAAATAAATACTGTATGATATCACTTATATGTAGAAACAAAAAAAGGAAGTTGAATTCATAGAAACAGAAAGATAGAATTGAGGTTACCAGGGTTTTTTAAATGAGGGTGGGGATAGAGAGATGCTGATCAAAGGTAACAGACCTTCAATTACAGGATGAATGAGCTCTGGAGTTCTGATGTACAGCCTAGAGAGTACATTTTAAACATTGTACTGTGTACTTGACATCTATTAAGAGACTAGACTTTAAGCATTCTCATTACCAAAGCGGGGTAGGGGAAACACACAAAGAAAATAAATAAAAAAAAGACTATGTGAGGTGATAAATATGTTAAACTTTTACAAAGCATACATATGTCAAATCATCATGTGCAGTTTATATACATATAATTTTTATCAATTTTACTTCAATAAAGCTGAAAATGTTTTAAAATAAATGAATAAAAATAGCGATATGAACCTGAGCAAGACAGACCTTATTCTTGACTTCACTTGAGTAGCTTTGTTCTTGGAGGATAGTTACAAATAAAAGCAGAAGTGTGTAATGTCAACTTGAATAAAAAGGGTGTTTTGCTAGAAAACAAAGCAGAGAAAGAAGTCAAAAACTTACTGGGAGATGAGGCACTACATTGTGTAAAGTGGTCAGTAAAAACATCCTGATTGAGGAGACATTTATGCAGAAATTTGAATAAAAGTGGATTGATCCTTATCTAAGTGGTGTGTTAGCAGAGGTAACAGTAAGAGCAGAGTCGCTGGAGCCTGAAGAAGCAATTATCCTGTCACACTTGAGAAAGGGCAAGAAAGCTGGTGCAGCTGGGTTGGAATAGGAGTCAGAAGGGAAGACTTACAAATCTGGACAAGGTGGGGTTTTAAATGTCAAGGTAAGGGCTTACTCTTTAATTTAAACGATGGGATAAACCAATGGGAGGTTATGAACTCTGGAGGGATATAATAATGTTTAAGATTAAAAAAATACCGTTCAGGAGTGGAAACAAGGAGAGCCATGGGGAGGCTCCAGAAAAGAGATAATGCTGCTCAGACAGTGGACAGCACTGCGTTCACACATCTGAAGACCTGACCAGATCCATTCATTAGTCAATTTGTGATTTGAAAGATGTCGTGAAACCAAAAATAGCTCACCCTACTTTAGTTTTTTTGTTTGTTTATTTTTCCTGAGCAACTGGGTAAATGGTTTACCTAATAAATGATCCACAGAAAAGGAAGGGAAGAATTCTGTTTGAGGCATGGAAAGTTTGTGTTGTCTCAGTCATGCAAGTAAGGATATGGACCAGGCAGAGAAATATGCCACTTTTTATTGATTCCAATGCTCATTTTTCTTCTACACTTTAACATCTCTGTAAAATAGAAATACATCACACAACTGATGTTCTCTTCAATCACAGGTAGTCAGATGGTAGTGGTAATATAGTTGTCATTGTCTGATATTAGGCAAACTTAGTCATAGCTGTTCATATTGCTATGACTTCAATTATGTACTGTTCAATGTTAGTCCTTTGTGATATAAATGTGTTTCTGATTGTTACCAGAATTATTTGAGCCTTTTCAGCATATAAGTAGCATTTTAAACCATAGGACAGGAGGAGATACCCCATGGCATTAAATAGATAGGATGACAATAAGTCTTAACCTTAGCCCTCTGGCATGCCATTATGTAGAAGTTATAAATAGAGGGTGGACTCAGCAAAGGAAACAAACAAACAAACAAAAAATCTCATCAATTATATTTTTTTTAATTGAAGAAACCATTATCTTAGACTAGAGGTCCAGTGCACGAAATTTGTGCACTGGTAGGGTCCCTAGTGGCTGCCGGCTGCTGGCAGGAGCATCCCTCCCTCCCCCAGCACCAGGGCCTCCCTCCCTTTCCCCAGCCAGCCCACCCCCTGGTCGAACTTCCAGAAGAACTCTGGTCGAGGGGATAATTTATGCTTTTATTATATAGGATTCCAGAAAAGTGTTGGCAGAAGGATAAAATAATCAAGTGGGTTAAATATTGCTGAAAGCTCAGAATAGAATAGAAACTGAGAACTGACCATTCAGTTTGGCAAAATGTAAGTCATTGGTGATGTTGACATGAACAGGAACAGTTCCATGGGAGAGGTAGAGAAAAAAGCTCAATTGGACTGTCTCAGAAAAAAATAATAAAGAAGTAGAGTCACAGAAGATAGCCTCTTTGAGAAGTTTTTTAATGAGGATGATAAAATATAGGGGTGAGGGATGTGTCAAGAGAGGCATTTTGTTTTAAGATGGATGATCTTACATTATATTTAAAGGTAAGTATACTGTCCTAAAGAAAGGGGGGGAAATATAGGACAGAAGGGGGTAATTATGGGAATAGAGTTGTTCAGTAGATAAGAGGGGATGAGTTTTGTCATAGTAGGTTTGGCCTTAAAAATAAACAGGAGCAATGCTGCTTTTGCTGCAACAAGAAACTTTCTTTAAATTGAATAGAGACAGGGGTGATCATCCACCTATACTGAGGATAGGCAGAGTAATCTAACTGACAATCTAACTTGGACTAAACACTAAAGTACTCTAGTCTTCCACCTCCCACCTCTGTCAAATGCATCCTATACCCTGTGCCTTTACAATGCTCATGATACCAGAGATGCATAGAAAGTGAGATGCCAGAGTAGTTGGATCTGTTCAAAGAAGTCAACCAAATGCAAGGTGCTATGACTGTTTTCCACCAGACAACTGTCAGCAATATTTTCTCATCCCTGTGCTGATGTAACTGAACACCACCTCCACCAGCACCCTCATTAATTTGTTGACAATGGTAAAAAGCCCTTCTAGAGGAGAAACCATGTACTGCACTCCACATGGCTTGCTACATGCCAATAGCTCATATGTCAGCACAATTCAGACACATTTGGTGTCCTGGATCTCCTTCAGGTTTTTTTTGTTTTTTAATTAATGTACTAGAATCCCAGTGCATGAATTTGTGCACTGGTGGGGTCCCTCGGCCTGGCCTGCACCCTCTCACAATCCAGAATACCTCGTGTGAAGTCAGAGAGCCGGTTTCTGCCTGATCCCCACAGGCCAGGCCCAGGGACCCCATGGTACATGAATCCATGCACTGGGCCTCTAGTATGCATATAAGATCTTTGGTTAATCTATTTCCATCCTCCTCCCTACCCCCTTCCCTCTGAGATTCATCTGTCTATTCCATGTTTACATGCCTGTGGTTTCTGCTCCTGCATTGAGCGTCTGCCCCCAGGTGGTTAGTGTGCATCATAGCTACTGGTCGCTTGGCTGGTCAGCTGGTTGCTTAGGCTATATATATATAGCCTATATAAATCAATATATATATTGATTTCAGAGAGGAAGGGAGAGGGAGAGAGAGATAGAGACATCAATGATGAGAGAGAATCATTGATCAGCTGCCTTCTGCATGCCCCACACTGGGGATCAAGCTCGCAACCCTGGCATGTGCCCTTGACTGGAATTGAACCTGGGACCCTTCAGTCCACAGGCTGACCCTCTACCCACTGAATAAAACCAGCTAGGGCACTTCCTTCAAGTTTTGATGGCTTTCCCAGCACCATCTGACACCCTCTGATGCCACCAAATTTTGTGCTTGGGAGGAATCCATGAAGACCTGGGATGCAAAAGAAGTCAATGCCATATATCTGGAGAAAATTAGAAAATGTGAAAGAATATTGCTGAGGTTCACTAAACAAAGCATTTGGTATTTCTATGTGTTTCTGTTGACTGCTATCCATGCAATGCTGTAGACAGCTGTGACATGCCTATATTTCAGGCATGGCCTCAGACTTGAGGACCTCATAACCTAGTGACAGCATTGATATACAAATGACTGGTTGTCTCAAAAGAGCTAAATTTGAAGAAAACCCAAATTTCAGAGTTCTACAGTGAATGTCAACAGCTATCTCAACATCAAGCAAGTACCCAGGGACCTCTGCTTTTATATTTGGACTGGTGGCCCAGTGCACGAAATTTGTGCATGGAGGGAGGGGTTCCCTCAGTCCAGCCTGCACCCTCTCCAATCAGGGACCCCTTGGGGGATGTCCGGCTGATTGGGCCTAAACCGGCAGTCGGAGATCCCTCTCGCAATCTGGGACTGCTAGCTCCTAACCACTCACCTGTCTGCCTGCCTGATCACCCCTAACTGCCTCTGCCTGCCTGATCACCCCTAACTGCCTCTGCCTGCCTGATTGCCCCCAACTGCCCTCCCCTGCTGGCCTGATCTCTCCCCCAACTGACCTCCCCTGCCAGCCAATTTGGTTATGATTGGTCGGTTTTTATGCCAGTCAGTGTCAAAAGCTCCACCTCCTAGGCAGCCATTGGCTCCTCACAGTTCACCCAGATTTGGTTCTGATTGGTCAGTTTCTATGCCAATCAGCATCTCTGGACTTATCTCTGGGCCTGATTAGAGAGGCGGAGGCCCAGAAAGAAACAGAGGTGCAGCTGCTGGCGAAGTCCGGAGAGAAAGACAGAGGCAATAGCTGATCAACAGCTGCCACGGAAGCTGCGGATCAGATCCTGCCTCTATGACTGCAGAACTGACTTCTGGTGTTTGGTTGAGCCTTCAGTCGGTCGATACAGACCCTGGATTTTTATAAATTAGGATTGAAGGAGGTGAATATTGGGTCACTTTAAAAATTCCAGAAAGAGTGAACAAGCACTCTAAAAACTCAGAGATCTGAAAGGGCAGCATAGCCTGGTTGGTGCAGTATAATGACCCATGAACCAGGAGGTCACAGTTTGATTACTGGTCAGGGCACATGCCTGGGTTGTGAGCTCTATCCCCAGTAGGGAGTGTACAGGAAGCAGCTGATTGATGATTCTTATCACTGATGTTTCTATCTCTCTCCCTCTCCCTTTCTTTCTTTGAAATCAATAAGAACATTTTTATAAATAAAAGAGCAGCATATTGGAGAATTCTAAATTTTTAAATTTGTCACCTTTCTGAGCATGAATTGGATCACAATGTAGTCAATTGTAATTTTTCTGTTATCTAACCAAGGTGATTGACAATAAAAGAAGTATATGTGGTATGGGCAGCATGAAGATACATTGCCTAACCTCCGTTTAAAGAAGCGCTTACTGCCCAGCTCTGAGGTACCCTCAGCAGACAGCATCCAGTTGTCAGGTATTCTAGAGGGTGATTCACTGCAGGGACTAGCCTCACCCAAGGACATGCTTTTTGTGATAATTGAGCAAGATGGAGTATCTAATCCTAGCCCCTTGACCCACTTTGAGACAACTCCATCAGCCAATATTCATGCAGAATTCCCCCGCTAATTTTGTTGAGAATTTGTGAGCCTGCATTAGAATCTGACTTTTGATTTCACAGGTGTTGAGTGTTGATCTGTATGCACATCTTACTTACTCTTTAAACTCTATGTCATTGTATGCAGCTGGAGAGCTCAATCTGTAGCAAGGAGGATGGGTGGTTGGTTGCCTTTCAGCTATATGATGCCATGTAGGAAAATATCTGCTGTTATGTTGCATTGTTTTCTCTTTTATTCAATCTTCCATAGTGAATAAAAAAAGCTCTTATAATCATTTAAACTTTCTCTTACAACATTTATCCATGCATATGTCAGGTGATTTCTATGTGAAAGGAAGCTGAGATTAGGACATTGAAAGGCTGCTGGTACAGGAGGGAGAGATTATTTGAGGGACTAGAAAGCTGTGGAGTAGCAAAGGCCTCAAAGAAGTAGCAAGGGCAGGAATCTGGCCATTCCCTGAATGGGGTAATATCAAGGGGACATACTGGGGTGAAAAAGGGATTGATATTCTACCACCATAAGAAAGTGCCTTGCAATAATGAGAACTCAATCACTGGTGGTTATTTATCATTGTTTCCTATTGTTTTCAGTATGGTTATTTTCAGAAATAGAAAACAGAGGAAGAATAATAAAGACAAGCTTAAGCTACTCTAACTTTGCCTAAGGCCAGCCTTTTTCCCCATTCAAAATGAAGAGGGCATATTTTAGCATCAGTAATTCAACAAAAATAAATGGATAAATTGCCTATAATTTTCTGCAAATTCTTCACCCAAAAGCAATAGTGGGGGTAAAAGAAAAAGAAATTAGGAATGATAATAAAGATTGAGATAGTGATCATTTGAGAATAAGTGAGTATTCATTATTTTAAATGCAGATCAGAATTAATTCAGGCCATCAGTGGAGGAGGCATATAAAAATTGAGAAGAGTGTGAATATCAAAATGATTTTGAAGGCATCAAAATAAATTTAATTAAAATGTTGGTATAAAAAGCCATGAAAAACAACAACAACACAGCACCTCTTCTCACCTGTGCAGATAACTAGGTCTGCTAAAAGCAATGCATGTATACAATAGAGGCTAATATTCATTCTCTTAAGAGACATTAACAGTGTTATCAGGCAAGTAGCCTCCAGCATGTATTTCTTCTGCCTGAGGTAATAATCAGTAGAACAAGATGATTGTAGTGTTGCCTGAGAAATCAGTGGGTCCAATTGCCCCCACATTAGTGGGATTGGGGAAGTTCTTGCAATATCTTCAGTAAATTGATTTTTGTGGGAGCCCCTTTCACGTCCTGCGTTTTTCAGGGTTCCCATTCAGATCCGGTTTCTGGAGAAGGCCGCAATCAAAATGAAAAGAGACTGGAAAAGAGTTAATTTGGGTAAATGGGGGGCCAGGCGGGAGCCCACCTCTAGTGGGAGGACTACTCACTGCTCTGGCCTTTGCCATCCCTTTTATTGGGGTTCTGAGATACACCCATATCCTTTAGGCAGAAAATTCCAATAATAGACAATCAGCAAAAATTTACATATGATTAACAGGTGAGAGTTGCTTTAACTACCAATATCTCAACTAAACAATGAGTGACTAGCTCTGACCATTCAGAGCGATTAAGGTTGACTAAAGCATTCCTGATTCCCTTTTCACATTTAACTTCCAATGTCTCAATGTTCAGTTTCTGGCAGATTTTTCTAATGCCCTAACTGGTTTGGCTCAGTGGATAGAGCATTGGCCTGTGGACTGAATGGTCCCAGGTTAGATTCAGGTCAAGGGCATGTACCTTGGTTGCGGGCATATCCCCATTAGGGGGTGTGCAGGAGACAGCTGATCAATGTTTCTCTCTCATCGATGTTTCTAACTCTCTATCCCTCTCCCTTCCTCTCTGTAAAAAAAATCAATAAAATATATTTTTTAAAAAGACTTGCACAGGAGACTGAATGGTTTTTATTGGAATGGAATTATATTTCTCAGGTTGTAAATTCCCATGCCCCTTACTCAGTACTGAAAAAGGTGCAGCTGGGGGACCAGCAGAGCCAAAAGTAGGTACAATTTCCAGAGCTTCCATTTCATGGTGAAGTTGGGTCCAATGTAGCATCAGGCTAGTTAAAGTCATCAGTCCATTGTGCAGGTCCCATTTGGTCGTGAGCCACATGGGCAGATGTAGAGCATGGGAGTCCCACAACATCATTCAGACCTCACCGGGCATGCGTCTATTGTCCAGTCCTTTCTTCCAGTGATCTGCAGGGAACGGACATGGAGAGGGTGAAATGCAGCTTCCTGGCAAAGCTGTCCAAATGGCATGCCTGCATTATCTAATCTCCCCTTTGCTCCTTTCCTGTTAGTAATAACCGGGTTATTATAGGACTCCATTTAGTTCAATCTCTTCATTTTATAACTGATAATACAGGCTCAAAAAAAAAAAAATTAAGTGGTTTATATCAGGTGACAGAGATAGCAAAACCAGAATAAGACTTTAGGGCCTGAATCACAGCCCAGCAAACTATAATGTCCAAAAATGAAAAGTGTTATTTGATTGCTTTTGAGGAGTAATTCCATTTCTTTATCATAGATAACACAATTATCTTTGTCCTGAATAATGCTATAAAATGATTTAGGGGTATGATAAAATAGGGGAGGGGTTGCAGCTTTGTTGATTTCTATGATGTAAATATTTATAAATGTGTTCACCATGAACAATTTCAAGCTACCAATCATTAGAACACTGAGTTGAGAAGAGATGTGCATAATCAGCTATTGTAGAAATCTTGTAGACTATTTAACTTGGTCTGTAGCAAGCACCTACAGCCCCTTGGCCTTCCCAGATTTCTTACATGTTCAAAAACAGCATTTCTCATAGACTACATGTTAAATTAACTCGAGAAGAAATTAATATTATTTACTGCAAAAAATCTGTATACATGCTCCTGCAATGTGAATTACTTCCCTTGAGGTCCCCAATAAACAGGTGGAAAGGGCAATATTGCTCCATTACTTCAGGAATTAAGGTAGGGGTTAGAGAGTCATGTCTCAATTTACACTTTAGAATGCTGGATCTGTGAAAGTTGTATCGTTTAATATCATAAGCTATTGGCAAGTTTCATTATATAATAGAGTCTTTCTACTTTTCCTCTTAACAGAAGAGAACCTGAATTTGTGTAGAGTATATTGGCAAAATGAGAACTAGAGTACTGTCTCCTGACTTCCAACACCCAAATCCACTCTACTGACCTAAATGACTTCTGTATCCAGGAATAACACTAAGTTCCTATAAAGCCATTTATACCTCCCGGAAATCAGAAGATCTGGAAGCTGTTTCACTGTGAGAACATTTTAATACAACTTGTGCTATATATCTGTAGCTAATGCCTCTCTCTTAATTTCTGTTCTTTCAGTGTGGCATTCCTTCCTTCATTATTTATCTCCTGATCCACTCACAAAGTGTGTATTATTCAGTAACAGAACCTCAAAATTAGTACTTACAGTGCTCGTAGTCTAAAATGGAAGGCAGAGAAGTTGAACAATAGCAGTAATAGTGCAAACAATATTGCTATAGAATAATAAATAAAACAATAATTATAAGCACACAGAGTGGCATAAGGAAATTACATAATCTTCTATGGTCGTGTTATTGGTGAGAGAGCTCATTGTCCACACTGGTTGCAGGTGGAGTGGGCTTTTTGCAATATCCCAAGAAAAGGAATTATCTGAGATTTGCATGGGAGAATGAGGTATTGTAGAAAGCTTTATTTCTGTGGAATCAACCCCTGATCCCATATCCTTTTGTTCCATTTTGCCTTCAGCCGAGCTAAAATCAAAGCTAGTGTCCAGAGTTTCCATTCCATGTTGGGACACACATAGCATCAGGCTAGCTTAACCATTTGCACTCGCTTGCTTTTTTCTCGATTCCTGCTACCGATGCTAACCGTGTCGAGTCACACTCGACATCCGAGTGCAAAAGGTTAATTTGTGTTCTCAGCTGCAGTCCATTAGTCCATTGTGTGTGCGGTCCACATGGCTGTGTCCACATGGGCAAATGCAAGACAGCCAAGATCCAAGAGCTAAAAGACAGTGCTCATTTGTCTGCGGATTATGTAGTCCCCAAATTTTCATGGGTTTAGCAATGGCCCTGCCTGCTCTAGCCAATCCATGATTTCCCAGGCTTGATTGACAGGCAATTCCCCTGTGTTACTCTGACTCATTGCACATATATCCATCCTCCCCTTTGTCCAATTCCTTCCTTCAGTGATCTGCAGGGGATGGGCTGGTGGTTCCCTGGGGAGTGGGATATGCAGCTTCCTGGTGAAGCTGCCCAAATGACATGCCTATAATGCCTAGCCTTTCTTTTGCTCCTTTGTTATTATTAACACTAGCTAATTACAATGATATCAGTAGGAAATTTAAATTTACAGAGGTTTGGATCTTACAGGATGGCTGAGAGTTTGCTAATAAGGTGGACAAAGTGACCCAGGAAGAAGAATTTCTCTCTCTCTCTCTCTCTCTCTCTCTCTCTCTCTCTCTCTCTCTCTTCCCTTTAGAGACATTGCCTTTACCCCAGATAATCAGCAACCTGCAAGGCAGCAGAAGACAGTACCCCATACCTGACTAATGGTCACAGAGTCTAGACCTCTGGCAGGATAAAGAGCACATCTTGACCTAAGTTACATTTCAGTTCCTGGTCCTCCCAAAGACGGAACTTTCCCATGAGACTGGAAAGAGGGAAACTAGAACATGTCTTAGAGCTATCTTCACGGCCTGAAGAAATGATTCATTACCCACACTTCACCTCTGACCAATCAGCTTCCAGCAAGATCCCGAACTCCTCACCATGCTGCTTTGTGATTTTGTCCTATGTAGTCTGTAACCTATAGTCCATCCAGGAGTTCCTGGTTTTGATCATCAGCTTCCCATTCTCCTGGATGGTGCTATTCATCAATAACTGGCCAATATTTCTCCTCTGAAATTCTGTGTCCAGCTCTGCTAGCACTAAGTGGACAAACTCTTTCTGTTCTGCAACACATGTCCAGATGTTTTCTTAGGTTTAACCAATGGGCATATTCACTCCCGATTTATATTCCCATTGCATCTTTCCTCTCCAAATACAGACTGCTAAGTCCAAGGACTATCATCACTAAGAAACCAGGGACAAAAACCTTTAATGTTTGGCTTTCACATTTAAAAAGCAAATTCCAATATATGAAACTTAAAGGCTTTGAAAAGGAATACCTCCAGATGTGATGTTTATACTCCAGAAAAGATTTAAAAAAATGGTTAGGCCAGGAGAATAAGGGCAAAGTTAAAGAGAAGGTAAAATAGAGCAATTGCTGAGATTTCTGGGAAAAGGTCTGCACCTGTCCTCTTCTCCTTAGGGAATGTTCTGAGGAAGAGTCTCTCTAGGACCCTTAATCAGGTTTAAATATCTGGTATCAATAGGCACTTGTACCCTGCTTTCTGTTATAACTCTGAGAGGTATCAGCCCTTTAGGGGCTCATCTCTCTATTGTGGTTTTGAAGAAAAAGAATCAAGATACCTGCTGGGGGTGAAAGAGTCTAAAACAGAAAGAAGCTCTATGTCTCTTATTGTCCCAGAGAAAGATGGGAGAGGGTCAGATTTCTCTGAATCCCTGAAAAAGGCATAGTAGTGAGCTGACGGAGACAGCCTCATAACATGGGGGTTCTGGAGGGATCGGGGGAGTGGGCAGTGTTGCGTCAGAAGAAGTCAGGGCGAGGAGATGGCTGCACAGGAGCAGCAGGATTGAACACTGCGGAGTATTCCATAAGATGACTATGGGCCATATCTTTCCCAGCACCTGCAAAGAGAGTCTCCTGAGAGTTATAAACTAACCCCAGAGATAAACAGGAGAAGGAACTAAATTAGCATCCTGAATTAACTGCTTAAGCTAAAATTGTGGCAGGATAGTAAGAAGCTAGGAGAATCCTTGGGCAAGTGGAATGAGGTAACTGAGATAAGAAAATAAGGCCAACCAGTTTGGGCAGCTTGCACATAGCTTGGGAATTGCAAGACCTTATCTTCCCCAACCAAGGACACTTGAGAGCAAATAGTTAATACCTCTCCTCCCTAACCAGAGAGTACAAAGCTTAAATCACCCTGGCCTGGAAAAATAGAGAACAAAGACCCAGTTAGTGCCATTTGTGCCAGCTAAAGCCAAGGACAAATATCACTTGGGGGATGTTAGGGAAGGAAAAGAAAAGGGGAAAGGGGAAAAAGGAGGATTTTTATCTCACCCACTAAACAAAGAAGACAGCCACTTTAAGACCTACCAAGTAAAATGACCAAATCTTTGAATAAACATTCCGAGATAAGCCACAACAATGTAGAAGGGGACTTTTAAACCTAGCCTGCTACCCAAGATATCTGCAAGGGAACTTTGCAACCTATAAGAGAAAGGGTATAAAACCCCTTGGATCCCCACAAGGTGGGGGGCTCAGACTAGCTGAGTTGCCTGCGTGTGCTTTGTGCCAAGTCTACTGGTAATAAGTTTGTTTGCTTTGCTTCAACACTGCTATCTGTCACTCATCTGACATCTTTCTTGCAAGAGTGACAAGAACCAAGGAAAAGACAGCCACCCCCTGACTCAGGGGCTGTCCAGTAACAAAATGACTGAGAATCTCTACAGTGACTGAGTTTACTGAAACTGGTTTTGTTGTAGGCAGTTAGACAGACATGAACAGAGCAAGGACAATGGGCCAGGTACTGAGGGTCATCAGCCTGGAAATCCCCAGGTGCCTAGCAATGGACAATCAATTCTAGGGTGGGACCTCACTCCCAGGGTGACTTTTCCTCCCCTAGCATATCTCTGGCCCTGAGGTTTGGACCCCCTGACCTTTCCTCCCTAGAGGTAACATCTAAGCCTCAGTTGTATTTCAGCTCCAGGCCCAGATAAGCAACAAAACCAGCCACTGCTGACCTCAGGACCAGCTGCATTGAATAATGACCCTCTGATGCCAGCCAATCAATCAGTGGACACCACAACCCTGAAAGGACACACCTGGAAAACTGCTGAATAGTCTATTGAGAGCTTCCCCAGGACCTCCCCGACAGTCTCCACCCTTAAACCCTTAGGGTGGAGGACCAGTGTGCTCTCCCTCCTGGGAGCCTGCTTATGCCTTTCCCTTTCCCTCCCCGCCTCCCCCAGGCATGTTATCATTCCCTCCTTGCTCCCAAGCTCCAAGGGCCCTTCCTTTACCTCCATAACTTATTACCTAAACCCATTTCTTCTAGGAATTACTTTTTCTACCTCTGTAATTTACCCAATAAATGTTCTCTTACAGTTTGAGTCTGGACTCTGAATTCTTTCCTAGCCAGGATCCAAGTACTGAGGTTGCTGAACCCAGGTTTGGGCTGACCCCACTGGTCAGACACCTGGTATTGTTCCTACCACCTACAACAGTTTGATTAAGTTTCCTGCTCTTTAATAAAATAGAGTATTTAGATTTAGATTCACAAGCATAGACTGAGAATAAAAATTTAGAAAAGTATATACCATAAAAACAACAGAAAAAACTGAGGTGGCTACACTGATGTCAGACATAGCAAAGTTTAAAAGAAGAAATGCTTTAAAAATAGAATTTAAAATAAAGTTTTTAAAAACATTATAAAGAAGGAAACATTATAATAATAAGAGACTGATCCTTTAGGAAGATATAATGATTGTAAACATATAGGCACTTAAACTAAAATGCACAAAGTAAAACTAACACAAATGAAGGGAGGAATATTCAGTAATAATAGTTGAATGTTTGATATACCATGGTGATAATAGATAATAATACTGTTATAATAATCTGGTTATTATTAACAAGAAAGGAATAAGGGAAAAACTAGATAATATAGGCATGCCATTTATACAACTTTGCTAGAAAGCTGTAAATTAATACTCTCCAAGTCTGTTCCCCACTAATCCACGGGTGAAAGGATTGGACAAAGGCAGTTTGTATGCATGCCCAGTAAAGTCTGAGTGACGTGGGAAGGTGCTTGTCTCTTGGTCATACCTGGAAACAAATAAGTGGCTAAGGCAGGCGTGGCCACTGCAAGCCTGAGAAACCTGAATATTTACACTTCTGAACAAAGAAGCATGCTCTCTTGACTTTTATACTCTCTGGCACACCTGTCTCCTGTGACTCCTGTGGCAGGGGCTACGCTCCCCTGTGCCCACATGGCTCATGGCCCTGTGGGACCCACAATGGACTAATGGACTTTAATCAGCTTGGATGCTGAACTACACCTGGCTACACATGGAACAGAAGCTCTGGACCAGGGGTCCTCAAACTTTTTAAACAGGGGGCCAGTTCACTGTCCCTCAGACTATAGTTAAAAAAAAAAAAAAAACTATGAACAAATTCCTATGCACACTGCACATATCTTATTGTGTAGTAAAAAAACAAAACGGCAAAAACACCCGCATGTGGCCCGCGGGCCGTAGTTTGAGGACGCCTGCTCTGGACAGAGGCCTTACTTTTGGTTCTACTGGAACCCCAACTGTACCTCTTCTAGGACTGGCTTAAAGGGTATGGTACTTTACAACCTGAGGAATGTAACTCCACACAAATAAAGACTTTTACCACATCTCATTCTCCCATGGGGGTTTCTTAAAATGCTTATTTCAGAGTTACCCCAACAACTCACACCCACTGGTGTCTGGGAAATCTGGCCCATTAATTTCTCTTGTCACAATAGAACAATTAGAAGATCAACAAGAGAATAGAAGCTTTGAATGAGATTATAGACTACAGATCATTGAATCCTAATAGTCATTGATAGAACATGCCACCCAACAACAACAACAAATACATACTCCTTAAGTGCAGATGAATAATTCTCAAGGATAAATCATGTCCTAGGTCAGTGGTTGGCAAACTCATTAGTCAACAGAGCCAAATATCAACAGTACAATGATTGAAATTTCTTTTGAGAGCTGAATTTTTTAAACTTAAACTTCTTCTAACACCACTTCTTCAAAATAGACTCGCCCAGGCTGTGGTATTTTGTGGAAGAGCCACACTCAAGGGGCCAAAGAGCCGCTTGTGGCTCGCGAGCCGCAGTTTGCCAACCATGGTCCTAGGTCATAAACCAAGCATTTGTAAATTTGAATGTATATAAATAATACAAATATTTCATCCACCCACCATGGAATAAATTAGAAAATTCATCATTTTATTATCATGTAAAAAAAGAGGATCAGAGGAAATATTTTAGTCAGTCATATCTTCTGCCATAATTAGGAGGATAAATCAGAATAGATTAGACAAGCAGTAGGAAGACCAATTTGACAATAGTCTTTGACAAAGGTTCTGAACAAGGGCATCGGATGTGGAGATTCAGAAAACACACACACACACACACAGAGGGGATATAGTTATTCATACCACCTTGATTTTGAGTCTGTACTTTGAAGCACAGAAAATTTCTTAGCCAGCCCACTTGAAATGTGATCTTCATAAATGGCATGCAATAGTTTATAGTCAAGTTCTTTTTGGAACAGAATAACACTATTAATAAGAATTGTATGCCTCTGTGAAGAATGACCTTATCCAAGTAGAAACATGCAATAACAAAAATAATAAATAGATAAATAAATAAATATTGCATATTGGTTATAATTAGCAATTATAAACAATGGTAGCAATAATACCATAACAAAATTGATCAGAGCAAGTGCCATAAACAATAATTCCATGTGAGGAGAAAGTTTACAATATCAATTATGCTTGAAAACATTAGAGATTGTTGGGTTTTCATTAATAATGTGTGAGAGAATACAGAGTTCATTGGAATGAGAGTTGTTGGGAAAAAATGAACATGTATATTTTGCAATAAAATTTTTGTACCTGAGTTTGTTCCTATGAATTGAGACAGAATACACAAATTAGTTAATAACGTAATTTTTACTGGGCTCTTTAATAGTTTAAAACGGGAGATGTCAACTACCATGACAGCATAGTAAAGGGAATACATAAAATAGTAAGTAAACTTCCATCTCTAGAGATGTGGTAAATACCCATATTAACTAAGAGATTGCTCAAAGGTGCCTGAAGAGTGATAAATGTGAACACAGTTAATAAAATCAGGGTTTCACAGCAAAATGTAAAGAAACATAAATTTTTTTAAAATTCATCAAGAAATTATAAGCCCAATTGGATTAATGGAAAAAAAAAACATACAAAAAAGGTGAGAGGCAAAAGTAAAAGTTGAGAGAAATAAAAAATGGTGGCAGAGAAGTGCGTGCTACACAGACATGTTCCCAGGACCAAACCTGAATTACAATTAAAAACAAAAACACAAACCCACACATCCTGAATAATCAACTGAAGACTAGCTGGAGAGAACCCTGATAACCAAGGACAGAAAATGGAGACTGCATAGAGACTGGTAGAAAGGATGGAGGCACAAAAGGACTGGCCAGGCTACCACAGACAGCAGCTGAAGTTCTGGAGAAATATCTCAGCTGTAGGGGGTTGCCACTGAGAACTCTGGCAATTAATCCCAAAGCTGGGTCTCCCAGCAGAGAGCACCATGACTGAGAAAGGTGCCCACATAACATCTGGCTGTGAAAAGAAGTAGGGTTGCTGTCTACCAGGGAGAGACAGCTGAAAATTCAAGCATCCTCTTAAAGGGCCAATGCACAAAATTTCCAGTGCAGCCACTCAACTTGGGCTTTGACAGAGGGAGGGCAGAGTGGACTGGAGCTACGTGAGCATAAGCCAGTATTGGGGGCCCTAGGGGTAGAGTTCATAAGGCAGACACCCCAGTTCCCTGTGCTGAGTCATTCCCTCACACTGTGGAGGTCATCCTCAAGAAGACCTTTTCTATCTAGGAGGTTTTTTACTGGGGGGGGAGACAGTTGATGCTATCTGAAAACCCCTTTTGCCACCCTGTGGAGTTTCTAAGGCCCATTAAGAGACTGAGAATAATAATAGCCTTCAGGCAGAAGCAACTGCCCCACCCTATTGGAAAAACCTCTTGCCACACCTGTAGATGATTTCCTGGAGGTTACTTAAGACTGAATCCAATCAGTCTGCAGGCAGAGGCAGGTCTCTGGGGGCTTTGAGTTTTGCCTGATCTAATTAATCAGAAACAGCATTTGACACTGTCCTGCACTAGTGATTGGGAGGTGTAGCAGATCTACCTCATACATAGTCACAAACCCAAACAGGTAGCCAAGATGGGGAGACAAAAAACAACAACACCCAAATGAAAGGACAAGAGAATAATCCAGAAAGAGAGATAAATGAAATGGAGATAAGACATTTATCTGATATAGAATTCAGAATAATGATGGTAAAGATACTCAGTAGCATGATAAAAGATATAGTAACTATGAAAAAAGAACTGTCAAAAATAGTGACATAGCACTAATAAAGAACACATTGGAAGGAATACACAAAAGATTAACGGAAGCTGAGGATCGATCAGTGAATTAGAAGACAGTGCGGAAAAATCACTCAACCAGAGAGACAATAAAAAAGAAAAAAACAATTAAAAAACAGGAGGACAATTTAAGGGAGCTGTGGGACAACATGGAATGTAACAATATTTATGTAATTGGTGAGCAAGAAGGGGAAGAAAATGAGCAAGGGATAGAGAATGTGTTTGAAGAAATAATGGCAGAAAACTTCCCTAACCTGGTGTAGGAAAATGTCATACAAGATCAAGAGGCACAGAGAGTCTCAATCAAGAAGAACCCAAACAGGCCCATGCCCAGACACATCATAATTAAAATGCCAAAAATTAGAGACAACGAAAGACTCTTAAAGGTAGGAAGAAAAAAGCAATTTGTTACCTAAAAAGGCACTCCCATAAAGCTGTCAGCAGATTTCTCATTAGAAACTCTACAGGCAACAAGGGAATGGCATGAAGTTTTCAAGGTAATGAAGAGCAAGGATCTGAAACCAATATGTCTATATTCAGCAAGGCTATCATTCAAAATAGATGGTGAAATAAAGAGCTTCCAAGACCAAAAAAAAAAATAAAAATAAAAATGAATTATCATTACCAAACCAGCATTGCAAGAAATGCTACGGAGGAACCAAATAAACAAAATCAGAAATGAAAGAGGCAAAATAACAACAGACCCCGCTGAAATACAAAAGATTGTTTCAAAATACTATGAACAACTCTATTCCAACAAACTGGACAACCTGGAGGAAATGGACATATTCCTAGAAAAATATAACCTTCCAAAACTCAATCAGGAAGAATCTAAACAGCTCAATAGGCCACTAACTATAGAAGAAATTGAAGCAGTCATCAAAAAGCTTCTGGCAAACAAAAGCCCGGGCCAGATGGCTTCACAGGAGAGTTTTACCAAACATTCAAGGAAGAACTAAAACCTATCCTCCTCAGACTATTCCAAAAAAATTCAAACACTTCCAAGCTCCTTCTATTAAGCCAGCATCACCCTAATACCAAAATCAGATAAAGACAACACAATGAAAGAGAATTACAGACCAATATCCCTCATGAACATAGATGCCAAAATCCTCAACAAAATTCTAGCAAATCGGCTCCAGCAGTACATCAGAAAGATCATACACCATGACCAAGTAGGATTTATCCCAGGGATGCAAGGATGGTACAATATCCATAAATCAATAAACGTGATACATCACATAAACAAACTGAGAGATAAAAATCACATAGTCATATCAATTGATGCAGAAAAAGCATTTGACAAAATCCAACACTCTTTCCTGATAAAAACTCTCAACAAGGTGGGAATAGAAGGATCAACTCAACATAATAAAAGCTATATATGATAAACCCACAGCAAACATCATACTCAATGGACAAAAACTAAAACCATTTTCCCTAAGAACAGGAACAAGACAGGGATGCCCACTCTCACCACTCCTGTTTGACATAGTACTGGAAATATTAGCCATTGCGATCAGACAAGAAGAAGAAATAAAAGGCATCCAAATTGGAAAAGAAGAAGTAAAGCTATCCTTATTTGCAGGTGACATGATACTGTACATAAAAAACCCAAAAGACTCCATCAAAAAACTACTAGACTTAATAAATGAATTCGGCAATGTAGCAGAATACAAAATTAACGCCAAGAAATCTATGGCCTCTCTATACACCAATAGTGAACTTATAGAAAGAGAGACTAAAAAAGCAATCCCATTTACCATCGCACCAAAAAAATTAAGATACCTAGGAATAAACTTAACTAACGAGGTAAAAGACCTATACACAGAAAACTAAAGGAAACTGAAAAAAGAGATAGAGGAAGACGTAAACAGATGGAAGAACATACCATGTCCATGGATAGGTAGAATCAACATCATTAAAATGTCCATACTACCCAAAGCAATCTATAGATTCAATGCACTCCCCATTAAAATACCATCAGCATATTTCACAGATGAAGAACAAACTCTCCAAAAATTCATCTGGAATAAAAAAAGACCCTGAATAGCCACAGCAATCCTGAGAAAGAAGAATAAAGTAGGAGGGATCTCAATACCAGATTTCAAGCTGTATTACAAAGCCACTGTTCTCAAAACAGCATGGTACTGGCACAAGAACAGACATATAGATCAATGGAATAGAATAGAGAATCCAGATATCAACCCAAACCACTATGCTCAATTAATATTTGACAAAGGAGGCATGAACATACAATGGAGTCAAGACAGTCTCTTCAATAAATGGTGTTGTGAAAATTGGACACACACATGCAAAAAAATGAAACTAGATCACCAACTTACACCATACACAAAAATAAACTCAAAATGGATACAGGACTTAAACATAAGACGGGAAACCATAAAAATACTAGAGGAATCCACAGGCAGCAAAATCTCAGACATATGCTGAAAGAGCTTTTTCACTGATACTGCCCCTAGGGAAATGGAAGCTAAAGAGAAAATAAAGAAATGGGACTACATCAAAATAAAAAGCTTTTTTACAGCAAAAGAAACTATCAACAAAACAACAAGAAAGCCCACTGTATGGGAGAACATATTTGCAAATGTTATCACTGATAAAGGTTTAATCTCCAACATCTACAGGCAGCTTATACAACTTAATAAAAGGAAGATAAATGACCCAATAAAAAAATGGGCAACGGACCTAAATAGAATCTTTTCAAAAGAAGACAGAAGGAAGGCCAAGAGACACATGAAAACATGCTCAAAGTCACTAATTATCTGAGAGGTGCAAATCAAAACAACAATGCGGTACCATCTCACACAGGCCAGAATGGCTATCATCAACAAATCAACAAACAAGTGTTGGCGAGGATGCGGAGAAAAAGGAACCCATGTGCACTGCTGGTGGGAATGCAGACTGGTGCAGCCACTGTGGAGGACAGTATGGAGTTTCCTCAAAAAACTGAAAATGGCACTCCCATTTGACCCAGTAATCCCACTCCTAGGAATATATCCTAAGAAACTGGAAACACCAATAAGAAAGGATATATGCACCCTTATGTTCATAGCAGCACAATTTACAATAGCAAAGATTTGGAAACAGCCTAGGTGCCCATCAGCAGATGACTGGATCAGAAAACTATGAATAGGCCAATACACAATGGAATACTATGCTGCCATAAAAAAGAAGGACTTCCTACCATTTGCAGCAACCTGGATGGAATTGGAGAACATCATGCTAAGTGAAATAAGCCAGTCCATGAAAGAAAAATACCACATGATCTCACTCATCTATGGATAATAAAGAAAATTATAAGCTGTTGAACAAAAAGATAGATACAGAGACAGTAAAGCATCAAGCATAATGTCAAATTATAGCGGGAAGGTTAGGGAGAGGTGGGGGATATAAGAGATCAACCGAAGGACTTGTATGCAAGCATATAAGCATAACCAATGGACACAAAACTCTGGGGGGTGAGGGCATGTATGGGAGTGGGGTGGGGAGGGGCAATGGTAAGATATGTACACATATAATTCCTTAATAAAAAAAAAAAAGAAATGCTAAGCGATTGCTGTAATGAGAAGAAATAGAGAGAAAAATGTAGGCATACAGATTTAAATTGGCAATAAATAAGTTCCTATCAATAATGACTTTAAATGTAAATGGATTAAATGCTCCAATCAAAAGACAAAGGGTAGCTGAATAGATACAAAAACATGACCCATGATATGCTTTCTAAAAGAAACCCACCACAGAAGAAAAGATTTACATAAGATGAGAGTGAAGGGATGGCAAACATTTTTCCATGCAAATGGAAATGAAAAAAAAAAAAAAAAAAAAAAAAAGCTTGGGTAGAAATACTTATACCTGACAAAATAGACTTCAAAATGAAGGCCATCACAGGAGATAACAAAGGTCACTACATCATATTAAGGGGATCAATCCAACAAGAGTATATAACCATATAACCCTAGTAAACATATATGCACCCAATACAGGAATATATAACTTTAAAGGAGAGATAAAAATCAATACAGTCATAGTTGGAAACTTTAATACCCTGCTGACTCCACTGGATAGATCTTAAAAACCAGGAAACAGTGACTCTAAAGGACACACTGGATCAGATTGATTTAATTTACATTTATAAAATATTTCACGCCTAAGCTGCAGAATATACAACAATTCAAGTATCATTCATAAATATGGACCACATGTTAGGACACAAAACAAGTCTTTGAAAGTTCAAGAAGATTGAAATGATAATAAGAATTCTCTCAGGTCAGAGGGAAATGAAATTAGAAATCAACTAGAGTGAAAACACCCCAAAACTTTCAAACACATGGAGGCTAAATAACATGTTATTAAACAATGAATGGGTAAAAGTTTTCTAGATGTAATTTATTTACAGGATATTTTTCCTTACATGATATTCTTCTACTATCCCCCCTTTTTTGGTTTAAATATTGGGAGGCTTTTGGAAATTTTATGTAAGGAAAAATATCCTGTAAATAAATTACATCTAGAAAATTTTTAGTTTAGAAAATTAACTTTCATTTGTAATGCTAACAGCAAGACACCCAGGTAAAACATAAATGGTGTCAAAACAAGCCAAAGGAAAATCGTTTGGGCAAAAAAATGAAAAAGGATCGCTAGTCAAATTTATAGAAAATATTCCTTTATTAACTTTTGGTTGAGAATATGTTTGTATATTTTCAGAAAACAACTCCGAGACCATGTGGATTTCTGCAACAGAGAGGAATTGACAGGAGTGCTCCAGCCATGAAGTCAGAAGAGAAACAGTCCAGAGATGGAAGATGCTGACCATGCCTTGCCATACTAGCAGTCAGCAGATGTGCGTCACTGCAGATTGCCCAGGACCAAACCAGAGAGGGTCGAACCTGCATTACCACCATTTGTCCACCATCCAGAACTGAAATATCATTGCTGTTATGAACACATAAACAACTGTTGGACATAGAAACTGGGACTCAAAAGAACTGTTGGCCCAGAAAGAAACTCACTATAGACTGATTCATTTGCCTCTCAGCATAACTATTATTGCTTGTCTCATTTTCGGTTCCTATAAGTGTATTCCTAGTATCACATGAGCTCACTAATCTAGGGGAAAAGATGAACAACATAGACTGAAGAACAAGAACAGCATTGATCAGACCTCAGAGGGAAGGTAGGGGAGGGTGGGGACAAGGGAGATAGATCAACCAAAGGACTTGTGTGCTTGCATATGAGTCTAACCAGTGATCACGGACAACAGGGGGAGGGGGGCATGCGTGTGGGGGGGTTTGGGAAGGGAATGGGGGGGTTGATGACAAATATGTGATACCTTAATCAATGAAGTAATTTAAAAATAAATAAATAAATAAATAAATAAATAAATAAATAAATAAAACACAATGAACGGGTTACCAACAAGATCAAGGAAGAAATCAAAAACTTCCTGGAAACAAATGAAAATGAACATACAACAACCCAAAATCTCTGGGACATAGCAAAAGCAGTCCTGATAGGGAAGTTTATAGCACTACCTCAAAAAAACAAGAAAAATCAGCAATAAACTACTTAACTTTACAACTAGAAAGAGAACAATGAGAAAAGCCCAGAGTAAGGAGAAGAAAGAAAATAATAAAGATTAGAGCAGAAATAAATAACATAGAGACAAAAAAAAATCCAAAAAATATATCAATAAAACCAAGAGCTGGTTCTTGGAAAGAATAAACAAAATTGATAAACCTTTGGCCAGACTCATCAAGAAACAAAGAGAGAGGACACAAATAAGTAAAATCAGAAACAAAAGTTGAGAAGTAACCACTGACACCACAGAAATGCAAAGGATTGTAAGTAAATACTATGAATAACTATATGCCAACAAGCTAGAGAAAGTGGATGAAATAGACAAATTCTTAGAAAAATATAATCTCCCAAAACTGAATCAGGAGGAATCAGAAAACCTGAATAGGCCAATCACAACTGGTGAAAAGAGGCAGTAATCTATAAATTCCCACCATACAAAAGCCCAGATATGGATGATTTCACAGAGGAGTTTTACCAAACATTCAAGGAAAAATTAACACCTATACTCCTCAAACTATTTCAGAATATCCAAAAGAAACACTTCCAAAATATTTTTATGAGGCCAGCATTATCCTAATTCCAAAACCATACAAAGACACTACAAAGAAAGAGAATGATAGGCCAATATCCCTGATGAACACAGATGCTAAAATCCTGAACAAAATATTAGCAAATTGCATCCAGCAATATATTAAAAAGATCATACACCATGATCAAGTGGAATTTATTTATTCACAAGTCAATAAACATGATACATCACATAAACAAATTGAAAGACAAAAATCACATGATTGAATTAATAGATACAGAGAAAGCATTCCAGAAAAACCAACACCCATTTTTGATAAAAACTCTCAGCAAAGAGGGACTAGAGGGAGCATATCTTAACATGATAAAGGCCATATATGAAAAACCTACAGGGAACATCTTATTCAATGGGAAAAAACTAAAACCATTTTTCCTAAGAACAGGAACAGGGCAGGGATGCCCACTTTTACCACTCCTGTTCGATATAGTACTGGAAGTACTAGCCATAGCAATCAGACAAGAAGAAGAAATAAAAGGCATCCAAATTGGAAAAGAAGAAGTAAAATTGTCATTATTTGCAGATGACATGATATTATACATAGAAAACCCTAAAGATTCTATCAAAAAACTACTAGACTTAATAAATGAATTTAGCAATATAGAAGGATACAAAATTAACCCTCAGAAATCTATGGCTTTTTTATACACCAATAATAAACTCACAGAAAGAGAAATAACAAAAAGAAACCCATTTACCACTGTAGAAAAGAAAATAAGATACATAGGAATAAACTTAACTAAGGAGGTAAAAGACCTGTACTTGAAAAACTAGGACATTGAATAAAGTGAGAGAGGAAGACATAAACAAATGTAAGAATATACCATGTTAATGGATTGGTAGAATCATCATTAAAATGTCCATACTACCCAAAGCAATCTATAGATTCAATTTAATCCCCATTAAAATATCAATGGCATATTTCACAGATCTAGAACAAACTCTCCAAAAATTCATCTGGAATAAAAAAAAAAAGACCCCATATAGCCACAGCAATCCTGAAAGAGAAGAACAAAGTTGGAGGGATCACAATACCAGATATCAAGCTATATTACAAAGCCACTGTTCTCAAAACTGCCTGGTACTGGCACAAGAACAGACATATAGACTAATGGAACAGAACAGAGAACCCAGAAATCAATCCAAGCCATTATGCTCAATTAATATTTGACAAATTAGGCAAGAGCATACAATGGAGTCAAGACAGTCTCTTCAATAAATGGTGTTGGGAAAATTAGACAGACACATGCAAAAAAATGAAACTAGACCTCCAAATTACACCATACACAAAAATAAACTCAAAATGGATAAAGGACTTAAATGTGAGACAGGAAACTATAAAAACCTTAGAAGAATCCATAGGCAACAAAATAGCAGACATATGTCATAGCAATATCTTTACCAATATAGCTCCTAGGACAATGGAAACTAAGGAGAAAATAAACAAATGGGACTACATCAAAATAAAAAATTTTCTGCACAGCAAAAGAAACCATCAATGAAACAACAAGAAAGCATACTGCATAGGATAATATATTTGCCAATGTTATATCTGATAAGGGTTTAATCTCCAATATTTACAGGCAACACATGCAACTTAACAAAAGAAAGATAAACAACCCAATCAAAAAATGGGCAAAGGACCCAAATAGACACCTTTCAAATGAGGACATATAGAAGGCCAAGAGATATATGCAAACATGCTCAAAGTAACTAATCATCTGAGAGATGCAAATCAAAACTACAATGAGGTATCATCTCATTCCTGCCAGAATGGCCATCATCAACAAACAAACAAACAAACAACAAGTGCTGGTGAGGAGGTGGAGAAAAAGGAACCCTCTTACACTGCTGGTGGGAATGCAGACTTGTGCAGCTACTGTGAATAACAGTATGGCATTACCTCAAAAAATTAAAAATGAAACTCCCATTTGACCCAGTAATCCCACTTCTAGAGATATATCCCAAGAAATCAGAAACACCAATAAGAAAAGATATATGCACCCCTATGTTAATAACAGCACAATTTACAATAGCTAAGATTTGGAAACAGCCTAAGTGCCCATCAGCAGATGAGTGGATTAAAAAATGGTGGTGCATCTACACAATGGCATACTACGCTGCTATATAAAAGAAGGACCTTTTACCATTTGCAACGGCATTGATGGACCTGGAGAGCATCATGCTAAGCAAAATAAGTCAGTCAGAGAAAGATAACTATCACATGATCTCACTCATTTGTGGAATATAATGAACAACATAAACTGATGAACAAAAATAGAGCCAGAGGAAAAAATATTTTAGAATATTATAGAAGTAATATGGTTATTTGCAGATTTTTAGTAATTCCTACAACTTTTCTGATATTATACTATGATGGTACACTTTTCATAATATTATTATATTTAAAATATTTTCTTGAAATATTAATGTTTATTGCATGTAATATTATTATATTTAAAATAGTTTTTCTTGAAATATTAAGAAAATGAAACAAAGAACCAAAAAACTTCCTGTAAACAAATGAAAAGGAATACACAACAACCCAAAATCTCTGGCACTCAGCAAAAGTAGTCCTTAGAGAAAAGCTCATAGGCCTATCTCAAAAAACAAGAAAAATTAATAATAAACTGTTTCACCTTATATCTTAAAGAATTAGAAAGATAACAAGAAAAAAAAAACAGAGTAATTAGAAGGAAGGAAATAATAAAGATAAGAGAAGAAACAAATGACATAGGTACTAAAAAAATACAAAAGATCAATGAAACCAAGAGCTTTCTTTGAAAAGATAAACAAGATTGATGAATCTTTATCCAGACTCATCAAGAAACAAAGAGAGAGGATGCAAACAAATAAAATCAGAAAAGAAAATGGTTAAGTAACAACTGACACAAGCAAAATACAAAGGGTTGTAAAAAAATATTATAAACAACTATCTACACTAATAAAAGAGTAACATGCTAACTGACTGTACCTTTGTGACGCCCACCAGCCAATCAGAAGTGAGTATGCAAATTAACCCAACAAAGATGGCAGGTTAATTTGCATACACAGGCGCCGAGCGGCCAGGGGGTGGGGCGGAGCACCCCAGCCGCTCCGGGTCTCAGGGCAGCGTGGGAAGGTGGAAAGGCAGCTCTGGGCCAGAGCAGAAAGGCAGCTCCGGCCAGAGTAAAGGCAGTGCTGGCAACCAGGGGAAAGAAGACCCATTCTTGCATGAATCTTTGTGCATCGGGCCTCTAGTCCTATATAATAAAAGCCTAATATGCTAAGTGTCCAGTCGTCTGGTTGTCCATTCAGCCAATCAAAGTGTAATCTATATACATAAAGAGCCAGGATCTTTAACGACCGAAGGCTCGACTTAACACCGGAAGTCAGTGCTGGGTTGCCGTGGTGACCCAGCATTGACTGCCGAGGGGGCTTCGGATTAGGCCTGGAGAGAGGCCTGCAGAGAGAGAGGCAGGTTCTGATCTGCAGCCACAGTGGAAGCTGTTGATCAGCCATTGACTCTCTCTTTCTCTCTGGGCTTCACTAGCAGCCGTGCCTCTGTTTCTCTCCGGGCCTCCATGGGGCTGCGGATCAGCCCCGCCTCTTTGATCAGGCCCAGAGATAAGGCCGGAGACATTGTCTGGCATAGAAACCGACCAATCAGAACCAAATCTGGGTGAAGTGCCAGGAGCCAATGGCTTCCTAGGCGGCGGAGCTTTTGACGCTGACTGGCATAGAAACCAACCAATCAGAACCAAATCTGGGTGACATGCCAAGAGCCAATGGTTGCCTAGGAGGTGGAGCTTCGAAAGCAGAACCTAAGGTGGGGGCTGAGGATGGGTTTAAGGGCAACAGCTGTTTGGTGTAAGGTGTAAGAAAGCAGTTCAATTCTTTAATGACACCTTTGGCGGTATAGTGCATATGGCTGGCTATCAGTCCAGATATAGGGATTATGTGTTTTTCTCTGCCAAGAGCATCTCCTCCTGCTGAAAAAGGCTTCCCCCCCCACCATTTAAGCAATCCTATCCTATATAATCTATCTATACTAATAAAAGAGTAATATGCTAATTAGACAGAGAGACTTTCCGGACATCCTTCTGGACAAAGCCATGTGGTGGGGCAAAGGCAGAGGTAGTTAAGGGCAACCATGCTGGCGGGGGGGCAGTTGGCAGTGAGCAGGCAGGCAGGCAGAGTGGTTAGGGGCAATCAGGCAGGCAGGCCAGTGAGCGGTTAGGAGCCAGGGGTCCCAGATTGGATAAGGTGCAGGCAGAGTTGAGGGACACCTCACCCCTCATGCACGAATTTTGTGCACCAGGCCACTAGTGTGTTAATGATATGCTAAGGATGCCCAATCACTTGCTATGACGTGCACTGACCACCAGGGGCAGACAGTTGACTGGTTGACCAGTTGCTAGGATGTGCACTGACCACCAGGGGGCAGATGCTCTGACTGGTAGGTTAGCTTGTTACTAAGATCTGATCAATCAGGACTGAGTGAGATGGGACAGACATTCCCTGTAGTCCTTCCCTGGTCCCTCCCTGGCTGGCCAACCTCCATGTCCCTCCCCTGCCCTGATCATGTACTGGTGGGGTCTCTCGGCCTGGCCTGTGCCCTCTCACAATCCAGGACCCCTCAGGGGATGTCAGAGAGCTGGTTTCAGCCTGATCCCGCAGGCCAAGCCGAAGGACCCCACTGGTGCATGAATTCATGCACTGGGCCTTTGGTATGCCAATAAGCTGGATAATGTGGATGATATGGCAAATTCTTAGAAAAATACAATGTCCAAAAATTGAATCGGGAAGAATAAGAAAATCTAAATAATAGGCTAATAACAACTGAGGAAATAGAAGCAGTAGATAAAAACCAAACCTCCTATCAATCAAAAGCCCTGGTCCAGATGGCTTCACAGGAAAGTTTTTCCAAACATTCACAGAAGAACTAACAACTATATTCCTCAAACTATTACAAAAACTCCAAGAGCAAGGAACACTTCCAAGCTCTTTTTATGAGACCAGAATTATCCTAATTCCAAAACCAGATAAAGATGCTTCAAAGAAAGAGAATTGAAGGCCAATATCCGTGATGAACACATATGCTAAACTCCTCAACAAAATATTAGCAAGTTGGATCGAGCAATAGATTAAAAAGAACATACATCATGACCAAGTGGGATTTATTTCAGGGATGCAAAGCTAGTACAATACTCACAAATCAATAAATGTGATACATCACTTAAACGAATTGAAAGATAAAAATCTCATGATCATATCAATAGAAGCAGAAAAAGCATTCCACAAAATCCAATGACCATTTTTGATAAAAACTCTCAGTAAAGTGAGAATAGAGGGAGCATATCTCAACATAATAAAGGCTATATATGACAAACCTACAGTGAACATCATACTCAATGGGCAAAAACTAAAACCATTTTCCCTAAGAACAGGAACAAGTCAAGAATGTCCACTTTCAGCACTCCTTTTCAACATGGTACTGGAAGTCCCAGTCACAACATTCAGACAAGAAAAAGAAATAAAAGTCATCCAAATTGGAAAGGAGAAAGTAAACTCTCATTATCTGTAGATGACATGATATTCTCCATAAAAAACCCTAAAGACTATATCAAAAAAACTACTAGATTTAATAAATGAATTTGTCAATGTAGCTGGATACAAAATCAACACCCCAAAATGAATGGCTTTTTTATATACCAATAATCAACTCTCAGAAAGCAAAACTAAACAAATAATCACATTTACCATTGCAACAAAAAATTAAGATACTTAGAAATAAACTTAACCAAGGATTTAAAAACTTATACTCGGAATACTACAGGACCTTGAAAAAAGAGATAGAGGAAGATATAAACAAGTGGAAGAATATACAGTGTTCATGATTTGGTGGAATTAACATCATTAAAATATGCATGTTACCCAAGGCAATCTACAGATTCAATGGAATCGCTATTAAAATACCAACAGCATATTTCATAGATCTAGAACAAACACTCCAAAAATGCATATGGGACCAAAAAAGATGCTGAATGGCCACAGCAATCTTGAGAAAGAAGAACAAAGTTGGAGGAATCACAATACCAGACATCAAGGCATACTACAAAGCCATTATAACCAAAATAGCCTGATATAGTCACAAGAACAGGCATCAAGATCAATAGACTAGAACAGAGGCTCCCCAAATTGACCTCAGCCATTACACTCAATTAATATTTGCTAAAGGAGGCAAGAACATACAATGCAGTCAAGACAGACTCTTAAATAAATGGTGGTGGAAAATTTGGACAGGTACATGCAAAAAAAAAAAAAAAAATGAAACTAGACCACCAACTTATACCATATACAAAAATAAACTCAAAATGGATAAAGGACTTAAATGTACATCGTGAAACTATAAAAATCCTAGAAGAATCATTAGGCAGCACAATATC
The DNA here is from genome assembly GCF_951640355.1 of Cnephaeus nilssonii. Classification (NCBI taxonomy): domain Eukaryota; kingdom Metazoa; phylum Chordata; class Mammalia; order Chiroptera; family Vespertilionidae; genus Cnephaeus; species Cnephaeus nilssonii. Next base: position 88,755,714 of record NC_137081.1, read on the forward strand.
AGATATCACTTATAGCAATATGTTCACATCTCCTAGGACAAAGGAAACTAAGGAGAAAATAAACAAATGGGGCTACATCTAAATAAAAACCTTCACAGCAAAAGAAACCATCAACAAAACACAAAGGGAGGCCACTGAATGGAGAACATATTTGTCACTGATACATCTGATAAAGGGTTAACCTTTTGTACTCAGATGTCGAGTGTGACGGTTATTGAATGTATCAATAATTTGAAATATTAAAAAAAAATAAGTTTGTATGAAAAGAAACTCCAGTTTTTTATTCTACTGCCGCGCTTTGTAAAATCTGGGGTATTTAAAAATTTAAATCCCGAGTAGAATAAAGGAATCTAGAAAAAAGCAAGCGAGTGCAAAGGGTTAATATTCAAAATATATAAGGAATTCATACAACTTAACAAAAGTAAGGCAAAAAATCCAATTAAAAAATGGGCAAAGGACATAAATAGACATTTCTCCAAAGAAAAAATACAGATGGCCAAGAGACATATGAAAATATGATCAAAGTCACTGATCATCAGAGTGATGCAAATTAAAACGACAATGAGGTATCGCCTCACATATGTCAGAATTGCTACTGCCAACAAATCAACAAATGACAAGTGCTGGTGAGAATATGGAGAAAAGGCAACCCTAGTACACTGCTGGTGGTATACTAGGGAATCCTAGCCAATTGGTGCAGCCATTATGGAAAACAATATGGAGTTTCCTCAAAATATTAAATATGGAACTGTCATTTGACCCAGTGATCACATTTCTAGGGATATATCCTAAAAACCCCAAAACATCAATCAGCAAAAATGTATGCATCCCTGTGTTCATAGCAGCACAATTTACAATAGCTAAGATCTGGAACAGCCCAAGTGCCCATCAGTAGATGAGTGGATTAAAAAGCTGTGGTACACTTATACCATGGAATACTATGCAGCAGTAAAGAAGAAGGATCTCTTATCCTTTGAATGTATAGCATAACACTCTGCAGGTCCAATGGAGGGACCTGCAGAGTGTTATGCTAAGCGAAATAAGCCAATCAGAGAAAGACAAGTATCACATGATCTCACTCATATGTGGAATCTAATGAACAAAACAAACTGATGGACAAAATAAATCCAGAATCATAGAACCGTAGAATAGAATGTGGAATCTCAGAAGGAAGGCAGGGGATGGTGGGTGGGTGTAAAGTGATAAACCCAAGAATTTGTATGCATATATGCATAACCAGTGGACATAGAAAATAGGGTTTTGAGGGCCTGGGGCGGGCTAAAAGGGGCCAATGGGGGGAAAATGGATATATGTAATACTTTCAATAATAAAGATTAAAATAAAAGTAAAAGGTGACAAGACAGTTTTAGAATCCTGGATATAGTCTTTTAACCACTGTCAAGTGAAGATAAAAATTACCACTGCAATAGTAAATGTAAACAGAAATAATAGAACAAAATAAAGAGATCTTTCTGAGAAGAATCAAGGAATAAAAAGGGCAATTCAAACCTTGACGCAGAATGCTGAATGATCAACAGAGAAACACATTATCTGATCAAGAGAACATAAAAGGAAAGTAAAAACAGTCTACTGAAAATCTGTACAGAAGAGATAAAACAAAATGACAGATATCTCTGAAGAAGTTTCCTATGAGAAAAAAATGTTATTCTAGAAAGTGAAATCTTCCATGAAAGTATTGGGAAGAAACAAATCACCAATGTAGATGGGATATCAATAGAATAATTTCAAGCCACAGAGACTCAATCTGTCAAAAATTTCAACAGAAATATGCCAACAAATATGAAATAAAACAATGGTCTACGAACTGGAAAAATTCAATATGCATCTCAATTTTCAAGTAAAGAGATGCCAAGGAGTGCAATAACTATCAGACCTTTGTTCTAATTTCCCACACAAGGAAAGTGATGCTCAAGGTGACACAATGTCTTGTACCTTATATGGTGCAAGAAATGTTGACATTCAAGGTGGTTTCAGAAAAGGAAGAGGTACTTTGATGTGACTGAGAACACTTGTTGAATATTGGAATTCTTCAAAGAATTTCAGAAGAAGTTTAGTCTGTTTTTCAAACTGCATATAGTAAAGCCTTTGACTATGTGTCCATTATAAAAAGCCATGAGTGGTTCAGAAAGAAACGGGTGCTTCTCAACACTGGGTTGTCCTGCTGTGGAACCTATTGTTATAGTAATAGTAATAAGGATAAAATACAATATAGAATAAGTATTAAAGTGTGGAATTACAGTGAAATATTAAAGTGTGAATCTGATAGTATGGAATGTAATGTAATCAAATTGATAAGCACCCTTGAGTAGCCTGTATGTAGAAAATAGATAAAGTGATCTGTTCCCCATATGTAAGACCAGATAGCAAGGCTCCTGGGACCCGCTGATAAGACACACTAAAGACGCCCATCTGGGCACATAAAAAAGAGGAAGCCCCGGAGGAAGATCAGAGAGGCTTGTTCTGCTCCTCCACAGACGGTCACTCTCCACCCGCCTTCCTGCATCTGCCCGAGCTCTGCCATGGACCGTGAGTCCGAACTGTGAGCCAGAAACCGAGGCCTCAAACAAGACGCCGAGCCGCAGCTGCAACGTCCAACGTCCAGTGTGTGTGTCTATCGGTGCGGATCCCCGGGTGGCCTGCCGAAGTCTGGAAACCACCAGGACTGGTAAATAAAACGTGTGTGATTCGTGCATTGCATGTCTGTCTCTTGTGTAATTTATGCTCGGTCAATATTAAGTAAGTGCTTTGGGTCGTACATGTCAGTGTCTGTTTAGAGACTGGCTGAGGCACCCTTGGTCACCTGTGCTTACGTCCCTGAAGGAGAAATTGGGACACCTATATAGTGGACAGAAAGCCAGTGCCAAAGCAAAATATGGAGATACAGGATAGTTTCTTATACACAAAGATGTCAGTCAAGGAGACATATTTTCTTCCGATGTGCTTAATGCAGAATATATTATACAAAAAAATGGGCTAGATTCAGAGGAAGGAGGCATGAAAATTGTTGGAAGAAATATAAAAAAAGTATGATATGTAGACGACACCATTTTACTGTAAGAAAATAACAGTGATTTGAAACAACTTCTGATGAAAGTGAATGAAGAAAGTGCCAAAGCAGGACTGCATTTGAACATCAAAAAGATGAAGTTTATGACTCCAGAAGAAATAGACAACTTTAAGCTAGACAGTGAAGACATTGACAATTTATAATAATAAGAGCGTAATATGCTAATTAGGCTGGACCTCCTTCCAGACAACCTTCCAGATGAAGCCAGGGCTGCAGCCGTGGGATCAAGGCAGCCGTCGCAGCTGCGAAGGCCTACTCTTACACGAATTGCGTGCATCAGGCCTCTAGTGTAAAATATTTTGCTTACCTTGCTTCAGTCATCAGTTCAAATGGAGACTGCAGCCAAGACATCAAGAGAAGGATGAGACTTTGATGGGCAGCCAAGGAAGAATTTAGAAAGATCACCAAGAGCAAAGGTGTGTTGTTATAGACCAAGCTATCACCCACACCATTGTATTCCTGATTGCTACGTATGGATGTAAAAGCTGTACAGTGAAAAAGGCTGATATGAAAAAAAAATCATTTAGTATATGGTGTTGGAGGAGAGCTCTATGGACACCCTGGATAGCCAGAAAAATGAGTAAGTGGATTCTAGAGTAAATTAACCCTGAAACATCGTTCAAGGCAAAAATGACAAAACTGAAGCTGTCCTATTTCAGCACATCATAAGAAGGCAAGGTTTTTTGGAAAATGCAATAATGCTGGGGAAAAATGAAGACAGCTGAAAAAGAGGAAGACCAAATGCAAGATGGAATAACTTCATAAAAGAAGCCATCGGCATGAGTCTATAGAAGCTGAGCGGGGCTGTTGAGGATCACACATTTAGATCATCATTCATTTATAGGGTGGCCAGGAGTTGATGTCAATTGAATGGCAAATAGCAGACACATCCTTTATCCTTTTGTTCCCCACCTTTGTTGGTCTGAGGTTGTTAATATAGTCCCTTCACTCTTACCACCTCCATGGAAGCATGAGGTGTCACTCTAATAAATCTCCCTGATTGTTAAGCAGCAACTCTGCATAATGGAAATTACGGTCAATTACCCTTGCTAGTAAGGTAACCCATTCTTTGCCTTCTGGTCCACTGGCATAAGGAGCCTAATGTTACCACATGATAATTGTACTTCAAGTTTGATGGAATGTTTTTATCTCTTTCCCCTGATGATTAGCATTTTCTTACTTCTGCCACAGAAGTAAGACTCTCTACTACAGTGGAGCCTAAGTTTGTGGGGGAAAAGAAGAAAAAGCTTCATAAGAACTTCACTGTGAGTGATGGTGAGAGGGGCATTTTACTTCCTTCTCCTGTTTCACAGGCTCTAAAGTCAAGCTTTTGGGGACAGAGCACCATATCTTAGCTATTTACTCAGCACAAACACTTGGAATATAGTTCCACAATGCTCAACAGTATTGTCTTTGTACAGGCACTGTATCTGAGACTTTAATATATCATTCCTTATCCGAGACCTCAATACTTCCAGTTAGATAGTAACTGGATATAGTATTACTGTCAACAGCTCAGTTGCTATAAGGCCCATATTTACAAGACCTGTTTTTCAAACATCAAGTAGCCCCCTGCCATCATTAGGCATGGCCTTGTCCTAGAAACACATAGTTGTGTACTGCACATATCCTATTGGGACATGCCAACTTCACACAACATCCTTATATGTTCTGTATATTTGTAGCTATGTTAGATTTGTCAGATCATATCTCTCTAGTGACGTGGCAATTTGCACCATACCTAGACTTAGTATAGAGTCTCCCTAGATTTGGACACTACTAAAAACTGCTAGACTTCCAAGTCACTAATTTAGTAAGTTAGAGAAGTATTTCCAAGTACAGTATATGCTGATTGCAAAATGCAACAAGCCAACACAGTGCTATGCTTCTTTCTTGATGATAGCAGGTATTAGAAGCAACAGCTTGCATTTTACCTTAGTGCACCGCGCCAGCACAGCCAAGGGTTCAGCAAGCCTGAGGGAGGGCCGGCGAAGGATGAAGAAAAGACAGACAAAGAGAATAAGCTGGGTCTAGGTGGATCTTCTGTGCCTGGCTGAGACCACAGAACAGATCCAGACCGCAAGCTGAGCCTTTATTTTACAGTCAAAGATAAACAAGGTAATTTACAATGTTCTTGTAAGTTTCACTTGTTTTGGTAGCATTTGCTGCACCTCCAACAGCCCATTAGCTACCCAGAAAAGATCTAGGGAACAGTCACAAGATCAAGCTTAATTATGCTAACAGGGCTGTGCCCTCTAAGCTGGGACTTGTTTGTGGCTTTGCCAGCAGGTCAGTCTGAGGCTTAACCCCATAACCGCTCCCTACATCTCACCCTTCTTTTATTTTTAAGCTACTAATAATGGAAGTAAAACTTAAACATTAAGGACAAAGCTCTGACTATTAAAATATTAACAAAACAATGCCAATGCAAAACCCAATAACAGAACAATGCCAATGCAAAACTCAGACATGGCTATTAATAAAACAATGCCAATGCAACACAACAATAATAGAGAAATAAAACTACAGTAACATTTTTCTACTAAATTAAAGTTTATTTTGCTGATTTACTCAGAGTCCTCAGACTTGGCTGCACAAGAGTTTGCAGAAGACTGGCAGCTAACCAATGCTAGCATGGCCAGAAACATGATTGAGGGAGTAGCTTCCACATCTTGCTTTTCTACCAACTGCTGGGCCTCAGTTGTTAACTTCTTCAGCTGACCCCATGTTGGCACCTCATTCTCCTGCGTAGCCTTCATCATCTTCCTTTTCTGCTTTGCTGTCATCCGGGCAACTCTCAGTCTTTTGAATGATGAGACAAGGAGCTTCTCTGGGTCCATTGTGGTGATGTACATAACGCTCTGGCACCCAAATTGGCTGTGCTGCTCCTTCTGGAAAGATGCAAACACAACCTCTTCCCCACATCATTACTGGATCTGGTCCAAACCATTGTCCAGTTTGTGCATCCTTCCATCCAGCTAACCCCGTGGAGGCTATTGTACAGGAGGCCAATGTCTTTCAGCTGCTGTACAACCCTCTGCATCGCAATTCAAAAAATTGAAAGTATAAAGAACATGACTGAGTTTGTTTTGAGGTGACACATAACATCCGTTTCCCCCTTTCTGTTTTAGTAATTGCATTTTAGGAGTATGATTGGCTCTTTCCACTATTGCTTGACCTTGAGGGTTGTAAGGGATACCAGTTTTATGACAAATTTGATATTGCTGACAAAAATGTTGAAAAGCAGAACTAGTGTATGCGGGCCCATTGTCTGTCTTTAGCTCTAAGGGAGGACCTAGTACCACAAAGGCAGCTAGGCAATGATTAATTACATGCTTGGCACTCTTTCCCATTTGGGGAGTCACAAAGATAAAGCGGAAGTAGGTATCTACATTAACATGTACCCATCTATGCTTACCAAATTACGGTATGTGGGTGACATCCATTTGCCAAATTTGATTAGGTTTAAGACCCCTAGGATTAACCCCCAATGATGGCACAGGGCAATGAATTACACACAGAGAGCACTGCTTAACAATTTGACGAGCTTGCTCCCAAGAAACATGGAATTGTTGCATAAGGCAGCAGCATTTTGATGATGCAAAGCATGGGAGGACTGGGCAAGCAAACCCAGTTAATATCTCCTAATAATGTTTGGAAGTCATTTAATGTAAGTAAAGTGTCAGTCCAAATTTGAATTTTCTGAGGTTTTATTGTTTTTCCCTCAATAATGCTGCCAAGATAAGAAAAAGGAAATGTCCTTTGAACTTTTTCTGGTGCTATGCATAATCCAGCACAATGCAGGGAATCCTGCAAATCCATATAGATATTATTTAGATGCATTTCACTTTCATGAGCTAAGATAATGTCATCCATATAATGAATAATATAAGCCTCGGGATATTTTTTCCTTATAGGATGTATGGCTGCAGCCACAAAATCCTGACATAAGGTAGGACTATTGGCCATGCCCTGAGGCAATACTTTAGCATATCTCCACCCCCATCATCCCAAACCCACCAGTGCTATTCCCTTGCTTCCTCCAATCCTTGTTCATATTTGGGAGAAAGCTCATCCTCAGGAGGGCTCTCTCCCACAGGAGCTGTAGCCCCAGGGACTGGAGGAGGCAGTGGAGGTGCTGATGGTGGAGTCCGAAGCCTCTGGCAGCCTTCCCCCATCTGTCTTGATTCCCCTGCCACATTCATCCACTCCCTTTCTGGAGTGGGTTCTAGGCAGTCCCGCATCAGGGACCACAGACTGAAAGTAGAGGCAGGCATTTCTTCAGGACCTTCAGCTATATAATGATCGTGACGTTGTTTTCCTACCTTCTCCCATGCCTCTATATTTACCTTTCCTTCCTCAGAAAACCATGGGCAGGTTTTACTCACAAAATCCGAAGAATCAAAAAGCTGTTCATACCTCACAGAACAGCCCCTTGCTTGGAGCATAGCCTTAAGCATGGATACGCATGCATTCTTTCCCTGTGATCCTGAATTTCCCATGTTTTACACCTGGCTATTACTAAACTGCACTCCTTACCTTCCTTTTTGCTTTCTGCACGTGCTTCACTGGAGCGTCCTTTCACCTGACGATTGCAGTTCCCTCACACTCAGGCCCGCACTGAGTGCCACTTGGGCCGAATTCAGCCCCGCCTTGGGCACCACTTGTGCCGCGCCAGCACAGCCAAGGGTTCAGTGAGCCTGAGGGAGGGCCTGTGAAGGATGAAGAAAAGACAAAGAGAATAAGCTGGGTCTAGGTGGATCTTCTGTGCAAGCTGAGCCTTTATTTTATAGTCAGAGGTAAACAAGGTAATTTACAATGTTCTTGTAAGTTTCACTTGTTTTGGCAGCATTTGCTACACCTCCCATAGCCCATTAGCTACCCAGGAAAGATCTAGGGAGCAGTCACAAGATCAAGCTTAATTATGCTAAAAGGGCTGTGCCCTCTAAACTGGGACTTGTTTGTGGCTTTGCCAGCAGGTCAGTCTGAGGCTTAACCCTGTAATCACTCCCTACACCTTAGACCCAAGGTTCCAGCATGCCTCAAACCACTGAATGCCAAAATATTCATTTCTGTGGCAGAACCCCCAATCCTTGATAAGGCCTTCCTTCATTCTGGAACATTAGTGTTTCATTAGGGTTTTGTTTTTGTTTTTTTAATCCTCACGCGAGGATATTTTTCCATTGATTTTTTAGGGAGAGTGGAAGAGAGAAGGAAAAACAGAGAGAAACATAGATGTGAGAGAAACACATTCATTGGTTGCTTCCTGCAGGAGCCCTGGCCAAGGTCCGGGCTTGGGAGGAGCCTGCAACTGAGGTATGTGCCCTTGAGTGGAATCGAACCCAGGACCCTTCGGTCCACAGGCCGATGCTCTATCCACTGAGCAAAACCGTCTAGGGCTTATTAGGGTATTTAATGTACTTGCAACTTAACTCATCAGATTCTATTGACATGATGTCATTAGTACACTAGTTTAGCAAGATGCTGTAGATATTGTGAATATGATAAAAATCCCTTAGGTATATACTGTGAAAGAGAGTAGAATTAACCATGATCAGGGACAGTTAAAATAGACGCCCTGCCCACATAAATTAAAGCTTCTTTTGTCAATTTGGTTTACCTTAAAAAAAAATCAGCTTTTAGTTTTGTTGATCGTTTTGATTGTTTCTCTATTCTCTATTTTATTTACTGCTATTCTAATCTCTGTTTCTCCTTTATTTTATTCACTTTAAACTTAGTTTGTTCTTCTTTTTATAATTCTTTGAGGTATAAATATAAGTTGTTTACTTGATTTTTTTTCTTAAATGTAGGCATTCATCATTATAAATTTCTCTCAGAACTGCTTTTGCTGCATTCCATAAGTTTTGGTATGTTGTTCTTCTGTTTTTATTTGTTTTGATGCATTTTTATCACTCTTTTTATTTCATCTTTGACCCATTCATTATTTAAGTGTGTGTTGTTTAACTTCCACATATTTGTGACTTTTACAGTTTCCCTCCTGTTACTGTTTCTAGTTTCAGATCATTGTGATCAGAAAATATACTTACTATTAATTTACTATTAATTTAATATTTTTTAACATTTTCTGAGACTTATTTTATAACCTAACATATGACTTGGAGAATTTTCCATGAGCACTTTAGAAGAATGTGTATTCTACTGCTATTGGGTGAAATGCTGTGGATAAGTATTAGATACATTAAAGTATAGTTCATGTCCAGCATTTTCTTATTGATTTTCTGTCTGGATGATTTTTGTCTGGATGTACACCTATTGCTAGAAGTTAGGTATTGAAGTTGCCACTATTACTATACTGTTGTTTATTATATGCCCTCTAGATCTATAGCTTTGCTTAACCAAGGAAAGAGAGGATCACATAAATAAAATTATAAATGAAAGAAGAGATATTAAAATCACATAAACACAAAGGATCATATGAAATATTATACAACAACAAATTAAACAACCTAGAAAAATGGTTAAATTCCTGGAAACATGTAACATACCAAGTCTGAATCATGAAGAAATCCAAGGAAGCAAACCAATCAGAAGTAAGAAGATTGAATCAGTTATCAAAAACCTCTCAATAATGAGCCCTAGCTGGTTTATCTCAGTGGATAGAGCTTTGGCCTATGGAAGGAAGAGTCCCAGGTTCGATTCCGGTCAAATGCACATACCTAGGTTGTGGGCCCGATCCCCAGTAGGGGGTGTGCAGGAGGCAGCCAATCAATGATTTTCTCTCATCATTGATGTTTTTGTCTCTCTCTCTCCCTCTCCCTTCCTCTCTGAAATCAATAAAAATATATTTAGAAAAAAACACCTCTCATAAATGAAAAGACTAGGACCAGGTGAATTCTATAAACATTTATGAAAAGTAATTAATGTTAATCCTTTTCAATTTCTCAAAAAATTGCGGAGGAGGAAACACACTCTAACTGATTATCTGAGATCAGCATTACCCTATTCCAAAGTCGCATGAAGATACAACAACAACAACTAGAGACCAGTTTCCCTGATAAACAAAAATGCAAAGATCTTTAACAAAATACTAGTGAACAGAATGGAACAGCACAGCCCTGGCCAGTGTGACTCGGTTGATTGGAGAGCCATCCTGTGCACGGAAAGATTACAGGTTCGATTCCCCATTAGAGCATATGCCCAGGTTGCAGATTTAATCCCCAACTGGGACCCATATGGAAGCAACTGATTGATGTTTCTCTCTCACATTGATGTTTCTCCCTCTCCCTCTCCTTTCCTCTTGCTCTAAAATCAATAAACACATATCCTTGGGTGAGGATTTTTTTTAAAAAAAGGAATTGAACAGCACATTAAAAGGATCATACACAATGATGAAGTGGAATTTATTCCTGAGATGCAAGGGTGGTTCAACATATGCAAATCAATAAAGTGGTACATCACATTAATAGAGTAAAAGACAAAATTATATAATCATCTGAATAGATGCAGAAAAAAATGTTACAAAATCAAACATTATTTCATGATAATACCTCTCAACAAATTGGGTGTAGAAGGAATCTACCTCAACATAATAGCCCATCTTATACTATTCACAGAAATTAACTTTAAATTGATTAAGGACTTAAATATGAGACCTAAAGCCATAATATCTTAGAAAAAAATAGGTAAACTGCTTCTTTTTTTAAAATATATTTTGTTGATTTTTTACAGAGAGGAAGAGAGAGGGATAGAGAGTTAGAAACATTGATGATAGAGGAACATCGATCAGCTGCCTCTTGCACAACCCCTACTGGGGATGTGCCCGCAACCAAGGTACAGGCACTTGACCGGAATCGAACCTGGGACCTTTCAGTCCACAGGCTGACGCTCTATCCACTGAGCCAAACCGGTTTCAGCTAAACTGCTTCTTGACAGTGGTCTTGACAATAATTTTTGGACATGATACTAAAAGCACCAACAATAAAAGAAAAACTCAACATGTGAAACTATATCAAACTAAAAAACTTCTGCACAAAATAAGAAACAATCAACAAAATGAAAAAAAAAAAGTAGCCTATGGATTGGTAAAAATAAAAATGCTTGTACACCATATATTTGATGATGGGTTAATATAAGACACACAACTCAATAGGAAGGAAACTAACAGTCTCACTTAAAAATGGGCAGAGGAACTAAATAGATATTTTCCAAGGAAGATATAGAAATGGCCAACAATTATATAGGAAAAATATGCTTAATATTACTGACCAACATGTAAATGTAAATTAAAATCACAATGAGCAATCACTTCACACTGTTAGAAAAGTTATCATCAGAAAGGTAGGAGGTAAGTAGTGATGAAGATGTGCATAAAAGGAAACCCTGGTTCACAGTGGGAATATAAATTAGTACAACCACTATGCAAAATAGTATGGAGGTTCCTCAAAAGGTTAAAAATAGAACTACTTGCCCTGGTCACTGTGGTTCAGTTGGTTGACGAGTCATCCCATGCACCAAAAGGGGTCGGGTTCGATTCCTGGTCAGGGCACTTACCTAGGTTGCAGGTTTGATCCCCAGTCAGGGTGGTTGCAAGTGGCAACCTATTGATGTTTCTCTCTCAACCTATCTCTCTTTCTCTCTCTCTTTCTCTCCCCCCCCCACCCTTCCTTTCTCTAAGATCAATAAAAAATAAAATAAATAGAACTACTTTATGGTCCAACAATTCCATGTATATATAATAAAATCATAATTTCATAGATATATTTATACTTTCATGTTTATTGCAATAGCTAAGACATGGGAACAACCTAAGTGTTAATTGATAGATAAATGTATAAAAAAATGTGTTATATGGTGTATAAGCACAATGAATTCAGCTACAATAAAGAAACAAATCTTGCCATTTTTCATAGTATGCTAAGTGAAATAAGTCAGAAAAAAGACAAATACATGTATGTTCTCATATATATGTGGAATCATAAAAAATTCACCTCAGAAACAGAGAGGAGAATGGTGGTTGCCAGAAGGTAAGGGGTGTGGATGATAAGAAGATACAGTTCAAAGAGCAGAGCCTTTCAGTTATGAGATGAATAGGTTCTGGGGATTTAAGGTCACTACAGTATAGTTAACAATACTGTATTTTATACTCAAATGTTGCTTTGACAATAGAGCTTTAATATTCTCATAATAACAACAATAACAAGATAATTATGCAAGATGAAGTGTGTATTAACTAATCTTATTGTAGCTAAATTTACACATATATATGTGTAGCAAATCCATGTACACAGTGGTGTGTGTCAATTATATGTCAATAAGCCTGGGGGAGGCAGCTTCTTTTGTACTTTTTAAAGAATAGTCTGTTAACTAGATTAATAGATAATGAGTGCCAAAATCTGTGTTAATCTGTTCTAGTAGAAATATCACATTATATACATAGCTGCAACCATAGTTGCAGTTGGGATAAGTTTACAGTAGACCCCTGTCATCTTCCAAGAGTGATCTTTGTTTGTAGAGGCCAAACTAATTAAATATGATTGTAATGAGAAGCACCGAGATAGCATCCCTTAGAGCTTTAAATTTTTAATGATGGCTTTAATCTCTGCAAATCCTGTTAGAATGCATTATCACTCCTATTTATTGTCATTTCTGAGGGTGTCACAAAGGACTTTACCTCGTCCTTACTATCATCATGGCTCTTGGTCCATAAATCATGGGACCAAAATGAGGCCCTGCCAGCTTCTAAACATATTTGTTCTAATTATACACTTGGACATGAGGGCAATGATAGCAGGAACTATCTACAGAAAGACTGAATCAATTGAGAAATGACTTGGCCTGGAATCCCATTTATATGTGGCCTCACTAGAACTCCTACTAGATGGAAGATTTTGATGGTATTTTGGTTTCTCTGGCACCAGTGACACATCAGAACTCACAGCCAACAATTCTTGTAAAGGTTGAATAATATTTTTTTCTCCAGTATAAAGTTAGTCCAATACAAGGTAGGACAATAGCAGTTCAACAGTTGTTTGGATGGAAAATAATACAATAGTTAATAAATAATAATACAAGAATAAATTCTGTGTTTCACATACTCAAAACTGCAAGCCTATGTTTGCTCCACCTTGTATATTACTACACATATCTTCCAGAAAGTATCTGGGTAATATTAAGCATAAATACTTGTGGTAGCATTGCAAAGTCCTGCTTCAGTCGATGAATTCTGGGCCTATGACCTTCTTTACTCTCTTTCAATGGGGATTGACCTATCTTGCCTCATTAAATATCATGATCTATCATATTCCATGGAATACAACATTCTCATTGCCAGTTGAGCATCCCTGTACCTTTTGGTAATTACATCTTGCCTTTGACAGGTGGATGCCATCACCTTGCTCTGTCATTGTAGAATCCCCTTGCTGGTACTCTCTGCCCTAAGCCTTCAATGTTCCTAGGAAACACAGTTCCATGGTGGCATCACTAGTTAACTGATCCAGCCTACAAAGCAGAGCCAATACTGATGCTGTTAAGATGCTCAGTCTCTCTGCCAATGTATTCCTCCTTATCCTGGGAGTGCCCTATTGGCCTTCCTAGAACACATAGTCAAGTGATGTTTTCTCAGGTTTTACATAATAAATTCATTCTCTCCCATGAGCCCTTTGGCCCTTACCTCAGTACTGTGGCACCGCAGTCCTGCCATCTTCATGGCATTTACTGTTAACCATCATTTCAGAGATTTGAGGAGCCATCCCCACAGCACACTGAGGTTATGTTTAGCTAACCTTGCCAGAATACTAACCCTTAGGCATAGGTCACTACTCCACCTTCATTGAGTTCTTCCCTATCTGAATTTCTAGTACAATTCCCCACCCACCTGCAACCCCTCGAGGTCTATTTCCACACATCTTCTCCTGATTCCTGCTGGTGTCTTATTATGTAGGTGATGATTTTTTTCTGTTTGTAGTTATTCCTTCTGGATATTACACTGTATGTCCTTATTTGCCCTAATGCTGAGATTTGGCCCTGCTAACCAGCCTGGAGATGATAAGGAATGATGGAGGAGAACCTTTAGCGGAACAGCATCAGCTTGCAAGGCACTTGCTTTAGGTGAAGTCCTTAAGGGCCTCACTGAGAAGGTGACGTTTGAACTGATACATGAAAAAGGCAACAAAATAAGCCAAAATGAGATCTGGTGTAAGAGTGATCCAGCTAGAGACAACTTGAAGAGCAAAACACGGGAACAAAAGTGTGGCCAAAAGAACTAACTGGGACTGTGGGAGCTGAGAAGTGTGTGTGGAGATGTCTGTGAAAAAGAGAATGGTAGGAAGTGAGATCAGAGAACTCATTAATCCTCAAAAGCTCTTTATGGGGCATGATCTATCATTTTCTTCAACTTAGAGTTTAAGGAAATTTGCAACAATTTAAATAGTTTGCAAAAGCAGACTCCCCTAAGGATAATATTTAAACAACATAGAGCTATTTATAAAATATGTGTTCTTAACACTTATACTGTAGTAGTGAGCAAGTAAATAGCAAAGCAGCACAGTTTTGCATAAACCCATGGGTCTGTGGACCCTGAGAACAAAGATTCATTTGATGTGAACCCTAAGAAGCAATTTATCAGCTGAGATGGACACTTCATGGTCCATAGAGGACCCACATGTTATGAATAATAAAAGCCTGGTGGCCACTTGCTGACAGGGCTTCTCATGCACCCCACACCTGGAAGGACCTCACACTGGACCGCAGGCTTCCCCACTGTGCCCCACTGTTACACCATCTGACTCAACCACTGCAGGGAAACCCTGGTTTCATTTTTCTACCAAAAACTGAGACCTGCTCTGTTGAATCAGAACTATATAATTTGGGTACATTATTTACATAAAACAGACCGAATTGAGAACCTGGGCGGAACTTTTGCTGTAAAATGTGGCCGCCCCTTTGTCTCAGTGGAACACAATTTAGTTTGCTAACTGATCCTGTATCCCAGGCTGCACCTTTGTTTATACAGATTTTTCTCCTTTCTATATTTTCCTCCTCCATTTATTGCTCACCACTCAATAAATGTACCCATCAGGGCTTAGTCTCAAGCCCCTGTTTATAAATGCACCACATAAAAACCAAACACATTTGCTCATACATATACACACGCACCCCAACACATATAAAGGTAATTTAAAAATGCATGAAAAAAGTGAGTTATTCTGGAAAACCACTCAAGCCAACCACCCTCGTGGCTAAAGAGTGAGAGAAGCCACTGCTTTTGTTGGCTATGGGCACCCAGTTCCTCTTACTTATGAGTCTTATGGTTGACTCATTTGCATATCACTTCCATTGGCCATCTCATGTTTAACTTAAAGATCTGTTTTCCAAGCAATGACTAAGAGTTTGTTTTTTTTTTTAATTACTGAAAATAAAATTTTCTGGATTCCAGTTGGTGTTCAAAATAAAGAACAATCTCTAAGTTATTCAACTTAAAATACATTCTGTCTCAGCCACATGCTGAGTGATGCTAAGTAACCGAATTCTACTGAGTTTCAGGCTCAGCTTGGGCATCTGTGAAACAAATACTAATACTCACCAGTTCATTGCGAAAATAAAATTAAAGGAAAATAACCAATGCATGGCCCAAACAAGAAATCTAAGACATAGAATAAATGTAACAATCTAACATCCTATTTAATAAAAGAGTAGTATGCAAATTAAAAATCACTCTGCTACACCCACAAGCCATGCCCACCAGCCAATCAGGAGACAGTATGCAAATTAACCCAACCAAGATGGCTGCCGCCACGGAGCAAACAGGAGGCTTGGGTTTCCTTGGCGATGGAGGAAGCCAAGCTTTCCTCACACCCTGGCTGGCCAAGGCCTCCACTCATAGTTTCAATTATAGAAGATAAATAAATCCCAACAAAAATGGCTGTGGCCACAGAGCAAGCAGGAGGCTTGGCTCTGCTCAAGGCTACAAAGCTTCAATTATACAAGATAAATAAATCCCAGATAACAGGGCCTCCTCTTGGGTCACCGAGGGGCGTGGCTGGCCTGCAAACCACCACAGGCCCCTCGCCCAGACCGCCCCACGCCCCAAGGGAACCCCCACCCTGATCCGGGACACCCTTCAAGTCAAACCAGCTGGCCCCACCTATGCACCAGGCCTCTATCCTATCTAATAAAATTGACCATAACTCCAACACACAAGATGGCTGCCCCCATGTGGACACAGGATGGCCACCAAAAGATAGCCAGCAGGGGAGGGCAGTTGTAGGCAATCAAGCCTGCAGGGGAGGGCAGTTAGGGGTGACCAGGCCAGCAGAGGAGGGAAGTTGGGGGTGACCAGGCCTGCAGGGGAGAGCAATTGGGGGGGACCAAGCCTGCAGGGGAGGGCAGTTAGGGGTGTCCGGGGCAGCAGGGGAGGGCAGTTAGGGGCAAACAGGCTGGCAGGGGAGCAGTTAGGCATCAATCAGACTGGCAGGGGAGTAGTTAGGGGGTGATCAGGCTGGCAGGCAGGCAAGCAGTTGGGAGCCAGCAGTCCTGGATTTTGAGAGGGATGTCCGACTGCCCTTTTAGGCCTGATCCTACCTGGATCGGGCCTAAAAGGGCAGTCGGACATCCCTTGAGGGGTCCCAGATTGGAGAAGGTGCAGGCTGGGCTGAGGGACATACACCCCCATGCACGAATTTTGTGCACTGGGCCTTTAGTTTGTTTTATAAAACAAAACCATTTATCTGGTTTTGTTTGTGATATGTAGACACTGCTTTAATTTTTGGTACATATTAACTTATCCAACTGCCACAATATTTTTACCAAATACTGTTATTATAATTTTATACAGCTATTGGTCTGCCAAAGGAGCTGAGAGAACTTGCCCCAAACCCACATGTCATTAGGGAGGCCCTGTTCTCAGCACTTAGGGTCCCTCAGTCAGTCCTTATGTATCCTATGTGGGACTTATGGTATGGCTAGCATTTCGTGGAGGAAGAGAAGAGGTTCAGAAAAGCCAGGTAATAAGTAAGCAGTCATGATGGTTATAATAGGGAAGCAGACTCAGCCACTGTGCCCTCTGCCCTGGGTGACCACTGAGCCTAAATAAGTTAAATAAGCAAAGAAAATGTCTCTTTCTTGGAAATAACTTTCTGATGAAACACCATCGTTTTTAACCGTAATGTAGTTCTCTGATTCCTGAGACCATTGGCAACGTTGCGGAGGATCGGAAAAGAAACAGAAACGCCAGCCTCCTCTTTCTTAGTGGGGTAGCCCCTGTCACACCCCACTGCTCTCAGCCTCATGCTGAGAGGAGAAGCCAGCGCCCATTTGTAAAGCAGGGATAACAGGGGCCTAAATGGTTTTCCACATCTCAACTGAGATATTTATTCACATGCTATAAAAAAAGCTCACTGCATTAAGGTAATTTGATTTAGAAATATTTTCCTTGAAAGAGTTCCAAACAATGTCCCCATATTCTATCTAATGAAGGTGGAAAGGGCCATATTTCCAATTAAACGTTTAAAAACACCTCACCCAGAAATTATTTTGCTGAATATCTAGCAATAAATTTCATTGAAGCTAATGTGTGGTTTGAGAACAAAGCGTTTATTTATGGAAAGAGGAATAAAGAAAGCATGTAAACATAATTTTAAGTTTCCTGAGAGACAATCTCTGAGGATAGGTTGTCTTTATTGATCTATGTTTGTGAAAAAAATTGTTTTGCTGAGTATTTATAAAGGTATTTTATCAGCTATTTTATTTTCCGGTTTAACTCGAGTATCTGTCCTTTTACCCTTGCACAGCACCCTATGATTAAATCTCACTACATTGTGTTTCAACCATGTTTATTTGACTGTCTTATCCGCTAGAGTAGGAGCATCTTGAGGCCAGAGGCTTATCATTAGTTATCTTCGTGTCCTCAAAGTCTTGCCTAGAGCCTGAGAATGAAGCAAGAGGGTGCCCTCGTGTAATAAGTTACAATGGCAGAGTTCACTGTGCAGGGACTGGACCGTGAGCCTGAAGGAGAGAGGATAACCAGGAGACATGTGCTCTGCAAACAAAATGCTCCATCTACTTTAGCGTTTCTCAGTTTTCCTTCTCCTTGTTTCTCTAATCAAGAAGATTTTGAGAAAATTAATGTTCACAGTTTGCAGTATGAAAACAATACACATCTATTTTCTAAATATAAGGTCATAGCCAAGTATTGAATAAGTTATTTGCCACTACCTCCCTACCATTTCCCCCCAGAACACTGATCTCCTTTGGGGATGTTTCCTCCCCATTAATTGAGAAAAGCTAGTATTGGGTAAGTAAGACCATACATCCTTTAAAACATGTATTAAACCACTACTAAAAGAATAGGTTACTAAGTACATTGTCTAGGGTATACTGCATATGGAAAATTATGTTTTAAAGATCCAAGTGATAGTCACATTTGAAACAAGCTCCTTACATGTACTACTGTCACAGTTAAAATTAATGTGTTTAATCATCCAAGCATACACTCTCATGATATTGCAGAGGCTGGGACAAAGCTGGGAAATCTCTTTCTCCTTTTACTGCTGTGACTTTGGCCTCCTGAGGGGTACTCCACTTGGAAGTATGTGTGCAGAGGATGTCACCTGCAGTGTCCATTTCTGAATGCTTCCCCTGCTATTGCTCCAGCTGGCAAAGATCTGAGCCTATGCCAATGCCTATGGCTTTATCTCAGCTTCCTTTTGCTCTTAAAGAATAAAAAGAACAGTAGATCCTTTTCTAGTCTCATATCTCATTTGTACAATTTCTCCCCTTATGCCTTTTTAAGGAACATTCCTATCTCCCAAATATCACCCCCCCTTCTCCCTTGGAAGCCTGTTATCCCACTGGTCTTTGAAAGACATTTCTTTATGGCCCTTAAAACTGAAACAAAGTGGAGTCTTTCCTAATGTGGAGCTAATTTTCTCATGCCTTTCCAACTACAAAATTTTACCATCTGTTTGTTGAATCACTGACTGGTTCTGCAAAGCATGCAATCTTAGTAGACATTTTGGCATTTAGAAATTAGCCTTTGAGTAGCTGGAAAACCAATGAAATATTTCAGGAAGCATGGTAGCTTCTGGCAGGTGCATGCATTGGTGCTGTACTCACTTCTTGAGCTCAAGGGCCAGGCACTGAGCTGGGCCTGCAAGGGAGAAAACAGAGGCTAAGTTTGGTTGGCTCTGCTTTCCAGAAGGTCATAGCCAGGAGAGAGAGAGAGAGAGAGAGAGAGAGAGAGAGAGAGAGAGAGAGAGAGAGAGAGAGAGAGAGAGATTGTTTAAAAACACATGCATTACCTGTAGCCTTAGTTCCTGGAACTTAATGAGTATTTATGAATTGGTCACCCATCAACTGGCTTCAAAAATTCCCGTTTATCTCTATAGTATATTATCCAACATTGATTGTTGTGTTTTTGTTTTGTTTTGGTTTTTGGGGGGTGGGGGCGCAAGGGCTCCTTTTCTTTTCTTGGAATGTAACTGTGAAAACTCAGTTTTAATTTTTCTCTTGTCCTTTTATCATATTCTCAAATAGAAAGGCAGCTTATAGAGCATTAATAACACCTGAAAGAAGCAAAAAGGACCAGTGCCTCTGCTCTGAGGGCTGGGAGTCATCCTGTGGTTACATGCATGAACTTCCAGTCACAGAAGTTTTCCAAGGACTAATCTCCTCAGGTTCTACATTTACAATATAGAAACCAGAGTTATTTCTTAGTAGAGCAGGTGCACAAAACTAATATTGTAGCTTATAAGCATAGTATCACACTATTTAAAAAGTTAAGTTTACTATAAAACAATGCATCCCAGAGGAAATGAAGATTAATCTGTAATTTGAAATACCAGAAAGTTTGGTAGACAATTCAAAAGAAAATATATTATAAAAATAAGAGATTGCCATGATGTCCAACAATGTATATGCTTCCCCTTTTCACAATTCCCAGGGTTAATTTTCTCTCTGGGAAGTTCCTAGTCATCTAAATATTTACTTCTCCAAATACTTTGGATAGGCCTAGTGTTTTTTCCTTTCAATTGGTATTGTGTTTCGTGTTTTGTTTTAATTTATTTTTTATTAACTCTGAATTCCTGTAGTCTCAAAGATTGTTTTTCTATCCTTCAAAAAGTAGCCATTTGAAAGACATTCCAGGGAGAGAACAAATATCAGATAGACAAGGGTAATGATAGCTATCTCTGACATCCCACATTCCCTTCTTTTTACTTCTGACTAGATGCTTTGATAAATATAGGTTCTTGTTGATATGTGTATCACCATGGTTTCCTGAGAGATTTAGCAGAGAGGAGGTGTTGAGTGCAATTCCTAGAACATGGTAGGTGGTACCCTATAAATGTTTCTTAAATTGAATAGTTTCCTAAAATTAAAAAATAAATAAAAATATTGTCAATTGTCTTTAAAAAACAATGAGCATACAATTTAATTTTACAATGCTAACTTCTTTTCCATATGATTGGCCAGGAGGCTTGGTCTAAGAGCCTTCATATTTACCTCTTGTATACAAGACAGAAATATGATTACCAACTATCACTAAACTGCCATATTCCAGGCCTGATATCTTTTTCTTGACCCTAATTTTTACCTCCTGAAAAAGAGTCTTTGTTTGCTCTCCTGGGTGATGGAGTCAATCACTCCAATAATCACTCTTTAAAGTTTATCATAGAACATCTTGAAAAAGTAGATTTTTTGAGAGACAAAGCATTAGTTTCCTACCCCCTGCTCAGAAAAGCTAGGTAAAATCTGGTGAATGGGTTCTGCCCTAGAACCAACTCATGGTAATAATTATTGCCAAATATTAAAGAACCACATATTTATAAGATAGGCTCAATAAAAGCATATTTTTAATGCAGACTGAATACTTTAAATTCAAGATAGCCAATAGCTAGAGGATCTCAAGTATGAGTGGCAAGAGAAGAAGCAAACCATAATTCGCAGTATCCAAGAGTATTCTGGCTTTGGAGATTTCTGATAGCTAACTCTAAGGTCTGCTATCATTTATGGTTGGGCAACTCAAGATAAGGATAGCAGAGAGGCACTAGATCTTACTTTATGCTGTATTTTTAATGTGAAAACATATAACTTCCTGAACATTCTTAAAAAATGTACGTAATGTTAATCATCCATATATCACTTATTGTGGTGGGATGAAATAAATGCATATTGTAAAGGTACATTCAGAAGTGCACCATTGAAATATTAGTCACTGTGGTAATCATCAGTGGCCTCTTGTCCTTACCTGCCTCTCACCTGAGGCACCCATAGTGCATATCTAAAGGCAGAGCTACATTCTTGCACAAGGGATGGCTCTTAATTGCTGTCTACAGTTGAATTCCAGATCCAAATATGAACATCGGCAGGCCATTTCCACCTAAATGATACTTCACCCTTTAAGCCAAAATGATCTCAAGAAAATTCCTTATTGTCTTCCATAAAAATTGTATCCTTTTCTGATGTTATGATTGGCACCACCAGTTGCTAACCCAAAAAAACAAGGAGGCAAACTTGTTCTAAACAACTAATCTAATTGATTTTCCTTATTAGTTGTTGCGTCTATCTCCTTGCTGCTATCACTGTTACTATCTTATTCTGGCCCATAGACTGTTGGGACAACCTCACTTGTTTCCCAAGTTTTTTTCCAAGTCATAGTACACATTCTCTGGTACCTCCAGACTAGAGGTATGATTTATTTTTCAAATAAAAAGCAATATTATAGCCAGGAACACAAAATCCATTGTGATGACACCAGGATGCTTATCACTTCCTTCACTTGCTGGTAAATTGTTGGGAACTTGGGTGTTGCAGTGGTCTTGTTCCTCAGGAATTATATTCCATGACCTTCTCTTTGCTGCACTCTCTGTGTCCCTCACCCCTTACTCTCAGATGGTGTCTGGGAGTGTCCATCTTAAGTCACTCCCTCAGGGCAATTTCCATTCTATCTTGTTTACTGAAATGGAAATTGCTACTCCCCACCATTAATCTCATGTCATCTTCCAGTGAGAGCACTTGTCATTACAATCACCTTAACATTACCTATTTAAAACCGGTCAGGTCATCACGTTATTTAAAGGAGTAAAATTCATGCTGTAGCTAAAATAAACATTTTTAAAAAGTCAATTACCTTAATGAGCTGCAGGTGGGGGTAGAAAAAAGGTGTTTGAAAGGACATGCCAAGGTGAAGTGGGTGCTGGAAACCAGAGGAGTGCGGCTTAACTCATGCAGCAGAGAAAGCAAATGTGTGTGAATCTCCGGAGCAGAACAGGCAGCTGTCCTACCAGGCACTGTCTGAATCTTCAGTGAAAAGATATGGGAAGAGTAGGGTAGTAAACATACTGGGAACTTGAACATATCATTGAAATCTGTATCATCGGAGGAAAAGGAACTTCTGGGGGAGAAAAGAAAGTAGTGAAGCAAAAGATGTAGATGTAATGAAGGCTGTGGTGAGGTACACACACCCTAGGCCCTTTCAGACATCACTTAACTGCTATGGGTGCATCTGCCAGGTCATTTTAAGGTCAAATCTATCCAGGCTGAGTCTCTCTCTCTCAGATGTTACCTGGATAACATCTCAATCACTCAAGGCACAGGACATCCAATTATTTAATTTATAATGATAAGGGTTAACTAGCTAACTTAATTAGATAGACAGGAAGGAGGGGGGTTCCAGGCAGATGTAAACATTTCCAACCTGAGCAGTTGGGAGATTAAAGGCAACTCCAACTAGCAAGATAAGTGGGAGAGGAAGTGAGGGCACCACGTGGGCTTTAGACTTTGTAACCAATGAGGAAAGCACAGGGGTCCTAAATTAAAACAAGGATCCAATTAGAAAGGGTCAGGTCCAGACAAAGAACTGCAGCCTTTATAAACCAGGAGACAAAGAAACTCAGCAGATTTCAGATTTTACAGATTCATATTATTTAGATATTTTTTCCCATTAGAGAGGAAGAAAGCAGGTTTTCCCCATTTGGGGGCCCCTTCCCTGGGGGTCCCCTTTGGTGACACCTTTGCCCAGATAGAGTTTGTATATGCTTCCAATAAATGTCTACATATCTATTAAAGAAATCTGTTAGTCCATGAGTTTATTCTTCAAACTTCCTGAGGACAAGGATCCACAAAAGAATCTGCACCCCGAACCCCATGTTTCAGTAAGAAGAGCCATTAGTTTCATTATTGTTGTTTTTTTCCCTGATCCTGACCCAAATTTTCCCTACACATATTACAAACCAACTAACAAACTATTCTCTACTTTTCAGGAAAAACATAAAAAGCAACAAATTAAAAAAAAAAAAAAGACATGTGCACTCTTCTATATGTCACTTTTAAAATGTGGAATTTAAAGGGAACATACTCCTCAAAGAGTGGTACATGTGCATGCACCAAGGCATATCCAGATATGGCAAAGGGCACAGTAAAATTCCCAAAGTAATTATCTCCTGGGAATCAAACTTTTGGTTAAGAATCCTTTCATTTTGAATTCTAAAATGTTTTTGCAAGTCATGCACCACCTAATGTAATAGAATTTTCATGTTGACAAATTTCATGGATTTTGTTAAGCTTGGAAGCGTAGAAAACCTGTATGTGCAATAAATGATTAGAAAATAATGTCTATGGTCTTTTCTTTTGTAATTACTTTCCTGAGTGCAATTAATTTTTATTAAAAATCAATACATTGAGAAAACCAAGATGGCAGCATAGGTAAACGCCAGCACTCATCGCCTCCCACAATCACATCAGAATTACAACTAACATACAAAACAACCATCATTTAGAACTGCCTGAAATCTGGCTGAATGGAAGTCCTACAACTAGAGATGTCAAGAAGAAAGCACGCTGAGACTGGTAGGAGGGGCAGAAGCACAGAATGAGCTGGTCCAACATACACATGTACCTTATTTTTCAATCAGGAGGAATACCTTGGCTATGAAGTCCTCCTGTTTGAAGCAATGGATACCATTCCCACACCAGAACCCCAGCCCAGGGTTCCAGAGCCGGAAGAAGTCCCCATAATTTCAGTCTGTAAAAAAAAAGCTGGGATTGTGGCTGAGTAACACAGAGGCTGCTAGAGTCTCAGGGAGTTCCTCTTCAAGGGCCAGCACATGAAATTACATGATCCCACTTCCTCTGAGTTCCAGCGCTGGGTGACGGTTTTGGGGGATCCAGAAGAAGATAATACTGGATTATCTAGCATCAGGGAACTCAGGGGTGGCTTTCTCCACATGTGGGTTGCTCACAGGGGTCATTGTTCCTATACTGGGGCCTACCTGGTCTCAGAGCTGTCTGGCAGCCATATCTGAGTTTCCATCAGTGTAGCCCACACTGTTTGCTCCACTGTAGTAATTCACTGACACCCTGCCTCATCTAATTTGCATCCCCAGCCAATCTGTTTGTAGAAGCTTTTCCTTATGAGTGGCCTGTCCTGGCTCAGGCTTCAGACTTTAGAAAAATCTCTCAAACAAGCAGCATGCCCCAAACTTATCAAAAAAAAAAGGCCAAAGACCTGGCACTAGCACCAGCCTGCCTTTCTTCACAGCTGGACCTGTTTTGGATATTTTCAAGCCCAATATAAGTAGCTGCCATCTGCAGATTTCTCTGTAGATCTAGCCAGGTGGCCTCAGGGAGTGGCTGACTTTGCACCTTCTGGGAGGCCCCAGAGCCAGTGAAACTGGTGGACAGCTTCAGACTCTAGCAGATTACAACTCTATACATCTACAAGTGACACATTGAAAGGGCAGACTCTGCGAGTCCCAAAACCCCACTGAAGCAATTCCTGCTCCATAGGGGTGTCTCCTTCACAGCAGCACTTCCACTGTAGTCGCAGCTGGTCCGTACAGCCAATTGGCTTAGAGATAAATTTATCACAGTGACACCAACAGCAATCAAGGCTCAACTGCAACAAGACTGTGTACACAGCCCACAGGGACGCACCTAGAGTGTCCAGCTCAGGTGATTGGGGAGGCTGATTCACTGGGCCCTACAGGACACCTACTACACAAGGCCACTCTACCAATCCCAAGAGATATAGCATCTCTACCTAATACATAGAAACAAATAGATAGAAGGAGCCAAAATGTGGAGACAAAGAAACATGTCACAAATGAAAGAAATGGAAGCAAGCAAACTAGATAAAGAGTTCAAAACAATGGTGATAAGGCTACTCAAGTATCTTAATGAGAGCTTCAAGGGAGTTAATGTGCAGTTTAAGGGACTTAATGAGAGTTTCAAGGGACTTAGTGAGAATTTCAAGGGTCTTAGTGATATGGTCAAATACATGAAAAAGGACCACTCAGAAATTAAGCATACACTAACTGAAATTAAAAAAAATAATAATAATTTACAGGGATTCTACATTGGATTAGAAGATTCTGAGAGACAAATTAGCGATTTGGAATATGAGGAAGCAAAAATCACCCAACCAGAGGAGCAAAAAGAAAAAAGAATAAAAAAATATGAAGATAGTGTAAGAGCCTCTGGGACAACTTCAAGTGCATATGGGGGTGCCAGAAGAAGAATAGAGAGAGCAAGATATTGAAAACATATTTGAGGTAATAATGACAGAAAACGTCTCCTACCTGGTGAAAGAAATAGATTTTTTAGTCCAGGAAGCACAGAGAGTCCCAAACAAGAGGAACCCAAAGAGGGTCACCTCAAGACACCTCATAACTAAATGCCAAGGCTTAAAGACAAAGAGAGAATCTTAAAAGCAGCAAGAGAAAAGGCAGATAGTTTTCTACAAGGTTGTGCCCATACAACTGTCAGCTGATTTCTCAACAGAAACTTTGCAGGCCAGAAGGGAGTGGCAAGAAATATTTAAAGTGATGAATAGCAAGGGCCTACAACCAAGATTACTGTACCCAGCAAAGCTATCATTTAGAATTGAAGGTCAGATAAAGAGCTTCATAGACAAGAGAAAGGTAAAGTGCATCAATTCATCACCACCAAACCAGTATTACATAAATTGTTGAAAGGTATTCTTTAAGAAGAGGAAGAGGAAGAGGAAGAGGAAGAAGAAGAGGAAGAAGAAGAAGAAGAAGAAGAAGAAGAAGAAGAAGAAGAAGAAATAAAAATTATGAACAATAAAATGCCAATAAATACAATAATTATATCTAAAAATCAAAATAAAGGAACGCGAAATCTAATGAACAAAATAAACTGATGAATAAAATAGAATCAGAGGCATGGAAGCATGGAACAGACTAACAAATCTCAGAGAGAAGGGGTGAGGGGGCGGCAGGGAGAGATTAACCAAGGATCTTATATGTATACATGCATTACCTATGGACATAGACAATAGGGTGGCGAAGGTCTGGGGCAGCTTGGGTGGAAGAGGGCACTGTGGGAGGGAGGATTATAATACTCTCAACAATAAAGATTTTTTAAATGAATACTTTATTTAATAAATTGAAATATTTCACATATCTAATAAAAGAGCAATATGCAAATTAACCATCACTCCGCTACACCCACCAGCCACACCCACCAGCCAATCAGGAGCGAGTATGCAAATTAAGCCAACCAAGATGGCTGCAGCCACGAAGCAAGCAGGGGGCTTAGGTTTCCCCGGCAATGGAGGGAGCCAAGCTTTCCACATACCCTGGTTGGCCCAGGCCTCCACTCAAAGCTATAAAGTTTCAATTATAGAAGATAAATGAATCCCAGATATCAGGGCCTCCACTTGGGTTGCCAGGGGGCATGGCTGGCCTGCAAACCACCACAGGCCCCTCACCCAGGCCCCCCCCCATGTCCCAAGGGAACCCACACACTTCAGGGCAAACCAGCCAGCACCCACCCATGCACCAGGCCTCTAACCTATCTAATAAAAGAGTAATATGCAAATTGACCATCACTCCAACACACAGGATGGCTGCCCCCATGTGGTCAAATATGGCTGCCCCCATGTGGTCAAAGATGGCTGCCCCCATGTGGATACAAGATAGCCGCCACAAGATGGCCAGGAGTGGAGGGTAGTTGGGAGCGATCAAGCCTGCAGGGGAGGGCAGTTAGGGGTGACCAGGCTGACAGAGGAGGGAAGTTGGGGGCGACTGGGCCTGCAGGGAAGGGCAGTTGGGGGAGACCCAGGCCTTCAAGGGAGGGCAATTGGGGGGGGACCAGACCTGCAGGGGAGGGAAGTTAAGGGTGACCAGGCCGGCAGAGGAGGGAAGTTGGGGGCAACTGGGCCTGCAAGGAAGGGCAGTTAGGGGCAAACAGGCTGGCAGGGGAGCAGTTAGGCATCAATCAGGCTGGCAGGGGAGTAGTTAGAGGGTGATCAGGCTGGCATGCAGAAGTGGTTAGAGGCAATCAGGAAGGCAGGCAGGCAAGCAGTTGGGAACCAGCAGTCCTGGATCGTGAGAGGGATGTCCAACTGCCTGTTTAGGCCTGATCCTAGTGGGGGGTCCCAGATTGGAGAGGGTGCAGGCTGGGCTGAGGGACACCCCCACCTTGCACAAATTTCATGCACCGGGCCTCTAGTTACTTGATAACCATTTCTGATAAAAACTTGTTATTTTATATTGTAGGTTAGGATAGATTCCTAGAACAACAACAACAACAACAACAACAACAACAACACACACACACACACACACACACACACACACACACACACAAACCCCAAATGCACAAAGGAAAACAGAAACAAGCAATCTTCTTACTTGTTAAGAGCCAAGTGTTTCCATGGGTTTCCCATTGGTACAAATAGGCATTCCTATGTAAACAACCCCTGTAAGTCAATCAGGTTCATTAGGAGTCCCCATGGAGGGCGATGTTCAGACAACTGCACAGCATCATGTTGCCTGGCAGAGCAGCTTTAGTCAGAGGCACCAACAGTCTCCTGGGAGAATCTGCCACCTGCAAGCTTCCTGGTTGGCATACGTAAGGCCACTCACAGGTCTGGTGATTCACTGGACGGTCTCATTGAACTCACTGGCAGCTGTCATCCCACAGTTACAGTTTAGTACAGTGCAGGATGCAGATGTAAATCAGCCACAGTGGGAGACACCTCATATCCACAAAGTCCAAGTTGAGAGTTTTGTCTCTGACCAATGGGAATGAGTCAGCATTATTTCTGACAAGAAGACTCACATGGGCCACTTTGCAAAGGCAGAATATGTTATCTTCAGATACCTCCTAGAGATAGTGGCCAGTGTTTGAGAATGAAAATAATATGGGCAAAGGAGATAAATGCAGTAAAATGCACTAGCCCTAAAAATCCTGATGGGGTGTGAAGGGCACAGATGAGGGGGAATGGATCCAGTTAGAGTGTAAATAACTGGAATGCTCTGCATACAAAGTGGACAATCATGAAAAATTAGTCAGGTAAATAAGTAAAGGTTGAAACAAAAATAGTCTGAAAAGCAAATTCATGTCTACATACATACCCACAAACAAAAAAATGTATGCTAAAAATAATCACAGGGAACAGGTAACATTTATTTACTATATAATAATATGTCAGGTGCAGGCATAAGCTTAATGTATTTATTATCTTAATATTTCTCAGACAAACAGTCACATAGAACCTTTTTTAAATTGTTAATTAAATTCAATTGAGTAATAATCAAACTGGGCATTGTTAGATGTGAGCAGAGCAAGGACAATGGGTCAGGTACAGAAACGCACCAGGGCAGAATGCCCCGGATGCCTAGCAAAGGGAAAAACTGGGAAAACAAGAACCCAGAGTAACCTATCCTTCCCTAGCATATCACTGGTCATGTGGTTTGGACCCTTGATCTTTCATATCGCTGGTCAGGTGGTGTAGACCCCCTGACCTTTTCCTCCCTAAAGATAACATCTAGGCCTCAGTTGTATTTCATCTCCAGGCCCAGAAAAGCAGCAAAACCAGACAAGTGACACTGTGGTTGTCTCAAGTCCAGCAACGTTGATTGACTAATGACCTCCTGCCCTGGCACCAACCAATCAGTGGACCACCAACTCAAAGGAGCACACCTGGAAAGCTGATGAAGAGTCTATTATGACCCTCCCCTGAGACCTCCCATAAGATTTCCACCTGCAAGAAAGAGATAAATACACTCAGGACAAAAGACTCAGTACATGCTTTCCCTCCAAATAGCATGTCCATGCCATTCCCTCCTCTCCTCCCCCACAGGCATGTATCCCCCAACCTCTAAAGGACCCCATGAGACTTGCAGCCAGGGAAGCAATGGGCAGTGGCAGCTCGTCCCAAGCTAACACCCTGAACTTGCCTCCAAGGCCTCCTTTTCTCTGACTGCTCAGTGAGCCAAAGCAGCCCAACCTAGGCTCTCCTGTTGCTTCTCCCAAGTACACCTTTGCTGCCTTGGCTCAGTGTTGTGTAGCCCTTCCCTTGGATAGCACCATCATCCACCCCCTTTTCCTTAAAGAAATGCAATTTTTCTTTACTCACAATCTGAGATGGCTAGTTATCCTGCCAACTTTAACCTTTCAGGCGTGACTAATGCGATGTTCACCCACATGTAACTCAACATTCAACAAGACATACAGACTGATCATGGCAAACTTAGATGTCATGACAATGCACAATTACTATACAATGTTTAACTCTTCCTCTCAATTTCCTGCCTTTTCTGAACCAGTAACTAACAATGTTCCACAGACAAAGCCCCTCCACAGACATGTAATCTGTGCAGTCTGTTACTGGCTAGAAGAGGTCCTCAATCCCACCTGTCCCTTATGGGAGTGGAATTCTAATCCAAGAAAAATAATTTACTGAGACTCACATGGAGGGAGAAGCAGTGATTTTTATGTGTGGAATGAAATCCCTGAGGCTCCAAGGTCCTCTCCCCTGCTGTCCCACCGAGGAAGAAGCCCCATGGCTACAATTGGAGCCAGTGCCCAGAGCTTCCGTTCCATGTTAGGGCATAGTCCAATCCAGCATCAGGCTCACTTAGCTTATGTTTCATGCTGCAGTCCATCAGTCCATTCCATGTGGGGTTTGCATGGCTGTGGGCCATACAGGCAAATGCAGGAGCCAGAACCAAGAGCAACAAGAGTGTGAACTCCTTTGCTTGAGGGACTATGTATTTCCAAATTTTCATGGGCTTGCGATGGCCCCACTCATCCTGGCTAATGATCTCTGTCACAAGGTTTGGCTGACAGGCATGCTTCCTTATCACCCCAACTTCACTTTGAAGTGATCTGTGGGGAATGGGCCTGTAGCTCCCTGGGGAGTGTGCTATGCAGCTTCCTGGTGAAGCTGCCCAAATGACATGCCTAGAATGTCTGGCCTTCCCTTACTCCTTCCTATTATTAATAACTAGCTAATTATAATGGTATCAGTTTCATAGGACACATGCTCCAAAGGGTCTAACACTTAGTTTGCTGCTCTGCTTTCACTAGCTTGAAATTCTTGATAATTGCTGAACAGGGAGCTCCTCATTTTCACATTGCACTGGGCCCCGCAAGCTATGTAGCTACTCTTATGCTCAGACCACACACTGAGCAGCATTGTATTAAAACATTGAGTTCTCACAAACACCCTAGGAGGTAGGTACTACCCATGTTTTTATTTTCAGAGGAGGAATGCCAGGCTCACAGTGGTTGAGGTAACTACAGCTGGTGAGGGGACAGACAGATCTGAAGCCCTGAAAATATGGGAAATGAGAGATATCCTGCCTCTTAACCACAGGCAAAGTAAGGGAAAGAGGGGGAAATTATGAACTATCCAGTGATTCCAAAAAAAGGGAAAAAAAAGGGGGGATCCTTCAACAGAGAAAGTAATTTTCCATTCAAACCAGCAGGAATAGCCTTACAAGTTGTGAAGATACCACAGGATATGCACTGGGGCTCCACTATTCTACAACGTGGCAAAGATTACAAAAAATGCCACTGGATGGATCTTTGTCATATTTAAAGTGCCAGCAGCTGAAATGTCTGTCTATTTGGAATGCAATATGCTAGACATCTGTGTGGTCCAGAAGCTTTCTTTCAGCCTCCCTGGCATCAGGGCTTGTGGAGTGACTGGGTCTCAATGAGATAGATGCATGGGCCACTGCATCAGACCTGGAGCTAGAGAAACACAGGAGCAGCTCCAGCGGAGGAGTCTCTGGTGGCTGAGGATGGAGGCAGCCTATCTAGTCTCTGGGCTCAGTAGCAGGGGCTGAGCCATGTCCAGTGCAGAAGTCTTGGCTGTGACTTTGGTGGCCTGAATCCAGTGCTAAGTGCGGTGGTGTCCCTCACTCACACAGTGCTGAGATGGGGGTGTTCATTGGGCTCTCTTGGCCCTGTCCATTTACAAGCCAGGTTTCTCACCCCTCACTATTCTGTCACGACTTGACATCTGTTCGAAAATTTCCACCTTTGCTCATATCAGCCCCAATCTGTGTCTGACTTGCTAACAGGAGCCCTCACTAAGGCAAAGGCTGAATGCAGAGGTGACATAAATCTTGACATTTCAAAGCAAACGACATCCCTAGAAGACTGAGATACTCTGGCTTGTACGTGAACAGAAGTAAGAGTTCCAGATATACCATAAAACGATGGAATTAGAATGAGGTTAATTATTCATTTTAAAATTAAATATTAAAAAATTAAGATTAATAACAATTTTACATTTATGGAATACATTTCGTACTTGAAGAATGTCCAAAACCCCATTTGAATTTATAAGCCAAGGTAATATATAGAACATAAAATTATTAATTAGAACATGAAATTTATAAAATATATACATCTTTAATTAGAACATGAAATTTATGAAATATATACATCTTTAACCAGCAAGACAGAAAGATTCACAGAAGCTTAATTAGCACCCATCATTATCAGTTTCAGACAGGCATTAGTCATGGGGTCGGCTGGGTCTTTCTACTAATGTCTTTGAGGTGTGCAGCGATAGCCCCTGGTCCCAGGTTCTGAGAAATCTCTGTCAAGCTGTTTACCCTCTTCTGACATTTGTTTCTAGCCCAGCAAGACCTCTGCCAACTACTATCTCAGTAGCTGGCAGCGAGGGGTAAGGAGCTGAGGTAGGGATGCAGCTGTGTGCTGTAACAATGGCTCACAAATCCCGAGGGGAGGAAGCTTGGGTAAGGGACAACAGAGAATGTGCATGCTGTCACACGTGTACTTCTCGGGTGTAGAACAGGGATAGATTTTGTGTGCCAAATCCCTGGTACATTGTGGCCATGTTAGCAGGCATGACTGATAATTTGCTGGTGACCATTCCCTTACCCAGAAATAAACACAGAATATAACAAGAACTACCACTTATCCCATGCGTATAAAGTGCACATAGGATTGCCCATGTATTCATAACCTCAACAATTAGGTATTGTATCACATTAGTCAGGTGGGATAGGTGCGTGATGGCTCAGTATGTGTGAAACCAAGAAGAGCTTTATGACAAGAGGATACACAGATGGTGTGGGCCAGGTCAGGGCAGTGCTTGAGTGAGGGTGAAGCTTCATCAGGCCCTGGGTCTAGCCTCAAAAATGCTTATTCCTGGCATGAAGGAACACATGAAAGAGGAACAGTGTTTTGGGGACCTAGCAAAGGCTTACAACTTTGAAGGGGACTCCCCAGCAGGAGTTAAGGCCATAGAGAAAGGCAACCACTGCCATGACTCCACAGAAAGGCAGGAGGGAGCAGACGATACTCCTGGATGTCCATTTTCTCCTCACCTGATTACTCTTCATGGCCTCCCAGGGCATGGATTCCAAAAGTGAGCCTTCTGGAACTCAGAACAGAGCAGGAAAAGTTTAAATATGGGCAGAGGATGGGAAAGCAAACAGAACAACTAGACAGCATTCCTTTTACATGAGTGAAACCTGATGTTCATATAGCTCTCTAGTAGCATAGCAGGGACTTAAGTTGAAATCATAGATTTTCTCCCCTTATCCACTGGGCCTCTGCCTCTATACAGAACCCCCAAGGCTGCTCAGATATTCTTATCTCAACATTCTTTTCTTGTTTGTTTATTATTTTTATTTTTCAATTATAGCTAATAAACAAATTATATTAGTTTCAGGTGTACCCAGAGATTATAGATTATATAACTTACTAAGTGATCATCCTGATAATTCTAATATCCATACATAGCTTTTACAATATTATTGACTATACTAGAGGCCCAGTGCATGAAATTCGTCCTCCCCTGCAGGCCTGGTGGCCCCCAACTGCCCCCCTGCAGGCCTGAGTCACCCACTACTGTCCTCCCCTGCAGGCCTAGTCACCCTCAACTGCCCTCCTCTGCCGGCCTGATTGCCCCTAACTGCCCTCTGCCAGCCTGATTGCCACCAACTGTCCTCCCTTGCAGGCCTGATCACCCCCAACTGCCCTCCATTGCAGGCCTGTTCCTTCCCAACTGCCCTCCCCTGATGGCCTAATCGCCCACAACTGTCCTCCCCTGCCAGCCATTTTGTGGCGGCCATCTTGTGTCCACATGGGGGTGGCCATCTTGTGTGTTTGGAGTGATGGTCAATTTGCATATTACTCTTTTATTAGATAGGATTCTCTGTCCTGTATTTTGTAACCCCATTACTTTTCTGCACTTACCAATTTGTACTTTATATTCCCTTCATCTTTTTCACCCATCCCACCAACTCACCTCCCATTTGGCAATCCTCCAATGTTCTCTGTATTTATGAATCTGTTTCTGTCCTGCTTGTTCATTTATTTTGTTTTTTAGATTCAGTTGATAGAAATGTATTTATTACCATTTTATTATTTATACATTTTATATTTGTTTGTTCTTCTTAAAGAACACCTTTTAACATATGTAATACTGGTTTTGTGATGATAAACTCCTCTAATTTTTCTTGTCTGGGAAGTGCTTTATCTGTACTTTGATTCTAAATGATAGCTTGGCTGGGCAGAGTAATTTTGATTGTAGGTCCTTGTTTGTCATCACTTTGAATATTTCTTGACAACCCTTTCTGGCCTGCAAAGTTTCTGCTGAGAAATCAGCTGATGTCTTATGGGAGCTCCTGTAGAGATAACTAACTGCTTTTCTCTTGCTGCTTTTAAAATTCTATCTTTGTCTTTAACTTTTGGCATTTTAATAATGATGTTTCTTGGTATGGGCCTCTTTGAGTTCATTTGTTTGGAACTCTGTGCCTCCTGGCCTTGTATATCTATTTCCTATACTAGGTTAGGGAAGTTTTCCTTGATTATTTTTTCACAGGGTTTTCAATTCCTTGCTCTCTCCTCTCCTTTTGGCACTACCATGATGCAAATATTGGTACCCTTGAAGTTAAACCAGCGGTTTCTTACACTACCCTCTTTTTTTTATTTTTTTGAATTCTATTTTCCTTTTGCTATTCTGTTTGGGTGTTTTCTGCTTCCTTATCTTCTAAATCTCTGATTTGATCCTCTGCTCTACCTGCTCCACTGTTAATTCCCTATACTGTATTTTTCATTTCAGTTGTATTCTTTATTTCTGACTGGTTCTTTTTTATATTTTTCTATCTCCATTTTCAGGATTTCTATCTCCTTGTTAAAGTTCACACTAAGTTCATCTACTAAGTTCACTGAGTATTCTTATAACTGGTGTTTTGAACTTTGTACCTGGTAGATTGCTTGTCTCCATTTTGTTCAGTGTTTTTTGTTGTTGTTTTTGTTTGTTTGTTTTGTTTTATTTCTGGGGTTTTGTTCTGTTCTTTTATGTGGGACTTGTTTCTTTGTTTCCTTATTTTGGCTGCCTCCCTATGTTTGTTTCTATGTATGTCTCTTGGCCTTGGTAGAGTGGCCTTATGTAGTAGCTGTCCTTTATGATCCAGTGGCACAGCCTCCCTGATCACCTAAGTAGGGAACTCTAGGTTTGTCCCTATATGGGCTGTGTACATCCTCCTGTTGTAGGTGTGCCTTGATTGCTGTTGGCCCATCAATGAGAGGAAAATACCCCCAGGCCAATGGCTATAAGGGCTGGCTGCTACCACTGTGGAGGATCAGCTGTATAGGGGCCAACCCCCAGAGCAGGACTTACTTCAGGGACATTCTGATGCCTGCTGAGTCTTCTCCTTGAGTGTGTCACTTATGGAGGATGTTGGGTGTTGCTTCCATGTGGTCTGAAGCTTTCCACTGGGTGCGCTGGCTCTGGGGCCTCCCTGGAGGTGCAGGCCAAGGTCAGCCCCCACTGTGCTCTACCCAATGCCACCCAGCATGAACTACTAGTATAAAGTTATCTGCAGATGGCTGCCTCGTGTGCTGGGCTTGTAAGTGTCCAGGAGAGGCCAATTTGTGAACCAAGGCTGCTGCTTCTAGTGCTGGGCCTGGCACCACTTAGGGAGAAGTACACAACAATCGGAGGCCAGATGCTGCTTGTTTGAGAGGTGATTTTTGGAAACTCTGAACCGTGAGCCAAGACAGGACATTTGTATAGAAATGCCACTAGAAACAGCTGGATAGGCCTTACTATTGGATGGGACAGGGTGTCAGGGAATCACCAAGGTGGGTTTAGAAGTGTTATCTGGGTTGATAGAGACTCAGATATGGTGCACACCTGCCAGCTCTGTAGGGAAGGGCTCAGAACCAGAACAATGATCTCTGCAGCACTTCTGTCTGGGAGAAAACTGCACCCCCCTGCCCCCACCCCAGCTCTCATTCTGATGTCTCACATTTCAGTTCCTGCTGGTTTCTTTCAAGTTGTTGCCCTAGTGCTGGAACTCAGAGGGAGTGAGTCTAAGCAAATCAGTGTACAGGCCCTTTAAAAGGGCCTCCTGGAACCCAGCAGCCTTCCATCCCACTCAGCCACAATCCCCACTGACTTTTACAGCTAGAAGTTATGGGGCCTTCTCTTCCTCTGAAACCCAGGGTTGGGGGGCTTGGTGTGGGGTTGGGGGGCTTGGTGTGCGGCTGGGACCCCTCGCTCCTCAGGGGGGACCTCTGCAGTTGAGACATCCCTCTCAATTTTTATCCACCACGTGTGGGTGTGGGACCAGCTCATCCCTCATCTCCACCCCTCCTAGCAGTCTCAGTGTAGGACTTACATTCAACCAGATTTCAGGCAGTTCTGAAAAATGGTTGTTTAGTTGTAATTCTGTAGTGGTTATGGGAGTTGGCAAGTACCATGTTTATATACTCTGTCATCTTAACCAGAAACTCAGCTAAATATTCTTAAAGCTAGAGGCAATGGAATATAACCTCAGGTTGGGCTTGGGGTCTTAATCATAAACAGCCCACTTCAGGTGTAGAATATGTTTTAAGTCTTTTTTTTCTTAAATATTAAAAAAAATTGTGTGGGTGTATTTTTGTTGGGGGTGGGAGGCCATAGGTGTGCTTGTGTGATTTTATTAAAAAAAATAATATTAGTGTTGATTTCTCATCAACCTTTGAGTATGTGGTGCCAGGCCATGTCTGCCTATTGCCTCCCAGGCCTATGAAGCACAGTGGCCTCTTATGCAGCACACAGGCCTTTGGGAAATCAAAAGGCCAGCTACAGAGCTCCTGCACTGAATCTCCCTCCATCTTGCTGTGAATCCCTAGTATTTATTCAGGAGTGATTATTTTTTAAATATGGTCCTTACCTACTTGGTAACCTTATTTTAACAGCAAGTTAGGAAGCAATGGAGTGGGCATGGTGGAGGGAAGAGGAAGGAGTAAGGACAGAGGCAGCCACTATGGCAAAGGTGAGAAATGACAGAGTTGGGTTGGCCTCACTGATTGGTGTGAGGTCTCTGAAGACAAGTCCCTTCTTTGGTCCAGGACTCAGGCTTTTACCTGTTTTTATGTCAGTCCCATGGGAGGAAGTGCCCGAGGCAGCAGGTCACAGGGTGGAGCATCCTGGGTGGGCTGCATCCCAGAAATGCAAATCACCCACTCCCCCACTCACCACCATCTATTAGGCCTCTGTTATGCATTTGCACTTTAATAGGCATTATATATGCTTCCTCCTTTAGTCCTCAGTTATGATACTTAAAAATATTTTCATTGTATATATGAGCAATAAAGCTCAATGAGATAAAGAAGTAACTCACTCATGGTCACATAGTTTAAATTTGGAGGAGTCTCATTCCCAACCCCCACTACCTATGCTGACCCTGCTCTGCCTGGCTCAGTGTTTAGCCCAAAGACCTGATCCAGCTGTGGTGACATGGAGAAGGACCATGAGGCTTTCCTAGAGTTGGTGGCAGAAGTTCGTGCTGGGCTTGAGCCTTAATGTTAAAAGCATAACCACAAGCGGTGGTGGCTGTTACCTGATGCTATTGTTCCGTGTTGTTCCAGTGAGCTGACTCTCCTCATTGTGGGTTCTTGTCCTAGGAAGTTTGAAGAATAAAATGTGTGGAATTTTATTGCAAGTGTATACAGACTCCCCTCAGGGAAGTGTTCCCAAATGGGAAAAACCTGCTCTTTCTCTCTAATGGGAAAACATCTAAGACAGTTCCTGAGTTTCTTTGCCTGTGGGTTTACGAAGGATGGCAGCTCCCTGTCTGAACATGACCCTTCCTAATTGGACCCTTCCTGTTGGACCCTTCCTGCTTTCCTAATTGGTCACTCTCCCGCAGGGTATAAATTCCAAAGTTCAAAGCCCACCTGGTGCCCGCCTTTTCCTCTTCCCCTTATCTTGTGACATTCCTCTACCCTCCCCATGGACCCCTTTCCCTGATACTGCCTTTCCTGTCTCTAAACTCCTTTCATTGTCATATTGTTACTGAACAAGAGTTTGCTGCTCAATGCACACAGAAGCATGATACCAGCTTTTGAGAAAAGAAAGGTGCTTTATCTGAGATTTGATTGGCAAGGAGACAGTAGGCACGGGCACAACTCAGAGCTGCCTCTCCTGATCCAGGATCCCGGGCAGGGTTTAAGGGGTAGCAATTAAGCATTCACAAATGTTGCTGGTATTTCACAAGTGTTGCTGGTATTTCACAAGTGTTGCTAGTAAGTGCTCTACCCAAGTTGTAAACCTTGGTTCCAGGTCTTGTTAGAAACAGGACCAGTCAGGACCAGGTTTTGAGGTTACAACAATGTAGTTAAGGTCAGGGCTCTAGTCACACACACCTGGGATAATGCCTAATCTTTACCACAGACCAATGCATGATCAGTTACTTAATTTTCCTAAGCTTCTGTTTTCCCACCTGTAAGAAGGGATTCATTTATTTTACTTCATGGAATGGTTGTGAGGAATATGCATGTGAATTATGCATGGGAAGCACTTTATACAGCACCTGGAACCAGGTCTCTGCATCCTGAAGCTTCATAGCGTGTGTGCTCTTGTTAACCTGATCATGACTTACTGTTTGTCATTTATGTCTGTATAATTAAACAATTGATGAGCTTTAGGAGAACCAAAGAAAAAAAATCAGGTTTGGAAGGGAAAAGGTATTCCCAAGTTAAATTAGACAAGGGACTTCCTTGGGGAGAGAAAACCTGGCCAGATCCCTGGGTCTCGGGGCAAGAAAGCAGGACACCAGACCAAGAATGCTGACAGCAGATTCCCAGCCCTGCTGAACACTGAGACACCTGAGGTGTGAGGGAGGCCTGCCTGGGCCCTGCCTGAGAGTCCATAGAATCTGTTCATGCAGTCAGGTGTGGGGAGTCACTGAAGTGGCTGGAGGAAATTCCACTGTGTGGTCTGCTTTAGGTGTCCTGTTCACATGACTTTCTGCTCCTTCTCGGCCAATCAAGCAGCCTGTCCAACATCCACTGCACATGCCCTCTTTCTTCCAGCCTTGCACTTCCACTGATGCTTTTAAGGGTTTCCACAATATCAGAACTTTCTCATACTCTTCTCTCTTATCATCCTTTTGACTAACAGAATGTGATTGTCTCAGCTTAGATGCGTGGTCACAGTAGCTTTGACTCTCCTTTTCTACCCTCTATGGCAGCAGCAGACCACCATCATCCTGTGCCTGAGCAGGCATGGCCGGTTTGTTAATGGACACTAAGCTCTGGAGGCATAAGGGCATCCAGGTTTTCTTTGCAGTTTGAGCCGTGAACTAAAGTAGAGGGAGCAGTCTAAAGACCAGCATGAACTGAAATGTTTTAGAAAATATTAAATGATTGATTGTGTACATAAAATGACAAAAAGTGTGAAATTATTTTGGCGAAAGATGATGAGCACGTGTGTTATGCGATTCTTTGTGACTCCCTCCCCACCCCCATCATCTTGGCTGGGTTCTGATTGGCTGCAGGAGCTGCACTTCTATAAACCAGTTGGGATACTGACTGATAGATCCTCCCTTCCCCCAACTGATGGACGGAGTATGACGTAAACTCCACCTGCAGCCGGACATTCCTGAACACCTTATATGGACTGTACATTGAACCACCAATCAGCACCTGCCATATACCCTAAGCCCCCAATTCCTAAATCCCTAGG
This sequence comes from Cnephaeus nilssonii, assembly GCF_951640355.1. Lineage (NCBI taxonomy): Eukaryota > Metazoa > Chordata > Mammalia > Chiroptera > Vespertilionidae > Cnephaeus > Cnephaeus nilssonii. Next base: position 88,795,013 of record NC_137081.1, read on the forward strand.
CGCCTAATCATGTGCCTTACATGAAACCACCAATCAGCATGTGCTGAGTGCCCTAAGCCCCGCCCCCTCTTTTCCTCCCCTTAAAAGGCACTCGCACCCCGGCAAGCTCTCTCTCTCTCTCTCTCTCTCTCTCTCTCTCTCTCTCTCTCTCTTCTCTTTCCCCCTCTGGAAGGCGGCCAGCAGGGTGATCTCCAATAAAGCCTATGTCCTGGTATCCCATAGTCTCCGGCCCTCTATTTCATCGTTCATCATGGTGCTGAAACTGGGTGAGCATGGATTATCCTCGAACCTAGCCCCGAGCTTCTGACTCCTGATCTGGCTCTGCTCGGCGGCATGGTTCTGAGTCGATTGGCCTGCTCAGAACACTTCTCAAACCCTGCCGTACCAGGACACGTGGGAATCTAGTCTCTTCCTTCTAACCTGTAGGCTTCAGGGATTTTCCCAACCCTCCCCCCCCCCCACCCCACCCTGTTTCCCTTGACCTGGAAGGGCCTCAGAGTTTCCCGACTACGCGCTACACGTTCTACGTTCTATGTTCTACGTTCTACGTTCTATGTTCTACGTTCTACATTCTACGAAAGCCCAGGTACCTGGCCGGGAAAACTGCTCTACTCCACGGGAAAGGTTCAGGGTGATGACCTTGCAACCTTCTCTCGTCCCTTTTTCTACAGGTTGGCAGAGGGAAAAGAAGGACGCTTCTTATTCCTTCCCCAACTTCTCGGTGGCCCTTTCCATCCGGTCATGGGAACCCCTCAATCCAAACCCTCTCGTAACCTCAAAGAAGCTCTACCTGGCCACAATATAAACTCGACAATGTCTCTCTGTGGCCTGAAAATTCCAATATCCTCAGAGATCTAGATATTTTTGCCACCAGATTGAGAAGCATTCGAGATTCCTACGAAACAGGCTTTCCCCTCCCCACCCACCCTCCCGCTCTCCCCCCTTGCTTTATTCCTCATGTTCCACTCATCAGATCCTCCTCTGTAAGTCCTCTTTGTCCTCTCAAACCCCTTTCTCTGTCTTCTGACTCTTTCAACCCAGCGGATTGTTTCTCTCCACGTGTCTCAATCTCGCCACCTCCTTACAATCCTAAACCTGTCCCTCTCTGACTAAGCACTCTTTTTCCCAGGTCAACGCCAGAGTGCAGGAGTCCTTGGAGGACTCCGGGAGTACGTTTAACTTTTTTTTTCCTTTACACTCACTGGTCACGCCCACTGACCAGCGGCAGAGGCTGCATTTACAGGCCCTTCCTCTCCCTCAGGGTGTTCGCTTCCCGAGTCTCCATGCAAAGCCCCTCCTGGTCCCGCCCTCATTAAGGGAGGTAGGATGGGGCATTTCTACCTCTGAGAATTCTAACCCCCCCCTCCTTTCCCTGTGCTCTCCGCCTAATCTCCGCTCCTGTGGCCTCCAGCAAACAAATGTACAGGTGGCTGGCCATTTCCCTTCTCACTCTCTGACCTTTCTCAAATTGAAAAACGTCTAGACTCTTTCTCTTCAGACCCTCTTAACCAGCAGCTGCCTTCTCCCCAGTCCCGGAGCCCAAGTCCTGAGAACCTGAGCTCCAAAACAGCCTTTCCCTCTAACACTCATTCTCAGGCCCAAAGACTGCCTTCCTCAACAGCTTCTTCTACTCTCGCGTCCACTCTACCCCCGAGGAAGGCAGCAGGAACTGAGGGCACACTCTTTGAGTCCATGTCCCATTCTCTATGTCCAGCCTCACAGATTGAGAGGCATCTCAGGTTTCTTTTTCCACTGACCTGACCATCTTTACTCCCCGACATACACCGCAACTGCAGGTCCAGAAACCCCTCAAAAAGACCTCGTTAACCTAACCTTTAAGGTCTTTAATAATAGAGACAAGGAGAGCCAAATCCAAAATCAAGCGAGATCAGCCAAGGCTCAGGCCCAGTAGGGGGCCTTCCAGCTCCTAGCCACCGCTCTCAGGAACCCCAAACGAAGTGCCAGTCCTCCAACCACGGGTATGTCAGGGGCGAAGCCTCCTCCGGGCCCATGCTTCAAATGCAGCAAGGAAGGGCACTGAGCCAAGTCCTGCTCAAACCCGTGACCCCCACCTGGGCCCTGCCCAAGGTGCGGAAGGGAAGGCCACTGGAACTCAGACTGTAGTCTGGCTCCTCCGGTCTGGCCTCAGCCAGTCCAGCACGGCCGCCCTCTGGATCCGGTTTGGAGCTCCCAGACCTCCTGGGACTGGCCACCGAAGAAGCTGCCCAGGCCCTGACAGGGCCCCACAGACTTACATCACCAGGACAGAGCCTCGGGTAACGACTGTGGTGGCAGGTAAGCCGATCTCCTTTTTAATTGACACTGGGGCCACTTATTCTGCCCTCTCTGAATTCGCTGGGACCCTTGTCCCCTCCTCAGTCTCTATTATGGGGGTTGACAGATTAGTCTCACAGCCATTAGCCACCTCACATCTACACTGCATGTTACTAAATTCCCCCTTTCACTCTTTTCTCATTCTACCTTGGTGCCCGGCCAGGACTACCATGCATCCCCTCATAAAACCCAGTTGTCCCAAACCACAGTCACCTACCTCAGTTTCACTCTCTTACCCCAAAAGGCCAGCCATTCCTTGGACTGTAAACGCCTTATCTCCTTATCTCCTCTGTGATCATTATCTGTAGGAAGAATGTGGCCATTTGGGACTCAAGCGGCTAGAGGCCTGGCTAGCCTGGGAACGGGCTACGGAGCCTGCTCCCTCCCTCGCTGCCTTTTCTAGCACACAATACTGAAACATTGATTGCTAGACATGTTTAGAAATACTTAATAGAAGGTCTGAGGCATGGTTATGCATTTTTGAAGGACATAGAAGGAAGGTTTGAAGGCTAATTTGAAATTGTGAAGGTTTTTGTGAAGGTTGTGCATGTGATGAGATGGAGAAGAGAAAGAAAGATAAAAAGAAAGAAAGAAGTTACTCTGAGCAAGAAAGTGAGGCTTCAGTCTCCAAGCCTGGCAGGACAAGGTTGCTGGATACTTCTTAAGCTAAACCAGAATATTCAGTGTCTAACCTCTTATCCAACCATCCAGGTCCCTGGCTTCCACTACTCCTTTCCTTCCCTTTCCCTCCCACTTTCACTGCAATACAATCTCAGTCACTCATCTGTCACCCCTTATTGGTAGCGCCATGGTGACTACCCTCTCAGCTTGGAGTGCGGAACTAGAAACTTCTCCTTACACCTTTCAACTTGTCTCCACGATAGGGATTTTTCTTCCCCTGTGGGGAAAACACATACATCTGTCTCCCCATCAGCTGGACAGGAACCTGTACTCTCATCTATCTCTATGCAGTCCCAATAATCAGTCTTTACCTGTCCCGTAACCCATCATATCTGACACAAAAGAGGAGTCCAGATCATCCCTCTCCTCCTAACCCTCAGCCTCACAGCAGGAGTCGGAACTGCCACAGGGAGCTTAACCACTGCTCTACCCATACTTTGAAACCCTGTCTCAGGACCTGCAAGAAACATGTGGATGCCCAGCAAGGGGCAAAACTGGGAAAACAAGAACCTCACCCCCAGGATTACCTACTCTTTTCCCCCTAAAAATAACATCTAGGTCTCAGTTTTATTTCAGCTCTAGGCCCAGAAAATCAGCAAAACCAGACAAGTGACGCTGTGGCAGCCTCAGGACCAGCTTTTACCTCCCAAGTGACTCAACAGAATCGCTCTCAAGACTTCACCAACCAGTCCCTTGGGGAAATTATGCTGCTGCACCCCTCGTCCAGCCACCCATCATTAGGCCAACTGATGTCTATTCCTTTAATTTTACTCTTTAGCCCCCTTTCTCATGCGCTGTTTTCTAGTCTTTTGCAGAACAGAATGCAGGCGTTCGCCAACCAGAAGGTGGGAAAGATCTATCTGGCACTGAATTCAGAACCTAACCTGAATTCAGAACCTAACACCAGAATCCTTGAGACCCTGGGTTGACGCCCCTAATGATGCCCCCTCTCAGCTGGAAGAAGTTACAGAAGATAGACCTTCATCCCCTGACCTTGCCCGGACTCTCAATTTTTTTAAAATAATATTAACAAAAGCCTGGAATGATAGATCCTCCCTTCCCCCAACTGATGGACGGAGTATGACGTAAACTCCACCTGCAGCCGGACATTCCTGAGCACCTTATATGGACTGTACATTGAACCACCAATCAGCACCTGCCATATACCCTAAGCCCCCAATTCCTAATTCCCTAGGTCCCTAATCATGTGCCTTACAGGAAACCACCAATCAGCGTGTGCTGAGTGCCCTAAGCCCCGTCCCCTCTTTTCCTCCCCTTAAAAGGCACTCTCACCCCGGCAAGCTCTCTCTCTCTCTCTCTCTCTCTCTCTCTCTCTCTCTCTCTCTTTTCCCTTTCCCCCTCTGGAAGGCGGCCTGCAGGGTGATCTCCAATAAAGCCTGTGTCCTGGTATCCCATGGTCCCCGGCCCTCTATTTCATCTTTCACTGACTGCACTCTCTTATATCCCTCTTTGCCCCAGGCGCTAGCTGCCAAGTATTAGGGTAAGAGTGAATGTTCCTTGAAGAAACAGTACTTTTTATTTTTTTTAAATATATTTTATTGATTTTTTTTTTTTTTACAGAGAGGAAGGGAGAGGGATAGAGAGTTAGAAACATCGATGAGAGAGAAACATCGATCAGCTGCCTCCTGCACAGCCCCCACTGGGGATGTGCCTGCAACCAAGGTACATGCCCTTGACCGGGAATCGAACCCGGAACCCTTCAGTCTGCAGGCCGACGCTCTATCCACTGAGCAACACGGGTTAGGGCGAAACAGTACTTTTTAAATAGTGAGTGCTCAGTAAATGTGTCACTCTGATGGGGAAAATAAGACATTTTTGGGGGGCTAGCAATCTGAATCTGTGCCAGTAACCAAATGTGCATTCTTGATAGCCTATAATTAAGTCACTGCCCCTTTCTCCACAATCTGGTCTAGCAAGACCTGTTTTCCTAATTACTCCCATTTTACAAAGGGCCATAAACAAAGCATGTAACAGCTTAGCTACAGGGGAGGTCACTGGCACCACCCAGACCAGGCATTTAGGTATGATCTAACTTCCCCTGCTAACTGACTCGGAGGGGCTGTGCAAGCCCACCGCATAAGCCTGTAGTTAGGAAACTGATAGAAAACAAAGAACAGAAGGGGATAAAGAGAAAGCTTCCTCCATATTGGCTTGCTCAGGATTTGGAGAACTGCCTCCCCTGAGTCACTGCACTAGTACACGTGAAACATCTGGAAATAAATGGGTTCATCCTGGACCTCCAAGTGCTCCTGTGTATTTTTTGGTAACAACTCTACATGAGATACCCCACTTCCCTGAGAGGCTGGCTGGTGGGGCATTTCTAATGTTGTATACATGAGCCAGACACTGTATGCATAATTTTCTAAACAAGAAAAACATGATGAAATAGAAACAAGAACAAAACACCACTGACAACTGTAGCACAACCGACTCCCCCTTAGATCTGATCAGCTTTTTCAGATTTAAGAAGGACTCTCCCAGGAGTACAGGTCACCTGAAATGCTCTGGCTTCTGTTGCCTTGAAAATCAACATATCAATTAGCCATCACCCCACTGCAATGGCAGGAGTAGCAGAGATTAAGGGTGAAGGAAGAATGGAACCAGTTCATGGAAATTAGAAGATACGCTCTTTGCTTTCAGTTTAATGTCCTTTATGAGACCCTGTGCTTTACCTGGAGCAGGGCCTCAGGTAGTTCTGCATTTGTCTCCTTTATTTAAACTATCATCAATTTCACTGACTTAACTGAACGGGTAGCAGAAAAGGCAGCCATTTCCCCATAGCAAACACCCACCGCTTATAGGCTTATAGCTATCCAAATGCAAAGAGAGTTTTGATTGTGACCTAATGGAAATAAAGAAAAGTCAACTTAGTCTTTTACTCTGGCGCCTTTGTGTTTTTGCAGTCCCCTCTAGAAAAGTCTGCAAGTTGCTGTGGCAATCAATCTCTTATGCAATTTCATGGATTTTGCTTAGAATCGTTGCATTGAAAGACCACTTCTGTAATTTTAAACAAAACCAAATTGCTGTTTGGATTCTACAGATTCCCCAGAGAGAGGGCCTGAACCGGTCTGGACCTACAGGACTGACCTTTGCCCAGCAGAGCGCGGGCGGCCACCCTCCCACAGTGATGACTGGCATCCTGACTCCAGATGAACTGCGTCCTGCCTGTCCAGGATGCTAGCCTCCAGCTGGTCTAAGCACCTACAGCTCTGGATAGTCAGGTCAGAGAAGAGAGGAAACCTCTCCACACCCAGGAGCACACCCTCCAGCTGCAGAATCAGGGCCTCGGACGTGCTCTTCCTCTTCCTGGAATACTGTCCTCCACATCCTCTGTGTCTGCTTCTTTCTTGCTCACTGGTCACCTTTTATTTTATTTTGTTAACGTAAAACATTCAAAGAATTTTTGTGAGTTTATTTGAGGCAACCTGTCAACAATTGCCGGGAAGCAGAAACTCAACGAATTGGGATAATGCTCCGGAGAATGGCAGTTTCTCACCTTGTTTTATACATTACAGTCAAAGGAGGAGATCTAAGTGGGTTACATGAAATTCACTGGTAATAGATTAGGGAGGCGGGAGAAAGCAAAGCAGGGAAACCTCTGGGATTGGATAAAAAGTAAAAAGATAGACACACACTTCTTTTACTTAGGTGGGTACAGGATAGATACCAGTCAATAGTTAACACAATAATAATAACAATGAAGGAATCTGTGGTATCTGTCCTGGAGCCCAAGGCATTTGGTTGTATCCTGAGGGGTCTGGAAAAAAGGGAAGTTACAAGTTACCCTGACATTTCAAGGATATGTTATCTATGTTATCATAGATGCAAAAAGATAATAGGCTCAGTTAAGGTAAAGATTGACCTTGTCAGGGAAGGTACTGGCCTAGGACAGGACTACCCACCATAACTGATTTTAGTTAAAGTTTAATTTCAGATCATCCTTTGTGGTTACTTTAGGTCTTTGAGTCTGCAAGACTGCCGTGCATACCTTCCCTGAGCTTGTCAGATTAGCATGTGGCCCCTTGTGTCCACAATTTATTTTACTTTAATATTTTAAAGTTTTTCCCATCTCCCCACCCCTTGCATTTTGGCAACCTTCTGCTTGTTCTCTGTATCAGTTGTAGGCAGTTAGGCAGACGTGAACAGAGCAAGGAAGATGGGCCAGGTACAGAAGGTCACCAGGGTGGAAAGCCCCAGGTGCCTAGAAATGGACAATCAACTGTAGGGTGGGGCCTCACCCCCAGCGTGATTTTTCCTCCCCTTGGATACCTCTTGTCCAGAGGTTTGGATCCCCTGGCCTTTCCTCCCTAGAAATAACATCTATGCCACAAGTGGTATTTCAGCTCCAGGCCCAGATAAAAACAAAGCCAGTCACTGCTGAAGTCAGGACCAGCTGTGTTGCATAATAACCCCATGCCCTGGTGCTGGCCAATCAGTGGAGATCACAACCCTGAAAGCTGCTGGATATTCTGTGAAGATTTTCCCTGGGACTTCCCCTAAAATCTCCACCCCTAAAACGCTTAGGATGAAGGACCCAGTGTGCTCTCCATCTCAGAGCATGCCCTCACCCTCCCATTTCCCTCTCTTTTCCCCGCTGGGCCCCAGGCCTGTTAGTATTTGCTTCCTTACTCCCCAGCTCAAAGGCCCTTCCTTTGTCTCTCTATCTTTTTCCTAAGTCCATTTCTTCTAGGAATTACTGCTTCTACCTCTGTGATTTACCAAATCTCTTACAGTTTGGGTCTTGGCTCTGAATTCTTTCCTAGCCAGAACCCAAGTACCGAGGTTGCTGAACCCCACGGGTCAGACATCTGGTGCCATTCCTGCCACCTACAACATATCTATATGGTGTTTTTTTTTTAAATTTTGTTTTGTTTATGCAATTGTTTGCTTTTGTTATTGTTTTGTTTGTTTGTTTGGATTCCACATATAAGTGAAGTCACATAGTACTTGTTTTTTCTCTGAATTATTTCACTTGGAATGATGCATTGTAGGTCCATCCATGTTGTTGCAAATCACAGGGTTTTATTCTTTTTTATTGCAGAGTATTATTCCATTGTATATATGTACACTTCTTCTGTATGCACTATATTCATCTTTCATTGAGCACCTAGGTTGCTTCCACATCTTTGGTTATAGCTAGTAATGCTGCAATGAACATAGGGATACATATAACTTTTTCAATTAGAGGTTTTGTTTTATTTGGATAAATACATAGCAATAGAATTGCAGGATCATACAGCAGCAATATTTTTATTTTTTGAAGAATCTCCATATATTTTCCATAATGGCTGTACCAATTTACAACCCCTCCAACAGTGCACGAGGGTTCCCATTTTTCCTCATCCTCTATAACACTCATTGTTTGTTGGTTTATTGATGATAGCCATTCTGATAGGTGTGAGGTGATATCTCATTGTGGCTTTAATTTTAATTCCCTCTGTGATTAGTGATGTTGAGCATCTTTTCATATGTCTATTGCCCAGCTGTATGTCCTCTGTGGAGAACTGTCTATTCAGGTCCTCTGCCCAGGTTATTGGTGTTTTGTTTTGTGTGTGTGTGTGTGTGTGTGTGTGTGTTAACTTGTATGGGTTCACAAGTTATTATTGATTATTAACCCTTTATTTGGATATGTCATTTGCAAATATCTTCTCCCAATCAGTAGGTTGCCTTTTCATCTTGTTGGTGACTTTCTTTGCTATACAAAAATCTTTTTAGTTTGATGTAGTCCCCACCCCTCCTGTTTTTTCTTTCATGGCTATTGCTTGAGGAGCTATGTCCCAAAAGACATAGCTCCTGCCCGACCAGACCAGCGTTGCTCATCAACCTATGAACCAGGAGGTCACAGTTCATTTATGGTCAGGGCATATGCCTGGGTTGTAGACTTGATCCCCAGTATGGGGTGTGCAGGAGGCAATGATTCTCTCTCATCATTGATGATTCTATCTCTCTCTTCCTCTCCCTTCCTCTCTGAAATCAATTTTTTAAAAAAGTTTGCTCTCTCTATTTACTTCTTGGAGTTTTATGGTTTCAGGTCTTACATTTAAGACTTTAATCCATTTTGAGTTTATTTTTGTATACAGTGTAATAAAGCCTTTTGCATGTATCTGTCCTGTTTTTTCAATACCATTTATTAAATAGACCATTTACACTCCATTATATCTTTTCCATCTTTGTCATAGATTAATTGACCACATAAGTTTTGGCTTATTTCTGGGCTCTCTATTATTACATTGACCTATATATCTGCTTTAATGCCAGTCTTGATTATTGTTCGAATAGTTTGATATAAGGGAGTGTGATACTTCCCACTTTGTTCTTTGTCTAGAATTTTTTGTTATTTCAGTGTCTTTTTGTGGTTTCATATAAATTTTAGAATTATTTGTTCTAGTTCTGAGAAGAATGTCATCAATATATTGTTTTAGGTGGTAAGAACGTTTTAGCAATATTGATCTTTTCAATTCATGAACACGCATATCCTTTTGTTTATTTGTATCTTCTTTAGTTTCTTTTTTAAATGTCATAGTTTTCAAAGTATAGGTATTTCATCGCTGGTTAAATTTATTCCTAAGAATTTTATGCTTTTTAATGAAATTGTGAATGGGAGTGTTTTCTTAAATTCTCCTTTTCATTTTTCTTTTAAAAAAATATATTTTATTGATTTTTTACAGAAAGAAGGGAGAGGGATATAGAGTTAGAAACATCGAAGAGAGAAACATCGATCAGCTGCCTCCTGCACACCCCCTACTGGGGATGTGCCCATAACCAAAGTACATGTCCTTGACCGGAATCAAACCTGGGACCCTTCAGTCCGCAGGCCTACGCTCTATCCACTGAGCCAAACCGGTTAGGGCTCCTTGTCATTTTTCATTATTGGTGTATAGAAACACAACATATTTCTCTATATGTATTCTGCATCCTGCAACTTTACCAATTTGATGTATTACATTTAATAGTTTTTTATCTAGTCTTCAGGGTTTTCTATATATATTATCATGTCTTCTGTATATACTGAGAGTTTTACTTCTTCTTTCCTATTTGAACACTTGTTATTTCTTCTTATTGTCTGACTGTTGTGGCTAAACTTCCATTATGAAGTTGACTAGAAGTGGTAATAGCATGCATCACTGTCCTGTTCTTGATCTTACAGAAAAAGTTTTCAGCTTTTCAACATTGACTATGGTAGTAGTTGTGCATTTGGTATATATAGCTTTTTTATGCTGAGATATAATCCTTCTATACATACTTTATTGACAGTTTTTATCATAAAAGAATGCTGATCTTTTCTATTATTTTGTAATTTCTTTTTCATTTATTTCCATTCTGATTTTATTTCTGTCTTTGTCTTTACTTTGGGTTTTGTTTATTCTTTTTGTAATTCCTTATGGATTTAGAGTTAGATTGTTTATATGAAACTTTTCTTGTTTCTTGAGGTGGCTTGCATAGCTATAAATGTTTTTCTTACAACTGATTTTGCTTCATCTCATAAATTTTTAAAAGATGTGTTTTTATTTTTAGTTCTTTCAAGATATTTTTTTATTTCCTACTAGAAGCCCGGTGCACGAAATTCGTGCACGGCGGGGGGTTGTCCCTCAGCCCAGCCTGTACCCTCTCCAATCTGGGATTCCTGGAGGGATGTCCGACTGCCCGTTTAGGCCCGATGGGATAGGGCCTAAACGGGCAGTCGGACATCCCTCTCACAATCCAGGACTGTTGGCTCCCAACTGCTTGCCTGCCTGCCTTCCTGATTGCCCCTAACCGCTTCTGCCTGCCAGCCTGATCACCCCCTAACCACTCAGCTGCCAGCCTGGTTGATGCTTAACTGCTCCCCTGCCAGCCTGTTTGCCCCCAACTTCCCTCCTCTGCCAGCCTGGTCACCCCTAACTGCCCTCTCCTGCAGGGTTGATCACCTCCAACTGCCCTCCCTTGCAAGCCTGGTCCCTCACAACTGCCCTCCCTTGCAGGCCAGGTGCCTCCCAACTGCCCTCTCCTGCTGGCCATCTTGCAGTGGCCATCTTGTGTCCACATGGGGGCAGGATCTTTGACCACATGGGGGCAGCTATATTGTGTGTTGCAGTGATAATCAATCTGTATATTATTCTTTTATTAGATAGGATAGAGGCCTGGTGCACCGGTGGGGGCCAGCTGGTTTGCCCTGAAGGGTGTCACAGATAAGGGTGGGGGTTCCCTTGGAGTGTGGGGCAGCCTGAGCGAGGGGCCTGTGGTGGTTTGAAGGCCGCCATTTGTTTGAATTTGTTTACCTTCTATAATTGAAACTTTGTAGCTTGAGTGGAGGCTTAGGCCTGCAACAGCTATGGAAAGCTTGGCTTCCTCTGTTACCTAGGAAACCTTGTTCTCTGTGGCTGTAGCCATCTTGGATCGGGGTTAATTTGCATACTCGCCCTGATTGGCTGGTGGGTGTGGCTTATGTAGCGGAGTGATGGTTAATTTGCATATTACCATTTTATTAGAGAGGATTCTATTTCTGCTTCGATCCATTGGTTGTTCAGTAGCATGTTGTTTAGTTTCCACATATGTGGGCTTGGTTCTCCCCCACCCTTTAATTTTTTTTTTCTCTCTATAGCTGATTTCTAGTTTTATGCAATTGTTGTCAGAAATGACTTGATGTCATTTCAATCATCTTGAATTTATTGAGGCTTGTTTTGTATCTTAAAGTGTGATCTATTCTGAAGACTATTCTATAGGCATTAAAAACAAACAAACTGTACTCTGCAGTTTTTGGATGAAATGTTCTATAAATGTCTATTAAATGTGCTCTAATATGACATTATGGCCATTATTTTCTTATTATTTTTCTGTATGGTTGATCTATCCATTGCTTTGAGTGAGTCTTAAATCCCCTACTATTATTGCATTATTATAAATTTCTTTCTTTATGTACATTAATTATTGCTTTTTATATTTAGCTTCTCCTATGTTGGTATATAGATATTATGTCCTCTTCTTGAATTGACCCTATTTATAATCATGTAATGGCCTTTTTTTTTTACATTTTTTAAAATATATGTTTTATTGATTTTTTACAGAGAGGAATAGAGAGGGAGAGGGATAGAGAGTTAGAAACATCAATGAGAGAGAGAAACATCAATTCAGCTGCCTCCTACACATTCCCTACTGGGGATGTGCCCACAACCAAAATACATGCCCTTGACCGGAATCAAACCTGGGACCCTTCAGTCCGCAGGCCGACTGTCTATCCACTGAGCCAAACCGGTAAGGGCTACATTTTTTGTTTTAAAGTGTACTTTTTCTGATATGAGTATTACTACTTCAGCCTTTTTGTTTGTTTGTTTGTATTTGCATGCAATATCTTTTTTCATCCATTTCTTTCAGTCATGTATCTTTTGTTTTGGCGTGACTTGTAAGCAGCATATAGATGGAATATACTTTTAATCCATTTAGCCACCCTATGTCTTTTTAATGGAACATTTTGCCCATTTATATTTAAGTAATTATTAATAATTATTTATTGCAACTTTGTTAATTGCTTTTTTTCTTATTCTTCTCTTGTTTCTTCTCTTGAACTTTTCCTTTGTAGTTTGTTGTTTTTCTTTAGTGTTTTGTTAGGTTTCCTTTCTCTTTGTTTCTTGTACATCTTTTGTATGTTTTAGTTTGTGGTTACCATGAAGTTTATGCAAATCATTTCATATTGTAGGGGTCTATTTTAAGCAGATAGGCATTTACATTTGAATATGTAGTACATTTTTACTTCTTCAATGTAAAAATGTACTACATTTTTACTTCTTCAATGCTTTATGTTATCGATGGCCATGTTTTAGAACTTTTTATGCTGTGTCTCCTAAGTACTTGTGGTTTGAGTTGAGTTTGATACTTTTTTTCACCTTCATAGTAGCTACTTAAATGTTTGATTCATTGTATTTATTAATTGTTTGGCTTTACATGTGAGATATTTTCCTTCCTCATTTTTTCCTATTTCTGATTATGGCCTTTTCATTTCTACTTAAAGAAAACCTTTAAGATTTCTTGTGAAGCTGATTAAACTCCTTTAGTTTTTCCTTATCTGGGAGCCTGTTTATCACTCCTTCAATTCTGAATGATAATCTTGCTGGTTAAATTATTTTAGGTTGTAGTTTTCTTTCAGCACTTTAATGATGTCTTTCCAGCCTATAAAATTGCTAGTAAAATAATTTAATAGCTTTATGGGGTTTCTTTGTATGTACCTCATTGTTTTCTCTTGTGTTCTTCAATATTGTCTCTTTATCTTAACTTTTGGCATTCTAAATATACATTTTAAGCATGTGTGGGTCTTTTGGGGTTCATCTTGGTTGGAACTCTTTGTACTTCATGAACCTGGATATCTGTTTCCTTTATCAAGTTAGGGAAGTTTTCAGCCATTATTTCTTCAAGTAAATGTGCTGTTTCTTTCTCATTTTTTCTTCTAAGATCCATATAATGTGAATGGTTGAATGTTTGATGTTATCCCAGAGATCCTCAAATTATCCTATCTTTAACATGTTTGTTGTTGTTGTTCTGATTGGTTGATTTCCACTAGTCTATCAAACAGTTCACTGATATATTCTTCTGTATTAGCTAATCTTCTACCAATGCCTTCTAATGTATGTTTCATTTCAATTATTATATTCTTTAAGTCTGCTTGGTTCTTTATTTTATTTTCTAACATTTTGTTGAAAGCTGATTAAATGGTGATTAGTTCTTCTATTACATTCCCAACTCTAGTGAGCATCCTTATAAATATTTCTTTGAATTCTATATCAGGCAAATTTGTTATTTTCATTACTGCAGGTCACTCCCAGCCCCTCAGGGGTTTTTCTTTATTCCTTTATTTTTGAGATATTCTTTTGTCTTTTCACTTTGTTTGACTTTCTATGTTTGTTTGTATAACAAACCAAAAACCTATTTCTCCCTGTCTTAAAAAAAGCAGCCACTTTGTAGAAGCAAGTTCTGTGCAGGCTGTGTGAGCCGAGTGGTGCCTGAGGTGTCCAGGACACCAGCCTACCTAGCCAGAGCAGCTCTAGCTGGGGAGGCCATATGTGTGCAGCAATGTCTTGTTGGTCCTGCTTGCTCCCTTTATGTGGGGCCAAAATGGGCTCTGGCAATGTATCTTGGTACATGCTGCAGTGGCCTTGCAGGTACCTTATGGAGGTGAATTGGGATGGAAAAAATGGTGCTTACTGGCTCCTTTGACCCTGGAGAATTCCCAGGTGAATTCCCACAACTCCCGGACTTCTCCATGCAGGCTCTCTCACTTGTTGTACAGAACATGGTCTTATGAGGCATCAACCTCTGTGTAAGCGATATGTGCTGTGTAGTTTTAGGAAGCCAGTTGGAGCTGGACAAGTTCTTTTGGCACCTGGGCCCTGGTTTGATGGGCTGGAGCAGGTCCGGGCAGGGAGGCCAGGCCCCTGTGGTGATGTCCTATATTCCTGCTTGCTCCCTGTGTTCAGAGACTAAAGGCTCTGGGCAATGTAGCTGAAAACACACTGTGTTAGTCTCCCAGGTGGGTCAAAGTACCCAAATAGAGCTCCCTCCCACCCCACCAAGGTCAAGGGACTATAAGCAATGGTGCTGCCCAGCTCCTCTGGCAGCTGCTGGAGGGCTCCTGTGGCTCCCAGCTTTCCCTAGTTAGTCTCTTCCTCTTGTTGTGCAGAAGCTGTTCTTTTAGCCCTCAGTTGTCTCAGAGGAGTAAGTGTTCCCTGTAAACATGCTTATTTGAGTTTGCTCATGGGAGGGGTGAGTTCAGGTCTTCCTATGCTACTGTCACCCTGCACCTCCCTGAGCCTCCTTTCAATTGCCTTCTCTTCAGCCCCCTCTACATTGCACAGTCCAAGACCCATAACTTTCTGTTTCACACCCTGAAGTTGTATCCTTCATAACACACAGCACTGCACAAAGTCATCTTTCATTATTGATCAATTTTCTTGTTTATTTTCAGTCACTCTCGAATTAAGTATCAGGTCAGTGAGATCAGGAACTTGGGTTTGTTCCCGGCTCTATTTCTGGCACCTGGGATTGGCTCTGACACAGTGTGAACACCTTCTAGACTGAACCGGAGGAGAAGGATGTGAAGAGTGGAGAGAGTGTGGTTAGACTGGAGCCAGGAAACATCTGTTTGAATCCAGGCTCAGGGTCAAGCAGTTTGATCTTGAGTAAAATATTTAAATTATCTGGACGTCAGTGCTTTCATCTGGAAAGGGCACTGCAGAGCCTGTGGGTAGGAATAGATTCACAAAAGCACTTTTTGTGCCTGTTCCTCTCCTCCGGTCTGTGACTCTCCAGGCTTGCAGATGGATGTTGCTTTAGAGACACATTATCACAAAGCCAGCTTGTGCCTTTGGGGATGCAAATTAGGTGAGAGTATCTATGACATGATTATAACAGAATACCTGATGAGTTGGGCCTGATGAGTACTATTTTCTTCACTCCATAAGAAACTACATAAAATGTATTATCTCTCTGACTTTTGTAGACAGTATGGACATCAACCAACAGCTAAGTGAGAGCTGCTGTTTTATACTTGTGGAAATGAGGTACAGGTGGGGATGGGTTCAAATCAAAGAGGCAGAGAATAAAACTTAGCTTGTAGGAGCAGCTGGAAGCCGTTGGGACAGGGAGAGAAGCTGTACAGATGTGCTGCATCTGTATAGTCACTATGATTATAAATGACCTCAAGAGGTCATCCAGACCAAGCTCTGTAAAGACAGCTCTGCAGACTCAGGTGAATCCACTTCATAGTCAGTGAACCATATCTGAATCCCCAATGTACTACTTATCGCTTTGTTTGCTTAGGACAGTGGTTGGCAAACTCATTAGCCAACAGAGCCAAATATCAACAGTGTAACGATTGAATTTCATTTGAGAGCCAAATTTTTTAAACTTAAAGTTCTTCTAACGCCACTTCTTCAAAATAGACTCGCCCAGGCCGTGGTATTTTGTGGAAGAGCCACACTCAAAGAGCCGCATGTGGCTCGCGAGCCGCAGTTTGCTGACCACTGGCTCAGGACAAACTAACTAATCAATTTACACAAATCCCAGTTTTACTATCTTCAGATTGTTGACTACTACACATAACTTAAAGATTAATCTGAAAATGAAATGAACTTATGTTGGGTAAATATGCCTAGCATAAGGCCCTTCTATTAAAAAATAAAATAAACTTCAGTACCAGGTAGCTTTTACTATTCTTCAGTAAATAAGTTGTTGTATGCTTATGTTTTGTTGTGTTCTATTGCAGAATGTGTTACAAATAAAGCAACTGAAGACCAGATGCTAATTTATTTGCTCCAAGTAACACATGGTCCAGCGGAAAAGGCACGGGAATCACTTCCTGTGCTGTTTATTTCCTGGTGCCTTTTACATTGCACAGAGCAAGGATTTGGGGATATTTGATGATTTGATCAAGTTCCTGTGTTTAGTGACCTCTTTTTTGTTTGTCAATCAGCAAGTCATATGTAAAAGGATCATTGTCACAAAAGTACATATCATCATTAAATTGTGGACCAAATACTAATATAGGTTAAGGGTGCAGGTTTTATACCGAGGAATAAGCCCCAAAAGGATATTTTATTATGCTTAGATTTTCTAACAGTGGTCTATCTGATACTTTAAATTTAAGCAGATAGGGAAATGGCAGGGGTTCACACAGAAATGATCAGAGGCTACCTAAAAAGGGATACATTGGCATGCCTGGGAAAGTATGAACACCTTGTCTAAATATTGAGGGAAGAAGTTTACCTGTTCCTCTGGTGTCAGGACAGTCTATGAACAGTGACACATCCAGGTGAAAGATGGTAAATATTGAGTAAAAGGCAATGAGGCAGAGTGTGTTTCTGCACAATACACCACCATGTAATTAAATTCTGTTTTGTCAAAGAAAATTTATTGCAGTTTTTTTCATATTTAGTCTATAGTTTTACCTTTTCGTAACCTCTGAGAAGATCCTTCCTAATTTATCTTATTTTTTGTGATCTTTAACATCCAGGATCTAGTAGATCTATATCCTTGGCTTCAGGAGAAACTAACTACTATGTTTCCTTCATCCTCAAATGCCTCTTCAATTTATGGTAGTGATGTAAAAAAAAAAAAAAAAAAAAAAAAAAAACACCACAAAAAACCATCTTAAATTTCCTGAGTTCTTTTTAATATGCTTTTATTGATTTCAGAGAGAGGTAGGGAGAGGGAGAGATAGAAACATCAATGATGAAAAAGAATCATTGATTGGCTGTCTCCTGCATTGCCCCCACCTATCTCCCCGGGGATTGAGCCTGTGCCCTTGACCAGGAAAGGAATGAAACCATGACTTCCTAGTTCATGGGTCGATACTCAACCACTGAGCAAGCTACACCAGCTTGGCAATTACTTAATTCTTCAGTGGGCATCCAGTGTGAAGATTCCTTGAAACAGAATGTTTCCCAAAGGACTTCCATAAACTAAGTCATTATACTAGTACTGTGTTGAATAGTTTCCCCCAGAAATTCACTGCCACTGGGAACCTCGGAATGTAAACTTATTTGAACACTAGGGGCCCAGGGCACGAATTCATGCACAGGTGGGGTCCCTTGGGGTGGCCTACGGGGATCAGCTGAAACCCACAGTCCAATGCCTCCTGCCTGCTGCTTTCACTCATCCCGCCCCACTGTGCCTACCATGGGCTCCTGCCCAGTCAGTCCCAATTAGGAGAGCCTCAGAATATAAACTTATTTGAACATACTCTTTGATAATTAATTAGTTAAGTTAAAATGAGGTCATAGTGAATTAGGATGGGCCCTAATACAATTACTTGTAAGAGGGAAAAACAGAGACCCACAAAAACTTGGAAGAGAACACCATGTGACTGTGGAGACAGAGCAGAGCTGAGGAATGCCCAGGACTGCAGCAGAAGCTAGAAGAGGCATGGACGGAGTCTTCTGTAGAGCTACATAGGAAGCCTGGCTCTGAGACACTATTATTTTGGACTTCTAGGATCTAGAGAATACTTCCTGAGATAAAGAATGGGATCGCAGGGACTTAGATGTATTCCCCATTAGTCACAGGCTGGTATGTCATTGCAGGTCTGCTTCTCTTTGCACAGTGAGTTTACTCAATCACTTCTTTCTGAAGGCCAGCTTTCTCTGCCTGCACATGCTTTCTCTGCTGGGCAGTGGGTTTGCCTCCCATCGTCACTCACTCTGGCAAACACACACACACACACACACACACACACACACACCATATGTGTGTGTATATATCCTACCTAATAATAGACAAATATGCAAATTGACCGTACCTTCACTATGCCCACGATTGGCCAGGAGGCGCAGGGGGGCGGGACTCGGGGTGGCCAGGGTGGATGATTGGGCCGGCGGGACGCTGAGCTCGCGTTGTCAGAGGCAGCGCGAGCTCAGCGTCTGTGCCATGGCTGTGCTGCGGCACAGAAGGGGCCTCTGGGGCAGCGAGCTCACGTCCCGCCGCGGACCATCAAAAGCGGGGGAGCTGGGTGCCTGTCCACCCAGGCACCAGGCCTTTCAGAAGCCTCTGCTGCGCTGGAGGCTTCTGAAAGGCCTGCTGCACCAGCGGACAGGCACCCAGCTCCCCTGTGATCGAAAGCGAAAGCGTGTAGGGGACCCTACACGTGCATGATTTAATCATATATATGATCTCACTGACTATATATCATTCACTTCCAAATTCCAGATCCCTAGAAGTGTAGTCTTATTAGCTGCTTAGCTCCTCTATGGTCAGCTCAGCACCCAAGCCCATGGATCTGTGATGGGTCATGCACTTACCCCCAGGGAGACTGTGTGAGGAAAAGTCCCTACATGGTAATATGAGCAAGGAGGTAACAGATGGCCTGCCTGCCATAGGCAAAACTGGTAATGTTCATTCTGACATCTCCAAACAAAGAGACCAGCAGTCCTTTATGAGACACTTCCTTTTAGATGAGGGGACACTGGCTTACTGCACCTCACCATCTCAGGGATGGAAGTTCTTAACATTGTCCCCTTCTCTATGGTATGATTTCATATATAACAAGCCCTAGCATAGAAGACAAGATCTTTGTCAACAAAAAAGCTATTGACACACTAACAACATATTAATAAACTAATCAATCAGCTCCATTTTCTCTGGGTACTTATACAGCCCAGTTTCTAGTCTAGCAAGGAAAAGGGCAAAATGTAAATTGTGGAGAATTTAACAAGGTGCTAGCTTCTATCATGACAGATATATTGGCTATATTATAAATCAACACTTGTTAAAATATCATAAGTTTAACACCTAGAGAAAATTTTCCATGTCCCCTCACAATGCATCCACAAGTAATTGCAAAGGCCTGCACAATAAATATTTCTCAAATTTCTCTGCACAATGAATATTTCTCAAATTTCCCTGCACAATGGAATCAGCTAGGGTGCTTTAAAAATATTTACACTTAGATTTCATCCTAGACACAGATGTCATTACTGGGCACTAGACTTTTTAAAATTCCAGTGTGGGGTTGGCAGAATAAAAGATGAGGACAAACTATTGCAAGTTTAGACTGTTACCAGTAACAGTGCCTCCATCTGCCTAGGCAGAAAAATTTCCTAATTGAAATTTAGGTTCCTGCATGAATGAATGCCTGAACAACAGAGTATTCACCTTTTAGACCAGTTTATAGTCATCAGTGAACATAGCCTGTCTCAAAATCCAGTATTGAGGCAATGCATATTCCAGAACGTTTTCTTTCCAATGCTACTCCAAGACTCTCAGCCTGCAACTATTCCTTAGGTGTAGATAGAGTGGAGCTGACAGAAAAATATATAAAAGGTACAAGGAGATGTACACGCATGTTTCATATGAAAGAAGCTCATATGGGGGAAGAAGAGATCAAGTAAGTACATCATATTAACCCATGCTGAGCTGAGCACAGCTGGCAGGCTCAGGTAGACTGGATTTGTTCAGGTGCAGAGTCTTTAGATAGGGACAGTGCTGTACACCTAAAATGGACAGGCCTGGGAGCATTGTGCTCCCTTGGGCATCTGGGTCCCACAGGCCATAGAAAGAGTACCTTATGGAGTGCACGGGAAGTCCGTTTCATCCACTCCAGGACCCACTCCAATGCCACAGTCACTGCCTGTGCACCACCCCTTAAAACAGTAAGATATGGTGTTCCACAGACCAGCCACCACAGAGAAATGAAGCCTTTTGTCCCAGCCTAAGCCGAATGCAGATATGAGGTCAGAGCTTCCTGGGGGAAGGGAGGCATATAAATAGGATTGGTTAGTGATTTTCCAGAGCATACTATTGAAGACCTGTCTCCACAGAATGCCAGCTTGTTGGCAATTCAGGTCTGGGTAGAACTGACATTTCTAAAGATTTCTGTAGAATAAAATGAATATTTTTTAAGATCAAGAATGGAAAAACAAAAGCACTGCAATCCCATTTTCCCAGCAGGGTCTTAAGTCTCTACACCAGTTTTCCCTCACCTGATTTAAGGACTCTTCCCACAGGAGCCTGAGAATAGTAGTAGCCCTTCTCTCTTAGATGGGTTAAAAGCTACTGCATTCTGAAAGAAAATGCATTGTTTTCCTATGATAGAAGGCTTCACTCCATATCTCTGGATGTCTAAAGTGACTGGGAGAAAAGAGTCTGAAAGGAGGTGGCGTGTCTCATTGGTTTGACATGAAACATATTTTTGGGAGGGAGGAAGGAGGAGAGAAAGGGAAAGAAGAATGTAAAGGAAAGCAAGGAGGGAGGAAAGTGAGCAAAGAACTTGGGTTACCTAATATTTTAGACTAGGGTCCCTCCACCTGGACTGTGCCCTCTCACAATCTGAGACCCCTGGAGGGATGTCAGACTGCCAATGTCAGACTGGATTTGTGCACCAGTGGGGTCTCTCAGCCTGGCCCAATTTCCGCAGGCCAGGCTGAGAGACCCCACTGGTGCACAAATCCATTCACTAGACACAAAGCCCTGCACCGGGCCTCTAGTATGCATATAAAATCTTTGGTTAATCTCTTCCCACCCTCCCCTCTCCCCACTTCTCTCTGAAATTCATCAGTCTGTTCCATGTTTCCATGCCTGTGCGTTGAGCATCTGCCCCCTGGTGGTCATCGCACATCATAGCTACCTGTCGAATGGTCGAAAGGTTGGATGGTTACTTGGTTACTTAGGCTTTTATATATATATAGGAAATCTGAGTTAGATCTCAGTCAGAAATTAAGGCAATTAGTACCAGGTGTGAGTACCTGCAGGCTCAGCCCTCTCCCACCCTGGAGGCCTCCAGGTACTTCATGGTCAGGTGGAAACTGATTCTCAAGCATGGTTAGTCCTCACAGCTGCAAGGAAGTGAGGAGTTGAGTGGCGAGTGAGAAGGGAAGCTGCTGGGAGCTCCTCTGAAGAGAAAGTGCCCAACACCCTTTAGTATCAGATCACACAGGGAGCTTGACATTCCAAAGTGAAAAATCAATGCACTCAGATGCACACCCGCTTCTTCTCTCCCTGCCTTTACCAGTCGGACTGGAGAGAACCAAATTTCCTCATATTTGTCAACATGAAAACCTAAGCCATGTTGGAATGTCATATTCCAAAGGTACTGAGGAATTTGAAATCACCTACACAAATCCATTTAAAGATCACATATTTTAAAAAAATCATGGAGCACTTTTAAGACAAAAGGAGAAACTTCCACCTATTTAAATACATAAATATAGTTTATCTTATTGCACATGTATAAATGATACATGTATACAGGCTTAGAATGGACACATGGAGTTTCAATTCTGATATATAAAAGAAGCTGAAATTCTACCCTGAGTTACTGTTTCATCAGAAGATTAAAAAGTGAAGTGTGGGAACCGGACTTACTAGAAACAAGAGATGTTAGTTGGGAAGCCAAGTGCCTTGACTTAGTGACCTGAATCACATTTTGTTTAAAAGTGAAATTAAACTTCTATTTTGTTATAAAATTAAAACTATTAGCAGATAATTAACTCCAAGGGGATTTGAGAGAAAAAATGTACAACTATTTTCAACTCATAAGAGAAACCATATATCTATAAATGGGTACATAGAAAATATATATTTTCCTGAAAACACATCTGTTTTATGCAAAGAAAATTGCTACTACACTTATATTTTCATAAATAAAATATTAACTGTAGTATTTTACACAGGATGACACAAAAGAACTATCTTAAATTACTCCTTGGATAGGGGATAAATTGCTACGTTTTAAGGCTTATTTCTCTCCAATTTTAGAGCAATTAACAATCTGATTCAGTGAGATTAAAACAGACAGAGGCAGAGCTGAAATATAGCGACTTATATACTATATTTCATAAAAATCTTGGCATCATAATGAATACAATCCTGCCACCCAACATACCTTCAGTTGTTGACTGTCATTACCAAATCCATCATCTGGTGAGAATCACTGCTCCCCCACCCCCGCCACACACACACACACACACACACACACACACACACACACACACACAGTGATGCATTCCCACTTATATGAAGCAGTAATTCCACTTTGTTTTAGCTCAATAAGTCAACCTTGGGTCCCTTTCCTCTTTCATTCCAGAAGAACTAAGGGGAAAGCCTTTGTATACTGCTTAGAAATGGTTATTGAGCCCCATTTAATCATTTAATATGTTAGACTTCCATCATAATAAAATTTGGAGACTAGTGTTATTTACTTGGAATTGTAGTTAAAACTGCATGTGATACTTAACTTGAAACAGGAGTGTCCCTCACAGAGCTGTGGCTGCAGTGGTGTGTGGCAATACCACAGGGCAGAGGGAAGGCTGTGGTCTCCACAAACCTTCCCACATGAACATTCCTTTCAGAATTTACCTGAGTAGATAGCACTTGCACATGGAAGTGGAAAAGTCTACTCTTGCTACAATGAGCCAGAAAAGACATCATGCAGAAGAAATGCTTACATTGGACATCTTATTGTCAGGAACAACTTCTCTTAGAAATTCACTCAAAAAATAAGAATGATCAACTAATCTTAAGAAATTTAATCCAAGAAACTGAAAAAAAAATGTATTGACAAACCATTGTGAAACTAAAGTGAAGCAAAATGAATCTGGAAATGCTCATAAGAAAGACTAGAATCAGAGTATTTATGTGGTATTACTTGGTCTTTTTTTGTTCATTAAGAAATATACACTGAAGTTATATCAGAACTATGCCTCTTTAAAGACAACATCTGCGCATAATGTGTCCTGCCGTGGAAGTTCAGACACTCCCAGGAAAACGGTGCTGTCTTGTGAAGATCTTGAGTTTTCTTCTATTGTTAGAGATGGGTGCTTGGGCTCCGTGGGCCACCGTAGGCTGCCAGAGTGAACATTCCACTCTCCAGGGTGAGTAACCCAGCCCTAAGACCTGTGTACAGAATTCTTCGTTATTATGTTGAATCTGTGTCAGGGTACGTGAACCACCCCATGCCTCTCTGGAATGCATTTTCCAATCCCTATGTTATCTCTGTTTTCTTTTTGTTTTGATTTCAACCAAACCATCTTCTATCGTTCGATGTCCACACGAAGATAGATATTTGCCCAAAGTGTCCTTTCTAGAAGTGTAGGGATGCATCTGCGTTCACTTTCACTTTGTGATCTCGGGAAAGTTATTCAACCTGTAAGCTTCTGTTTCCCTGCACTTAAACAAGTATTATTACAGACCTTGTGGAGTTCTAGAAAGTTTAAACATGTTATGTCATCTACCTCACTACTAGTTTCGTCATTACTATTCTCAGTCAATCATAGTATCTCTGAAACAGAAAGAGACTCAATTGCTAAAAAGCCCAGTTCCCTGATTTTGAAGTTTTTCTTCTACTTCTGATCTTGTAAGTCTTACCTATTATCTGGAAATCTGATTTAGCTCAGAAAAATGATTTACCAGTGGGTTTTGGTTTCTCTCTAATGCTGCTATTGAAAGTATAACTTCTGTCTGTAAGTACTCTTTTTTAAAAAACTTTATTTTTATAGCTGACACTAATACAGATGTCTCTATCAGCTCCCCTTTGCTCCCCTCCACCCACCCCCTGAACCCCTTCACTCTGGCCATCACCACACTGTTGTCTGTGTCTATGGGTTATGTATGTATGTTCTTTGGCTAATCTCTTCACCTTCTTTCACCTAGTTCCCCAACCTCCTTCCCCTCTGACAGCTGTCAGTCTATTCCTTGTATCCATGCCTCTGTTTCTACTTTGTTCATCAGTTTTTTGTTATTTTTATTCCACATATAAGTGAGATCATGTGATACTTATCTTTCTCGGGTTGGGTTACTTCACTTAACATAAAAATCTCCAGGTCCATCCATGCTTTTGTAAAAGATAAGAATCCTTCTTTTTTACAACAGTGTAGTATTCCATTGTGCAAATGCAACACAGTTTTTTTATCCACTCGTCTACTGATGGGCACTTAGGCTGATTCCACATCTTGGCTATTGTAAGTAATGCTGCTATGAACATAGGGGTGCATATATTCTTTCTGATTCATGTTTCAGGATTCTTAGGCTATATTTCCTGAAGTGGCCTTTTTATACACCAACTAGTGGCCCAGTGCACGAATTCTTGCACATTGAAAGGGAATTAATTAGAAGAAATATTTTAATATCACTATTCACCCTTTCTCTATAATAGAAGTGTCAGAGATGAAGAAAATTAGTAAAATGTATATGAAAATAATATATAAATTTATTAATAAGTAAACAATAACAACATGATATAACAACAAAGACATGATAATAAAAACAACAAAAACATGATATAAAAACAACATTGATGCAAACAATGACTAATAAATTGATTAAACTTATTTTAATATCTCCCTGTATTCCACATTAAGAGTAAAACACTTGCAGAGTGCTTGACTAATTTTCCTTGTGATGAAGTATTTACAACTTTAACTTTAACATCACATGCTCTTCACACTCCAGAGGAAGCAACATATAACTGACCATGTCTGAAAACTGGCTCAGGTAGAAATATCCTTACTCTGTCTAGAGTTTGTCCTTATGATTTATTAATAGTCATCACAAATGCTGGTATCACGGGAAACTGTCTTCAAATTAATTTAAATGGGAGGCCAGTGTCAGATGGGGACAAATCATTCTTGGAATCAGAACAACCTCTCCTTCTGCAGATCCTGTTAATACTTCAGCTTCGATTATGTTAGGTCGTAAACTTTTGATGATAAATCTGGTACCATTACAAAGACCCCATTTACTAATAAGATTTCTCAGTAGCATGATGATTGCACCTACTTTCAATTTTAATTGATGACACCAAATTCCCAGAGGAGTAATACTATTAAGAAACCTGATGGGAAAATTTTCCTTTTCAGCATCATCTGTTGAATCAATGGAATCATCACTCAAATAGGTGTGAAAATCTCCATCGAGTATATCCAAAATTTCTTCATTTAGTTTATAAATGTACTCATTTTCTGGACAAATAATTGCATGTTTAGATATATTTTTAATATTATATATAGATATACTATTTTCAAAGGTAGCTTCAATAATAGATCCGTTATAAATAATTTCATGGAGGATTTCAATAATATCCATTCCTAAATGAAAACTGCTATCAAGTTTGTCATCTCCAAGTTTTAATAACCATTCACTATAAGCAGAATCCTCTGATCTCATATTTGTTTTAAGAGACAACTTTCTGAAACATCCCCAACCACTACAATAGTTTAAACTCGTTTGTACTATGGCTGATCGCATAGCATGCGGCACAATACTAAGACATTGTTGAAAATCCCCTCCAAGAAGGAGAACTTTCCCACAAAATGCAACATTCAAATTCATAATTTCTCTTAGTAATCTGTCTATGGCGTTTATAGCATGAGTGGATGCCATGGTGCATTCATCAATAATGAGAAGTTGGACCTTTTTAATGGTTTTAGCAACTTCACTCTTTACATTGAGCCTAGAAATTGAAGTTTCATTTAATGGAATTGATAATTTATATTGGGAATGAAAGGTTCTTCCACTGAGAAGTAAATTTGCAGCAATTCCTGTTGATTCTGTGTGTAAAACAGTACCACATTACTTCTAATATAAATCAAATGGGCAAAAGTTCTAATATAATGTACCGCCTGGACCATCCAAGAAAAAGCATGTGGAGTGTATAGTTTGATCTTTGATGGCAGAAGTTATAGTCTGAAAGGCTGCTAACTGTTCATTGTTTAGAGAATTTATCAAAACCTCTGTCTGTTGTAGCTCGTAGGATTCATCACATGTATTTGTATTCTCAATAAAGGATAATCTGGAAGTTTGAAATGCGAACATTTTATTCCATGCAATGTGAATACTTCTTGAATTTCATTAAGGGCATGCATTTCACAGTTCACACAGGCACCTTCTTTTCGGTGTAATTTCCAACAAAAATCTTCAATAAAATGAGATTTATTCTCATCCCATAATTTGTCTGCATCAGAAGGATGTCCAAACACATGTATATATGCAAAAAGTTGTTGTTTGGGCATATTAAGGATGATTGCATCATCAATCGTATCTTTCCAGATAGTGTTGTTGATTAATAGTCCTCTATGTTTAGCAGCTTCACAAAATCTATCATAAATTACACCTCCTACAGTTTGCAGATCAGCAAAACTTACTGTACCTTTTACATGCAGAGGCAAAAGTCTAAGGTAATATTGTTCTGGTTCTCTAAAGCTCACATTGAACAGTCTTCCGAATACTTTATTCCCGTCCTTTTGGCATTTTCTCCACAAAGAATTATTAAACACATAATGTTGTGGAATCTCCCAATAATAATAACTGTGTGCATCAGAATCTTGTCTATTCAATAAAAACCAAGCCATCAAAGTCAAGTTATGCCTTTAGCCCTATATGTAACTTAATCAATAAGAAAATCAAAATCATCAATAACAAATCATCAATAAGAAAATACAAATTCTGACACAAAAGGGTGCACCAAGAGGATCCACCACAGGTAACTGGGGAGGCTGAGCTACTGGGCTATGCTAAGACACCTAACACACAAAGCAACTCCATCAACTCAGCGAAGCAGCTAAAATGCGGAGACAAAGAGGCAGGCCACAATTAAAGGAAATGGAGGAAAGCAAAAGACTGGATATAGAATTCAAAACCACAGTTATAAGGTTTTTCAAAAATTTCCTAGAAAAGGCCGATAAATTAAACGAGAACCTCGAGGACATGAAAAGGGATCAACTAGAAATAAAGCATACACTGACTGAAATAAAAAAATATTATACAGAGACCTAAAAGCAGACTAGAGGATCACAAGAATCAAGTCAAAGATTTGGAATACCAAGCAGCAAAAAACACTCCTCTAAAAAAGCAAAAATAATACAAAAAGTTGAAGATAGTGTAAGAAGCCTCTGGGACAACTTCAAGCATACCAACATAAGAATTATGAGGGTCCCAGAAGAAGAGAGAGAGCAAGATACTAAAAACCTATTTGAAGAAATAGTGACAGAAAACTTCCCCCACCTGATGAAAGAAATAGACTTACAAGTCCAGGAAGCACACAGAATCCCAAACAAAAGGAATCTAAAGAGGACGACACCAAGACACATCATAATTAAAATGCCAAGAGCAAAAGACAAAGAGAGAATATTAAAAGCAGCAAGAGAAAAACAGTTACCTATAAGGGAGCACCCATATGATGGTCAGCTGATTTCTCAACAGAAACTATGCAGGCCAGACAGGAATGGCAAGAAATATTCAAAGTGATGAATTGCAAGAACCTACAACCAAGATTACTCTACCCAGCAAAGCTATCATTCAGAATTGAAGGCCAGATAAAGAGCTTCACAAATAAGAAAAAGCTAAAGGAGTTCATCATCGCCAAACCAGAATTATATGAAATGCTGAAAGGTATTCTTTAAGAAGAGGAAGAAGAAGATAAAGATAAAAATTATGAACAACAAATAGGTAACTATCAACAAGTGAATCTAAAAACCAAGGGAATAAAAAATCTGATGAACAGTACTAACTGATGAATATAATAGAATCAGGGACATAGAAAGGGAGTGGACTGACAATTCTCGGGGGAAAAGGAAAGTGGGGGGTGCAGGAAGAGACTGAACAAAAAGCGTACTCCTATGGAGGAGGACACTGTGTGGGGGGGTAAGGGCAGAGGGTGGGGTAGGAACCTGGTGGAGGGGAGCTATGGGGGGAAAAAAGAGGAACAATTGTAATAATCTGAACAATAAAGATTTATTTAAAAAAATACAAATTCTGATCATTTGGCAAATGAGTAGCTAATCTTGTGATTGCAAGAGATTGGTCAGGCTCCAGGATGCGGGTGAACAGAATTCGGGACTGTCAGGGAGTGGACAGCAAGCTGACCAACGGCCAATTCTGTGAGGAATGGGGCTCCTGCCTCCCTGCTGTCAGGGACTGGGGTGTGGGTATCTGGCTCCCACCTACTGCTTCCCTCCTGTTAGGGTCTGGGGTGCAGGTGAACAGGATTTGGGGCTGTCAGGGTACTTACAGCAAGGTCTGGGTCAGTACTTGTCATAGCTACTGGCTGGTCGTCTGGTCATTGGTTGTTATGCTGTAACAGTCGCTGGGCTTTTATTATCTACACTAATAAAAGAGAAAGATTCAAATTGACTGTACCTTTGTGATGCCCACCAGCCAATCAGGAGTGAGTATGCAAATTAACCCAACAAAGATGGTGGGTTAATTTGCATACACAGGTGCTGAGCCAGCTGAGGGCAAAATGCTTGCGTCAACGCCTTGGCAACGATGCAGGCATTCCGCATTGCCCCAGCTGCTCACGATGCAGGCATTCTGCATGGCCCCAGTCTCCTCACAGGCCATAGAAAGAGATTTGTAAAGTCCTCTCTCTCAGAGTTGATCATAAAACATTATAAAATGATTACAGATTTTGGGGGCAATGTTATATGTAAATTAATGTTATTTATTAGAACTGTAATGTGGTAACTTCCTTTCTATTCAATGAAAAATGAGAAAATATCTTATTTTTTAGTTGTTAGAAAGTAGTTGGCCAGGGCTATTGATGATTGTCAGCTCATTGTATTCTTGAAACATGTACTTCTAATAATTTTAATTAATAGCCTAAGAAGTTTCAATGCCTTCTCTAATATTACCTGCACAATATTCTCCTCACATGATTACCTATTCCAGAGTTGCTGACATGAACCTCAGAGGTTTGATGCCATGGCCTCGATGTTAAAATTTATTCTATTTACCTCCAAGCTATGTACACTGCGGCTCAGCTTGAGAAATTATGAATGGCAGATATCACTTTTAAAACATGGGAAGCACAAGTAGAAATTAAATTAGAAAATTTCCAAAATTGACTATTTTTCTTTTACTAAAAAAAATGGACAACTGTAAATGAGTCATAACTGAGCTTAGGTGAAGCTATAAACAGAACGAAGCCTGTTGTTAAAAATCTGGGTGAATATCACTTTTTAAAATGCTATGGAGTGAATGTAAAGTTTCAAGACATCTAGGCAGAAATCAGTGTCCACCCGCCAAAAAGAGCTGTTAACGATTTCCCAGTGGATATTATTTATAACATTTATGATAATAATAAGGCAAAAACCCTGATTGACAGGTGAAAACATGTTCAGAAATTTCTCACATGGGAATAAAGACAGACCAAGATTTATTTTGCATCCCACACCAACTGCAAATTGTAAGCTGGCAGTTGTGATTTTTTTTTTTTTTTTGAGGTGACTGGGTTTTCTAATACATTATGCTGCTGCTGCTGCTGTAGCCAGGAATGGCATCTCATGGGGACATGGGCTTTCATAGTCAGGAGATAGGTTTGTAACATCATTTTCGGGGGAGAGACATGACCTATAGAAAGAGGAGGCTGGAACTAAGAACTCTGAATAAAGGAAACTTAAAATAGATGTCCTTATTTTGCTGCAAGAAGAATGAAAACCCCCTCATTTAAAAAACCTGAGGATAATGTCAAGTAAAAATTAACACTTTTTGTAAGAAAATGAGACCCACATTCTTCAGAGGCAGAAATTACATGTCACATTCTAAATATGAACAGCAAACTGAGAATTTAACTCAAAAGCTGGCTTAGCTCATTAAAGATACCTCCATAAATCAAGAATAAAATAATATTTCAGGAAAAGTAATCTTTAATGTTATTTGTTGGGCCCATGAAGAAAAGTTGTAAACCCCACAAGGTAATGAGGGAAAAGCAAAGAAAAACATCAGAAAGATGAATGGTCCCAAGAGACACTAAAAATAAGTTTCAAATTATTAAAGGGATAAAAATACAATAGAAAAAATAGAAAAAAATAATATAAAAATAAAAAGGGCAGCTTTCAAAATGTAATTTCAATTAAAACATTAACAGGTAAGTTTACCACTAGACTGGACAGCTGAACTGAACTACATGGGAACACTCTTTGAAATGCAGTACTTACAGATGGAGATGAAATAACAATATCCATCAAATACCAGAAGGAGGTATGAAAGTGAACTGAAGGAACAAAAAAGTGAAAGTATGCAGAATAAAAGATGATGGTTGAGAATTATCCAGGTTCAATGGAAGAGATGAATCCTTCTTTTATGAAGCATGCCAAGTCCTGACTAAGACAAATAAAATTTAATCCTTACTAAAAAATTCTTAGTGAATTAATGCAGCACCAAATATTGGAGATAAGAGTAAAAAATGCAATAATATTATTTTTACTGTGCTGATAGAAAATAACTGTCAACCAAGAATTTTCTGCACAGCAAACTGTCATTCAAGAACATGAATAAATTCAAGGTACTTTCAGTTAAAAATAGTTTATAGTTCACAGATTCTCATAAAAACAAATTCAGAAAAAAGTATGTTAAAACAAAGAAAAGGGAATAAAGATGCAGTTAAATACATGAACATAAATGAAAAACTAATAAGGCATCTATTGAAAAACAAAATAAAAATAATGGATAACTTTGAATTTTAAAACAAGGCAGAACTAATATTTTAGAACACAGTACACAAATAAAACATGTTTGTTGGTAAGTAGGGTGGAGATATAAACTCTAAAATTTTTGTGGGTACATGTTATATTTTAAGGGAAACCAAAAAACAAACAAACAAAAAAAACCATGAAAATTAAAGAAAGGCTTCCAAGCCAAATTAAAGAAGACAGAACAAAGTAATAAAATAAACTTGGTAAGTTTAATGGAAAAAAAAGGGGAAAGTAATTTGTTTTGGCAATCATTTTAAAAAATCTGACACCAAAAGGTAAAGCAACAGAAGCAAAAATAAAAAGGCAACCTACTAAATGAAGGGAAATATTTGCAAATAATTTATCTGATGAGGGGTTAATATGCAGAATACATAAAGAACCCATACAACTCAATAGCAAAACAAACAAACACTCTGATTAGGAAATGGGCAAAAGTTCTGAATAGACATTTTTCCAAAAAGACATATAGATGTTGAACAGGTACATGAAAAGATGTTTATCATCTTTAGTCATCAGGGAAATGCAAATCAATCCATAAGGAGACGTCAACTTATACCTGTTAGAATGGCTATTATAAAAAAAGACAAAGAGTTAGTAAGGATGTGGAGAAAAGGGGCCCTTGAACACTGTTGATGGGGATATAAATTAATGCAGTCACTATGGAAAACAATATGGAAGTTCCTCAAAAATTTAAAAATAAAATAGCATATGATACAGCAATTCCTCTTTTGAATATTTATTAGAGGAAAACAAAACTCAGAAATATACATGCATTCCATTGGTCATTGCAGCACTATTTATAATAGTAAAGATATGGAAAGAACCTAAGTGTTCATCAATAGATGAATGGCTAAATAAATTATTATACACACACTGGAATATTAATCAGCCTGTTTTTATTATTATTTTTCATTTAAATTCTTTATTGTTTAAAGTATTAAATAAGTCTCCTTTTTCCCCCATTGACCTCTTCCCTAGTGCCCCATCTCCCCACATATGCCTTCACCTTCCCCTCCAAGTCTGTGTCCATTGGTTATGCTCATATGCATGAATACAAGTCCTGTGGTTGATCTCTTACCTCCTCACACCCTGCCTTCCCTCAGGTTGGACAGTCTGTTTGATGCTTTTATGACTCTAGTTCTATTTTTGTTCATCAGTTTATGTTTTTCATTATATTCCACAAATGAGTGAGATCATGTGATATTTATCTTTCTCTGCCTGGCTTATTTCGCTTAGCATAATGCTCTCCAGGTCCATCCATGCTGCTACAAATAGTAAGAACTCCTTCTTTTGTACAGCAACATAGTATTCCATTGTGTAGATGTATCACAGCTTTCTAATCCACTCATCTGCTGATGGGCATTTAGGCTGTTTCCAAATCTTAGCAATTGTAAATTGTGCCATTATGAACATAGGGGTGCATATATCCTTTCTGATTGGTCTTTCGGGTTTCTTAGGATATATTCCTAGAAGTGGGATTACTGGGTCAAATGGGAGTTCCATTTTAAATTTTTTGAGGAAATGCCATACTGTTTTCCACAGTGGCTGCACCAGTCTGCATTCCCACCAGCAGTGCACTAGAGTTCCTTTTTCTCCACATCCTCACCAGCACTTGTCATTTGTTGATTTGTTGATGATAGCCATTCTGAAAGGTGTAAGGTGATACCTCCTCATGATTTTAATTTGCATCTCTGAGATGATTACTGACTTTGAGCATGTTTTCATATGTCTCTTGGCCTTCTGTATGTCCTCTTTTGAAATGTGTCTATTTAGGTCATTTGCTTATTTTTTTTTGATTGGATTGTTTATCTTCCTTTTGTTAAGTTGTATGTGTTTCCTGTAAATTTTGGAGATTAAATTCTTATCAGAAGTAATATTAGCAAATATATTATCCCATGCAGTGGGCTTTCTTGTTGTTTTGTTGGTGGTTTCTTTTGCTGTGCAGAAGTTTTTATTTTGATGTAATCCCATTTGTTTATTTTCCCCTCAGTTTCCATTGTCCTAGGAGCTGTATCAGTAGAGATATTGCTATGACAAATATCTGCTATTTTGCTGCCATGGCTTCCTCTAGTATTTTTATGGTTTCCCATCTTATGTTTAAGTCATTTATCCATTTTGAGTTTATTTTTGTGTATGGTGTAAGTTGGTGGTCTAGTTTCATTTTTTTGCTTGTATCTGTCCAATTTTCCCAACACCATTTATTGAAGAGACTTTCTTGACTCCATTGTATGCTCTTGCCTCCTTTGTCAAATATTAATTGAGCATAATGGCTTGGGTCTATTTATGGGTTTTTTGTTATGTTCCACTGGTCTATATGTCTGTTCTTGTGCCAGTACCAGGCAATTTTGAGAAGAGTGGCTTTGTATTATAGCTTGATATCTATGTTGTGATAATTCCAACTTTGTTCTTTCTCAAGATTGCTGCAGCTATTTGGTGTCTTTTTTTTAATACCAGATAAATGTTTGGAGTTTGTTCTAGGTCTTTGAAATATGCTGCTGGTATTTTAATTTGATTGCATTGAATCTATAGATTGCTTTGGGTGGTACAGACATTTTAATGATATTGATTCTACCAATCCATGAACATGGTATGTTCTCCCATCTGTTTATGTCCTCCTCTATCTCTTTTTTCAGCATCTTATAATTTTCTGAGTACAGGTCCTTTACCTCCTTGGTTAAAGTTATTCCTAGATGTCTTCATTTTTTTGTTGCAATGGTAAATGGGATTTTTTTTTTAGTTTCTCTTTCTGTGAGTTCATTATTGGCATAAAAAAGCCGTAGATTTCTGGGTGTTGCATTTCTGCTACATTGCCAAATTCATTTATTAAGTCTAGTAGTTTTGGGGAGTCTTTAGGGTTTTCTATATACAATATCATGTCATCTGTGAATAATGACAATTTTACTTCTTCTTTTCCAATTTGGATGCCTTTTATTTCTTCTTCTTGTCTGATCACTATGGCTAGCACTTCCAATACTATGTTGAACAGGAGTGGACATCCCTGTCTTGTTCCTGATATTGGGGGAAATGGTTTTAGTTTTTGCCCATTGAATATGATGTTGGCTGTAGGTTTGTTATATAAGGCTTTTATTATGTTGAGGTATGATACCTCTATTCCCACTTTGCTGAGAGTTTTTATCAGAAAAGGGTGTTGGATTTTGTCAAATGCTTTTTCTGTATCAATTGATATGATTATGTGATTTTTGTCTCTAAAGTTTTTTATGTGATGTATCATGTTTATTGATTTGCAGATATTGTATGAGCCTTGCATCTCTGGAATAAGTCCCACTTGGTCATGGTGTATGATCTTTCTAATGTATTGTTCAGCCTATATTTTAATTATAGCCATTTGGTAGATGTGCAAGATAGCTCATTATTGATTTAATTTTCATTTCTTCAATGGTTAAAGATGTTACACCATCTCACCATGTGCATTTTTACATTTGTACATCTCTCAGGTCTGTTGGCCATCTACTAATTGGGTTGTTTGTTAGTTTACTCTTGAGCTTTAAAAATTATTTATATATTTTATACTCTAATCATTTGTCATATACATGTTTGCAAATATTTTCTCCCAATCAGGAGCATATATTTGTTTTATTAACAGGAACTTCCATAGAGCAAACTTTTAAAAAATGTAATCTTGATTACTATTCTCTCTTTTTTTATTCTCTCTTTTTTCAAAATTGTTTTAGTTATTCTAGTTTCTTTGTCTTTGCCTATACAATTTAGAACAATCTTGTTTATATTCTTAAAAAGGTAATATTACATTATTGATAATACTTGTGGTAAGACTACATATTAATTTTGGGAGAAATAACATATTTTTATGGTCCCTTCTCATTCTTGGATATGATATGTCTTTCTATTAATTTAGATCATCCATGATATATTTAAAGTATTGTGCAGTTTTCAGCATAAAATCCTGTGCATATTTTGTAAGATTTACACCTATTTCATTTTTGAATATTTTAAAATGGCATTGCTAATGAAGGAGAGAGGTCCTCGTCTCCCCCGGTTGCTAGTGGGGGTGGAAGTCTTGTGATATCCCAAGAAAAGGACCTTTTGAGACTTGCACAAGAGAATGAGTGATTTTTATTTGTGTGGAATTATGTTCTTGAATTTCCAAAGTTCCATTTCCCTTTGCCCAGTCACAGAAGGGGTGCAGTGGGGGGTTGGGGGGGGGGCAGTTCTAGTAAAGCTAAAATCAGAGCCAGTGGCCAGAGTTTCCTTTCCATGACTGCATAGTCCAGTCCAGTATCAGGGAACTTACTCTGTGTTTCCCCACTGCAGTCCACCAGTCCATCGCATGTGGGATCTGCAGGGCCACATGGCTATGGAGGAAGCATGGGTGAATGCAAGGAAGCCAAGAGCAAGCCAAGAGAACAAGAGAGCCAAGAGAAATCAAGAGAGGGGCGCAACAACAATAGAGGGAGGACTCCTTTGTTTAGAAGAGTATGTATTCCCAAGTTTTGGGCATTTGCCATGGCCAAGCCCATTCTGACCAATGATTTCTGTTCTCTGATGTAACTGACAGGAAAGTACCTTCCATATGTCACCCTGACTTTACTGGGCACGTTTCTCCCTCCTATCTTCTCTTTATTGGATCCCTTCTTCCAGTGGTTCCCTGGGGAGTGCAAAGTTGCAGGTTCCTGGTGAAGAAGCCTAAATGACATGCCCACAATGTCTGGCCTTCCCATTGCTTCTTTCCTATCCTATATAATAAAGAGCTAATATGCTAAATAGACCAAACAGCAAAACGATCTTCCAGACATCCTTCCGGCCAACTGTCAGGATGCCCTTCCAGATGAAGCCGGGGCTGTGAGGGCTGAGCCCCTTGCATGAATTTTGTGCACTGGGCCTCTAGTTATTAATAACTAGCTAATTAGAACAGTATCAGCATTGTATTTTTCATTTCAATGTCCATGTGTCCAGTGCTAGCATTTAGAAGTACTATGTTGAACTTGTATCAAGGAACATGATTGCTGTATGTTATGTGAAGAGTATATTTAGTTTTGTAGGAAACTAAATACATTTTGTGAGTACTCTACGTTGGGCTTCCAGTTGTGAGTGCCCCAAGTTGGGCTGCCAGTTGCGAGTGTCCCCTTTCATGTTCCGCATGGTTCAGAGTTCAGTTTCAGGGTTTCGGGCTCTGGAGGAGGCCACACACAAATGAAAGAGACTAGACAAGAAAGTACAAATTTGGGAATATTGGGGGCCAGGCAGGAGCCCAACTCAAGGAGAAAGACTCCACCCAGCTCTGGCCTTGCTATCCCTTTTATTAAGACTATGGGATACATCCATAGCCTTTAGGCAGGCAATTCCAATAACAGCCAATCAGCAAGAATTTACATAAAACTAAAAGGTGGAAGCTGCTTTAGCTACCATTGTCTCAACTAGACAGTGGGTGGTTGGCTCTGACCTTTCAGAGCTTCAAGGTTGACCAGCCTTCTGGGTTCCTTGTCCACACCTTTCTGCTAGCGAAGACAATGGGCAGCTTCCAACAACATTTCAAAGTGGTTGTAATATTTTGCCTTCCCATCAAAAATGAATGAAAATTTCTATTGCTCCACATCCTCACCAGGATTTGATGTTTTCAGTTTTTGGGAATTTTGTCATTCCAATAGGTATGTAGTGTTATCGCATTCTCTTTTTATTTGCGACTATGTCAAGAATCTTTTCATATGCTTATTTGGCACCTGTTTATCAGATTTTTGCCCTTTTTAAAACCTGGTTGTTTCTTTTCTTATTGAGTTCTAAAAGCTTTTCAAATATATTTTGGGTATGAGTACTATATCATATATGTCTTTTGAAAATATCTTCTCCAAGCCTTTGGCATGTTTTTCATTCCCTTGAAAATGTCTTTTGCAAAGCAGAAAAATTTTAATTTTAATTACGTTCAATTTACCAATAATTTATTTTATAAATTATGGCTTTGATGTTGTATCTAAGAATTCACCACCAAACTGAAAGCCATCTACACTTTCTGCTCTGCTATATTCTAGGAGTTTAAAAGGTTTTTATTTTATGGGTCTATGGCCCATTTGGAGATTTTGTTTGTTTGTTTATTTGTTTGTTTTGTAAGTTCTGTGTCTAGATTCATTATTTTTCATGTGGATGCCCAGTTTTCTACCATCATTTGCCAAAAAGACTATCCTTTTTCCATTGCATTGCCTTTGCTAATTTGTCAAAGATCATTGACTATATTTGTGTGGGTCTATTTCTGAGCTATCTACTCTGCTCCATTGATTTTTTATTTTTTTGTACTTTCCCCAGTACCACACTGTCTTAAATATTATAGGTTTAAAGTATGTCTTGAAGTCAGATAGTTCCTTCGATTTTGTTCTTTTTCTTCAATATCATGTTGGCTATTCTCGGTCCTTTGAAACTTAATATAAGTTTTAGAATCAGTTTGTAAATATTGACCAAATAACTTCCCATAATTTTGATAGAGATTGCACTGAATCTATGATCATATTGAAAAATACCTGCCATATTGGCAACATTGAGTCTTCCTATTCATAAACATAGGATAGCTATTCAGTTATTTAATTATTTGATTACTTTCATCAGAGGTTGTAGATTTCCTCAAGGATTTTTTAATATTTTTTAAATTTCTACCTAAACATTTCATTTTAGGGGATACTAATGTAAATGGTATCTTTTTTATATTTAAATTTATATTTTTTATGTAGGAAAGATTGACTTCTGTATATGAATCCTGTGCTCTGCATCTTTACGATCATCACTTCTTACATCCAGGAATTTTGTTGTTTATATTAATTATTTCTGATTTTCTATGTAGACAATCATGTTATTGTGAACAAAGACAATTTTATCTTTCTTTCCAATCTGTATAACTATTTTTTGTTCCCCCATCTTTTTTTCCTTTGACCCACTCCACCCCATACCTGCCCCTTCCAGGCAGTCACCACACTATTGTCTGTGTCCATGGGTTATGCATAGAAGTTCCCCATTTAATCTCTCCCCAGCCATCCCGTCACCTCCACTTGCCCTCTGAGATACCACAGTCTGTTCCATGCTTCTATGTCTCTGGATCTATTTTGTTTATCAATTTATTTTGTTCATTAGATTCCACCAATGAATGAGATTATGATACTTGTCTTTCTCTGACTGACTTATTTTGCTTAGCATAATACTTTCCAGGTCCCTCCACGCTGTCTCAAATGGTAAAAGATACTTTTTTTTTTACTGCTGCATAGTATTCCACAGAGTAATTGTGCCACAGCATTTTTAGCCATTCATGTATGCATAGACACTTGGGCTGTTTCCAGATCTTAGCTATTGTAAATTATACTGCTATGAACATGTGCCTGCATATATATTTTTTCTGACTGGTGTTTCTGGTTTCTTAGGATATAGTCCTACAAGTGGGATCACTGGGTCAATTGGAATTACATTTATAACTTTTTGAGGAAATTTCTTTTTCCAGACTGTTTTCCACAGTGGCTGCAGCAGTCTGCTTTCCCACCAGCAGTGTACTAAGCTTGCCTTTTCTCCACATCCTTGCCAACACTTATTGTTTGTTGATTTGTTGATGGTAGCCATTCTGGCTGGTGTGAGGTGATACCTCATTGTCATTTTAATTTGCATCTCTCTGATGATCAGTGACTTTGAGCATTTTTTCATATGTCTCTTGGCAACTGTAGGTCCTGTTTGGAAAAGTGTCTATTTAGGTGCTTTGCCCATTTTTTTAAATTGGATTGTTTGTCTTCCTTTTGTTAAGTTGTATGAATTCCTTATATATTTTAGAAATTAACCCCTTATTAGATGTATCTTTAGTAAATATGTTCTCCAATGCAGTGGGCT
The DNA here is from genome assembly GCF_951640355.1 of Cnephaeus nilssonii. Taxonomy (NCBI): domain Eukaryota; kingdom Metazoa; phylum Chordata; class Mammalia; order Chiroptera; family Vespertilionidae; genus Cnephaeus; species Cnephaeus nilssonii. The sequence continues at coordinate 88,833,802 of NC_137081.1, forward strand.
CTCTTGTCACTTTGTTGATGGTTTCTTTTGCTGTACAGAAGCTTTTGATGTTGATATAGTTCCATTTGTTTATTTTCTCCTTAGTTTCCTTTGCCCTAGGTCAGTGGTTGGCAAACTGCGGCTCTTTGGCCCCTTGAGTGTGGCTCTTCCACAAAATACCACGTGCGGGCGCGCACGTACAGTGAGATTGGAACTTTGTGGCCCAGATGCAGAGGTCGGTTTTCGGCTCTCAAAAGAAATTTCAATCGTTGTACTGTTGATATTTGGCTCTGTTGACTAATGAGTTTGCCGACCACTGCCCTAGATGATGCGTCATTAAACATATTACTACGAGAGATGTCTCAGATTTTGCTGCCTATTGTTTCTTCTAGGATTTTTATGGTTTCACAACTAACATTTAAGTCTTTTATCCATTGTGAGTTTATTCTTATGTATGGTGTAAGTTGGTGGGTCTAGTTTTATTTATTTTTGCATGTACCTATCTAATTTTCCCAACACAATTTATTGAAGAGACTGTCTCTGCTCCAATTATGCTTTTGCCTCTTTTGTGAAATATTAATTGAATATATGGCTGTGTTAATTTCTGGGGTCTCTGTTCTCTTCCATTGATCTATATGATTGTTCTTGTGCCAGTACCACACTGTTCTGAGTACAGTGGCTTTGTAGAATAATTTAATATCTCATATTGAGATTCTTCCAACTTTGTTCTACTTTCTCAAGATTACTGTGGCTATTCTTTTTTTGTTGTTCCATATAAATTTTTGGAGTGTTTTCTCTAGCTGTGTGAAGTATGCTATTGGTATTTTAATAGGGATTGAATTGAATCTATAGATTATTTTGGATAGTATGGACATTTTAATAATATTAATTCTACCAATTCAAGAACACAGTAAATTCTTCCACTTGTTTATTTCTTCTTCTTTCTCTTTTTTCAAGGTCCTGTAATTTTCCAAGTACAGGTCTTTTATCTCCTTGGTTAAGTTTATTCTTAAGTATCTTAATTTTTGTTTTTGTTGCAATGGTAAGTGGAATTTTTTTAATTTCTCTTTCTGAGAGTTCATTATTGGTGTATAAAAATGCCATCGATTTCTGGGTGTTATTTTTGTATCCTGCTACAATTAATTTATTAACTCTAGTAGTTTTCTATGTATAATATCATGTCATTTGCAAATAATGATAGTTTTACTTCCTTCTTTCCAATTTGACTCCTTTTTATTTTTTCTTCTTTGATCACTATGGCTAGGACTTCCAGTACTGTTGAATAAGAGTGGTGAAAGCAGACATCCATGTCTTATTCCTGTTCTTAAGGGAAATGGTTTTAGCATTTGCCCATTGAGTATAATATTGGCTATAGGCTTGTCATATAAAGCTTTTATTATGTTGAGTTATGATCTGTTTATCCTCACTTTGCTGAGAGTTTTTTATCAAAAAAAGTTGTTGGATTTTTGTCAAATGCTTCTTCTGCATCTATTGATATGATCATGTGATTTTTGTCTTCCAATCTCTTTGTGTAATGTATCACCTTTATTGATTTGTGAATGTTGTACCAGTTTTGCATCCTCAGATTAAATCCCACTTGGTCATAGTGTATGATCTTTTTAAGGTATTTCTGGATCCAATTTGCTAATATTTTGTTGAGGATTTTAACATCTATGTTAATCAGGGATATTGGCCTGCAATTCTCTTTGTATTTTCTTTATCTGATTTTGGAATTAGGGTAATGCTGGCCTCATAAAAAGAGCTTGGAAGTGTTCCTACCTCTTGAATTTTTTGGAATAGTTTGAGGAGGATAGGTTTTAGTTCTTCTGTGAATGTTTGGTAAAACTCCCATTGAAGCCATCTGGACCAGGGCTTCTGATTGCTGGAAATTTTTTTGATTACTGTTTCTATTTCATCAGTTGTTAATCGTCTATTCAGATTTTCTGTTTCTTTCTGACTGAGTTTTGGAAGATTGTATTTTTCTAGGAATATGTCCATTTCATCCAGTTTATCCAATTGGTTAGAATATAGTGGTTCCATAGTATTTTTTTATGATTCTTTATATTTCTATGGGATCAGATATTACTTCACCGCTTTGGTTTCTTGTCTTATTTATTCAGGTCCTCTCTCTTTATTTCTTGATGAATCTAGCCAGAGATTCATAAATCTTGTTTATCTTTTCAAAGAATTAACTTTTGGTTTGTTTGATTTTTTTGTATGTATTTTTAGTCTCTATGTCATTTATTTACACACTGATTTTTATTATTTCTTTCCTTCTACTTACTCTGGGCTTTTCTTGTTGTTCTCTTTCTAATTCTTTAAGTTACAGGGTGAAGTAGTTTATTATTATTATTATTATTATTATTATTATTATTGAGGTAGGCCTGTACTGCTATGAAGCTCCCTCTCAGGACTGCTTTCACTTTTTCCCATAGATTCGGAGTTGTTGTGTGTTCATTTTCATTTGTTTACAGGATGTTTTTTATTTTTTCCTCGATCTCCTTGGTAACTCATTCATTTTTTAGTAACATGTGATTTAGCCTTTTTGTGGAATATTTTTGAGTATTTTTATTGTGGCTGATTTTAATTTCATGCCATTGTCATTTGAGAAGATGCTCAATATGATTTTAATCTTCTTAAATTTGTAGAAATTAGTTTGTGTCCTAAGATGTGGTCTATCTTTGAAAATGTCTCATGTGAACTTGGGAAGAATGTATATTCTGTAGCTTTGGGGTGAAGTGTTCTGAAAATGTCCATTAATTCCATATGATCTAGTGTATCAGTTAAGATTCCTGTTTCCTTGCTTATTTATTTATTTTTGTCTAGATCTATCCAGTGATGTCAGTGGGCTGTTAAAGTTCCCTATGGTTGTATTGCTGTCAACCTCTCCCTTAAAATCCTCCAGATTTTAAAATATATTTAGAAGCTCCTGTATAGGGTGAATATATGTTTACCAGAGTTACGTCTTCTTGTTGTATCATGCTTAAATTTTTTAAGCAACAGAGAAAAACTATGATAACTAAATGAGATACAACTATCTTCACTAGGATGGCCAAAATTCCATAGTGTTGGTATGAATATAAAATGGAACTAAACACACTCTTCCCCAGCAAGTCTAAGACTATGTATTATATAAGATTACTTAAACAATCTATATATATAAAACCCTAATATGCAAATAGACTGAACAGCAGAACAACCAAGCAACTGGTCACTATAATGTGCACTGACCACCAGGGGTCACGAGCGCGGAACATGGCGGGTGTCGACAGCCGGCAGCAGAGCAGGGAACATGGCAGGCATTGGCTGTGGCGGGATGGTGGAGCAGGTGAGTAGGGGCTCCAGACCAAGGCAGGGCGCTGGTTGCTGTCATTGGGGCAGTCCTCTGGTAGTTAGTGCAAATCCTTTGATCCCATGCACTGCGGTCCTGCCGCACACTCACACCTGCTGCCAAAGCCAGCCCCGCTGCACCCGCTGCCTGTGACGGCTCTGCTCGCACCCGCTGCCAGTGCAGGAGCCACTGCTCACACCTGCTGCCAGCACTGAAGATGCTGCTCATACCTGCTGCTGGTGCCAGCCCCACTCGCCTGTCCCAATCGCTCAGCACCATAAGTGGGTGCAAGTGGCGGCTGCCAGCCCCAATCGCCCCTCAGGGTTTCTCCACCTCCCCCTGCTCCTGAGGGGTGATCAGGGAAGCAGCCGCCACTCGCACTTGCAGACAGCAGCACCAGCCCTGCTTGTACCCGCTGCTGTCACTGGCCCTAATCGCTCTGCACCATCAACAGGTATAAGTGGATCTGGCACCATCAGTGTGTGGGAGCACTGGTGGCAGGAGCAGGGTTGCTGGCAGACAGGGTACTAGGGGCTGCAGCAGGAGGGGTCAGGCGGGGACGCAGAGGATGGGCTGAGACCCGCCCCTACGCCCACCTCAGCCTTGCGGCCCACAGTTCCTTTCAAGGTGCACGAATTTGTGCACTGAGCCCCTAGTATGTTATAAAATTGTGTGTATAATAACCAACATACTAGTATATAAACTGTCTTGTGGCAGAAATAGATATGAAAATAACCCAGTATATAGAAATAGATAAATAAAGTGTGGTATAGTCAGATTAAAAAAGTATTATCCAGTAATAAGAAGGAAAGAACTATGTACAACAAGGGTCATCTCAAAAATATTATGCTAAGTAAAAGAAGCCTTATGTAAAAACGCCATGCTGGATGATTCCATTTATGTGAATTCATAAAATACACACATCTAATCTATGGTTGACAGAAAAAAATCAGTTGTGATGACAGGGATGGTGGTAGTTGGAAATCACAGGAAGAGATCATAGAAAAATGTTCTGAGTCAGTGGCAGAGTTTAGTATATGGATAAAAGTTTAGCTCTAGAGTTTATGCATTTGTCAAAACTTAGCAAAATAAAATATATGTAGGTCATCATTGTGAAGGGTACCTCACAGGGAGTTGGGGATCACTCTTAACAAAACTGAACTTCACTCAATGATATACATGGTACAGTATTCTGTATATATATTTATTTAACTTACCTTGATATGCATCAAAATGGTGGGTTAATAGATGGCAATAGGGATGGATAGAATAGATAGACATATACTCTAGCAGGTTTGGTTCAGTGGACTGAGTGTCGGCTCACAGATTGGTACTGAAGGGTTGCATCAGGTTCGGTTCAGGTCAAGGGCACAGGCCTCAGAGGTTGTAGGCTTGATCCTAGGCCCTGGGATGCATGTGAGAGGCAACCAATGGATGTCTCTCTCACATCGATGTTGCTCTCTATCTCTCCTCCTCACTTCCTCTCTAAAGAGGCATAGTAAAATGTTAATGGTGGGATATAGAGAACCTTTACTGTAAAATTCATTCAGTGTTGCTGTATTTTGGAAAATATTTCATAATAAAATTTTGGAAAAAATAAAATGAGAATAAAAACAAAAGAATGAAAGAGATATAGGTTTTCATTGCCTCTGTTCAGTGGCCATGCCACCATCTGAATATGACCTCACACGGGCCTTCCTGGATTTCAAAATACCACGTTAGCTCAGATAATTTGGCCCAAGAACAGACACATTAGTTTTTCCCTTGTCTTTGGAAGGCAGCTATGCTCACCACTATACCACCAACACAACTTTTCCCCTTATCTTTGAAAGATACAAAGAAGTGCATGTTTTCCATAAAATTACATTTAAATGTCAAAGATGTGAACCTCATTCCAAGACCACAAGCACTTGCTGGTGACTTCCAGTGAAGCTGGCTGACTTCTTGCCTGAGAGATTGGGCATCAACAACCACACCTCCTGTGTTAGGTCAATACCTTGAATTCAACCCTGGAGTTTCGGTGTTTTATTACTACCAAGAGTTTCCAAGCATGCTGTTTCACTCAAGTTAATTGAAACACTATTGCACTGAAAAGGACTTGGAAAGAAAAATACCACTATAAGTCCCCTTAAAAATTAATGCCCTGTGATGCAAATATAGCAAAGTACAAATTAAGAATTATATGGTTGATATGCTTTAAATTTCATTATAGGCAAAACAGATCTAGATGTTCCAGGTCTAAATAACATTGATCTTAACTTTTTCTTTGTTGCATTATAACATTAATCACACTACACTATGACCATTTGCATAAAAAACTTCCTACTGGGCTATGAAACCTTTAAGAGGAGTGAACAAAGACTTTTTTCTCTATCTTTTAGCTAGGAACTAGATATTTTTACAACACAGAACTAAAATTAACTACTTGATAAATAACTGGTGAATTAAAAATTGGATATTGTTGGTTAATTAGCTTGTGTTTATAGTTTATTTTGTGTATTATCTGAAGCTATATCTTCAGATGGTACATTATTTAGGAATCTTTTAGTTGTCAATAAAAACAAAGTAGCCAAAGTGGACTTAAGGAAAAAAAGTGAAAATTTCCGGCTTTAGATGTACATATTCTGAGACGAATGTAACTTAGTCTCTCTTTATGTCTCTGCTCTCCTCTATCTGGCTATTATACTACATTTCTGTGCTAGTCACTGTCAGAGGCTCCCCTGAGGTCCCAGAGTGACTGCCTGCAGCCCTCGGGGAACATCCTTTCAGGTTCTGATCAAGTGGAGAAGAGGCAAGAGCCCTTTCCCCGTCTCTGCGGCATAGTTCTGAGAGCTGCACTGATTGTTGTAATTTGAATATTTTCCCTTCCTGTGTGTCAAAGACTTTGTTTCATGTAAACTATCAATTTTATTTTAATAAAGAATAAGTTCAAGCATTCATTAAGAATCCATAGAAGCCGAAATCGGTTTGGCTCAGTGGATAGAGCATCGGCCTGCGGACTCAAGGGTCCCAGGTTCGATTCTGGTCAAGGGCATGTACCTTGGTTGCGGGCACATCCCCAGTGAGGGTTGTGCAAGAGGCAGCTGATCGATGTTTCTCTCCCATCGATGTTTCTAACTCTCTATCACTCTCTCTTCCTCTCTGTAAAAAATCAATAAAATATATTAAAAAAAAAAAAAAAAAAAAAAAAGAATCCGTGGAAGATCTACAAACTCTTATTTGAATGACATATATTATGACACTAAAGGCCTGACCTGCACCTTCTCCAATCTGGGACATCCCTCTCACAATCCAGGACCACTAGCTCCAAACCACTTACCTGCCTGCCTGCCTGATTGCCCCTAAACGCTCCTGCTTGCCAGTCTGATCACCCCCTAACCACTCCCCTGCCAGCCTGATTGATGCCTAACTGCACCCCTGCCAGCCTGATCGCTCACAACTGCCCTCCTCTGCCATGACCCGCCTCCTCCGCCAGGACCCACCTCCTCCACACAAGGCAGTGGAGACGCTGGGATTGGCCTCCGCACAGAACCGGGGAACCCCAGGTCTCACTGCACAGAGCGGCTACCAGGCCCTCCCTCCACTGTGTGTGCATGGCCATCTTGTGGTGGCCATTTTGTGATGACATCATGCGAGGGCGTCATGTGACACCACCTAGGCTTGTGTTATATAGGATTCCCACCTAATCAGCATTCTTTATATACAACTAGAGGCCCGGTACACAAAATTCGTGCATGGGGTGGGGCATGTCCCTCAGCCCAGCCTGCACCCTGTCCAATCTGGAACCCCTCAAGGGATGTCCAACTGCCAGTTTAGGCCCGATCCTGATGGAATTGGGCCTAAACGGAGAGTTGGACATCCCTCTCACAATCCAGGACTGCTGGCTCCCAACTGCTTGCCTGCCTGCCTTCCTGATTGCCCCTAACCGCTTCTGCCTGCCAGACTGATCACCCCCTAACCACTCCCCTGCCAGTCTGTTTGCCCCTAACTGCCCTCCCCTGCAGGCCTGGTCACCCCTAACTGCCCTCCCCTGCAGGCTTGATCGCCCCCAACTGCCCTCCCTTGCAGGCCTGGTCCCTCCCAATTGCCCTCCCCTGCTGACCTGATCTCCCACAACTGCCCTCCCTTGCAGGCCTGGTCCCTCCCAACTGCCCTCCCCTGCTGGCTATCTTGTGGTTGCCATCTTGTGTCCACATGGGGGCAGGATCTTTGACCACATGGGGGCAGCCATCTTGTGTGTTGGAGTGATGGTCAATTTGCATATTACTCTTTTATTAGATAGGATAGAGGCCTGGTGCACAGGTGGGGGGGCCAGCTGGTTTGCCCTGAAAGGTGTCCCAGATCAGGGTGGGGGTTCCCTTGGGGCGTGGGGTGGCCTGGGTGAGGGGCCTGTGGTAGTTTGCAGGCTGGACATGCCCCCCAGGGACCCAAGAGGAGGTTCTGGTATCTGGGATTTATTTATTTTCTATAATTGAAACTTTGTAGCCTAGAGTGAAGCCAAGCCTCATGCTTGCTCCGTGGCGGCAGCCATTTCTGTTGGGATTTATTTATCTTCTATAATTGAAACTTTGTAGCCTTAAGTGGAGGCCTGGGCCAGCCAGGGTGTGCGGAAAGCTTGGCTTCCTCCATCGCCGGGAGCAACTCTAGCCTCTTGCTCTCTCCAGCTCAGGTGCTGCCGACATTTCTGTTGAGATTTATATATCTTCTATAATTGAAACTTTGTAGCCTGGAGTGGAGTCCTGGGCCAGCCAGGGTGTGCAGAAAGCTTGGCTTCCTCTATCGCTGGGGAAACCCAAGCCTCCCTCCTGCTGCTTGCTCAGTGGCCACAGCCATCTTGGGTGGGGTTATTTTGCATACTCGCTCCTGATTGGCTGGTGCACATGGCTGGTGGGCGTGGCTTGTTGGTGTAGCGGAGTGATGGTCAATTTGCATATTACTCTTTTATTAGACAGGATACTAGACACATTTTATTATTTTTTCTCTAGTTTATCTTTTAGTTAGATGATATAGTAGATAGAAAATAACTCTCTAAATGTTTTTCTCCATCTTGCCATAAAAACTTAAAACTGTTCTATTGCTAACACTATTTGCTTCTTACACTTTGATTGATAGTTGCACCTTAGCATCTTTCATGAGCCAGCTCTGACTCTCTCTTAGTGCTTCCCAACCACCCCAAGATGAAGGCCATGCTCCCCACCTCTGAGCTGAGATATAATATTTAGGGTCCCCACCAGGCATTGTGTTTCCCATATAATGTACATATTGGCAGTGAATGCGGTATTTAGTTTAGTACAGTGACTAAAAGCTTTCTGCATAAATTTGGTCAGTGACAATGTCTTTCACCCATAATTTTTCTTATCTAATAAATGAGAACATGTACACACCATAAATCAAACCAGGAATAAAGAATTGTCATAAGCAGTATGTTAAGAACGGATCAGGCATGCAGTAAACACTCCAGAAGTCCTAGCTATAACTATCATTATTTAATTATTATTGTTGATTATTTTTAACCATACATATTTACACTTCAGAACATTGTAAACATTTAGAGGAAAGAAAATCTAGCCAAAGGTTTTTTTTTTTTTATGTTCTATTTTGTTTTATTCTTTGCATCTATCAAGATGTCTTGAAAATCAAAAACATCAGTTCTGATCTAATGTCCCTAGTTGCTATTATCTGCTATGGGAGACTTGTGCAATGGAAACATTCAAGCATAAGGTACTATATGCTGGTAGAGACATATCTGTTTAGTGAAATATTTATCACTTCTTTAATGAATTTTGTGTCTTTTATAAGTTGTTTTGTTCCTAGTACTTTTGTCAAGGGTCCTTGTCCATGGAAGTCTAGGCATGCAAGTAGTAGCAGTCTGTTTAACACTGAGCTATTTATTCTCTCTCTCTCTCTCTCTCTCTCTCTCTCTCTCTCTCTCTCTCTCTCTTTCTAGTGAGATAAAATGCTGACAGTAAAATAACTCAGCATGGGAAAAAGTTGCTTTCCATAGGGATTATTATAAGGTGGACAGGTTCTCTATTTGAGAACAGTCTTAGAAAAAGATTTTCAACAAAATCATTTACCTTCATTGTATGTATATCTGAGCTTGATTTTTTAGGTATTTTAAAAAGTGAATAGCTTTAAGCAGAAATATAGTTTGTGTTGACATGTGATGATGATTTGCTATTGTAGTGGTTTTACAAAATATTTTCAAATTATTTGAAACCCTTGCCATCAAAATACAGTCCATATTCCTTCATTGTGAACTTGGATATGTCTTTGGGACTGCCTCAATGTATAGAAAGTTGCAAAAGTGACGTGGCCTTACTTCCACAGCTAGTTTAAAAAGGGGTGGTGCTAGTTCCTCTGGAGAGACTCATTGAAAGAGCCCTGAGCCAGCATGTAAGATGCCCTCTACCTGAGACTGCCATATGTGTAGACAAAGAGGCGAGCATCTTTGAGACACAGATGCCCTGACTCCAGCCTCAGCAACCAACTCACTGGGATGGCATGAAAAAGCCCAAATGAGGACTGCTTCTCTGAGCCCTGTCCCCCCAAATTGGTGAGCACAATAGTTATTGCTAATGATTTAAGCTACTGATTTGGAGTGAATTGTTATGCAGCAATAGGTAGTTGAAATGTTATGTCCATCAGAAAAAAAGGTTAATCTAAGTTATCATCCTGAGGTGTTGAGACCAACCACATTATGTTATGATATATTTTGCATCTATATGGGTCATTTTGCCTGCTATAAAAACAATTGTGTAGGCAGGAAAAACTATATCTCAATTGTTCCGTGTAGAAAATAACAAGTGGCCTATATGATTAACTCTTTTTAAAAAATTATCTTTATCATTGAAAGTAATTACATATGTACCCTTATTCCCCCCACTCCTTCCCCCTTCTCCCTACTCCTCCTCCCCCCAGGCCCTCACTGCACTATTGTCTATGTCCATGGGTTGTGCATATAAGTTGTGCATATAATCTCTTTGTACCCGCTGCCTTCCCCTTCCCTCTGAGATTCTTCAGTCTGTTCCATGTTTCCATGTTTTTTCTACTCTAATTTTTTATTAGTATGTTTTAAGTTTTGTAGCTATAATGTGTGTGTAATGTACTTCTAAGGTTTTATGAACTTTTAATTTACTTATATATTACTAGGGGCCCAGATGACGAATTCATGCACCTTGAAAGGAACTGTAGGCTGTGGTGGGCACAGGGGTGGGTCTCCACCCATCTTCTATGTCCCTGCCCGGCCCCTTCCACCATGGCCCCTAGCCCCTGGTCCCCTGTCTGCAGCTTCCCTCCCACTGCCACCTCTCCCACGCACTGATGGTGCCAGCCCTGCTCACACCCGCTGATGGAGTGGAGTGATTGGGGTCTGTACCAGCAGTGGGTGTGAGCAGCACCTGCTGCCCTGATCACCCCTCAGGAGCAGGGGTAGGTGGAGAAACCCTCAGGGGCCATCAGGGCCAGCAGCCAGTGCTCCCACCCACTGACGGCACTGAGTGGGTGTGAGCAGCAGCTCCGGCATCAGCAGGATGTGAGAGTGGGGCTGATGCCAGCAGTGGGTACAAGCACCAGGTGGGACCCCGGTTCACGGAAGCAAAGAATTTTCAGTAACCACCAGAGGCTCACCCCGATGACAGTGGCCAGCACCCTGCCTTGGTCTGGCACCTGCTCACCTGCTCCACCATCTTGCCACAGCTAATGCCTGCCATGTTCCACACTCTGCCGCCTGCTGCCAACACCCGCCATGTTCCGCGTGTGTCCCCTGGTGGTCAGCACACATCATAGCAACCAGTTGTTTGGTTGTTCTGTTGTTCCGCCGTTCAGTCTATTTGCATATTAGGGTTTTATATATAAAGATTAGTGGCCCGGTACACGAAATTCATTCATAGGGGTTGTCCCTCAGCCTGGCCTTCACCCTCTCCAATCTGGGACCCCTCGGGGGATGTCCGACTGCTGGTTTAGGCCTGATCCCATTGGGCTTAAACTGGAGTTGGACATCCCTCTTGCAATCTGGGACTGCTGGCTCCTAACCACTCACCTGCCTGCCTGCCTGATCACCCCTAACCACTCTGCCTGCCAGCCTAATCTCCTCCAACTGCCCCCCCTCCCGGCCTGTTCGCCTCCAACTGCCCTCCCCTGCCAGCCTGATCACCCCCAACTACCCTCCCCTGTTGGCCTGATTGCTCCTAACCACCATGGCTTTGTCCAGAAGGACATCCGGAAGGTCTCCCAGAAGGTCTCCCAGTTTAATTAGCATATTACCCTTTTATTAGTATAGATTGCTGTTGCGTGTTGGTTGTGTCCCCTGCCTTCACCAGCTGTCAGCTCTGTAAGAGTGGCATCTTTCTGCCATTTGTCCACTGATTATTCCAGGAAGTGAGAACAGTGACGTGTGCATAGCAGATGCTCAACACATTAACTTACCACTCATTAGAAAAAGAGCAAATTAAAATATTGAGATATCATTTCACTCCCATTAAGTCACAGGTATTTAAGAAACCACAGGTTCTAAGAGCTGACAAAAATGTAGAGAAGCAGGCACTCAGGTCTCTGAAGATGTGAGAGCAAACTGCTTCCGGAGACTGCCTTCTTAGATGAGTGGATACATAGTAACATATGCAATAGAGCGTTTTATACAACAGCTCTCAGTAACAAATCAGATCCAAAGGGATAAAACCTGAAAATTTAATGGTGAGTGGAAATAAACAAGTAGGAGAATATGAGTACTATGATACCAAATGTTTTAATTTAAAATTTTTAAAAGTAGAAAATAAATTTAAAATTTATATGAATACTATGCATTTATCTATTATATATATATATATAAATTAATCATTTATGTAGATGATATTTTTGATGGCCAAACACATATAGAGTAACTATGTAGAAAAAAAAAAGTGTATTTTCATTTAGAAAAATATGTATCAACTTCAGAATACTGTTTACTTTCACTGGCAGATGAAATGAAATGGGAATGAGAAAAATAAAACGGCTTTCCATGGTACACGTATTTTATGTCCTCAGTAATAATATTGTTAACTATTAATAATTAAAGATCTGAACTCAACATGGCAGTGTTGCCATTTGTTAATTCTGGTCAGTTGGTGCACGAGAGCGTTATTTTTTCTGTACTTTTGTTTATATTTGAAATATGTCACAAAGAAGTGGGTGAGTCCTATAAGGGCCAGGGGAGCCATCTCTCTGGAGAGCAGGGACGCTCAGACGAGGGACTGGGCTCTACTCCCGGAGCAGTGACCACAAAGGTTCATGAAGAAGATGAAACTGCCTCTCATCTTTCATGCCTCACACGGGTGCCCTTGGGAATGGAATGGGAGTTAGAAGAAAGTGTGTGAACATTGGCATGGAAGCGTGGGGGGATCTGTGTGGAAATGTCATGGCTGTCACCAGCTGCTGGCTGAGACTCCAGCCGAGGAGGGCATGGTGAGACCTCGCAGAGGAGGGAAGGCCACCACCTTCTCTGCTCTACACATGCCTGGGCCAGGGGATTTGCTCAGAACAATGCTATACTCTGCCTTTATTATAAAAAAAACTACTCCCAGTGTTAATAATCAATAAAACTAATATCATCAATGTCAAAGAAAGGAAACAGGGGTAGTGAAAATGTTCTTTTAATGAACTTTGTCTATATAACCATCCCAATAAGAAATAAAAATTAAATAAAAAATAAAATTATGGGAACATTACAATACAAAAAAGGCAAGCCAATTACAGAGATAAATTGCTATTGTAAAGATATTATTCATATACAAATAACATTTTACATATGAATTAAGTTGTGTACATATGAAATAAAAATATACCTCACACTTCTCACTTTTTGAGAAATATGTTAATTAATTGGATTGTTGCAATCATTTCACAATGTATATGTATATTAAATTATCATGTTGTATACTCAACATAGATTCAATGTTTGTTTCTCAATTCTATCTCAACAAAGCTGGAACCACGTTTCATTGAATGAAAATCCCAATGGGTCCTATTGAAGTTGCACCTTCTCATGTTGTATCCCTGGTTTTTCCTGAGGGGACCTGTGTAGCACCACCTGTGTTCTAGACACTGCTCCAGAAGCAAGCTTGATCCATTTCCCCCTGCACCCTACTCTTCAAGGGAACGTGTGTACTGGGGCCAGCAATACGTTCTGCTCCCTTACTTCTGCCTTGTTCTATGGGATTGGGAATATCAGCTCACGAGTGCACTGCTTCAAGGGTGGAGCATTTGAGCAAGAAACTCATTAATTGCCCATTCCTCACGGTAAGCAGCCCTCTAGCAGGAGCGGCAGCCACTCCTTGGGAATGAGGGGAGTTTCATGTTTATATGTAGTGAAGTTTTGATGAATTACTGATTCTGGACATTTAAAATGATTGAAATGAACCTCTCTTTGGGATCTAAAGTAACCCTAAAATTTCAGTTATCTAAGACCACCAGAAAGTTGTAGAGACAACGTTTTCTACCAGGGGTAGAAACAGAGATTCTTTCTTCCCAAAATTTAGGGATTGGATTTTCCCCACAGGACCCAGTATGGAATATCCATGCAGCAATTAGTGAAAGCTTGAATTGATTATTGGATGACTGCATTATTCCTCTAGGGTTGCCATGACAAAATAGCACAGATGGGGTGGCTTAGACAACAAATGTTGCTTTTCTCACAATTCTGGAGCCTGGAAATCCAGGCGAGAGCTCTCTTCCTGGTGGGCACCTGGCATCTGTCTCCTCCCTGAGTAATCGCATCACCTCTTCTCTGTGGCAAGAGATAGAGATGGAGAGAGAGAGAGAGAGAGAGAGAGAGAGAGAGAGAGAGAGAGCTCCCTGGAGTCTCCTTGGTCTTTTGGATTAGGGAACCTACCTTTATGACCTCATTTGGCCTGAATTACTCTTTTGAAGGCCCTATCTCCAAATGCAGTCACATTGAAGCATTCGGCTTCAACATATGAATTTGGGTTTGGGTGGGGGTGACACAATTCAGTTAATAAAATAATCCTGGTAGAGAAAAGACTAACTGGCTACTACTCTCTCTTTTTTTTTTTTTTTTTAAATATATTTTATTGATTTTTCACAGAGAGAAAGGGAGAGGGATAGAGAGCTAGAAACATCGATGAGAGAGATACATCGACCAGCTGCCTCCTGCACACCCCCCACCGGGGATGTGCCTGCAACCAATGTACATGCCCTTGACCGGAATCGAACCTGGGACCTTTCAGCCCGCAGACCGACGCTCTATCCACTGAGCCAAACCGGTTTCGGTGGCTACTACTCTTGAGTGCTGCATTTATTTCAACAGCATGTGACAGGACAGTACCATGCAAGTCAAAGAGTACCAGCTGATGAGATGAGATCACACATGGTGACCAGCTCCTGGGGAGGACGGGGCAGTGAAACAGGCCCTGGAAGGAAGGAGCTGGTCAGTCCACCCTCCCACAGTCCTGCTGTTCTCTGACTGATTGGAGCATTTCCTCACACCTGTATCACCTGTGTATGTTTGAATAAGTCAGGTATAATCACTGCAGTCTGTCTGAATGCAAGTTTCACTCATGAGCTTTTCTCAACTGTATATTAAAAGTGAATTTGAGCCCTAACCGGTTTGGCTCAGTGGATAGAGCATCGGCCTGCGGACTCAAGGGTCCAAGGTTCAATTCCAGTCAAGGGCATGTACCTTGGTTGCGGGCATATCCACAGTAGAGGGTATGCAGGAGGCAGCTGATTGATGTTTCTCTCTCATCGATGTTTCTCTCTCTCTCTCCCTCTCCCTTCCTCTCTTTAAAAAATCAATAAAATATATATTTTTTAAAAAGTGAATTTTAGTTACATTTGCAAAGAAAACATGGAACTGCATCCCTGTAATTTAGATTCACTCCAAGTCATATTTGTAATGTAGTTAAATTTTATAAAAAAGGTAAAAATGAAGTGAAATAAAAATACAGGATGTTATAATAAAGAAAGCATTAAGATCATATATGAGGATTCTTGAAAAGCAAAATTATGGTAGTGAAAATTCAAACCTTAAGAACAGAGTAACTTTAGAGGAAGAAGAGTAAAATGATGAAGAAAGATAAAAAAGAGACAGTCAAACCCAGGTGCCCCAAATCATCCTGTTCCACAAACACAAATTCATGAGAATGGAGGAAAGACAGCTTGAGTTTCTCAGCTGGTCACCACAGTTGATCTCATCTCATTGCTGTGAGCACAGCACAGTGGGTGGGAAGCACTCACACCTCCTGCATAATTGCTGATTTCAGAACTACTACAAAGGAAAGTCCTGAAATTTTTACAAAGTATAAATAAGCAGGCAAAGTATAATCAATGAGGGATCTATATGGTGTAAGCTTCTTAGTTACTCTAGCAGAAGCTGAAATTGCAGTGGAGCAATGCCTTCAAAATTCTAAGGGAAAATACCTTCCAGCTAAAAATTCTGTACCTCTTATAGCTAGTCATCTACTCTGAAAAAAAAAAAAAAATCTAGGACTTTACAGTTCAGCAAGTTTTAAAAAAAATATTTTTTGTAAATGTTATTCTTAGGATACACTCTCCCAAAATAGGGAGAGAACAAAAGAGCAGGAAATCTTGGTGTCTAGACAAAGGAGATACAATGAAAATGCAGCACAATGTATTTCCTAGAAGACGGTGATGGAAATTCAAGAGAATAGCTTAGGGACAGGCCTGGAGAGCAGGACTTGATGGGAGCATCCAGATCAAAGGCAGCAGGAGTGAAGGAGACAAGGAACCGCATCCCTGATGTGTTTTATTTTGAAAAAGGATTTGCACTTAAGCAGTTTAATGATAGTCTTGTGAAAAGTATATAGCAGATCAAGCAGTTGAAAATATAGAAAAAAAAGATTAACAAGAGAATAAATGCACTTATCTACACATATAAAAGCCCAGCGACAAGAACGGTGGAACGACCAGAATGACCAGTGGCTATGATATGCACTGTGGCAGCCAACCAGCCTAATTCAGGCTCCAATTGGCCCCTCCCCCAGCTGGCCCCACCCCTGATTGTCCTCCCACACTAATAAGGGGTGGGGTCGTCTGGTCAACTGCCTGCGGCCACTCCCCACTGCTGGCCTGGCCTGATGGGCCCCCATCAGGGTGGGCCAGCTGGACCTCACCCGTGCATGAATTCATGCACTGGGCCTCTAGTTATACAATAATTAGCTTGAGTTGGCTAATATTTATGTGTCACAATGATATGAACACTGAATATTGGTGTAACCAACAATTGTACATTAATTCTACTGGGTGGATGGTAGGGGGTGTATAAGAAAGCTAAATCCTTATTTTCCACAGAAAGAAAACCATAATCCTAATATATAAATACCCTGGGTCATTACGACCAGTAACAACCAAGGCTCAACCAACTGGAAGTCAGTCCTGCTGTCAGTGTTGGGTACAGCACTGACTTCTTCCACTGCAGGCATGGTGCCCCAGCACTGACTGCTGAGGGGGCTGCAAATCAGGGCCAGAGAGAGGCCTGAAGAGAGAAGCAGGGACTGATCCATTGCCTTTGTGGCAGTTTTTGATTAGCACTTGTCTCTTTCTTTCTCTCCCAGTCTGGCCAGCAGCAGCGCTTCCATTTCTCTCCAGGCCTCCACCAGGGCTGCTGATCAGCCCTCGCTGCCCCCTTTCTGATCAGGCCCTGTTGATAGGCCCAGGGACGCTGACTAGCATAGAAACCAACCAATCAGAACCAAATCTGGGTGAAGTGTGAAGAATCAATGGCTGCCTAGGAGGCAGAGCTTTTGACACAGACTGGCATAGAAACCAACCAATCAGAACCAAATTGGCCAGCAGTGGAGAGCAGTTGGGGTCAAGATCAGGCCGGAAGGGGAGGGCAGTTGGGGGCAACCAGGCTGGCAGGCAGAGGGGTTAGGGGCAATTAGGCAGGCAGGAAGAGGCAGTTAGGGGCAATCAAGCAGGCAGGCTGGTGAGTGGTTAGGAGCCAGCAGTCTCAGATTGAGAGAGGGATGTCCAACTGCTGGTTTAGGGATCGAGTCCAAACTGGCAGTCAGACATCCCCCAAGGGGTTCCCGATTGGAGAGGGTGCAGGCTGGGCTGAGGGAACCTCTCCCCTTCATGCAAGAGTTTTGTGCACCGGGCCACTAGTGATATATAAAATTTAAAAGTCAAAAGTTAGGAGCATAAATAACTTATATAGAAAAGT
Organism: Cnephaeus nilssonii; assembly: GCF_951640355.1. NCBI lineage: Eukaryota > Metazoa > Chordata > Mammalia > Chiroptera > Vespertilionidae > Cnephaeus > Cnephaeus nilssonii. The sequence goes on from NC_137081.1 coordinate 88,851,294, forward strand.
GGATGTTGGGTACCAGAAGAAACAATTTAAATCGATTAAAGTCTTTTCTCTGGGAAGTTAAATCCAGGGGAAGAAGTAAGTGAGGCAGATAATTTTTATTTTAATTATGACTTAAACAACTGTACTTCTAAAAAAAATAAGTGTGGATTTTAAGTTAAATAATTTAAAACTAATTATTAAGTTAAAAGTTAATTGTGGATACCTGCCATGACCAAGGAATTGAAATTTGCATGTGGAGGATATGGAAATACTGGAAATTTCAGAATATATTCTGCAGAGGACCTGGGATTGAGAGCCAAAGTCTGGTGCCTGAACCACTTACAGAGGGATAACTGAATGGCTCATGTGGTGGAACAGCAGGCAGCAGAGCAGTCCATCCTGCAGGCTTCTGCGTCAGGTGCTGTCCTTGACCATTTCTGTTCAGTCTTTCATCTACTTCTTCAGATATATATAAATAAATTAATTTCAGAGAGGAAGGGAGAAGGAGAGAGAGAGAAGCATCAATGATGAGAGAGAATCATTTATTGGTTTCCTCCTGCACACTCCCTACTGGGGATCGAGCCAGCAACCCTGACATGGGTCCCTGACCAGAATTGAACCTAGGAACCTTCAGTTCAGTTTGAACCCAGGACGCTTCAGTTCACAAGGCTGACTCTATTCACTGAACCAAACTGGCTAGGTGTCATCTACTTCTTGATTCAGCCATGCAGTGGGATATTTTAGCATTGTCCTCCTTTACAGAGGAAGCACCTGAGGGGCTATACAAGTTGAGTATCTTCCCCAAACCTACACACATTTTAAGCAACAAGTTGGGGGTAGATGAGCAAGTTGCACAATTGTTTGCAGTTTTCTCATTTGAAAACTAAGTATATTAAAATGAGTGAAATTTGAGATTTCTTCTATGGTCTATTATTGGGTCTTGTAATCCCCAATTCTGATTTTCTTTGGGGTTTAGTTGGGAATGGGTATTGGCAGCAGCATGCACCTAGCAGATGTATGTCTTGTTTTTACAATTTAAATAACAGTAGCTATCCAGGTTAAAAAGGAAAAGCCAACAAAAAGTGGATGGTGGTTAGGCACCCAATATCCACAAATTTAATAATTTACCAGCTTATTTGCCCTTGTGACCATAGTTCCTCTCCATCATGGTTGAAAGGTGGCTATAGCTTAGCTTCTAGGTCAGTGGCTTCTAGGTTTGGAAAGCAGCCAGTTTATAGGTTCCAGTACCTTTAACTTGTGTGCTGATTGACTTGAGTACTTTGGCTGGATGCTTGACCCAGAGCAGAGCATTTAATCTCTTCATGAATTACCAGCCTCCTGGGTATGCCCTTAAGATGCTGGGGGTACATGATGCTGCATGTACTTGCCTAGTACTAGAAACTAAACCTTATGTCTCCAGGCATCAGCCCAGGCTTTCTAACTGCAGACATGTTTCATCGGCTGCTGCATAGACACAGAACACAGTGGTTGAGATAATGGGGTTTGGATTCAAGACCTGGCCTTACTGGAAAGTGTTGGTGCTTAAACTCTTTATGTCTGCTTCCTTATTTGAAAATCAGGAAGGGAATAAATAAAATACTGCCTCTTCCACAGGGCTGTTGCATTAAAGGAAATCATAACATCATGCTTTTAGCACAATACCTAACATTTTAATATTTCAACAAATGTTTGCCCTGACCAGGTAGATTATTTGGTTGGAGTGTCATCCCCATATGCCAAAGTTGCTGATTTGATTCCCAGCAAAGGACTGGCCTAGACCCACATAGCTCATTAGAATTCTGCCTCATCAAGGGGTTTCATGTTATGGAGCAGTGATCATGTGTGTTCTCTGTAGAGGTCCCTGTTTTCAGAAGCCTCTTCACCATTTGAGATTATTGATATACTAAATGCCTGGTGCACAAAATTCGTGCATGGGGGGGGGTGTCCCTCAGCCCAGCCTGCACCCTCTCACAATCCGGGACTGCTGGCTCCTAACCACTTGCCTGCCTGCCAGCCTTATTGCTCCCTAACTGCTCCCCTGCCAGCCTGATTGATGCCTAACTACTCCCCTGCCAGCCTAATTGCCCCCATATGCCCTCCCCTGCCAGCCTGATCTCACCCCCAATTACCCTCCCCTGCCAGCCTGATGGCCCCCAACTGCCCTCCCCTATTGGCCTGGATGACCCAACTGCCCTCCCCTGCTGGCCTGATCACCCCAAACTGCCCTGCAGGCCTGGTCACCCCCAACTACTATCCCCTGCTGGCCTGATCTTGCCCCCAATTGCCCTACCCTGCTGGCTTGATCTTGCCCCCAACTGCCTTCCCCTGCCAGCTTGGTGCACCCAACTGTCCTCCCCTGCCAGCTTGATGGCCCCCAACTGTCCTCCCCTGCCAGCCTGATCTCTCCCCCAACTGCCCTCCCCTGCTGGCCTGATCACCCCAAACTGCCCTGCAGGCCTGGTTGCCCCCAACTGCTCTCCCCTGCTCCCCTGGTCGACCCCAACTACCCTCCCCTGCTGGCCTGATCTCACCCCCAACTGCCCTCCTTTGCCAGCCTGATGGCCACAACTGCCCTCCCCTGCCAGCCTGGTGCCTTAACTGCCCTCCCTTGCCAGCCTGATCTTGCCCCCAATTGTACTCCCCTGCTGGCCTTGTTCTCACCTCCAACTGTCCTCCCCTGCCAGCCTGATGGCCCCCAACTGCCCTCCCCTGCCAGCCTGGTCACCCCCTACTGCCCTCTCCTGCAGACCTGGTCACTCCCAACTGCCCATCCCTGCCGTCCTGATCACCCACAACTGCCCTTCCTGGCTGGCCATCTTGTGGTGGCCATCCTGTGACGATGTCGCGCAAGGGGGTCATGTGACGCCACCTAGGCTTTATTATATAGGATATGCGCAAAGTTAACAGTGACAAAGCACAGCACTGTCATTCTTCTTGCCACTTGCTTCATTCTCGCCAACCTTAACAGAGCACCTGGGCTATCTTAGATGTGCTGAAATGCATCCTAATCTTTCCAGTTAATACTGCTGACTTGTTTAAAGCCAAGTTTCTGGGATAGTGAATGTGTCTGGTAGCTTGTTCCAGTTTCCATGGAGCAATTCAGAAAAGTGCTCCTTAAAACCAAAGCTGCTCTCATCACATGGACACTTTTATATTCTAATTCAGAAACTGGATCACATCCCTACATTTACCAGTGCTTCTCAATTTTCATCTGAATAATACTAATTCTCTTAATTTCTCTTTTGGGGTATACTTTGCTGGTCCATTATCTCCTCAGCCTCCTCTCTTTTCTCACCCCTACAGGGAGGTTCTCAGAGTATAAGGGCATTTAATCTATTTGAATGGACTCAGCGGGGAATTTCTTTATGACAAAAGAATATGGAGAAAGGCCAAGACAATTAGGTGTCTTTAGAGTACATTTGTGATGTTGGAAAGAGATGAAAAAAATTGAGACAAGAGAGGCAATGAAATTCCATAGTTCAAACACGTATTTGGTGACTAAGACCATTTCTTGACTCCAGATGTAACAGAGAAGGAAGACACAGCGTGAGGAGGGCTGGTGATGTGCCAGAGCCTCTGACCTCATCCATAAGTCTCTTGTTTTTCTACTCACCCCTTCAGACAAGTCCGGGTTCAAATTCTTGATCATATTCATGGCACGATTTTAAAAATCTTAATGATGTTTAGGCACTGTACTATTTTTTTCCAAAGAAGTAACTAATTTTGTCAACTTCACTCTCATGCTGCATTAATATTATATTGTGTTTTTAGGCTTGGCATAGATTAATGGTGAAAATCCAAATAATTGTTAGTGTCATCAGCGGAGAGCTATAGAGGCTCTCGAGCCTTTATGTTTATGTGGATAAACAAAATTTGTGTGTCTTTACTTCAGAGATTATTGCAATTGGTCCACATACATTGAAGCATCAGATTAGAAGATACTTATTCCTCAAATGCTACTTATTCATACCCATTTTTGTGTTTACAGTATTTTAATTTCCCACAGGACATACATGCACAGCTTTTGGAGCATAGTTTAAATGGTGCTGCATGGACCAGCATGACCTAAGTCAGCCTGATCCTAGTGTCCTCGATTGTAGCACCAGCCTCAGTCTTCCTGTATCTATGAGCCCATTAAAGACCTGGCATGTAGTGGGTTTTGAATATTATTGCTTATTTTTTATTTTTATCACAATAAAAATCATGCCAATGAGCAGTTATCCCCATAACTGAAATGAAATGGAAGTTGATGCTTCTGCAATAGCTACTCTGCTATTATTGGGATTTATTTTAATAAATTGGTTGAAAGCCTTTTTTGTCTATCAGGAAGAAATAATAAACTGAAACTTCTAAAATACTTTACTTAACATGAGGTTAATATTTAAAAGATATTTATGAAATCCAATATAATAAAATTTGATTATAAGAAACTAGGGAAAACAGCTACGTTTTTGTGATAAATAAATTTTACACTTTCCTCCAAGGTTTTCAGCGATTTATGCTCCACTTGATTTTTGTATTCATCAAATCTTAAATATTTTGTGAGATATATTTTCAAATACTTGATATTATTTTCTAAATACTACATAGGCCTCTCTGTCTCAAATTTATTGCTCAAGTCATCATGGCAGTTTAGTCTCACATCTAACCATTGATCCATTCAAAATGGTAATAAATTATTCTCCAAACCTTCTGTGTTTTCAGGACTGAATAACAGAAGGCACTAAGGCCTAGTCACTGCTCTCAAGAAGCGCAGAGATGAACAAGCAAGCACGGACAGAAAATGTCTGCAAGTACAGTCTTCATCATGGGAGCATACATATGTAGTGACAGGAGAAAATGCGAGGGTGAGGTGTCCATGGCAGATATGAATAACACACAATGCAGAAGGATGCCTTCATTTTGACCTTTATTTACATTAAAAGTGTGATTTTCTTTGACCTCAGTTTATTTTATTCTGTATAAATCGTTTTCATTTCTGAATACCTGGGTTTGTTTTATTTTATTATCTCATCAAATATTGTCACTTTTTGTCCAATTGTCAACTTTGGTCAGAGTGTAATATCACCTTGAAATGTATTTATTTCTTGTATAGTAATAGTTCTGCTAGTGAAGTTATCTACATATTTGATAAGTGCACTCTGAATCGCTTTAATATTATCTTAAATTGCAAAACATAACATATTCTAAGATTAATTATTGCTAAATAATATTTATGTTTTAGTTAAGACTAATAAAGAATTACTCTTAAAGTTAGTTATTTTGTGGTAAATATACTAAAGTTTTTGTCACTTATTAAGAAAAATGACTTTTGAGATAGAATTAAAGTCTTCTTAAAAATTAAAATTTAAAAGCTATCAAGATTATAGCAAAAAATTTCCACAAGCCTCCTAATATTTAAACCAAAAAAGGGGGGATAGTAGAAGAATATCATGTAAGAAACAATATCCTGTAAGTAAATTACATTTAGAAAATTTTTCCTTTAGAAAATTAACTTTCATTTGTAATGCTAACCGCAAGACACCCATGTAAAACATACATGGTGTCAAAACAAGCCAAAGGAAAATAGTTTGGGCAAAAAATGAAAAAGGATTGCAAGTCAAATTTGTAGAAAAGATTCCTTTATTAACTTTTGGTCGAGAATATGTTTGTATATTTTCAGAAAACAACTCTGAGACCATGTGGATTCCTGCAACAGAGAGGAATTGACAGGAGTGCTCCAGCCATGAAGACAGACGAGAAACAGTCCAGAGATGGAAGACACTGACGACGCCTTGCCATGCTAGCAGTCAGCAGCTGTGCGTCGCTGCAGGTTGCCCAGGACCAAACCAGAGAGGGTGGGACCTGCATTACCACCATTTGTCCACCATCCAGAACTGAAATATCATTGCTGTTATGTACACATAAGGAACTGTTTGACATAGAAATTGGGACCCAAAGAACTGTTGGCCCAGAAAGAAACTCACTATAGACTGATTCATTTGCCTCTCAGCATAACCATTATTGCTTGTCTCATTTTCGGTTCTTATAAGTGTATTTCTAGTATCACATGAGCTCACTCATCTAGGGGAAATGATGAACAACATAGACTGATGAACAAGAACAGCATCGATCAGACTGTCAGACCTCAGAGGGAAGGTAGGGGAGGGTGGGAATAAGGGAGATAGATCAACCAAAGGACTTGTGTGCTTGCATATGAGCCTAACCAGTGATCACGGACAACAGAGGGGTGGGGGCATGCATGGGGAGGGGTTTGGGATGGGAATGGGGGGATGAGGACAAATATGTGATACCTTAATCAATAAAGTAATTAAAAAATAGATGGCTGATATTGTTTCACATACCTTTTGGTTGAAATAGATTGAATTGATCTAGAAAGATTTGTTCTTCTCAGAATCTTGTGTGAAATACCACAGCATCTAATGCTGTTTTAGGTTACCCCAGATGGCTTATCTGATGGGTCTCTGGGATTTTTCTTTTCTTTCCTGCCTGGCCCATAACTTTTCAGAATGCTGTCCTTGCCCTCTTGAGGACAGACAGGGTCAGTGCCAGGAACCATGGCCAAGCCCATTGAATGCCTGCAGGTCTGCATTCTATTCTTCTGGTTTAACTATGACATTGCTGCTGGTTCTTCTTTACCTTTCAGCATTTAGACTTGACCTTGACAGTTATTCAACTCCAAAACTTACATCCAGCTTTGTTAAAAGTGAGAAGTGAATAAGTCATATAAACTCTCAGAATATGTATGGCTTTTTGTAAAGGGCACCTTTTTTCCTGAGAAGAACACAAAAGTTTTTGATCAAATGTCTACTGTAAATTTTAGTTTTGTCTTTTTTTATTTTCTTTGCTTATCATTGTCTTGCTAGACAATGTGTACGTCTTCCTAAATTTGCTGTAAATAGCCTTTCTTTTCACTTTCTGCTTAGCTACTTGGTTTGTATTATCTACTCCAATACCAAAATGAATATCAGGGATTACACTATTCATGCTATGTCTCTTCGAAACTGGCCATCATTTCAGGAGCACTGGACAAGTTCATTGGCTTGAGTGTTCCATCCCCCCAAATGCCTGCCAGTCCCCAGTAAGGGCTTAGGGATCAATATTTTTCTACATACCCATTACCCATGCACAACACACAGGCTGGGCAGCTTAGAATTGTCCTCCTGATCTTCCTATGTATTATCACCAACTATTCTGAGAAACAAAATTTCTTTCTTCTACAGTAATGTTTATTTTTCTTTAAAGTGACTCAACCTAGTTAACTTGATCACTCTATTAAATGTCTGATACAGTCATACCCAGTGGCTTCTGCTAAAGATTCTAACTTCCTTTGGGTCCCCCACAACAAACAAGCAAGATTACAACGAAAGAGAGTTTATCTCTGGCATAGCTCATATTATACCTGCTTTCTGGATAACAGGTGTGCTTATGTTCACCGCCTCTTGTTTATTTTCATGGTGCGGTGAGCAGGACAGTGAGGACATCCCGCTCATGTCTGTCAAAACTGTGGCCCTAGGGGCCCCTGGGCTTTACGTCCTTCCAGTGTGGTCTCCATCTCTTTTTGTTGACTGTGTTTTCAGAAAGAGATGGGAAGGGGGTGGGAGGGCGGGCGAGAGAGAGAGAGAGAGAGAGAGAGAGAGAGAGAGAGGAGAGAGAGAGAGAGAGAGAGAGAGAAAGATTTGTTGTTACACTTATTGATGCATTCATTGGCTGATTCTTGTATGTGCCCTGACGGGATTGAACCTACAAAGCTAGTAAATCAGGACGATGCTCCAACAAATGGGGCTAGCCAGCCAGGGCGAGATCTCTTGAATCCCATGCTTCTCAGAGAGTCTCAGCATCGTTAGCCTTATTTTCTGTTATCACCACATTTTAATGCTATCATTTTCCAAAAAAGAAAGAGGCCAGACTCAAATTCAATAACCATTTGTCTAATTAAGGGGTTAGTAACTCTGGCCTGTGAGTGATGTCTGGCCAGCTGCCTGTTTTTGTGCTACCTGCAAACTTAGCACGATTCTTTTACAGATTTCTAATTTATTGGAAAAAAATCAAAAGAAGACTAATACTTTATGACCTGTGAAAGTTATATGAAAGTTACATTTCAGTTTCCATATGAGAAGTTCTACTGGAAGCATGCTCATTTGCTTCCACCCTGCCCATGGCTGCTTTCACACCACAAGGGCAGCATTTAGAAGCTGCAGCAGAAACTGGCCCTTAAAGCCTGAAATATTTACTGTCCAGCCCTGCTGTAATTGATAAATATTTTCTTCCTCTCCAGACTTGCAAGTGTGTTAATACTAACACACATTTCCTTTTTTTTCTGTATAGTTTAAAAGATATTTCATATTTTTATTTTATTAATTACTCATTAGAACTTCATAAAGTAAATATTTTCAAACTCATGTTAAAATTAGACACCCGAAGCTCAAAAGAGTGATTCAACTACTCTTATTATACGCAGGAAGGAGAAGATTGGGGCAGAATAGAAATAGTCTGACATCAAATCCCAGGCAATGCTTGCTTGGACATGATGTGACTCAAATATTATTCCATTCCACGTTTAACATGTCCCCTATTTGTCATCTTTGCCTGTCTTATCCCATGTGGAAACTCTGATATAAAAGGTCATTCTTACATTTTTGCTATGCTGCCTGTCATTTTTTAATAACAACTTCTTAATGTTATTCTAAGTCCTATTGAGCTGTGTACAGTTTCCTGAACTGGCATCTTCATTCTTGTCTCTGTGCCTTCTTTCAAATGCTGTTTCATTTCTCATAATTGACACTTTTAACCAACGTCTCATGATTCTCTAGACCTTGGAGACAAGACAGAAGCACCACTTCTTTTACTAGTATTCAAGTGCCTGCTCTCTGCTTGTTTGGGCTAATTAGAACTCAGGTCCATTCTCTATAATACCTGATAGACTTGTCGTTTACCTGCTAGCCTTCCCTCTTGGATTGCAGGCCCTTTGCCAGCAGATGCTATATCTTCTTATGTGATTATTCACAACACCTCAGTCAGAATATACATCAAAAGCGCTGACTAATGTTTGTTGAATAATTAAATGAGTGAGAAAATTAATAGTTACTCTTGGAAAATATAGTAACTATTAGAAGCCCAATGCACGGAATTCATGCAAGAGTAGGCCTTCCTTCCCCTGGCTGCCTGTACCGGCTTCCCTTTGGCACCCGGGACCCAGGCTTCCCTCACAGTCCCCGCTTCATCCTGAAAGTGTCCGGGATGCTCATTTGCTATAAAGTTATCTTACAAATCTTAAAGGATAACAAGTTAAAAGATGTCTTTTCATACAGGATAAAATACAAAAGAACCTATATATACACACACAGTAAGTTGATCCCTGTCTATTTGATTTCTGGTAGTTTGATTTGCATGTTTGAAACTTTAAATAGCAAAAGCTTCCATGGGAGGTTCAGTATCTAGCACACTGCAGGCTACCAATTAATGTCGCATCGTAAAGCTTCCTTAATAAGCTCACCGGAGGGAAGATCCACAGGAACCGGAGTACAGCACTGCATAGTGCACAGCCACTTTCCGAGGTGGGCCAGGCTATGAGAGCTCCTGCTCATTAGAAGGGAGCACTTGACTTTTACCGGGGTATACATTTATGTGTTGAAAACGTTTCCTATCAGTCCCAGTTTTAAGTGAGCATTGGATCATGTTCTTTCCTTCAAGGAGAGACTCTGCTTCTTTGGGCATCTACCAAGGAAATATTAGCTACACTCCCTCAGTGACAAGGCTTGGCCCTGAGAGTAGTCATATTACAGAGGGTTTCCTGCAACATAAAGTGTCTCCTACAGTCCCAAGTCACACTCCACTGGCATCTCAGTTTTAATGTTGTTTCAGAGTATCTGGTAGAGCTTGAGAAAGCCTTATTTTGGTTTTTGTAGCCTTTAACAGCTCCTTTCACCACCTGTTTACCTTCGTAGCTGGAGTTTTGGTTCTCATTTTATTGAGTAGTAGGAATCAGGGATAGCAAAAATTGCATCATGGCCAGAATTTATTTGAATTAATTCTAGCAGCACCTCGGTAGAGCTGGGTATAGTTTAAGGCTGAAACAGGTTAAATTTTTACTAGGAAATTGGTGTTAATAGTCCTATTTTTCAGAAAAGAACTGAGTCATAAATAGGGTAAGAGCATTGCCTAAAGCTACAGAGTGGACATTAAATACAAGTGTAAGTGATATGGAAGATTATGCAATTCTCTCAGCAAAGTAATTTTCTCATGCAAAATAATCTATCTGAAAACTAAACCAAACTAAACCAAACAAAACCCAATACCTCTCTAGTTTTCTGTTTTATATATATATATATATATATATATATATATATATATATATATATATATATTGATTTTAAAGAGAGGAAGGGGGAGAGGGAGAAACTGAAACATTGATGAGAGAGAAACATTGATCATCTGCCTCCTGTACACCCTCTACTGGGATGAAGCCCACAACCTGTGCATGTGCCCTGGCCAGGAATAGAACCATGACTTCATGCTTCATGGGCCAACGCTCAACCACTGAGCCACACTGGCTGGGCTTTGATAGTTTTATTGTGACCTTAAGCGACAACATGTATAAAGCACTTGCAATACCGTAGGTCCACAGCCATTGGTAATTATATTATTATTCCATTATTATTGTCTGAGAATATTGGACACATGCCTACTCTCTTCAGAAAACTGTTATCTCTTAAATGAGAGCTTCCCACACAACAAAGGACCCTGGGAACAAGGACAAGCTGTCACATTCTACAAACCAAAGTGCCAGCGAAGTGAGAGTTGCCACACCTGCCCTTTCAGGAGCGTCCTCCTGCCCTCCCCGGGGATGGCGCTTCTCTTCCAGCCGGTGAGAGGATGCTCTAAGCAGGCTGTGATTCTGTAAGGGCCATTGGAACAGTGGGAGTCCTTTGAGGGCTCAGCTGAGGCGCGTTCCCCTTTCCACCAGACAGCTCTCTCCCAGTTGCTCATGCCCCTGCTCAAGGGTGGATTTCACTTCCCAGGCTTGGCTTTCAGAAACGTGGCTGTGCTGCTGTAAAGACTGTGCGGCCACAGCTCACGTGCGTTCAAAGTGCTTTCAGTCTCTCCCTCTCCCATTCTCTCTCTCTCATACACACACCACACACATGTATATGCATACCTAAAGCATATATGCCCATGCGTGTATACACATATACATGTACACATATTCTCAAGTGGCTCTCCAGATCAAACAGCACTCCTCAACTGCAGGCATATACCAGACACCTGCTCCACATTTACACTTGTTGCCTCATTGAAATCTCAAACTGAACAAAAACCTCAAATTGGAATCATTATTTGCCCTTCTCACTTTGTAGGCACTAATTCTCAAAACAAAATGATCTATTTGCTTTCATTCAGTTGCTTCAGTCAAAAAATTCCTATTTTTTCTTGATCCTTTTATACCCCTCACACTCTCCTCCCTGTCCATCAGCAAGCCTTCTCGGTTCTGTCTGGACCCAGGTACAGTTACAATTTCTGATACAATAGCCCTCATCCAAGCCATTATCACCACCTTCAGTCTAGCAAATCTCTCTTCCTCCCTTTATTTTCCTATGGTCCATTTTTCATTTAGCAGTTAGAAGCTTTTTTAACAGGTAAAACTGATAGTGTCACTTTTTTGTTTAAAACCCATGTTAGTTTTTAATTTCTGTGTGCTGACTGACTACCCCCTACACAGAAGTCTTAACACCATATGGAGCGAGCTCTGTTTCACGCTAATGCATGCTTAATATCTCAAACACATCACACCCCAGTCGGGTTAAGACCCCGTGAGAGGAGGAATGTGAGGTGAGATAAGAAATGCGGCTGTGATGAGTGGGCGCTCATGAGGGTAACGAAGAGGCTCTGGGTTTTATGCGGACAACTAAAACGGGAAGGCTCCAGAGTCCTGAATATGACTTTTTATCAAGTCAATAAACTTGCTATTTTACACATTTGAGCCAGGCATGCAGGCCAGTGTAATTTAGCTGAGCAATAAGAAAGCTCATGACAGCACTTACAGTTCTGCTGAAATCAATAAACCAGGGAGCAGGAGATCCATGTTTCCCCAGCAGCCCCACAGGCCATGTTGTCTGGGAGTGAACAGTCTGAGGAAGGAGAATGGGAGCTAAGGGAGGAATTGTTTGATTCTTCATTAACTCAAGGAAACACAGAAAGGCACTTTTTTTTTTTCTTCCACACAAAATCATACAAAATTCTCTCTTTATTAAATATACATTATTTACAGTTTAAATCTTTCTTCTGTACAACAGTAACCATAGAAAACAAAGAAATCTAAGGCTAACTTTTATTTTTCCCCATACAGTGTATTAAGACATTTTACATGGTTTACAAAACTGGTGGAAAGAGGCAATATCACTTGGGATTCTGTTTTGAAAACAAAAATAAGGAGGTCAAGAGGAAAAGCTAGTCTCTGGCAGATCTACGAAGAGAGATGACCTGTTGTTTGCTTTTGCCATAAATAGAATATGACATATATATTTTTTGTAGGAAGTTGTTTTGCAGTTTATTGTTTAATTGTTAACATTAATCTCCTATTCTTTCTCATTCCCCAGAAAGGACTTCAGGCCAGTGTGACATGGATCTCCCATCTGAAATGGACACCTCAATGCTCTGTCAAAGAGACCAGCAAATTGCAGCCTGTGGATTAAATCTGACCTCTTGCCTACTTTTCATAAGTAAAGTTTCACTTGAACACAGCCATGCCCGTTTGCCTATGCATGGCCACCTTCCCGCACAACAGCAGCGGTGAGCTGTTGCAACAGAGTCTGTCTACAAATCCTAAAATATAGACTCTCTGTTTCTACAGAAAAATCTTAACTGACTCCTTACCCATCATTCATGGAGGTCGAGCCTCAGCTCCCCCTCAGCCAGCGCTCTTGCTCCCAGAGACCACTGTGCACCCTTTTGCTTCTTCCAGTTGACTGATGGAAGTGGCAGCCTGGGACAGCATGGGTCACCAGGAAGCCAAGAAACAACCAGATTCAGAGGAAAGTGCTTGTGTTGGACCTCACTAAACACAAAGTCCCTCTCCAATATAACTATGCCATTTTAAGCAAGGTTTGATATGTATGTATATTTAGACAGAATAAGGTTATACAGTTGACACTGCCATTCAAAGAGAAGAAAGTATGCTAATATTTCATGTGAAGCGTTTGGGATGGGGTTGGCCATAATGGAAATATATGTCTAGGTAGATGTCTATTAATATTATCCCTTAAAGTTTCACTGAAAGTTTCTTTTTATGGGTCTTCCAGAGACTCTACAGGGTACTGAGATGCTTCTTTTGCATACACAGTACCTTTACATGTGCTCTGAGCTTATTATGGCATCTGAGACAGGGATGAATAGGATCAAAATAAGATAAGATTTAATCTCTAAAACAATTAGCTTCACTTTTGTTCATGGCTTGGGACTACTCTCCTAATTTTTTACTGTTATCTGTAAGAGTTTTCCTGTGTCACCAGGGAGGATTGGAGAAAACAGTATTCTCAGGTAGTGTTAGATGGTGGGTCCCTGACTTTCAGGAATGGAGCGTGTCATACTTTCTTTTGTCATTATGATATGCCTATGGATTTCAGGACTTCAGGGATTCTGTCAATGGGGTTTCCAATCAGGATAGTTCAGGAGAGTGAATTAGGATTTTTCTCTGACCATTTCATTTCTTTAAAGTTGTATCTAGGTGCTCAACCTAGGCACATTAGATCAGATGGTGATAGCTCTAAATTTTCTGGAGAAATCCTGATGAAATTAAAATCATGAAAAAAGAGATGTGGTTGGAATAGGGCTGGGAACTGTCAAAAATATTAGGCAAAATTAAGTAAAGAATTCTTTATGCAAAGCCCAGGATGTTGCCTCTTTCCTTAATGTTTGAGCCAATGATCAGAACACACTAAAGAGACTCCTGAGTTAGGAGCCAGGAGAATGGGAAGAGCTGTTGCCACTGGTCCATGGTGGATTCAGTGGTCCCCTTCACCTGGGACAGCTACCAAATTTTGCCACACATTCCCCCTCAACATGTTCCCAGCAGCTGTGCTCAGAACATCAAAAACAACTTTTATCTTAATTCTTGCTCGTGTCTGCTTAACCACTTCATGGACTTTATATGCTACAAATGACAGACAACTAGCTTACAAAGTATATTTCACTAAAAAATGTGCTTTTTTGTTCTTCCTCAGAGTACCTTAGTGCAAAATAAGAGAAAATTTACTTAAATAGCAAAAGAGTAAAATATTAAAACCTTATATGATGGTTTCAAATAAATGACACCTCAAAATGGAATGTGTGTCCTTCCTTCCCTATTAAACAGATATGTGTATAGAATGTCCTGAAGAAAGCGTGAACAGCAGCCCTATTTTTACTAAGTGTCTGTATATGTGTGTATTTGCATTTTTATTCTTTCTAGGAGGTTCAACTATATGGAATTTATGAAAGCATGATAAAACCATGGACAACCAATATCTAAAAACCAGATGGCTTAACAAGTGTGTGGTTGAGGGAATAGGAGGAGATGTTAAGAACAACTAAAGAACAGTGTATGGAAGTAATTCAATTACACTTTGTGTCCTTTAGAGAAAACATTTTCAAACTGCATGAGAAACATGAAATAGCACTCAGTTGTGCTCAAAATATTCTGAAAGTTTTGAGTTTGGTTTCAACTTTTTCCATTAATCACTTTTGTATCTGCAGGAAAAAGGGGCCCTCTTTATTTAATGGGTCAACTTGTGACCTTTAGGACAACTGAAGACTAAATGCATCCAATCATTTAGGTTAAGGGAAAGTACGTCTCAGATTCCCCTGTTCAGGCTGGTGTTACCAGGGGTTTTGTTAGACTGTAGCTATGGGAGAATTCAAAGGAAGCCCAGGTGTTGGTGATCAAACTGTCAATCCTTTTTATAAGAAACTAGAGGCCCAGTGTATGAATTTGTGCACCAGTGGGGTCCCTTGGCCTGGCCTGAGGGATCAGGCTGAACCCAGCTCTCCCACGTTCCCCGAGGGGTTCCAGATTGCGAGAGGGCACAGGTCAGGCTGAGGGACCCCACTGGTGCATGATTGGGGCCGGGGAGGGACACGGGAGGTTGGCCAGCTGGGGAGAGACCACAGGAGGGCTCCAGCATATGTCTGGCCTGTCTCATTCAGTCCTGATCGGCTGGATCTCAGCAGCAAGCTAACCTATCAGTTGGAGCGTCTGCCCCCTGGTGGTCAGTGCACATCACAGCGAGCAGCTGAGCGGCCTTAGCATATTATTAGGATATTATGCTTTGATTGGTTAAATGGACAACTGGACACTTAGCATATTAAGCTTTTATTATATAGGATAATTCCAATGGCCTGGTTCCTATCTCTCTGAACATCTTGGAAAAGACTCTTTACTTATAGCTCCCTATGCTACTCCTCTAACTGAATGAGCTTTCTGCTAAGGAGACATGTGTGACTTTCAGGATTGAAAAAATTCAGCCAGGGCACAGAGCTGAGACATCTCTTAAATGGTCAACAACATTTAGTTAGTAATTTGCTCAAATATATACTTCTTCTGGTTCTATGAGAGCTCATCAGGACAAAAGAGGGTTTTAGGAGGAGTTGGAGTACAACAAAGACCCTTAAGAGCATCTGGGAAAGCAATGGCATGCAATAGGTCCTAACTGGATGTTAAAGAAGAATTAATAAAAGAGGAGGAGGGAGCAGAAGTGGAGAAGAGGGTTCCTAAATTATCACTTAGGACTGGTTGATGGGAAGGGGGCTTTTCAGAATCCCCAAACCAGAAGTGAATAAGGAGAATGCAGCCTTCAGATATACTTTAGAGACAGGGACATTGACTCCTGCTGCCCCTAAAGATTAATTCTGTCTCCACCTGCAGGAACATTTCTGCATTAATATGTATTTGCTTTGAGGAGAAAAATTGGCTTATTGAAGGTGAAAGTAATAAACAAGAAAAAAGATTACAAATATTTTCCAGAAATTTGCCTTTTTTTTTTTTTTAAGTCTCTAGCAAGGGCTTCACAAAAATAATTGTGCAGTACCTTTGTTCTACATTCTACAGCACTTTATGCATACCCTACTATAACAAGATATGCCCGTTACAACAAAATGTGTTAGACTTCGGGCAAGCACAAGGTGTAATTTATATTTCACATTCAAAATCTAGCACAGCTCCTGGAGTACTGAGCACTGAATAAATACCTCATGAGTGAAGAAAGAAAGAAGGGAATAATCTAGTTCTTTTGTTCTGGTCCTGCTTTATGGTGGCAAAAGGGGGAAGTTGGCTTATTACCATGCCTGTTAATATTAAAGAGAATAATACCTATTTTTAAAAAGCTGCCCCAGGATCCTTAAGATAAATCTCTCATATGCAGTTGAGAGTGAATAGAAGAGGCTAAGCTTTTCATAAAAATATATCTAGAGAAGTGACAAGTCTCTAATTCTCCAGATGAATTCTCATAGAAACCATGGCAATCTAACTTACTGATACAATGAATGATGCAGTGGGTGTTAAATATGATATATGGTAAACAGATGTACTATTGCTTGCATAAATAGATTTGTCTGGTGGAAGGATATCAATGAAATAGCCCCCTTAAAATGTGAAATTACATAAGTATTTTTGGTTTTACTGTACGGTGACCACATTTGATTAATTTTTTGTGTGTAAACAGCAGTTAACAAAGACTGAAGGTGAAAGTGGAGACTTATGATAGTCCAGTTGGCCAGAGCAGGCATTCGGAAAATGTGATTATAGAAGCAGGAAGGGTGGTAAAGGAGGGATTAGAAATATTTCAAAATCTTTTTTAGAGTATAATTGTTCAAAGATTGAAAAACTCACACAATTAAGAAACTGCACAAAACTACATGGATTGTGGTACCACTGAGAAAAGACAGTCAGAGTTGGCACTATTTCTAACTGAAAATTGAGTTTTCTTTGGAGGAGGCAGCTCACTTGCTGTCATATGCATCCAGTAAAAGGAGGTTTGCTGAGTTTATGAAATAATCGCACCCTGTATAAGTATTTCTACTGCAGCCCCGAGACTCTATTCTAAGAGTAGCATGCAGAGTGCGCTGTCTTGTCATTTGTCTTCAGGCCTAGGGTATGTAGTGTGTGGTATAGAGAGTCTACATATGCAGGGAAGTACACTGGCAGGTTCTCAGTGGCAAGGAAGGAGCATTGCAAATTCTTCACCCTGCCGAACTGCCTATGATCATATATATGTAGATGAGAAAAGCAAATACTCTACGTTGGCCTGTCTAGTCCTCCATTTCTTCCGTAAGCACTGTATCAGCAAAATATCGTCCTTGTTTTTCCCAGCTTTATTACTCA
Organism: Cnephaeus nilssonii; assembly: GCF_951640355.1. Taxonomy (NCBI): domain Eukaryota; kingdom Metazoa; phylum Chordata; class Mammalia; order Chiroptera; family Vespertilionidae; genus Cnephaeus; species Cnephaeus nilssonii. Next base: position 88,868,626 of record NC_137081.1, read on the forward strand.
CACCTTCCTTTTCCTTTCCGTTTCATTATCAGAGAGGCTTCAGGCTAAACCCACTACATTTCATGGAGACTTTTATCTCCCGGGACAAAGGACTGCATAGCCCAGCAAATGGCTGATTTATACAGACTTTTTATAGAAATAGAAAACTCAAAAGTAAAAGTGGAAATAGGAAAGGACAGGGCAGGGGAAAAAAACACACCAGTATTTAAAGATCTTTCCTCCTGTTAATAGATCATTCATCTTATTAAAGGAGAAGAAAAAAAAACGGTGCCTTTGTTAGAATCACATTAAAACAAATTTACTAGCAAAAAGATATAATGGAAGTGATGAAATGATTAACAATTCAGAGAAAATTTCAAGGAGAGCCTGTGTAATTAGAACATCTTAAAATTGAGAAATAGATTACAAACTAAATCCTTATACCACGTTCTCTGAAAGCAGAGCCTGAAAAGTCCGGAAGTCAGAAGAAGCCAGTGCATGCCTCGCTGGGAGCCTCCTCACGCAGGACTGCCTTAATCCTGGGGATGCACACTGGGAACAAGATGGAATGCCCACCGTCAAGGCTGGGAACAGTGATGTGGTGATTGTTTCCCCAATAGAATATGCCTTGTAAAGAGAAGGAGCAAGAACATTCCACTTCTGTGGAGCATTTTGTTGGCTTGCCCACATTCTGGGGCATTTATATTGCTTCCCTTATGTTTTTCTCCAAGTGGGCCCAGAGGCAAAGGGTGAAGGATATTGTTGCAGCAAGATCCCCAGCATTCTTACCTCCACCTGGTGAGTGAGCTCAAGATGCCTTCTCAAAGGAATGATTGAGTTTCTTTGATGCTTTGTCATCAAAGGGGCAAAGACTAGGAAATCTGTCCCCACCTTGTCTAGCACATTATGCCTATAAGAAGACGTGTGTATGTGTGTGTGTGAGTGTGCATGTGTGCAGATTTGAAAATGTGATATGCTCCAGAGCCTATGGGCTCCTCCAAAGGTTAGCAGGGAGGATTTGCTGTAGCTAACCATGCCTCAGATGCCAGTGCATCCTGAAACTCGTAGGAGCTGGCTCAATGGACAGGTGGGTCATCATGCCTGCTCTGAAATATACAACCCGCATCTCCTTTCTTCACGAGATGTCTAGTGAGCGGATGGAGGAGAAAAATTGTGTTTGGTTGGTATTTTTCTTCTTTTGTATGGTCTTTTTTTTTCTTTTTTTAAGCTAAATTAAGATGGCTTAAGCCCGTTCATGGAACCAATTTAAAACTGTTATTTGAATGTTTTATGTTTCAGATATATATATATATATATATATATATATATATATATATATATATATCAGTATAATAATCTCAGGACTAACCTAGCTAATGTTTCTTATGAAGTTGGCTGAGGCATTTTTGAAGTTATGGAACATCTACTTCCTAGTAGCACTCTTCTTCCTCCTAGCATTAAGCCACTATTCCCATGCTTCCTTTAATGTTAGGCTGGAGTGTAATGTTCAGTATGCCGGCCCTGGAGAGAGTGGTAAGGCAGGAGCACAAGGACAGCTCACTGCCATCAGGACTCCTGTGTTTAAAAATACTCAGGGGATAAGAGTCAGAGTGAAAAAAGGTTATGAGTTAGGTCAATGGGATTCCTATGGTACAAACATTAACACAAAACAATCCTCTCTTGCTCCTTTTAAAATGGCACTGAAGGAAGTCAGGCCTCTAGCATCTTCTTTCCTACCCTCAGTTCCCTGATCGTAACAGACTTGAAATGGGGAGGACATCAAAGATGACTGATAACAGCTAAGTCAACCTCAGGTTCAAAGCAAGCCTGCTGGACTGATGGCAGCGAACCGAAGGTGCATCTGAGAAACTGGAATACAGAACTGCATATGCACATGTGCACACGTGTCTCTCCCTTGTCTAGAAGTAAAGTCAGTCTCGAGTGATCATTACCAACACAATAGGTTTATCAAAGGAAGACAGTGGCCATAGCTGCCTGGTCTTCTGGGCTGGGTCAGGGGTAAATGCCATGGTTGATGCAGGTATGATCCGAAAATAAATGAGGAACAAATAAGAAAAAGAAAAGGACCAGAATTAAGAGACAGAGAAAGAGGAGGAGAAAAAATTAACAAGAGTTTTCCTTGACCCTGTAGATTTTCAAATGAAATATTCCCGCTTGCACTCGCTCACTGTATTTTGCAAGTCAATGTCATTTCTGAAGGAACTGTCCACGTTTGCTGGGTATTCTTTCTCCTTTATCTGGTTAGTGCGATGTGACTGCTTATGCTGGTAAAGGAACCGCGCCATGATGCCGACGATGGAGAAGATGATGAATATCACCACTGCGATGACTCCTGTGGAGAAAGGGGCGAGGAGAGAAAACATTGTCACAGATCATCCACTCCAGAGATGATTCAGTCCAGACAAGGAAGCTGCTTAGGGGGAAACAAAAGAAAATAAAACAAAACAACAATAAAGCTCTGCCACATGCCCGGAAATAAAGACCAGCTGAAACACCCTCAGTCTTCAATTACAAAAATCAACCTCTTCCAGAATAGGGAGAAAGCCACTTTACATCAGAGGTTGCATTTAATGGACTAAGATTTCTATAAAATAAATATGTAATGAGACTAGCAAAATATTTTATTAAATTTCTTCAAGACCCTCTTTAAAGAAAGTGTCAGAATCAGTTGCAATTAGCACATTTTTGTAACCTTGCAAAATAAACATTTTATAACTACTTTTGCATCCTAGGAAATAATATTTAACTATCTCACATCACAATAATGCTCTCCTGACGTAAATGTGGTGATGGTATATGTTTGCTTTGCTTAAATGTTTTATTAATAACAAAATGCTTCCCAAACATTTAGGGCATTCCTAAACTGCTCTGCATGCTTCCAGACCAGGCTAGCTAGAGACGGTATGCCTCTGTCCTTCGGAAACGCAAAGCCAGCTAAAATGCAAGTTTCTGCCCAATTGTGTCAGATTCCTCCTACTTTGCTTGTTTGTGATTTTACTGGACCTACTTGGCAAATCGCCCTTGCTGACCTCTAAGGTCTTATTTCTATCTTTGCCAGGAAGGCTCTTGGGATATGAAGAGCAAAGTCAGCAAAGGGATATTAAAAATGTGGACACTGCCACTTTTAAAAGGAGGATATCTCTACAGGGGAACGTCAGTTTCTCAACATTAACATTTGAAAACTATTTTTTATTTTCAAAGATAAGTTATTACTAATATTGTTGAAATATTAGTATGCAATCTTCTGTTTTCCTTTAAGTAGGATGGATATTGATAAAATATGTTTATTTTACAAAGTTACTTTTGAACACCCTGCATTGTGATTTATGTAAACAGGAAACTTAGAGAGTTAAATACATTAAATGCATATCCCCTATGGATTTTTATCAGAGCTGAGGCCCTGATTAAGACAGTTTACCTTTTAAAATAAAGCATTATGTCATATGTCTGCCACTCTTTCAGAACCAGACAGGGTGAAACCTCCTAAGTTAACAAACCTATGAATGAGCTGGGCGGTGGGGGACTCCCAGGAACAGCTGAGCCTTAGGAGGTGAAGTACAAACTGGCTGCTCCTCCCCTCACATGCGGTGCTCAGCGTGGGAGGCTGTGCTGGCTTCTGAGTGTCCCCTGGGGTTGGGGTGACTTTCCTGCTCTTGTAGATACTTACAAAAGGATGCACATGGGTGGGGAAAAGTGAGCGGTCACATAAGTATTTTCTCACTTGTCAAATGAGAAATTAATTACAGGAAGAGAAACAGGCACCAAATTATTTCCTATGTTCCTTGTTGCCAAACTAAAATCAAGTTGGACTCTTTTCCTTGAAGCAGAAATTCATGTCAGACATTTTAGGAACTTCCTTAAGGAGGCCGGTTTTCTTTCCTCACAATCCCACTGCCAGGCTGCGCCTTTGAGCTCCCACAGCTGTTTGCACTTCCCTCAAAGCACTGCTCATGGCCTCTATGTTGTCTGTTTACTGGGCCTGTCCCCCACCAAACCAGGAGTTCTTTGAGAGCGGTGCCCATATCTTTCACCCTCTATTTCTATACTGAGCACAAGCCCTGACCCAAAGTTGGGGCTCATTAAATAGAAGTTAAATCAGTGGCTACTGCCATCTTTTAAAAGGACCCCACCTAACTGCCAGAGGCAGGGATGGGGCCCCTGCTAGGCTGTGGTCCTCAGATGGAAATGAATTTAGTATCTCACAGGCATCTGCCATTAGACAGGTTTGGGAGGCAATCTGTGTTGCAAGAACCATATGGAAAAATCAAGACCACCGGAGGCTGCAGCAAGCTGAGGCGAATGAAAGGGGCTGGCAGGCCAGCAGGCAGTGAGACAATGGGAAGCAAAGGGAGCCGGGGAGCTGAGCTCACCTCAGAGCAGCCAAGATCTGCATCTGTACCATGTGCTGCTGGATCAAAACTACAGTCTGAGGGCTTCACTTCCAGCTCATTAGATCCAACCCAAATCACTTATGGAGCAAACCCAACAGGATGCAGCTTCCCCCATCTGTCTGCCCCAGTATGGCCCTTTTCCATACGTAATTTTACTGGATTGCTTGGCTTGTGCTTCAGGAGAATAGACACCTGGATGAGATGAATAAAATGCACACTGCCTGTCTCTAAGTAAATTATCCAGCTGTTGAGTCAGTAGTCAGCTGCCTGAGGATCGGGGTGGGGTGCATCCGTGGTGCATCCATGGAGCTGCTGGCGCCATACAGCACACAGAACTGTTTGTGAAAAGGCTCATGGACTTGCAGGTACCCTGGGGTCCTGGGTGCTGGATGGCATTAAGGAAGGATTCAGATACACTTCTCCAAAGTACAGAAATACTTGTGCCTTTTCTGCTTTCATCAACAAGGAATGGTTTACCTCCAATGACAGCCGAGTCACTTTGAATTGCATTGGTGAGGGGTTCCCGCTCATCTCTCTTCCCAAATGGATCTGAAAGAAGTAAGAAACAGGAGCCGTCACTCCTCACTGACAGTCCTGGGAAGAGGACTATTGCACGGAGTTGGGATCACACACCTAAGGGTGAGACCAGTTGCTCTCAAATGGTGGTGAGTTGGGATTTTGATAAAAAATCAAGCAAACATTTACAAAAAAGCAGATGAAACACACTGCTTAACACCCATAGTTGCATGACCTGGTAAGCTTCTGTGTAACTTGTAAGGTCAGTGGTTAAAACAGATGATGGCAGTACCCTGCCCATGTGTGCTGTGGCCTACTGCTTCCCTCTTGGCCTACCCTCTGTGCTAGGCTGGACAGTCTCTATGCATGACAATGGCTTCTCACCTCAAGCACACATGCCCCTCTGCTTCTGCTGCAAGAGGACACTGAGCCCATGGGCAGGGAAGGACAAAAGTGATGAAGAATTAATATCTCAAACCCTCACTAAAGAGAGGGGATTTCACTTTATGGACATTAGCATACATGGGATAAGGAAATGTGCATTGCATTTAAAAGCACATATATGTGGGTTTGAGTCACTTGGTCTGATGATATTGAGCTAGATACAAGTTTACATAATCTGCAAATGCATTAATAGGTGGCACTTATTAATAACACTCATACATATGCATAGAGCACATGTGAGATTTCCAGGACCTATAGCACCTGTCACTATGATCATTTAATCCTTAGGAAAAGACTATAGCATGAGTACTCTTTATTTTTCTTGTTTCACAGATAAGGACATTACAGTGATACCACTAATTAACTTGTCCAGAGTCCTAGAGTTAGCTCATGGAAGATTTGGAATTAAATCACGGCTGGCCAACTGTCACATTTGGGTTCTTTCTATTGCACCTCATTGCTGCAGGAAAATGCAGAGATCAGAGTGAGCAGGCAGCAAAACTCAGTCCTTTCTGTGCTGATATCTAATAACATATTCAGCATTGATTACCACACTAGGTTAAAACAAATACTGGGAACACTTCAAGACATCCAGGATGATCATGAATATGATAAAATAAAATAGGTGCTTTACAGAGTGTAAAACAGATGTGTGTGTGGGTGAACATGCTGTGGGACTTTCCTATATTAAAAAAGTAGGTTTTAATCACAGGACTTGTATTAGTCAATAGCCAGCTTGCCTTTCTGAGCTCCAAACTCTTTAATCCTTAGAGAAGAAACCATTTCAACAGTAGTAACTAATATATGTCTATATAGCAACATATGTAAATATGGTTTTAGTTCTAAGTACTCATTGTATTAAAAGTAGGACTATGTTAACACATATGGAAATTACCCATGAAAAATCAATCATACTTTTTAACCACTCAGATAAGGAACTGAGTAATATTAATCTTTAACCTGGAAGCTTTTAAAGACATCAAAAGTAGTGCTACTAATGTAAGTTCCATTGGGAATTCTCTTGTGTACCTGAGGAAGAATGCACCGTAGTCACTGCATTCACATCTGAATCCATCCCAGAGCCACAGCTGGCTTCGGTCAGGGCTCCTCGAATGATCACAGGTGCAATGGTCGTGTGGCGCAGAGCTGCCTTCAGCGGTGCTATGTGGTTATACTGGACTGAAGACAGGCACCCAACAAAACCCAGGCTGTTTGCTGTAGCGACTTCAGAATCTAATCTGACATTCTCTGCAACATGAAAGACAAGCGCTAAGTGCCTTTCTTTTTCAAACTATGCTCTATATCTTCTTTAACAAAAACTTTATTGTTTACATTTTATATTTATGATTATTTTGTTTTAGCTTCAGGTGCACAGCATAGTGGTTAAAAAATCATATACTTTACAAAGTGATCTCCCCAGTATTTGCAATACCCATCTGGAACAATCCATATATATAAAAGGCTAATATGCAAAGTTTGACCTGGAGACTGGGAGTTAGATCGCTTGTTATGACGTGTGCTGACCACCAGGGGGAAGCACGTGGAATGAAGGGAGGCCCCAGCCAGCAGGTGTCAGCCAGAAGCCAAGCCTAGGGACCCTACCCATGCATGATTTTCCTGTACTGGAATATTTTGTGTCTGCCAATTTGTACTTAAACCCTTTACCTTTTTTTACCCAATCCCCCAGCCCTCCTTCCTCTGGCAACCATCTTATCTTCTTTTAAATAATGCCTAAAATCACAGATATTACCTTATTTTTGAATTAGGGAAATCACCCCCTATCTCTTTCTATGTCCTCTCCCCAAACACTCCTTCCACTAAAGCATCAATATATCAACCACAGATCATTTAAAAAATGCTAGGGCCATCTCTGCTTTGAAATAATGTCTCAAACTTTCAATTTTTTTTCACATATTTTATGAGCTGTAACAAAGACAATAAATCTCTCCTATGCTCTAGATGTTTTATAGAATGTATATCATTATGTCCATCGCCATTTATCAATGAATGCTGGTAATTAGTTCAAACATACTACAATGCTCATTACAACATTTAACTCAAACATATAGAAGGAAATAAGCGAAAAGAGGCAGACGGCGAGATTATAAGTCAAAGTGGTCCTCCCAGAAGTTTATCTCATTCAAATGTGCTAAGTGGCCTGTGTAGATGGACCTTCTGTTCAAGATTTTCACCTACTTAGTTCTGTCCATGGTATTTATTGGTGAGCCTGGCTTTCTAAAACAGCATTCAACCTCCCAAAGTATCTTTGAGTCTTTATAAAAGAAGAAGAGGCAAACATTTGTGACTCACAGAAAGACCAAATGTCTCATTTTCTGGAATGTTTGTAGTAAGATTACTCAGTGGCCTATTCTTTTTAAAAGGAATCATTTGAACAAATTGCTATGATGGAATCATATAGAACTATAATACACAATGAGCCTTTTTTCCCCCTTGAGGTGTAATAGTTTTGACACTATTAGATGTTTCAAGTAGTTATTTTATTATGATAATTTATTTTTAAAAATATATTTTATTGATTTCAGAGAAGAAAGTAGAGGGAGAGAGAGATAGAAACATCAATGATGAGAAAGAATATTATGACAATTTATTTTTTGGAAGAGTGCAGAGACTTTCTTCTCTACCAGTATAGATTATAGCATTTCAATTCATAAACAGTCAAAGAGTGCTTCCATAACATCTAAACAAGCATTTTGTTGGCAGCATTTAGGAAAAGATGCAATAAGAACGTGGAAGAAAACAAGAAATTGACATCCCTTAATTCTTTTTCTAGTTTTGCTCTCTTTATACTCTCCCCCTTTAAGCACAGAATAGTGGTTAAACAATCATATACTTTACAAAGTGATCTCCCAGTATTTGCAGTACCCACATGCAAATCTCACTAACTTGTCATACTTCTCACAGGAAAAGGGAAACAAGCCATGTGAATTATGTTATATGGCCATGTAACAAATTACCACAAACTTAAACTAAACAGCATGAAACAGCACACCTATACAATCCTACATTCTGTAGAATTCTTGAGATGGGTCTTACTGGACTAAAACCAAGGTGCTACAAGGCTACATTTCTTCTAGAGGTTCCAGGGGAGAATGCATTTCTTTGCCTTTTCTGGATCCTAAAAGTCACCATGTTCCTTGGCTTACAGCTGCCTTTTTCTACCTTCAGAGCCAGCAAAGTTCTATTTGTTGTGCCTTCCTTCCATTACATCTACTTATAATTCTCTTATTTTGCCCCCTCTTCTACTTTTAAGGACCATTGAAATTACACTGGGATCATCCAGATAATCTTGGGTGATTACCCCATTTTAAGGCCAGCTGGTTAGCAACAGTAAGTTTGTTTGCAAACTTAACTCCTCTTAGACCCTTGGCCTAACACATTCACAGGTTCTGAGAGTTAGGACTTGGATGCCTTTGTGGGTCATTATTCTCCCCACCACTTCAGGTTTGGGATTCTGTGAGAACTCCCCAGGTATCTTGCAGTGCTGGTGCATAGTTGTTACTTACTACTGGAAGAATTCATAGGTTTATTTCTTATCATAGCCTTAAATGTCATTATCTCATAAAAGATTTCTTGGACAGTGTTATGCAATAGTTTTCCAGACCAAGAAGCTTTAAGACTGGGTGCTATTTGCTGAATGGCTCCAAAATTCAATGTAACCAGCTATAATTCAGAATGCATGGTAGCTGCGGATTGTCAGTTATCAGGGATAGAATTTCAGAGCAGAAGTACACAGAGGAGGAGGCCAAAGGAAAGTATACACTGGCATGACGTTTTGCTTTGTAGGATTTGGAAGCAGTGGAAAGTGACATGGCATTGTCGCTATACCTTGAGGGTGTAAGTTAACAGTACTAGACCTCATCCCAAGAACCCAGTGAGAAAGAAGCCCAGATGGCTGGTAAGATCTTTGAAGGTCATCACTATGATGACTCAATGAATACAAGCTCCAGGTACAAGAATAGGCACACGAATGAATCAGGGGAAATACCAGATAATGACATTCTCTCCTTAAAGAAAGAACTGTTTTAAATAAAGTCTTATTTCTGAGGAAGTGTATTTCTTGTAGATGTATAATAAGTATGAACACTTTGAGATGTTTCTTAACAGAAAGAGAACATGAAATCCTCATAGGAGAAAGTACTCTAAGTATGAGGCCTGATATAATGATTTCTCAGATTCTTACTAGTGTAGAGATAGGCAAACAAATTTAGGATGGTTCCAAATTATTTTTATAATCTTGTTAAGGGAGAATGTGGTAGGGAGAAGTTGTTTGCTAAAATAATTAAAAGCTTCAAGTACTCAATATTCACTATCTACTAAATACCTACTGTATAACTATACTAATTGTTTTAAAAGTATAATTACTATTCCCTTAAAATTTATTTTATTTTTATTCTATTATCATTCAAAATTTATAGATGGAGACACTGACACTCTTAAAAGTTAAAAGATGTACAGAGGATCATTTGACAAAGTTGAGGTTTAAATCAAAGTCTCTATGCCTGGAAATGCCAAACTCTTTATCTAAGCTGTGATACTTCCTTAAAAGTCTCTCAAAAACATCCTAGGCAGAGTACAATATTTTAACATAAATTAGCTAAGAAATAGTTTGCAAAAAATAAGAAAATCACAAGTAATTTTGGTTGAATGCTTCCCAAAACTCAGTAAACTCTATTATATTAAAGACATAGTGCATTTCCTAATACATTTTATTCATTTTTTAGGTTACTGCTGCATTCTATTCATAAGGAACAAGGTGAGGGGACTGTGGTATGTGCTGAGCTGAGCAGTGATATGGAAGACAGACTTGACAATGAGTGTGGTTCCACAGAGGGGGTGGAAGGAGGGTGTAACCAAGGCCCCACCATGGGGACTGCCTCTGATCTGTTTCTCATTCTTTCCAACTTTTTCTGCTAACATATAAAAGTTCCAACCAGTCAAGAATTGCAAGTTTTTTCCACAGAATATGTACCACCACCATGAGAAACCACAGGTATCTTACAAATATGAACCACCTACAGAACATCTTATTTGAAAACTAGAGGCCTGGTGCACAGATTCATGCACTGGTGGGGTACCTCTGCCTAGCCTACACCCTCTCACAATCTGGAACCCGCCAGGGGATGTCGGAGGCCTGGTGCACATATTCGGCCCAATCCCCACAGGCCAGGCCAAGGAACCCCAACTAGTGCACAAATCTGTGCACTGGGCCTCTAGTATGCATATAAAATCTTTGGTTAATTCAGTGATGGCGAACCTATGACACACGTGTCAGCACTGACACACGTAGCCATTTCTGATGACACGCGGCCGCTGAGGCGGCCGCATGCCGAGGATGAAACATTTGCTGCTCCTAAGGATGAAACATTTGCGAAATAATGTTTTTTCCTCAAAGTGGCACACTACCCGAGTTATGCTCAGTTTTTTGGTGAAGTTTGACACACCAAGCTCAAAAGGTTGCCCATTACTGGGTTAATCTCTTCCCACCCTCCCCACCCCGCTTTCCTCTGAGATTCATCAGTCTGTTCCATATTTCCATGTCTGTGAGTTGAGCATCTGCCCCCTGGTGGTCAGTGTGCATCATAGCTACCAGTCGAATGACACTTAGCATATTAGCATTATATATATATATATATATATATATATATATATATATATATATATATATATTTATCTCTTTCAACACACTTTAAAAATAACTGATTAAGCAAAAACAAACAAACAAACAAAAAGCACAGATGCAGACAGCAGTCTGGTGACTGCCAGAGGGAAAGGGAGGTGGAAGAAGCAGGTAAAAGAGAGTAGGCAGGATAAATGGTGACAGAAGGAGATGACTTCAGGTGTTGAACACACAATGTAATCTACAGATGACATATTATAGAATTGCACACTTGAAACCTGTATAATCTTATTAACCAATGTTGCCCCAATAATTTCAATAAAATATTTTTTAAATCACTGATATATGGTTTCTGATTTGCTTTAGCCTCCCGTTGATAAAGCAGGCTCCTCCACAGATGACATGTGTGTTCTCATTTCTGACCTTCAGTTGTAAAATAGTGATTAATAGTACCAAACACATGAATTGTGGTGGGAATATATATAACAATAGAAGTGTGATTCTTAGGTTAGTGCCCATAAATGCATTTATTATTATTATTACTGTTAAGTATTATTACTCTTCCTACTACTCATCCAAGGAGATTCAAATTTGTTTATTACATTCAATGGCCCTCAACATGCCCAGGTGACCTTTGTATTTGTATGGGAGAACTCAGAGTACATCCTAGGCAGAGTACAATATTTCTTAAATGTATCCTCTTTTTTTCTATTATTCCATACTTAACACTTACTTATAGTATTATCATTTAAAATATATTTTTTCAATTACAATTTACATTCAATATTATTTTGTGAATTCTGATGTGCTTTCTGTGAGATTTTTCCACTAAATTTCCACCTGATAAGGATTCACAACTGAATAAGCCTGGTCCTAAAACTTTGAATGAATTACTCAGTTTTTTTAGGTTACTACAGGCTACCTTTCTCAGCATTTTAAAACTTGACTTTCTACATTAATTTGCAGAAGTTCATTTCCTCATAGCAAAGCTATCCCTCTATTAAATCAAGTGATGCTATGAAAAATAGCACAAAATCAATTTTAGCCCCATAATGTGTAACATTTCCCATCTTCACAATTTTTTTACACTAAAGATTGATAGAGCCAATCAGGGCATTTTTTCCCCTGGATTTTATTGTTTGTTTCTGTTAATCCTCACCTGAGGACATTTTTCCATTGATTTTTAGGAAGAGTAGAAGAGAGAGGGCAAGACAGAGAAACATCAATGTGAGAGAAACACAGCGATTATTTGCCTCCTGCACGAGCCCTGATCAGGGCATGGACCAGGGAGGAGTATGCAACTGAAGTATGTGCCCTTCACTAGAATTAAACCCGGGACCCTTTGGTCTGCAGGCCGACACTCTATCCACTGAGCCAAACCAGCTAGGGTTTTTTTCTGGATTTTAAAAACAGAAGAAGAAAAGATAGCAATTTGCTAAAAATAGACATTGCTCTGGGATGTAAGGACATGTACTATATGTCAAAAGCTATTTATCAGATATGAATACTGAAGTGCCAAACTACAAGCCATACAGATCCATACAACCTGAGGTTTAAGAGTAAAATGTTGTACCAACATGAAATATAAATAAGGGAAACCAATGTTAATGGAAGATATGAGCAGTATATACAAGTAAAGAGATTTTCCCTCGAGTCCATTGTGACTTTCAGGTAACAAGCAGCAAGCAGTCCAAAGACATAACTACCAGGATTCACAGTCAGTCCAAGAACCATGTCCCTCAGATGAAGCTTTTAATCCTGAAAGGGGAATATCAACTATATTAACCAGTTATAATACTTTTATGCTTTTCATGGTATGCTCATCTGAATATCCTAGGTAAATAGTCATCCTTGGGAAATGAGAAAGGGTGACATAATTGTGTTCAGTTATCAGTTAGGAAAACTAAGATTTAAGATCAAGTACTTATCTAAAGCAAGTAACCAGTCCATGGACAATCCAGACCTCCTACCTAGACCTCTTAAATGTATCCTCCTTTTTTCTATTATTCCATAATTAACACTTATTTATAGTATTATCATTTAAAATATATTTTTCAATTACAATTTACATTCAATATTATTTTGTATTCTCAGGTATACAGCATAGTGGTTAGACAATCATATATTTTACAAAGTTTCCCCCACTCCCAATATTGCAGGTACCCACCTGGCACCATACATAGTTATTTCGATATTATTGACTATATTCCCTACATTGTACAGAAGTGTAGTACACTATACTACACTGTACTACACATCACCATGACTATTTTATAACTACCAATTTGTACTTCTTAATCCCTTCACCTTTCCACCCAGCCCTCCAACCCTCTTCCTTTCTGGCAATCATCAGTTTAAACTCTGTATCTATGAGTCTGTTTCTGTTTTTGTTTGTCCATTTATTTTGCTCTTTAGTTTCCACATGTAAGTGAAATCATACAGTATATGTCTTTCTCTCTCTGACTTATATAACTGAGAATAATACCTTTCAGGCCCAGGTGGATTGACCTGGAGGGTATTATGTATTGTTGATTATTGATAGGGTGAAGAGAAATTTCAGCTTCATAGCATGACTTACAGCCATTCACTCTCAAACTCCACCCACCCATGCAGCCCCATCTGTGCTGCACACAACCTGACTGCTCCCTCTGCCCCAAATAGGCATACTGTTTTCTCTGCCTGGAAGGCATTTTTGTTTCTCATCCACCTGGGTAACATCTGCTCTTCTCTGTAAAACCATTATTTATTTATTGGGTCTCTAAGACAACCATGCTCTGTATGGGACAGTGAACTGACAATCACTAGCAAGCAGGCATTTCCCTTATTAGAAGATGCATTTAATAGACTAGCAGTGATTTCAGACACTCTTTGATTGGGGGAGATCAATGTAGCTGTGGGAGCACACTTGACACAATCTAGGAGAGTGGTGATCAAATTGGGCATGCCAAAAATTCCCAGAAGAATGTATGAAAATGCCTACTTCTGGATTTCTACTCATCCAGTGTGGAGATACCCAAGAACTTGATTTTTTGGGGAATGTTTGTCATTTTAAGAATTTGCATTTTAAAACACATACTTTGACTATTATGAAATGGGTGATTTATAAACTGTACTTGAATAAACATTGATGTAGGAAAGGTGGCTTGGAATAAATGTATTTAAGTAAATGCTAAAGTGACAAATAAACAATAATAATGCATGAAAGGCCAGAAGAATGTTCCAAACACAAAGCAAAGTCTGTATGAGTCTGAGAGTGAGAAAGCCCATCACATTTCAAAACACTGAAATGTCAAGTTATCTCTGCTTTAAAATGAAGATGGTGCTGAAGAGAGAGGCAGGGGCCAGGTAGAGTGAAGGATGGCCCTGCATCTCCCCAAGGCATTTTGCTCACTGACTTCCATCACTCTTGTTTCACTTCACAAGTAGTGGTCCAGTGCACGAATTTGTGCACAATGAAAATAAATTAATTAGGAGAAGTATTTTAATATTGCTATTTGCCCTTTCTATGTAATAGAAGTGTCAGAGATGAAAGAAATTTAGTAAAAAATATATAAAATACTATATAAATTGTTTAATAAATAAACAATAACAACATGACATAACAACAACAAAGACATGATACAAAAACAACAAAAACAGGATATAAAAATAACAAACACAATATAAAAACAACATTGAAACAAACAATGACTGATAATTTGATTAAACTTATTCTAATATCTCCCTGTATGCCACATTGAGAGTAAAAACACTTTCAGAGTGCTTGACTAATTTTCCTTGTGATGAAGTGTTTACAACACTAACTTTAATGTCATACACTCTTCGAACTCGAGAGAAAAAACATATAACTGACCATGTCCGAAAACGGGTTCAGGTAAGAATGTTCCTATTCTGTCTAAAGTTTGTCCTTGTGATTTATTAATTGTCATTGCAAATGCTAGCATCATGGGAAACTGTATTTGAATTAATTTAAATGGGAGGCCAGTGTTAGATGGGGACAAATCAATTCTTGGAACCAGAACAACCTCTCCTTTCACAGATCCTGTTAATACTTCAGCTTTGATTATGTTAGGTCACAATCTTTTGATAATAAATCTAGTACCATTACAAAGACCCCATTTACTATTAAGATTTCTCAGTAGTATAATGATTGCACCTACTTTCAATTTTAATTTATGATACGGCATTCCCGAAGGAGTAATACTATCAAGAAATTTGATGGGAAAATTTTCCTTTTCAGCATCATCCATTGAATCGATGGAATCATTTCTGAAATAGGTGTGAACATCTCCATCAACTATATCCAAAATTTCTTCAGCTTCAGAGTACATTGTGCCAATAGTTGGTCTACAAAGATATTCTGTCAACAACATCGCTTCCTTTCAGCTTCAGAATATCAACAAAAACAACCAAATTCATGGTCCACAATGACAGATAAAAACACTCACGTGCGATTGGTGCCAGCAAGAGGTTTATATGTATCACATACGCATGAGTCAAGGTTTATTTTTAAATTTCCAGTGAGGGTGTCATTTGAACTGGCCTGTCAGTCGGTCGGACAGTCAGACGGACATATGGTCAGTCACTTAGTCTTTTGTATATATGGATAATGTTAACAAACTGTCCTCCCACTAGATGGGAAGTTTATTGCTTTCCTTTTCAGATTTTCAACCACAGTAACTAGGACACAGTGTCCAACACACAAAGTCAGTGTTTAGTAAACAGTAAGAGAAATTAATGAAAGAAAAAAATATATAGTTTCTCAATATCATCAGTAATGCAGCCTAGTCAGTAATATTTACATATATCGTGAACTTCTTCCTTCTGTCCATTTATAAGCATACAGCATCCCCACTTCTATATTCACACTCATGGCGTGTTATGTGGAACTCTCTTTGATGAGGCCAAATCCTGACAAGAATGTGGTTAATATTTCTTATAGCTCTGCCCAGAGTGTGCTGGAATATCTGTCTTCATTATTCTCAGCATTTTGTTACCTAAAGCTCAGTGAACCCTTGAGATGGAATCTGAGTGACCACACAAGCTTTTATGCTACATGTCACAGTGTCACTTATGTTGGTAGCAACTCCATAGGCTCTAAGAGCTAGAGCCTTCACACTGCCAAGAGGTGCCCTCCAATGCTGCAAGACAGGCTCCTTTCCTTTGGGGCTCAGGCTGAGGATCCCTCCTAAATGGGGATCTTCTTGGACACCCCGCTGCAGAGCACAGCCTGCTCCCCTAGACTAATTCTCCAGCATGGATACACTTGATTTTCTTTCCAACTCATTTCCACAAACTTTGTAATTGATGTGTGCCTGTGTTTGTTGTAATTATTGATTCATTTTTTATGCACCAGCCCAAACTATCAGTTTTATGATGAAAGTGTGCATATTTGTTGACCACTAACTGCCTCTTTCCTAACATAGTATCCTATCTAATAAAGAGGTAATATGCAAATTGACCATCACTCCAACACACGAGATGGCAGCCCCCATGTGATCAAAGATGGCCGCCACCATGAGGACACAAGATGGCCACCACAAGATGGCTGGCAGGGTAGGGCAGTTATGGGTGATCAGGTCAGAAGGGGAGGGTAGTTGGGAGGGACCAAGCCTGAAAGGGAGGGAAGTTGGGGGTGATCAGGCCTACAGGGGAGGGCAGGGGTGACCGGGCCAGCAGAGGAGGGCAGTTGAGAGAGACCAGGCCTGCAGGGGAGGACAGTTTGGGGGAACCAGGCCTGCAGGGAGGGCAGTTGGGAGTAACCAGGCCTGCAGGGGAGTGCAGTTAGGGGTGACCAGGCTGGCAGGGGAGGGCAGTTAGGGGCAATCGGGCCGGCAGGGGAGCAGTCAGGCATTAATCAGGCTGGCAGGTGAGTCGTTAGGGGGTGATCAGGGTGGCAGGCAGAAGTGGTTAGGGGCAATCAGGTAGGCAGGCAGGTGAGCGGTTGGGAGCCAGCAGTCCTGGATTGTGAGAGGGATGTCCGACTGCCCGTTTAGGCCCATTCCTGGTGGGATCAGGCCTCAATGGGCAGTTGGACATCCCTTGAGGGGTCCCAGATTGGAGAGGATGCAGGCTGGGCTGAGGGACCCCGCCCCCCACTCTTATGCATGAATTTTGTGCACCGGGCCTCTAGTCTTGGACATAAAAATTGTTAAATATTTGGGGGGAATGAATGAGTTTGCATTGCACAAGGTCTGCACATGGTAGGTCTTCCATAAATCTCTTCAAATAAAAATATATACAGACAGATAGAAAGGGAGGTTGGTAGATCGATGGTAGATAGTGGATAAATAAATACTAGTGATAATGCAAGAAGTCTAAGAAACAACCGAGTCAGTTGAGTAAACAAAATTCTGCCATTTGATAACTCATTATTTCAACTGAACTCATTGGCTGAACCGTATTTTTCCATTTTTAACTGGGTTTGTGAATATAGGACAGTAACTACTTACTCAGTAAAACTTTAGCAATATTTCCAAATGTAAAAATTCTAGTTATCATACTCCCGATGCAATTTCTGCTTATTTTTCACAGAAAAATCACTTTCCTGAATTTAAGGCTAGGATTTGCAAGCTGATGTATAAACTCAATTCTTTAAAGTTAAAAAGTAATAATAATTCCTCCTGGGGTATTGATTAGTTATTTGCTGTGTGGGTCAGACCTAGACAACTCATGTGTATTGATTTATACCAATGTTTTTTACTCTGTTAAATGAGTAGAATTAGTGTCCTGCATGCCCCAACAAGGAATCTTTTAAAGAGTTGAAAAATAACCTGTAGAAATACATTTCACTCTGATATGTAATGGCTAGCCAGGAGTTTAAAAACACCAAAAGGAGTAGCGGCCATACTGAGCACCCTCAATGAATTGATATTATTTCTTTTTGTTTAGAGAGGCAAGCATAATGCAGATTTTGTTAGGAGCCTTTCTACTGCAAGTAATACATGATTTAACTTGTAGATATGTAAATTATGCAGGGATAACTGACTTCAAAACAAGGTTTCAGAGGCAAGGAGAGCTCTGGGGATGAAGTTTGGGAGTTTTTCTCTGTGGCTGTCTCATCTTCAGGTTGAAGAAGGTGGTGGTGGAGTTCCAGGCATCACATCCAATACAACAATGTCCACAGGAAAAAATAGACTGCCTCACCCTGCATTCCCTTTTAAGGAGGAAGGATCCTTTCTGAGAATCACGTACATGCAGCCACCCTTCAGATGTCCTCTCATGGGCCACATTGCATCACATGCCTATGCTCCATCACTGGCAATGGAATAGCAGTTCTCCAGACCTATTTTCATTCTTAAAAACCCTGAAGAGATTCTAGATATTGATACTTATTTTGAATCTCTCTATATCCACTGTATTCAAAATTAAAACCAAGAATACTTGAAAAGAACCCAAAACACATTCTATTTAGCTGCCCAAGGGCTGATACCATCACCCAGCCTGTAGCCTCTGAACAGCTCCATTCTACATGTGTAACCAAAGATGAGTGATATAGATGAACAAAGCCTGTTGTAAAAAGAAAGAGTCTGACCTTGCAGTTTCCTCTCCTCCAAAGACCCCTAGAACAAAACTGAGAACCACAGGCTCAAATTAATTAGAAGGGATGCTCAGAGATTGCAGATGAAGAAAACCCCTCCAGGAACACATGGCTGCATAAAGGAACATGGATGCTTAAATAGAATTGGAATTCTTTTAGGAAGGGGAGAACTCAAAATGAATATTGGGTAGACAACAAACAATGTCAGTTACATGCAAACCGAATTCTGGAGGCCAAGCAAGATATATATAGTCAAACATTGACCTTTATAAATAACTTGATGTCTAGGTTGAAAAACCTAAATTTGGTTGCTCTAAATAAGAAAAAAATTAGAGCTATTCTTTAGGAACTGAATAGATACCAGCCATGGGTAAAATTATCCCATTGGCCATAATTATAGTTAGTGCTGCTTCTTTGTGTGTGTGTGTGTGTGTGTGTGTGTGTGTGTGCGTGCATGTGTGTGTGTGTTTTCTGGTACTTATCTGTATCCACCTACTTCATACCATTAGTCAATATTATATGTCTTTCAGGATGACTTTTGAAGTACTGCTCTATAATAACATTAGTTGAAACTAATTACTGAGCATCTATCAAATTATGTCATAAAGCATCATGCAAATGGCACACATTAGCTTTGAGACTTGGAAAAGATGGAGTAGTTCAGCATTATACTCACTCTGCAGATAGAAAAGAGGCATTTGAAGGGATTCAAAAACACTGTAACTAGAATTTCTAACTCTTCCATTATGTTTTTCTTCTTATACATACTTTCCTTCAACCCGCAGATCACAGCTTAACAACCAAGCCCCCAGCACAGAGTGTCTGGCTTTACAAATGGCTCATCTGGTAACTTTAGACAGTCAACTAGTAAGTAGAAATAAAGTGGGGTATGGTGAGGCTACAGGAAACCTCTTTAAGAAGAAACCATTCTCAAGTCTCCTGGGAGGAGCCTGGGTGTGAGAGACATTAGGTACAGAGACCAGGGGAGGCCTGAAAGCTGTGTCTTAGTAGCCATGCATCCAGGAGTGAATGGATCAGAACAGCCCTGGGATCTGGCAGCTTACCCTCCTGGGAAACGACAGGGTTCACACAGTTCCAGGGCCAGAAGGATGGACAGAGGGAGGGACAAAGGAGGACATATTTGTCTTCGTAGGAATAGATTATCAACCGATATATGACTGATGGTTTTTAAATATTAAATGACAATAGCTCACTAAAATAACATTTCTAACATGGTGACCATGAAGCCTCTGATTTTTTTTATCAGTGAAATTGAGTGATCATAGAGTACACCTAAAGTTTCCAGGATGCATGGCATAGCAGAGAATAATGCCCTGCCCTAAAGACATCCACACCCTAATCCCCAGCACCTGCAAATGTGTTACTGGATATGGCAAAGGGGACTTTGCTGGTAGGATTAAGTTAAGGGTTCGCAGAGGCAAATATTGTCCTGTGTTACACAGGTAAACTCAGTCATCACAGTGGTCCCTACAAGGTGTTCATGGTTCAAAGGCAGAAGTAGGAAATGTGATGATAGGAGCAAGAGGTTCCAGCAAATCCAGGAAAGGGCTGCAAGCCAAGACATGCAACCAGGGAAGGAGCGAAAACTGTCTCCCTGAGCCTCCAGAAGGCATTCAGCCTCAGATGCTCATGTAACTCTGACCTCCAGAACTGGAAGACAAATTGATGTTGTTTTTTATAAACTCTAAGGAGACACAATCTGTTTGAGTTGAAGGAGGGGTGGGAGGTGCCCTAGTTCCTCTCTAGGAGGAACTAGGGCTCATGGAAGTTTGCATGCAATCTGGAGAGTACACACTCCATGGAAGAACTATATGCTCATACCAAAGCTCTGTGGCTCTCACTTCCCCTGCCCTTAACTCTGCTTCCCTTGGTTAAATGCCTCGCTAGCTTGGCTCTCAGCACAGTGTGCAGGTGGCTTGCCATGTCTCCGTGCAGTGGGTTGCCGCCTTTTCTCTTCCCCGAATAAACCCATTTGGTGACTAAGCACCTAGTCAATGTCAATTTTAGTTTGACATTTGAACCACCGAGTTTGTGATAGTTACCACAGCAGCAGTGGGAGAGGAACACTGTGAATGCTAAAGAGGGGCTCTGGTTCTATATTTAAAACATGCCCAGATGGTGATATCGCATTGGCTATAAGACAATGATAATTTTCTTGTTTAAATATTTCCATTCGATAAAATTGGCAGTTGCAGACATCACTACTTTTTTGTGGTCCCAAATGCACAGATTTAGGTTACCACCATTTAAGTAACAACAGTCCCACAATGATGTGAGCCAAGTTTCAGTGACCCTGGTCTAAACGTAGTCCAGGAGTAATTACATAAACTACAAACTCGGCAGCCAGCTCTTCCTTCCATACATCAGTATGCAAATAACAGACATACATCATGGTTAGAGACCAGACTGGTCACTGTGCTGTCATCTACTCAGTTCTCACACAGACAGCAAAGAATATATTGCTTCTTGGACTCTCAGTAATAAACCCATGTGACTTTTACAAAAATAGATAACCTAAACAAGGAATTGGTCAGCAAAGATAAAACTGCAGCAAAGAAACAGAAAGCGGTAACACTGGAAGCAAAATTCAAATGTAAATAGATTTATGGAAGACATAGCTGACCTTGGGACTGCAGACTCTAAGAGACACTTGGTCCCCAGGCACAGGAAATCAGTGAAGGGGATAGGAACTGATATTAATGGAGTAAGTGGCTCATGACAGCAGTGTCCCAGAAAAGAAGAAAAAAGAAGAAGCTTCACATGAAAGGAACTCTCCAAGACATTTCATGAGGCTGGAAACACAAAGGATAGGATGTTGGGACAGGCGTGTGACAACCCACCAGGACAAGGGCAGGATGCTCCCTCTGTCTTCACACAACTGGAAGGCAAGCACTGCTAAACTCACTCTTAATAAGCTTTTTACAAAGGAAACATTGCACCCTCAATGTTTCTAATAGTACTGCATATTAGTTTTATTTCCTAAGAAAATGAAATTTTTGACAAAATTTTTAAAGGTCATAGAACTCTGCATAGTATTTTTTTTCCTGACAGATTATTAAGATTTTTTTTCCTACTTTCATGCTGTGTAAAACAAGGATTGCCTGCACAGTATCCATCAGGAAAGATCTCTACTATGCGCTGCATGCTGCGCCCAGTGCCTTGTGACACCAACATCTCTATCTTACGATGCCCATTTTAAACGTAAGGAAATGGAGACAAGGAAGTGAAAAAGATGCCCCAAGAAGCAGCCAAGAAATGACAGAGCTGAGATTTGCACCATCTTGTGTAAGCTCAGCCCTGGATTGCAGGTCACTACCCTGGCTTCCTCTCGTAATCATGGACACTCCTGGGATATCAATTATGTCCCAGCTTTGTGCTGCTCAAGTGAGATGAGAAGTGATGATCACATCAGAACAACCTTGTAAAATAAGAAGCATGTTACTCTCCACACCTCAGGCGAAAGAAATTAAGGTTTAGAAAGGCGAAATTAAGAAAGAGATTAAGGTTTAGAAGGTACGGTTCACTTTTCCCCGGTCTCACAGTAAATGACGTAGCCTGACTTCAGACCGAGTCCAGGGGTGGCAACTCTCTCCCTTCCTGGGGACGGTGCTCACGGACGGCAGTGCAGGCGGTGAGGAAGTGTGGTGACTGTTCCTGTGCTCCTCCCTGGGGCAGCATATTCATCCTGCAAAATGGACCTGGAATAACTCCACGAAAAAACTATTTCTGGATTTCATTCCAAGAGGTAATTTGAACCCAGTGTGTTTTGCAGTTTGCTTCAAATCACACCACAGATTTAATTCAATAAATATAAAATTCAGAATGAACTATGCACAAAGTATTGGTTGTGTGGTCTGCGTAAAGGCTGCGTCGGTTTAGCTTTTAGACAGACACACCACAGGTACAGTGCAGGACCCACCCTCTGGGGAATGGTCCGCCCAGAAGCCTCCTCCTACAGGCAGTCTCCCAGTTTCAAGAATGTTCCCTCCACTGCAGACTCCATAACTCCTCATCTACAGCTTTTGCTTCAGTCTTAACCTTATGCTTCCTTGTTTGATCTCTTGAACTGTTTTCTTTGATACACAAGGTGGCCGTTAGCATAATGGAGATCACACTGGTTTCAGTGATCCAGTATGAGCAATGTGCTCCTCCGATGACTTCTCTGTAGGGCAAGGAACCCATAAGAAACTGTTCCAGCCCTGGCATCCACTCCCGGTACTTCATATCATTGTTCTTCCAACAGAGCTTTAGGATTTGGCTGAAATAGAAGCATTTTCTTTACTCTTTTTCGATCTGATTCAGAAAATATAAAATCACAAATTATCTCTGTTAGTTATAATTTGCATTTGAGTGCAGGGAGAGAGAGAGAGAGAGAGAGAGAGAGAAATAATAGTAGTAGCTCAAATAAAGTCATGGTTTATTTACAGTTAGTAAGAAGTCTGATACTATCCAATATAGAGTTGATGTTTTTGCTGCAGATATCATTAGGGACCCAGAATTTTTTCCTAGATGAATACTTTCCACAGACTGTACCTTTTATCTCCTTCCTCATAAGATTACTTAGGGCCCCATCTACCACCACTATGTCCCAGGCAGAAAGTGAGGGGGGCCAAGGGCAAAAGGGTACATGCTTCCTAAATTAGGCATTTGCATCCCTAGTGACTTCTCAGGCCTGTTGTCCAGGAGGATGTCATATGACCATTCTTAACTCAAGAAGAAGGCTGAGAATACAGTTTTTAATTGGGAATATTGCTCCCTCAAAACAAAACAAAACAAAAATACACTACTGTGTTTAATTAAGAAGAGGAGAATGAATACTGAATATTAAATAGGCTATTAACAGTCTCTAGCTTAACTCCTTTCTTGCAAATATCTTTTTTCTTCGTACTTTCTTTCAATTATGCAACTTTCCCTCTACATACAGATGTCATGATCCATGACTCAAATTCCCTGGTTCAACATTCACTTGTACTTACTAACATTGTAACCTTAGGAAACTTATATGATACCTTTTGGACTGCCCCCTCGTCTAGAAAACGGGGATGGGTGTAGTGGTGGGTTAAGCAGGGCATCTGTCTCTGACACTCCTGCCACTGAGAGGTCCATTTCCCCCTCTCTGAATATGAGTTATCTTGTCACTGCTTTGATGAATGGAATATATTGCAAATGATATTGAAGGTTTGGGGCCCAAGCTACCATGTAAGAAGCCTTACTGTCCTGATAGAGAGTCCACGTGGAGAAGCCTTGAGACTAAATGGAGAGAGAGGGGCCAAGCGGGGGTCAGCCTTACAGTGCCCCTGCCAGAGCTCCACACATGTGAGTAAACGGGTCTTAGAGTCTCCAGACTGGCCCAGCTATGGGGTGGATACTCACAAGCGATGCTCGTCAACTCCACAAAGAGCTGAAGAACCAATCAGGCACACTCTGCCCCAATTCCTCATCGACAAATCATAAGATTTTTTAAGATAGATTTCGGGTTAAAATACTAAGCTATGGGGTAGTTTGAGACACAGCAGTAGGTACTTAAGATTCAACCTTATATATTTGTTCTGAGGACTAAATATAATAATGAAGGTCAAGTTTTGAACTTATGGCCTGGCACATGGTAAGTACTCAACAATATTTAGCTTATTTATTATCTTCCAGGATCCCATACACCTGCCTGTGGGAGGAGACTCACCTCACCATTCAACTTAGGTCTTGAACATGAACTCAGAACTAAGTACCACCCAGAACTAAGTCTTCCGATTAGACTTTAAGTTAATCTTTTCCTTTGATTCAGCCATTTTATTGCCCCTTCACTCTTCACATACCAATCTCTTTTCTAAGATTTCAAGCTGTCAAGTGGGGTTTGTGCTCTATATGCCTTTTATTAAAGGCTGTATTACAGAGTAGAATACATGTGATTTCTGGAGGCAGGCAACTCTGGCTTTGCATAGCAGGTCAGCCAGTTAATGAAAGAATAGATTAATGTTATCATTTGGATTTCAACCAGAGGCCAGACATTTCGATCTAAGACAGACCTTGGAGTGCAGGCAGTATATCTGGGAAGTGATGAAAACATGGGTGTGGTGGTAGAGAAGATAATGATGAAAAAGAAATGAGTAAGGTGCATTACCAAACCAACTTCTGCTGAAAGCAAGGAACCGACTCATACTTGAAAAACTCTATCAGACTTATCCCCACTGATGGCAAGGAGCTGGGGTACGTGTACACAATTATCATTGACTGAGGGTTGCTCCCAGCAGTCATTAAATCCCTGATACTCCTGGCTCCGTGTATACAGGCAAAGCAAGCATCAGTGGCTAAAAAAAGCTCACAGCAAGATGATTTCAGATGCTGTGAGTTGTAAAGGAGCTGGCATTTGGAGAGGTAAAGGCAAGGGGACAGGATGGCATATTAAGCTCACCTGCTAGAGTAACCTTGGGCACTTACTGAAACTTAATTTTCCTCTCTCTCACATTAGGATAAAAATAGCTAATCCAATACGTGATTGTTCTGAACTCTAAGTATATTATTCCTAATGTTTCCAAATCCAAAATCACAGATATCATAGAATAAATTTGGTGAAATAGCTGGGGACAATAGATGATAGCTGACTGAAACTCAATCAATCAATTAAAAATAACAATGACTTTCTTTAAAATAGTCATTCCCATCATCCTGGAAACAGCAGAGACAACAGTGGAGATAATACTTTCTTAGTTTAAATCTCTCAAATTAATAAATGCTAAAAGCACATACCGAGCAAGAGGCAAAACCTTATGTGAAATAACGATAATAGCAAAGCAACTGCTGCTGTGTTTATCCCAGCAATCACTGGCATCAGCTGTGACAGGGCGGAGGCATGCTTGCATCTTAATCTAATCAATAAACACCGAGTGCATCGCAGAGGAGCACTTGTACATATGACTACAAAAATACTGCACACTGGGGCCCAAAAGATAATGGCACACCTTGGAAAACAGCTCTCTAGGTAAAGAAGACAAAAATGCCACATTTAAGAATTCTGTCTTCTTCCTGTTTAAAACCATCCATCGCTTTCCACCATCTTACAGGTAAAGTAAAACAAAGAAATGATTGTGACTTTTCAGGACCAGGACCTGCCTGTTTTTCCCATCCCACCATTGCCTTAGTTCTGGCTTTTCAGAATTATGCCTTTGCACCGGGATGCCTGGCAGAGAGTGATGATGTTGTGGAACAGAGAAAACTAGAAGGCACGGAGTTACTCGTCTGCCAACTTTTCTTCTGGCCTGAATCTTAGAGGCCCTCTTTCTGCCGTTTCCATTGTGAGATGCCCCTTCTACTGCCTCCACAGAACTGCTCACATCAGTCAGAGGCTGTGCCCTCGTAGTGTGTGTGCAGATGCCCCATACATACGCCCACACAAACACTTACTTAGTTATCCAACAATCCTGGTAGGCAGTCATGACTCTTTCTGTTTACAGATAAGAAAACCAGGGCCCCCCAAGACGAGGAACATGGGTGTCTGTCAAACAGAGTCTGAGCCAAGCTTCAGGCTCAGGCACCATGCTGTGCTCTTCTGCTCCGGCTGTGCTCTCTACCTGCGCAGGTTTCACTCAGCCTGCTGCTCAGATGAAGCCTGAGGGTGAGTAGCAAATAAGCAGTGGCTCTCTCCCAAAAGAGAGGTATGCATTTGGTGACACTGCTTGGGGAGGTGAGACTGGTTGCGATACAGGAGTAGGTGAAACTCATCCTTCGCTGTCTGTGGGATAGAAAGGGCCTCCACATTGCTTTGACCACATACATCTGCTTTGTCACGAGCTGAAGGACAACAGTTGAAGATCTGAATCCTGTGCTTTCAAGAGTATTGACATGTTTCAATGCAAACTGCAATTGCTAATAACTTTGATGCGACTCGTGCAATTCTAGAGCCTCCAGGGAAGACAGTGTTTCACACCTCGCTGATGTGTGAGGGCCCATTTTCCTGACTGACATCCAGATGACGAGGGCTGTTTGGGAACTAGAACCCCCACTGCACTAGCCATGGCTGTCCAGAGAAACAGAACCCAGAGAATATACATATACATAGCAAGAGATTTATTATGCATGATTGGGTCACACGCTTATGAGGGCTGAAAAGTCCCAAGATCTGCCCGCAACGGGCAGGAGGCCCAGGAGAGCCAATGATAGAGCCCAGTCTCAGGGCCAGCAGTGCCAGGGCGGAGAGCCAAAGTCCCAGTCCCAGGGAAAGACCAGGAGAGACCTGTGCCCTCACAGCCAGGCAGCAGGGGTTGCCATCTGTGCCGCCTGTTTGTTCTGTTCAGGCCTCCAGGGGACTGGATGAGACCCACCCACCTTGGGGACCATGATTTGCTTTGCTTAGTCACTGGTTCAAATGTTAGCCTTGTACAGACTCTCCCTCACACACACACCCAGAGTAATGTTTGAGCAAATGTCTGGGTTCTTTGTGAACCAGTCGAACTGACACATTAAATTAGCCATCACACCCACTTGTACACAGGGCAACACATTGTGCAACTTCTCTTGATTGAAAATTTTTCCCCAACATCACACAAGATCACTGTCTTATTAAAACCATGAAAGCATCAGGAGGAGCTGATTACAAGGACACAGGATAGATGGATATAAGTGACACATGAAAAGCTTTTGGGGCATAGAAAAGATACTTCAACATGCACTTGTAGGATCCGATGGGATGATCCTGAGCAAGCTGCCCACCCAGACTTTACCACAGAGCATTGGGGTGGCTGAGATGCCCTGATTGGAGCTTGCGAGTCTGATTACTTCCCATCTCTAGAAATCCCACTTTGTTCCCTTTTTAAAGCCTGGGGCATGCCCAGCACCTTGAGTCCCAAATTTCTTCAATCCACTTCCCCTAAAGTAAAACTAAAAGCGTTATGTGATTTGTCACTAAAGTACCATGGATTGGGATTTTTATCCAGAGGCTTAAGGATTCTCAAAGTGACTACATTGAAGTATCCAGACGGCAGTGAAGGTGGGAGGCCTGTGACTCCAAACCCCATACTCCTACTATGTTGAGAGAAAGAAAAAACTTCAACAGAATGGCCACCTGCAGAGGTGATGCTGTGTTTCACAGGGCAGGAGCATCCACTGGCACGTCCCTGCCAGGCAGGTGTGCTAGGCTGCAGAATCAATGGAAGGAGCGTTGGCGGGACATGCACAGGTGCAGGG
Organism: Cnephaeus nilssonii; assembly: GCF_951640355.1. Classification (NCBI taxonomy): domain Eukaryota; kingdom Metazoa; phylum Chordata; class Mammalia; order Chiroptera; family Vespertilionidae; genus Cnephaeus; species Cnephaeus nilssonii. The sequence continues at coordinate 88,896,353 of NC_137081.1, forward strand.
TACCCAGGTAAGAATCATGCTGCCCAGTGAGTAGGGAGGGAAAGCTTGCAATTCCATGTAAAATGTAAAGAAATATTTTTTTAAATCCAAAGTTTGGGTGAAGTGTAATTATTGAATACATGTTAATATTTAACCTCACAATATCATAAAGCTCAGTTTCATTTTTTCAGATACTGAAAAGTATTTTTACTTACAGCCCAATCATTCATCAATCTGGGTCAGCAAAACTAGCTTCTTTTGTCCCTTGCTTTGTTTTGTTAATAGTATTCAAAAATGACTTTTAGGATCTGCTTTGGAATTGAAATTTTCAAAGTCAAAGTTTATAACATGCTATACTAGTGGATCACAAGATGATACAAGCTCGACATTAGCATACACTTCAAAGACCTCCTGGCACACCCCGCCGTTTCAGAGAGAAGGAGTTGGCATCCAGAAGGTTTAAACAGCTGCTCAGTCATGTGGCTCCTATGGGAACAGAAACTCCTGCCTCCAATCATACTACTTGTCCCAGGTCTGATGGCTGCAAAAATCTCCTTGAAGCACATATTACAGGCAAACCTCGTGATGGACCCAGGGACTGTTCTTATCAACTATCTGACAGTTGAGGCTTAGCAGGGTAAAGTACGAGCGCGTTTGCCTGCTCAGGGATATGCACAGGGCAGGTCTTCAAAAAAATAACCACACCGGGAATGCTGGGAGAGGCCTCTGTTGTGACAGGAGGGGCCACAGGTTACAGAGCAGAATTTCCTGAGTGGCCCCACTGGGCCAAGCCTTGGTTATGATGACTTTGCTGGTGCCAGTTCCCCTCCTACGTATATACCGAAGAGAACTGAAAAAGGTATGCTAATGAATACATGTACATGCTGTTCACAGAAGCACTGTTCACAACAGACAAAAAAGTGGAAACAACCCAAATTACATGAGTTGATGAATGGATAAGCAAAAGCGGCATATCTACACAATGGAATAGCACTCAACCACAAGAAGGGGTGAAGTGCTGATACATGCTACAATGTTGCTGAGCCTCAAAATTATGCTAAATGACAAAAGCCAGACATAGAAGGTCACAACATAGTAGTCCATATACATGAAATATAGTTAAATCAATAGAAACAGAAAGCAGATTGGTGTTTTCCAAGAGAAGGAGGAAGGGGGAATGGGACAAGACTGCCTATTGGGTATAGGTATTCTTTGGGGGATATTTGGAACTAGATAGAAGTAGTGATTGCACAACATCACAAATGTGCCAAATATCACTTAATTGTACATAGTAAAATGGTTAGTTTTACATTATGGAAAATTTACTTTAATACAATATGAAAATAAAGAGAAGGTAGTATTAGGGTCTATTGCTATGTAAATGATTTTCAATCAAACATTAACCCAGGTCTTACTGCAAAGTTAATTTATGAATATGACTAAATCCATAATCAGTTAACTCATTATCCTCAGGAATCTGAGTGAGTGTGGTTCAACTGCAGGAATTTAGGAGCAGAGTGGCTCTTCCGTTTTCCCTGAAGAAAAAATTCCACCTGTGGACAGCCCAGGCCTGAGAGTTCAAGCTTGCACTCCTGATAGCCACACCCCATTCCAGACATCATATCCACCTCCCAGTCACATGACTGAGGGTTCCAGCCTGTAGTTCACAATGCCCACCACCTAAATTTCAGATATCATGCCCAGACTCCATAATTATGCCAACCAATTCTTTGCAATAAGTCTTATTTATATTATTTTACTAGTTAGGCTTCACAGGTCAAACCCTGACTACCATAAGTTGGTTCTATATTTGGAAGATTTGGCATCTGAAACTTTTTTTTCTTTCCCAGCTGATTCTGTACCAATCCCCTCACACAGATAGAAATCCTAGAGAAAGAGAATATAGTTCCAATCTTGCACTTTGTAACTTCAATTACTCATAGCATTTAAAAAAATTGATAAATGCTATAGGTATGATGGTACTGTGCGATTATGGCAGGCTGTGAGAGAAATGTCCAAGGGTGAGTGAAGGATGCTCACTGAGAAAAATAAAATAAATAAAATAAAATAAAATAAAAATTTTGTTTTTTCAGCAGATAATGATAGTCACCAACTCTCTTTCCTAGATGAATTTCAGAAGTTTTCCCCCTCCAAAGGGGAGATTAGAAAAGACTTTCCTAGGAAATACATGTATTCCAAAAAGAATGACCTAAAGATAAAGTGGGGATTTCTCCAATTAAAGGCCCAGTCATATCCTTCAATATAGCCCCCTAACCATGCAGTCTAGCCTTCATTTTTGTATGTGGGGAGAAAACCCAGGAACATCACAAGTGTGAGGAAATCATCTTATAGGAATGAGAGAGATCAAACGACATAACAGAGAGAAGACAATTTGGAGAAAGAAACTATGCAGAGATAAGCAAAACACAGGGACACAAATATGCAGACCATTAATATACTCAGGGTGATAAGAAACCCCACAGTAATCTTAAAAAGCTAAGCTGGCTCCCCTGTATCAAAATGGCCATTCATCTCTCAGAAGAATCACTCTACCAACACATACAGCCAAGTCCCTGCCTCCCACACCATGGCATGGAAGCCTCCACAGTCCCAACATAATGTGAGCTGTTGCCGCATGGAAGATACACATGAGACTTCCTGTTTGGAGCTCCAGAACAGCTGGTGTGATGAGCACTTGCACTCACACGTTTGCATGATGCCTCTGTAATGGGAGATACCACTGCCAGGCATAGGTGGGATGATGTGCTCCTGAACAAGGGCCTGGCCATCCTCTCAGAAGCCATTGGGGAAAAGTATCCTGGTTACAGATGGTTTACTTTTAATTTCTTCTTTCTCTGGCCTCTTAATTTGCTTAGATTCCAATTTTCATGAATTAGAGATTAATTGTTCTGCAATTACTGCTTATGACCCCACCCAGCCAACTGGATTTTTAGGGCACAAACAAACTCATACCCTTCTCTAATCATCTCAGCACATATAACTGCTGTGAACTGTACCTCAGCAGGGACAGAGTAAGTGTGAATTAGTAGGCTGATTGGTTCGTTCCCTCTCTTTCCCAAGCCTAATCTGGGTTACTCTATTGCACACTTGCTGAGAAGCTGGCAGAAGGGCTCAGCTATGACCATGAAAAACTTGAGGCCCCTTTGCTCATCTGGAATTCAACCCCTAAGTCCAGTTTAGGCCCAACCCCACAGGCCAAAAATGGCCTAAACTGGCAGTCAGACATCCCTCTCACAATCCGGGACTGCTGGCTCCTAACCGCTCGCCTGCCTGCCTGCCTGATTGCCCCAACTGCTTCTGCCTACCTGCCAGCCTGATCGCCCCCTAACCACTCCCTTGTAGCCTGATTGATGCCTAACTGCTCCCCTGCAAGCCTGATCACCCCCAACTGCCCTCCCCTGCCAGCCTGATTGCCCCCAACTGCCCTCCCCTGCAGGCCTGGTCACCTCCAACTGCCCTCCCCTGCTGGCCTGGTCTCCCCCACTTCCCTCCCTTGCTGGCCTGATCTCATCCCCAACTTCCTTCCCCTGCTGGCCTGATGGCCCCCAACTGCTGTCCCCTGCCAGCCTGGTCACCTCCAACTGCCCTCCCCTTCAAGCCTGATAGACCCCAATGCCCTCCCCTGCAGGCCTGGTTGCCCCAACTGCCCTCCCCTGCTGGCCCAATTGCCCCCAACTGCCCTCCCCTGCTGGCCTCTTCACCCCTAACTGCCCTCCCCTGCTGGCCTGATCACCCACAACTTCCCTCCCCTGCCAGCCATCTTGTGGTGGCAATCTTGTGATGACATGAGGGCAGCCATCTTGTGGTGGCCATCTTGTGATGATGTCGCATGAGGGCATGATGCTACCTAGGCTTTTATTATATAGGATATTATATATATGAATTATCCACAACTAATACTAGGGAATATTCCTAATTGCAAACATTTATATGATATTAATCTTTTACTAGAAGCATGGCCTATGAAGAGCTTATATTATATAGAAGAATTTTGTGACAAGTTGAGAAAATAAATGGGAAAGATAAAACATATATCCAAATTTTGAGGTAGATTAGAATAGACAGTCATTTATTTTAAATAATAAAATTAAACCAGAAAAGTTCTAAGTAGAATGAATTACTTAGTCTTTCCACCAGAAAGCAGGCAATGTGACTTTTTATCAAGCAAAAGGTAGAGAGCATTAGCATATTAGCTGCAGGTGGTGAGTCCTGGCACTGGTCACTGGCAATAATCCCATGCAAGAGAAATGGAAAGATCTAGGAACTCAGATCCAATCTCTTCTAGAACTGCATGCCCCATAGTCACTCTTAAGTGGACATGAGTTTCATGCTATTTTAACCTGTTTAAATACTCAATTTGTTATCAATGACATCCTTCAACAATAAAATCCCAGTAGACTAAATGAGTAACCAGTGGCCACATGACCCTCTCCATGCCTTGATTTCCTCTTCTTATCCATGGGAAAATGTTTAGAATTCCATTCTGTGCTTGTTCCACTTGTTCCTTTCAGCTTCTGACCAAATAGGGACATCCACTCCCACCAAGCTCAAGAGAGGTAACTAGAAGGCTACTGTAGAGAGTTAATTACTGTTAGTTAGCTGGATCCCCTTTACTTCATTACCTGTCAATAGTGACACTTATAACACCGACTTAGATCCTCAGGCAATGGGTAAATAAATCAACAGCAGTGTCATTGTCAAGGAAAGGAGTATCAGCTAAAGGAAATCATAGGTAGGATGGCTGCATGATCAGATTAACAATAGCTGCTGCTTTCAAATACCATCATGTGATATACATTATCTCTTAGGTTCAGAACAAATCATTAAAGCAATTATTACTCCTCCTCCTGTATAGTGGAGGAAACCAGGGCTCAGAGAGGTGGAGTTGGTAGTGACAATCCTGGTAAGTGACCATTACAGGATTTGAGTTCTAAGATGTCTGATTCCAAAGCCATTAATTTTCCACTTTATTGCCAGGCACCACTGTGAGAAAAGAAACACAGTGTGTAAGAGCCTGGGGACTCTCATCCAAGGTCTAGCTGTATCTAATTATATGAGGTTAAGCTCATTAATATAAGTAGAACTGCCTTTCATTCCTAGCTGTAATGTTTATACATTATACATATTTTTCTTAAAAGAACATTATAGAGCCCTTCATATGTGCCTGCCAGTATGTTAGGGAGCAAGGAGGTAAAACCATAAATAAGACTCGGGTCCTGCCTTTGGAGCCCCATGAACACCCCATGCTGAGAATGGAAATGAGTTAGAGGTGGTGGTCCACATCTTTCAAAATCAGACTACAGCCCGGCCAGTTTGGCTCAGTAGATAGATCGTTGGCTTGCAAACTGAGGGGTCCTGGGTTTTATTCTGGTCAAGGACAGGAACCTCGCTTGCAGGCTCAATCCCCAGGTCTAGGTGTGTTCAGAAGGTAACCAATCCATGTGTCTCTGTCACATAGATGATTCTCTCTCTCTATCTCTCCCCCTCCCTTCTGTTCTCTTTAAAAATCAATGGGAAAATATCCTTAGGTGAGGATTAAAGAAAAAAAAAATCAGACTATAGCTCATGCTTTTAAGCTTAGTTGATCCACCAAGTATTACATGAATTTGATGCCTCAGAGGCAGCTTTACTTCTTTGAGCATACATTTAACAATGTCAGGTAGGTCTAGCCTGCTTTATCTCTTTCAAGGTGAGTCCTTCAGGAACTAAGAACTGATCACATCCATACACTCACTATTTACCAATCAAAACTGGAGTCACAGCTACACAGCGACTTACTCATTCATCCCTGTTCCCACAGCACAAAGGAAGAGTTAAATGCAAGCTGCCTTATGCAATACTGGGAAACTATCTTTTCTCTTTTTTGCCAAGGATGCCTGTATATCTGGAAGGCAGTCAGAGTCCACTGTCTTTCACAAATGCAGAGAAGATGGGCTGGCTTGGGTGGCTTCTTATTACTAGTGGCCTGGTGCACGAATTCATGCACATTGAAAGGAAATTAATTAGAAGAAATATTTTAATATTACTATTTGCCAAGTCATGGGTGCGAGTATCCAGCTCCCTCCTCCCTCCTGTCAGAGTCTGTGACAGTGCCCGTGGGGACACAGAGTCAAAGCTGGCACCCCGTGGGGCTGCGGGACTCTCCTGAGTCCCGGAGTCCCACAGCCCCGCAGGGCCAGCGCCCCAGGAGACACGGGGCTGAGAGTGGTGGCCTGGCTCTAAGAAAACCGCCCTGGGCCTTCCTGGGTTACCTCTGGGTTCCCCCGTGAAAAGGGCCAGAGGCATCGGGGCTGAGTGTGGAGCCAGCGGCAACAGCGGTGGAAGAAGCTGTTATGGCTGGCTCTTGTCTATCATGGTGGCAGGACTGCATCAAACAGCAGAACATGCCTTGGTGGAAATATCTCCATCAAATGAGCTGGGTAGGGGCTTTAGAATGTGGCTGCTTGGCTACCAGGGTTCCATGTTCTGTTGGGCTCCATCGTCAGGAAGTGAGGTCACTGCTCTTGTCAGGAAATGAAACCACTGCTTTTGTGTAGGGAGAAGCTCAGGGTAGGGGACCAGGCAATTACCAGGGAGGTTTTCTATCATGTTCATATCCCAGGTCAAGGCTAGGGGGTGGACATGGACTGTGGGCAGCTCCTGCTACCCCAGGTTTATCCCTACACTGGAGCTGAATCTCATTTCTCTCGGGTGGAGGTGGAGTGGGGGTGATTCCCTTTGCCCTGATGTTTAGCCCACAGGGCTGGTGCCCCACGGGGCTGTGGGACTCCCCCGAGTCCCACCCAGCAGCCGGTACCCCACGGGACTCCCCTGATACACCTCCTGGTCAACTTCCCTCCATTGCCCTCATGCATGCAGCATCAAGCCAGCCCTACCCACCTGCGTGCACCCGCTGTGTGTGCAGCCATCTTGTAATGGAGTGAGGGCATCACAGAATGATGGTGTGAGGACCACCTAGGCTTTTATTAGTAAGACTAGAGGCCCAGTGCATGAAATTCGTGCATGGGGAGGGGGTCCCCTCAGCCCAGTCTGTATCCTCTCCAATCCGGGACACCAGAGATCGGGCCTAAACCGGCAGTCGGACATCCCTCTCACAATCCTGGACTGCTGGCTCCTCACCTGCCTGCCTGCTTGATCACCCCTAACTGCCCCCCCCCCCCCTTGCTGGCCTGGCTGCCCCCAACTGCCTCCCTGCTGGTATGGTTGCCTCCAACTGCCCCCCTGCTGGCCTGGTCACCCCCAACTGCCCCCCCTGCCAGCCTGGACACCCCACACAGCCTGATGTTCAGTAGTTTGGTCATTCCTCATTGACACCCCTGCTGGCCTTGTTGCCCCACACAGCCTGTTGTTTGGTTGTTCATCCAGTTGTTTTGGTTGTGACTGCCCCTGGATTTTTATATATTAGGATTATTGCAAACATTTATTTTGGGCCTTTATTAAATGTTAGTGTTTATACTACTTATTTTTAGTATCACATAATTGTCTAAATAATAACAGGCATTGTGATAATATAACCTATATTCTAATTGAGGAAAGTGCAGCTCAGTGAATGAAGTAATTCATCCAGGTAATTACATGGTGCTGGAGTTGTGACTTGAACCCAGGGTTGCCAATTGCAAAACCTGTGTTATAGTAAACATGCTATTTGTCATCCATAATTAAAGTATGGCCCTGCATCCACTTTCAGTACACCACAGCTGAGAACATTGGGCTTTTATTCAGGAGCCCACACAGAAAAAGAGTGCACATTATCTGAAATATGTCAGGTTCTTCCTGAAAAACCAAACTGTGGCAGCACTATTGAGAATGTGGAATCCAGACACAGTGTCCAATTCTAAGTGCTACAATCTATCACTTGATAGTTTTGTGACATTGGGAAAGTCACTTAATTCTGTGACTCAGTTGCCTCATCTATAAACCAGGAATAATAATAGTAATCCCTTCCTGAGTTGGTTTGAGAAAAAATGAGAACTTAGAAACTGAGGGTTGCCTCATGGGGGGAACTGGGTGAAAAAAGATAAGGGAAAAAAGAACAAATTGGCAGTTACAAAGTACACCGGGATGTAAAGTACAGCATAAGGAATATAGTCAATCATATTGTAATAACTATGTAGGATTCTAGGTGGATACTAGACATTGTGGGGATTGTTTGGTATCCTATATAATAAAGAGGTAATATGCAAATTGACCATCACACAATCACAAGATGGCTGCCTACGACCAGGCCAGCAGGGGTGTCAGTGAGGGATGACCAAATGACTGAACAAGCAGGCTGCATTGGGGTGACCAGGCCGGCAGGGGGGGCAGTTAGGGGGCGATCAGGCCAGCATGCAGAGGCAGTGAGAAGTGATCAGGCTGGCAAGCGGGGGCAGTTAGGGGTGACCAGGCAGGCAGGCAGGTGAGTGATTAGGAGCCAGCAGTCCAGGATTGTGAGAGGGATGTCTGACTGCTGCTTTAGGCCCGATCCACGGGATTGGGCCTAAACTGGCAGTCGGACATCCCCCGAGGGGTCCCAGATTGGAGAAGGTGCAGGCTGGGCTGAGGAGACCCCCCCATGCACGAATTTCATGCACTGGTCCTCTAGTCTTATATAATTGTCTAACCAATATGCTATACACCTAAAACTAATATAATATAATCCTATCTAATAAAGAGGGAATATTCTAATTGACTGTCACACTCTCACAAGATGGAGGCACACACAGCCAGTAAAGAGGGAATATACTAATTGACTGCCATGCCCTCACAAGATGGTGGCACACACAGGCACAAGATGGCAGCGCCCAGTCCCCTCAGCCCCGCCACATTCAGCCTCAGTCCCCTAGTCCCCTCAGCCCCACCGGGGGGCAGCAGGCACCATGCACCTCATCCTGCCAGAGTCCCCCAGTCCCCTCAGCCCTGCCTCATTCAGCCTCAGTCCCCCAGTCTCCTCAGCCCCACAGGAGACGGAAGTTGGGAGCAATCGGGCTGGCAGGGGAGCAGTTAGGTGTCAATCAGGCTAGCAGGGGAGCAATTAAGGGGCTGTCAGGCTGACAGGCAGAGTGGTTAGGGGCAATCAGGCAGGCAGGCAGATGGGAGGTTAGGAGCCAGCAGTCCTGGATTGTGAGAGGGATGTCCGACTGCCAGGGATCAGGCTTAAAGTGGCAGTCGGACATCCCCCGAGGGATCCCAGATTGGAGAGGGTGCAGACTGGGCTGAGGGACACACCCCCCCGTGCATGAATTTCATGTGCTGGGCCTCTAGTATAGTATCCTATCTAATAAAGAGGGAATATGCTAATTGGTCCTCACACCATCGCAAAAATGGCAGTGCCCACAGCCAATAAGGAGGGAATATGCTAATTAACTGCCCCACCCTCAAAGATGATGGTGCCCACAGCCACAAGATGGCGGTGCCCAGTCCCCTCATCCCCGCTGGGGCAGCAGGCACCTGGCAAGGCCAGGCCCACCCCCAGGCGAGCCCGGCCACTCTGTGTGCCTTCCTCCAGAGTCCCCCAGTCCTCTCAGCTCCCCAGCTGCCCAGGGCTGGCCCAAGGTGCAGGCAAGCCTCAGATGTTGGCTGCCCAGCTGCCCAGGGCTGGTCTGAGGCTCAGGTAACCAGGGCCGGTCAAGGCTTGTGCTGCCGGCAGTGGCAGCAGCAGAGGTGTGATGGGGCGTCGCCTTCCCCTGATCACCGGGTCACCTCCCGCCCCTGAGGGCTCCCAGACTGTGAGAGAGGGCAGGCTGGGCTGAGGGACACCCCTCCAGTGCATGTATTTTAATGCACTGGGCCTCTAGTAATAAATTAATATAATATAATATAATATAATATAATATAATATAATATAATATAATACAATATAATGAATAAAATAAATTTATAAATAGAAATTAAATATTATATTTAAAAATTAGAAATAGCACAGAGGTGTATATTATTAAATAATAATAGTAAAAATAACTACCCTTTATCATTATACTATAAGGTAATGATATAAATGTTATGCTATTTTTATTGTTATTTGATTAATGAGGACATTAGTATTTAGCATAGCCTAAAAGAGACACTCCAAAACCTTTAAAAAAAGTTTAATAATCCTGACTGCACCTGATAATTTTCGTTTGAATGAAGTCCATTTGTAAGTAAGCAGGATTTTCAGAACAGGGGCAGCCCACTTGTTTGTTTGTGTTTGTATCTATATAGCCTAGCATACTGCATGCTCCACAGTAAGGCTCAATAATTTTTGTGTAATGAGAATTAATTTAAACTTTTCATTAATAACAGTCGTGTTGTGGCTTCTGATGGACCACATAAAACATACTTCGCTAACACACCAGGAAAGGACATACAGAGCTGGGCACGTCCTTTGAAGGCCACCTCACTCTGAAATAGACTCTTAGCCACAGTCCTCACAACTGAGGACTGTCTGTAGCTGACAATATACCATAGCTGTCTTTGCTTCATTCATTGATTGCCCACCTGCATAAGCAGAGTGGGCAAGTGGTCATATTGCACAAGTACCTCAGGGGCATGTTGGCCACAAGTGCTTTGGTTTTACCAAAACAGGCATAACTTTTACCGAGTACCACAGCATGGAGTAGGTCTGGGCTCCTGCCATGAAGAGATCACTTAAAATATAAAATAAAATTGCTTTTATATTAGAAGACAATGCATATTCCCATTCATTCTATGACACTAAACCACCTATTGCATTTCTCCACCAGAAAAAATGCAGCCCATTATTTTTAAAAGAAACAGTAATGGATCCCAGATAACCCAGTTGCAATTCAATGCTGCTTATTTTCAAAGTAGAAAGTATAAGATTTGTACACTTAAAAGTTGTTATGATTACTAAGACTAATATATCAGGATCCTCTGTACACATTCATTCATTTCAAGAGGAGGTCAGATTACATTAACAAATCCAAAACATTGTATCACTCAGAGAAATAGTTTCACTAGGAAACTCCTGGACATAATATAAGAAAATTACCCACATTATTAGAATCTGAGTCAGGAAGGGGCTGTGATTTGGAAATATTATTTACTAAAGAACTATAAATTACCATAAGCAAGGTGAGGTGTTAACAAACCTATGCATTCCCAATGAAATAATTCTTCAGAGGCATGTTTTGGGAAGCCATACACCTGTCCCAAGGTAACATGCATTTCCTAAAAGCACCTTTCAACTATTATTTTTTCAGTTGCAACACACATGGACTATTGATGCATGTGAGCACCAAGCAGGCCCCAAATCCTGCACAAGTCCTAACCTGTCCCTGTAACTGCATCCTTTCACTCTTGCTTAAAACAGCCAGCAGTGTGAGTGAGAAAAAGTGGTAGTGTTTTTGGATTATTGTTATTTCCCGCCCCCGCCCCCCCCCGCCCACCACAGTCCATCTCACTCTCTGGTAAGAATACCTCTGCTTCCATTTGAAAATAACATTTTCCTGTTCTCAGAACCCATGTGGTTAATCAGAGCTGTGCCTTCCCCTGCAGATCTGGGTGTGTAGCCCAGTCATGGTCAGTCAGTGGATTCCAATCTCTTGGACATTGTCACCATCTGGGATTTTCACTTGACACAAATTGGTACTTTGAATCTCATTCTAACACTTTTTCTAAAAATTTTAGAAATGATAGTCTCTCCTGAAATGCAAGTATTTAAGCATGAGATTGCTGATTCCACTCTGTTATCATTGAAATTCTGCCTGAGCATGAATTCCTGCAAGGAAATGAGAAGAGTCAGAAGTGGAGCGAGAGACAGAATCACAGTCGGATTTGAACTTATGATCCTCACTGTGCCTGAAGCAAAACCTATACATGGAACCTCCCATTTGCACAAACCATTATAACCTCTATTGTCATTACTGTTTAAGCTGGTATGAGCCTGACTCATTCTTGACAGAGCACTAATTGAGAGAGACTCACACTTAAACCTTAAAGGCTCCCTGGGTTCAGAACTGCCAATTTAGGGCACATCTGAGAGCATCTTTGACGTTAACTCAGGGTCACCTTTCCAGACTCAGTAAAACAACAACAATCCCCTGTTATGTTCCCACAATCTTTAAAAAACAAAAATGATTTAAACCAATATTTATTTGGTGGTGTTAAATACCAACACTTTGCATATAATAGCTCATGGACTCCTTACACAGTTCTATGAATTAACTGAATCATGTCACCTTCCTCATTTTACCAACAAGGTACTGCAGATTAGAAAACTTCATCATGCTACACAACAGTAATTACAGGAGAGTGCGAAATATGAGTTAGTTTGTATCTAAAAGCTGCATCTTTCTCTCCATAAATTTGCTTCCAGTTTAATATCAACTGCACCGGATTTGATTCATAAGTGCCCAACTGTGTACAAAAAAAAAAAAAGAAGAAGAAGAAAAAAATGAGCGTAACAGTCTTTCAACACTTTGAAGTGGCCACCTTTGAAGTGGCCACCTTTCATGTACATGCATACATTCTGCTGTGCTTTCTAAAAGTGGCAGCCATAATTCATCTTCTACGAGATGTTTGGGAAATGATTTAACATGAAAACAGTCAGGAAATTCATTCAATAATACTTTGATGTTGCAGAACACACAGTAGGCTTCAAGTTCAAAACTGAGGGATTTGGGAGAATTAAAGATCCCTGTTTTACAGAGTCCATGAGAGCTCACTGCATTCTAACAGGCCCAGGGAAAGTGCTCACAGCTAGTCCTGCAATTTCCAGATTAGCTCAGTGCTATGCAGGCTGAGAGGGAATTGTTCCAATTGTTGTGGCTTCTTAGAAGCTACATAAGAGCAGAAATAGCCATCTGAGAAGAAGAAGACTGTCTCTGCCGGTGTGAGCTTTGGCCTATCAAACTGGCAAGTAGGCAGGGAATTAGTAAATGCTGTCTGCATAGACAAATAATTCTGCAAGCATGGCATGAGCAGATCCTCATTTAATATCCATTCAGAATCTGGTCGCTAAAGCTTTAAAGCAGTACTACAATTCCTTCCCACCTAACCTTTAACATGTTTCTGTATTGTACAAAGTAACTACTTTCTAAATTTTCAGTACAGTAAGATGTCTCAAGAAGAAAATAATAATAAATTCTTCCATTCTTAAGTTGCATGAAAAATTGTTTGGTTTTTATTTTACAATCAAATTTAATAATATATTCTGGCACAGTAAATTAAGGAAAGCAAAGACCAGAAAAAATAAAAGGAAAAAGAAAAAAAGTACAGACTATTTAGCTTCTTTTAGAAGTTTTAAGCTTTTTAAATTTCTAAATCTGTCTGAATGTCTATGATCTTGTGCCAGGGCCAAGTTAGATAGAGACTTATAAACACACAGATAAGTCACAGTGTTTGAATATAAGGAATTAACTTTTATATCTTCTAAAAAAATAAGTAATTTTCCAGAAACAGGTGATCTTGTCTAAAAAAAATAAAAATGACTTCTCTAAATATGCCCTCTATTTTTTTCTTTCTAATGTTAATTTCCCTAAAACCCAGTGATGCAATAGACCAAACCAAGAAATCTTTGTGGGGAAGTTCAGGAATGTAATTAAACGAAGGAATAAACCTTGCTATGTCCCAGGACTTGCCATAGGTGAAAACCCGTAACACAGTGTTAGTGTTATGGTTGCTACTTCCCTGGACTTGCCTCAACATCATAGGAGTTCTCAGAAAAGAGACTACTTTGTTTACCCTGGTATGTTTGTAGCACATACATGTTGCACCATCATTGGCACTAAATTACTATCATCTAACTTGCTGAATTGGACCTTTCTCTAACAGAAAGAAAATGAATAACTTGTTGCTTTACAGGAGAATGTTGTTAGTGGTATTAAAGAAAATGAGGACAATGAATTGGACACACTTGTATGCCTTTGGTATCTACTATAAAAGTGTTTGCAAATCATTGCTTTAGAGTGAAAATGTCCAACAGAGTAGTAGACTTTTGTAAGATTGTGGAGTAGCATTACTTTTGTCACTAACACCACTTATCCACCTCTGCATCATTCGTATTCAATCACTAGAGGCCCAGTGCACGAAATTCGTGCACAGGGGGTGTGTCCCTCAGCCCAGCCTGCACCCTCTCCAATCTGGGACCCCTCGAGGGATGTCCGACTCCCCGTTTAGGCCCGATCCTATTGGCTCCCAACTGCTCGCCTGCCTGTCTTCCTGATTGCCCCTAACCACTTCTGCCTGCCAGTCTGATTGATGCCTAACTGCTCCCCTGCCAGCCTGTTTGCCCCTAACTGCCCTCCCCTGCAGGCCTGGTCACCCCTAACTGCTCACCCCTGCAGGCCTGTTCCCCCCCCAACTGCTCTCCCCTGCAGGCCTGGGTCCCCCCCAACTGCTCTTCCCTGCAGGCCCGGTCACCCCCAACTTCCCTCCTCTGCCAGCCTGGTCACCCCTAACTGCCCTCTCCTGCAGGGTTGATCACCTCCAACTGCCCTCCCTTGAAGGCCTGGTCCCTCCCAACTGCCCTCTCCTGCCGGCCTGATCGCCCACAGCTGCCCTCCCTTGCAGGCCTGGTCCCTCCCAACTGCTCTCCCCTGCTGGCCTGATCGCCCACAACTACCCTCCCTTGCAGGCCTTGTCCCTCCCAACTGCCCTCCCCTGCTGGCCATCTTGTGGTGGCCATCTTGTGTCCACATGGGGGCAGCCATCTTTGACCACATGGGGGCAGCCATCTTGTGTGTTGGAGTGATGGTCTATTTGCATATTACTCTTTTATTAGATAGGATAGTATTCGACATTTGTGCACTGGGGGTCATGGCGGGGGTCCCTCAGTCCAGCCTGTGCCCTTTCGCAGTGCGGGAGCCTTCAGGGGATGTCCGACTGACGCAGGGATCGGGCCTCAGTAAAACAACAATTCCCCAAGACTAATTTCTAAAACTTTTAGAAAAAGTTTTAGAATGAGAGTCAAAATACCAATTTGTGTCAAGTGAGAATCCCATATGGTGACAATGTCCAAGCAGGCCTCCTAAGGATGCAGTCGGACATCCTTAGTGCTGCCACAGAGGCAGGCTGCTGTGCTTGTCAGCCAGCAGCCCGGCTTGTGGCTGAGCAGTGCTTGCATTGATCACCTGCATTGAGCATCTGCCCCCTGGTGGTCAGTGCGCATCATAGTGACCAGTCATTCAGATGTTCAGTCAATTTGAATATTAACCTTTTATTATGTAGGAGTAGAGGACTGGAGCACAAAATTTGTGCACTGGGGTGTGTGTCCCTAAGCCTAGCCTTCAACATCTCCAATCTGGGACCCCTCGAGGGATGTCCGACTGCCCATTTAGGCCCAATCACAGTAAGATCGGGCCTAAAAGGGCAGTCGGACATCCCTCTCACAATCCAGGACTGCTGGTTCTCAATTGCTCGCCTACCTGCCTTCTTGATTGCCCCTAACTGCTTCTGCCTGCCAGCCTGATCACCCCCTAAACACTCCCCTGCCAGCCTGATTGATGCCTAACTGCTCCCCTGCCAGCCTGTTTGCCCTTAACTGCCCTCCCTTGCAGGCCTGGTAACCCCTAACTGCACTCCCCTGCAGGCCTGGTCCCCCACAACTGCCCTTCCCTGAAGGCCCGATCACCCCCAACTTCCCTCCTCTGCCATCCTGGTCACCCCTAACTGCCCTCCCCTGCAAGCTTAATTGCCCCAACTCTTCTCCCTTGCAGACCTAGTCCCTCCCAACTGTCTTCTCCTGCTGGCCATCTTGTGGTGGCCATCTTGTGTCCACATGGGGGCAGCCATCTTGTGTGTTGGAGTGATGGTCAATTTACATATTACTCTTTAATTAGATAGGATAGAGGCCTGGTGCATGGGTGGGAGCCAGCTGGTTTGCCCTGAAGCGTGTCCCTTATCAGGGTGGGGGTTCCCTTGGGGTGTGGGGCGGCCTGGGCGAGGGGCCTGTGGTGGTTTGCAGACTAGCCACGCCCCCTGGTGACCCAAGCAGAGGCCCTGGTATCTGGGATTTATTTATCTTCTATAATTGAAACTTTGTAGCCTTGAGCGGAGCCAAGCCTCCTGCTTGCTCTGTGGCTGCACTCATTTTTGTTGGGATTTATTTATCTTCTATAATTGAAACTTTGTAGCTTTGAGTGGAGGCCAAGGCAGGCCAGGGCTTTGGAAACTTGGCTTCCTCCATCGCCGGGGGCAACTCAAGCCTCCTGCTCTCTCCAGCTCTGTGGCTGCCACCATTTTTGTTGGGATTTATTTATCTTCTATAATTGAAACTTTGTAGTCTTGAGTGGAGTCCAGGGCTGGCCAGGGTGTGCGATAAGCTTAGCTTCCTCCATTGCTGAGAAAACCCAAGCCTCCTGCTCATTCTGGGGCTGCAGCCATCTTGGTTGGGTTAATTTGCATATTCGCTCCTGATTGGCTGGTGGACAGGGCTGGTGGTGTAGCGGAGGTATGGGCAATTTGCATATTACTATTTTATTAGATATGCTAGTCCTCAGACAAGTGCTCCTACATAGAAATGATGATGATGATGTTCATATTACCTCCTCTCACCTCCAACTAGAGACCTTTCAGAGACCAGAATGTGAGATAATGCTGATTCCTACCCTCCTGTCATGTCACTAAGAGCCTCTTCCCCTCAGCACAATGAAGACATTTTAATGGGTACTTGACCTCAAACTTAAGCAAGTTCTTCCCATGTTTCCTCTCAAATAATTTAAAAACAGACAAGAAGTCTCTCAAAATTTAGTACCTTGTTTTAAAGTTTCATCCTTTTATTCTCATGTATTATGGGTTTAATTCAAAAGACAGAAAGGCCACAGAAAAATCACACACAATGGCAAGATTAATGGAGAAAAAAATTATATAAAAGGATGTTTCTAGAGCTTCCATTGCATGAGGCAGGTGCCACGAGAAAAGCCTGGATGTTTTGGTCACAAAGCCCTAATTATCTCTCCTCCCAAGATTCTTCTGATTTGATTGAAATGAGAATTAAATGACTTAAGATATACTACTGAAGTAACAAAGGACATATAATAGGCTATATGCCACCCCAAAATAATGCTGCTTTATTAAAACCAACAAACATTTTAAGGTCTTGCTAAGTAAACTTCAGGAAACAAAGAGGAATCCTAAGTTTGGGAAAC
The DNA here is from genome assembly GCF_951640355.1 of Cnephaeus nilssonii. Lineage (NCBI taxonomy): Eukaryota > Metazoa > Chordata > Mammalia > Chiroptera > Vespertilionidae > Cnephaeus > Cnephaeus nilssonii. Next base: position 88,913,422 of record NC_137081.1, read on the forward strand.
TTTTGAGGGGAGAAAGAATGAAACCAAGGCACTGTTCCATACATCATAGGGAAAATCCCTGAACCGTCTTGAGGAAGAAGAAGGATCCAAGCCTTGAACCCTTGCTAGTTGATAATGTTGAACCTAAGACTTCCACACTAAGTTTTGGCTAATCCTCCCCCCAACACACACACACACACACACACACACACACACACACACACACACACACACACACAACAGCAAAGAATAAACATAAAGCCTTTCCACTTCTGATGCGGCTCTGAATTGGAAAAAAAAAAAAGAACAAAGATAATAATAAAATGACAGGTTATGGTATTCATAGTAACAACCAGGGGCATGCTGTCATACAGGCCTGAAGCTCAAATTTATACTCAATGTCTGTTCAGAAAAAATCCAAGGTGAGAAAGTGAAATAATCCTAAATTGGTAGTACCTCTTGGCACCTGGAAAAAGTAAACACAAATCTTGCCTGAGAGAAAGTTCCACAATTTCTGATCACCAAAATTTTCAAATTAATTTCAACCAAATATGAGAGCACGGGCTTGGTGTATACGTACAGACACACACAGCATAAGAGAACAAGCTACCATAAGAAAAATTTAGAAAACAGAAAATAACAGATTTAGATACCTACAGGCTTCTGATATTGGGATCATGAGAGACAAAACATTCAATAAATATTATCTTAAAGACAAAAAGACAACAAAAAGAGGTGTGAGAAAACAGACTATCTTAATAAGAAAGTGTGAAAAAAACAAAATATAGAAATTTAGAAAAAAAACAATAAAAAATAAATTACTCATTGAATAGATTTGATGGGATATTAGACATAGATAAAGTAAGAATTAGTAAATTTAGAGATAAACCCCAATAAATTGTTCAGAATGTAATGTAGTAAGACAAAGAGTGCATCTCACTAAAAAACTATGGTAATAGTCATGGAAATAAAGTTAGGAAGTTCAAGAGTTATTGAGTGCAGGTATAAAGTAATTGAAAAGAAAGAATAGGAAAAAGAATTATTATTTGGTATGCTGAGAATTTTTGAGAACAAATATAAAATACATATGAAGTAGATATATAGACACAGGAACTAATGAATTATATAGAAAACAAACAAACAAAAAATCAAATCAGACACATAAAAAGAAATACAACCAGACACATGGTAATAAAACCGCAAAACACCAAATTAAAAAAGATGACCTTAAAAGTAGCACGTGGGCACGGCGTGGGGTGGTCACAGAACGTTCAAAGGCAGGAAAGCCTGACAGCAGCTTGTCCAGAGCTACAGCAGAAACAGGATAGAAGAGGACAGTGATGTGCCCAAGAGAGTTTCAAAAGTGATCTCCAGTGCCAGTGAGCCCTTTTTTTAATTAAATCTTTATTGTTGAAAGTATTACATATGCGCCCTTTTCCCCCCATGGACCCCTTCTAGTCCCCATGCCTTGCCCCAGTCCTTCAGTACCCTATTGTCTGCATAGGGGTAATGCATATATGCATACAAATTATTTGGTTGATCTCTCCTATCCTTCCCTCACCTTCCCTCTAAGATTCACAATCTGTTCTATGCTTCTACATCCCTGGATCAATTTGTTCAATATATTTTGTTCATTAGATTTCACATATGAGATCATGTGATACTTGTTTCTCTTTGACATAGTTCAATTAGCATAATGCTCTCCAGGTCCCTCCATGCTTTCTCAAAAGGTAAGAGATCCTTCCTTTTTACTGCTGCATAGTATTCCATGGTGTAAATGTATCACAGCTTTCTTACCACTCACCTACCAGTACTGATGGGCACTTGGGCTGTTTCCAAATCTTAGCTATTGTAAATTGTGCTGCTATGATCATAGAGGTGCGTACATTCCTTGTGATTGGTGTTTCTGATTTCTTAGGCTATATTACTAGAGGGGGATAACTGGGTCAAATGGGAATTTCCTATTTAATCATTTGAGGAAACTCCATACTGTTTTCCATAATGGCTACACCAGTCTGCATTCCCACCAGGAGTGCACTAGGGTTCTCTTTTCTGGCTCCAGTCTACCTCTTTGGGGCAATCCATCAAGGAGTCCTGGATGGGTGGGCGGGGCCTACCTTTTTGGGGCAATGGATTGTGGGGCTCCCGCGCTGTGACAGGGCACAGGCCAGGCTGGGGGAAGCCCTGCAAGTGCACAAATTTTGTGCACCGGGCCACTAGTATATAGGCAACTGAATGACCGAACAACTAGTCAACTGGTTGCTATGGCATTCAATGACCACCAGGGGGAAGATGCTTACCACAGGAGCACTCCCACAGCCAAGCTTCCCCGGCCGGCCAACCTCCCATGGCCAGCTGGCCCTCCAATTGGCCCCGATCAGGAGGGCCGGCCAGCCAACCTCCAGCAGTTCCTCCCCCTAGCCATCCAACCTCCTATGGTCTCTCCCTCCAGCCAGCCACCCCCCACCATTAGCCCCAATGGGGGGGGGGTGCCTGGCCAGCCAACCTTCCACAGTCCCTCTCCCTGGCTGGCCAACCTCCTGTGGTCCCTCCTCCCTAGCCAGCCATTCTCCTGCAGTCCTTCAACCTGGTCGGCCAACCTCCCAGGGCCTCTTCCCCCAGCTGGCCAACCTCCGCCATCCCTCCCCCTGGCCGGCTGGCCCCTGATCGGGACTGGGCGAGACAGCCCAGATTGACCCCGATCACCGGCCAGGCCGAGGAACCACACCCATACACGAATTCGTACACTGGGCCTCTAGTGTTAAATAAGATTGGTGAAAGCAGATATTCCTGTCTTGTTTCTTTTTTAGTTTTTTCCCATTGAGGATGATGTTGGCTGTAGGTTTCTTATATATGGCCTTTATTATGTTGAGATATGATCACTCTCCCTCTTTAATGACAGTTTTTGTCAAAAATGGGTGATGGATTTTGTCCAATGCTTTTTCTGCATCTATTGATATGATCATGTTATTTTTGTCTTTCAGTTTGTTTATGTGAAGAATCATGTTTATTGATTTACACTTATTATACCAGCTTTGCATCCCTGGAATTAATCTCACTTGGTCTTGGTGTATGATCTTTTTAATATATTGCTGGATATGATTTGCTAATATTTGGTTGAGGATTTTACCATTTATGTTCCTCAGGGATAGTGTCCTGTAATTATTTTTCCTTACAGTGTGTTTAATGCTGGCCTCATAAAAAGAGCTTGGAATTGTTTCTTCCTCTTGAATTTTTTTGGAATAGTTTGAAGAGTATAAGTGGTAGTTGTTCTTTGACGATTTGGTAAAACTCTCCTGAAAGCCATCTGGACCAGGGCTTTTGTTTGCTGGGAGTTTATTTTTTATTTATTTTTAATTACTGCTTCTATTTCATCAGTTGTTATTGCCCTATTAAGGTTTTCTGATGCTTCTCAATTCAGTTTAGAAATTTGTATTTTTTCTAGGAATTCGTCCTTTTCAACCATATTGTCCAGCTTGTTAGCATATAATTGTTCACAGTATTTTCTTAGAATCTTTTTTTATTTCTGTGGTGTCAGTTGTTACTTCACCACTTTGATTTCTGATTTTATTTATTAGAGTTCTCTCTCTTTGTTTCTTAATGAGTCTGGCTAACAGTTTATCAACCTTGTTTATCTTTTCAAAGAACCAGCTCTTGGTGTCATTGATTTTTTAGCTTCTATGTCATTTATTTCTGCTCCAAACTTTATTATTTCCTTCTGTCTAGTTACTCTGGGCTTTTCTTGTTGTTCTCTCTCTACTTCTTTAAGTTGTAGGGTTAAATAGTTATTTTTTTTTTCTTTTTTCTTCCTGATGTGCTATGAAATTCTGTCACAGGACTGCTTTCACTGTGTCCCATAGATTTTGAGTTGTTGTGTGTTCATTTCCATTGGTTCCCAGGAAGGTCTTGATTTCATTCTTGATCTCATTGGTAACCTAATCATTTTAACCTTTTGCACTTGCTTGCTTTTTTCTCGATTCCTTTATTCTACTCGGGATTTAATTTTTTAAATACCTCAGATTTTACAAAGTGCGGCAGTAGAATAAAAAACTGGAGTTTCTTTTCATACAAACTTATTTATTTGGATTTTTTAATATTTCAAATTATTGATATATTCAAAGAGTATAAAAAGAGCTGCTACCGATGCTAACCGTGTCGAGTCACACTCGACATCTGAGTGCAAAAGGTTAATAATATGCTACTTAGCCTCCATGTGTTTGAATATTTTGAGTATTTTTACTGTCATTGGTTTTTAAATTTTATGCCATTGTGATCTGAGAAGATGCTCAATATTTCAATCTTCTTGAACTTGTAGAGACTTGTTTTGTGTCTTAACATGTGGTCTATCTTTGAGTATGATCCATGTGCACTTGAGAAGAATATATATTCTTTAGCTCTGGGGTGAAATGTTCTATAAATGTCAATTAAATCTATCTGATCCAATGTGTCATTTAGTGTCTCTGATAACTTGTTAATTTTTTTTTTGGAATATCTATCCAGTGAAGTCAGCAGGTTGTTAAAGTCCCCTACTATGACTATATTGTGGTTGATCTCTCCCTTAAAGTCCTTTAGACATTTTTTTATATATGTAGGTGCTCCTATATTGGGTGGATATATATTTACCAGGGTTATATCTGCTTGTTGGATTGATCCCTTTAGTATATAGTAGTGTCCTTTCTTGTCTCTTGTGATGTCCTTCATTTTGATGAGATTGGGTGCGTTCAGGGTGGTATGGCCATAGACCAGTGATGTCCTTCATTTTGAAGTCTATTTTGTCAGATATGAGTATTGCTACCCCAGGTTTTTTCATTTCCATTTTCATGGAAAAAGTTTTTTCCATCCCTTCACTCTCATCCTGTGTGAGTCTTGTTCTGAGGTGGGTCTCTTGTAGATGGCATATAGTTGTATCATGTTTTTGTATTCATTCAGTTTCCATAGGTAGGTATTTTGATTAAAACACTTAATCCATTTACATTTAATGTCATTATTGATAGGTATTTATTTACATTTCAATTCTTTATACTCATGCTTCTCTCTCTCTCTCTCTCTCTCTCTCTCTCTCTCTCTCTCTCTCCCTCTCTCTCTCTCTCCATTTCTTCTTCTCATTACATCAGTCCCTTTAGCATTTCTTGCAGTGCTGGTTTGGTGGCGATAAACTCCTTTAACCTTGTTTTGTCTGGGTATCTCTTTGTTTCACTATATATTTTGAATGATAGCCTTGTTGGATGTAATCTTGGTTTCAGGTCCTTGCTTTTCATTACCTTGAATATTTCATGCCATTCCCTTCTGGCCTATAGAATTTCTGTTGAGAAATGAGCTGACAGCCTTATGGGAGCTCCTTGGTAGGTAACAAATTGCTTTTCTCTTGCTGCCTTTAAGATTCTTCTCTTTTTCTTTAATGTTTGGTATTTTAATTATGATGTGTCTGGGCATAGGTCTGTTGGAGTTCTTGCTTGGGAATCTCTGTGCCTCCTAAACTTGTGTGATTTTTTCCTTCAGCAGGTTAGATAATTTTTCTGCCATTATTTCTTCATACAGGTTCTCTATCCCTTGCTCACTTTATTTCCCTTCTGGCACACCTATTATGTGAATATTTTTATGTTTCATGTTGTCCCATGGCTCCCTTAATCTGTCTTTCTGTTTTTATTGTGTTTTTTTTTTTTTCTTTTTTCTTTTTGGTTCTCTGATTGAGTGATATTTTTTACCCTGTCTTTTAATTCACTGATCTGATCCTTGGCTTCCCTTAATATGCTGTGTATTCATTTCAAATTGTTCTTTATTAATTCTATGTCATTCTTCATAGTTACTATATTTTTTATCAAGCTGTTGAGCATTTTTACCATAATTTTTCTGAATTCTATGTCTGATAAATGCTTATCTCAATTTTATTTAGCTCTTCTTCTGGAGAATTCTCTTGTTCTTTCATTTGGGTCTTGTGTTTTTATCTCCCCATTTTGGCTGCCTGTTTAGGTTTGTGTCTGTGTATTAGCTAGATCTGCTCTGATTCCCAATGCCCAGTGCAGGACAATGTCAGATGCTGTTTGTGACTGGCCCTGAATACCCTAATTGGAGTTATCAGAAATCTACAGCTTGTGGTTCCCTCTACTGAGACTGGGTGGCTTTGGAAAGGATTGGCATATGCACTAGGGTCTGCTTTTCCTTGACCCAGGACTGGGATTAGATCAGAGAAAGACTCAAAGCCTCCAGACACCCACCTCTGTCTGCAGTCCCATTGACACTCAGATTTGATTAGCCTCAAGTTATGCACCACAGTGTGGGGCAAGTTGTTTTCACACAGGGTGTGGTAACTGCCTCTTCCCTGGAAAACACTGCCTGGATAGCAAAGGTCTCCAGGAGAAGAATTTCCTCCTAGGCATGAGGGAATGACTCAGCACAGAAAACTAAAGTGGCTGCCCTCTGTGCTCCAGTACCAGAGCCCCCAATGCTGGCTTCTGCTCACTCAGGTCCAATCTACTCTGCTCTCCCTCTACCTGAGCCCAATGTGAGTGGCTGCACATGGAATTTTTTATGTTGGTCCTTTAACCTTTTGCACTCAGATGTCGAGTGTGACTCGACATGGTTAGCATTAGAATAAAGGAATCGAGAAAAAAGCAAGCGAGTGCAAAGGGTTAAGATGGTGTTGTCTCTCAGCAGGCAGCAACCCTGCCACTTTTCATAATCACATGTTATGTGGGCACCTTTCTCAGTTCTGGCCCTCTGGATGGGGGATCCCTGTCTGGCGTTTAGATCCAAGAGTTCTCAGCTGCAACCTCCTACAACTGATATATCCCTCCGGAACTTCAGCTGCTGTCTGTGGGAGCTCAGCCAGCCTTTTCACAACTTTGCACTTCCTACCAGTCTCTATTTGGTCTCCACTTTCCATCCTTGGTTATCAGGATTCTCTCCATCTAGTGTTCAGTTGATTTTTCAGAGTGGCTTTTCTGTATTTTAGTTGTATTTCCAGTTTGGTCCTGGGAGAGTGTCAATATAGCTTGCACTTACTCCACAAACATTTTGGAAATTTCTGGTACCATTTCTGACTAGCATTAATAACCATTCCTAGTTGGACACTTTCACATTACTTTTGTAACATCACTGAAATCAGAATTGGGCAGAAATGTGTATTATAGGTTCTTATTGATCTAGAGAGAGCTTAGTCCATTACACATCTGAATAGTTCTTTCAAACTCAGGGAAAATATATTTCAATATTTAATCATAAGTCTAATGAAAACATCTTCCAAGAATAAATGTGAAATAAAGACAAATTTTATATAAAGAAAAAATTCAAAAGGATTTACTACAAAGAGAAGAAAATTAAATTTTGTAAATAGTTCCAGTCAAGATGTCAGAGTAGGTAAATGCTGGGCCTCCTTCTCCCAGGACACATCAAAGTCAAGACTAATAGAATGGCTAGAGAGCCAAAAAAAAGCTAGTCCCACACACACACACACGTGGTGGTTGAGAACATGGGAAGGTATCTCAGCTACAGATGATACCCTTGAATAGTCAAGGATCTCATTCCCACACTGGGTACCCAAACTGGAACTACAGTGCCAGAATGAGGAGCCCCAAAACATCTGGCTGTGAAAATCAATGATAATTCCATATATCCCTGTGATTGAAAAGTTGCTAGAAACACAATGCCCTCTTAAAGGGCCTGCACATAGAGTCACTAGCTCACAGGCACTCGTGCTAAGTTCCAGTGAAGAAGGGACAGCAACTGCAAAGGCACAAGAGACATATGGAGAGAAACTCAGTAGTGTGGCTCCTGTGTTGAGCCCTCCTCTCACACATCCTGCAGGTGGGCGACAAATCTAAATCTATTTTACCTGGTGAATACTACTAGCCCCATCCCGATGACTCCCTAAGAGCCCCCAAACCAACTCGTGCACCATAGGTAGCCAGCAAGTAGCAGCTAGCCCTGAGGTGCCCTGTGCCTTTGGATGAGCAGCACCAGTTCTGGTGGAACCCCACCTAAGTTCACAGCATGGCCTCTACCCTGAATCTCCAGCCTTAGCACAGGCAGCTACCAACTGCTGATTGCTTTGTAGCTCCTACTAGATGGCCCTGGGCCAGTCACAGACAGTGGTTAAAATTGGCCAGCACCAAAGCCCTTCCCAAGAGGACCCAGAACCAGTACACCTGATGGCACACTTCAGACCATAACAGAGCACCACCCTATTCGTTCTACAAGCTGCAAACCCAAAGGATGGTTTCAGTAGTGGCTACCCTCTCACCTCCTGGGTTGAATCCTATTGTGTAGGGTCAGCCCCTACACAGTAGCTTGTATGATGTGTTCATGGCCAAAACCTTTTAGCTAGTCTGACTGAAGGCCAATACTATCTACTGACATGTCAACAGCAATCTAGGCTGACCTATAAAAAGACACCTATTATATAAGCCAACTCTGTCAAGACTGGGAGATGCAGCAGATCTACCTAGTGCACAGAAATAAAACACAGAGGGGCAGCCAAAATGAGAAGACAAAGAAAAATGTCTTTAAAATAAAAGACATAAGAGAAAACCTGGGGTTAAGGAACCAAATTGAAATGGAGGTAAGCAATCTACCAGATGCACAGTTCAAAGCAGTGGTTATAAGAATGCTCAGTGAACTAAGGAGAAGAATAGATTAACTCAATGAGAATCTTAAAAAGGGGATAGAAACCTAAGAAGGTCATAGAAACCAATTAAAAGAAGAAGTTAAAATAAAGAATACAATTACTGAAATTGAAATACACCAGAAGAAAGCAACAGCAGATTAGAAAAAGCAGAGGATTGAATCAACAATTTAAAAGTTAATGCAGCAAAAACACCCCAGCAGAAAAGCAAAAAGGAGAAAGAATTATTAAAAAGTGAGGGTATTTTAAGCGACCTTTGGGACAATATCAAGTGTAACAATATTTGCATCATAGGGGTATGAAAAGGAGAAGAGAGGGGGGAAGATATTGAAACCTTATTTTGAAGAGATAATGATGATGGAAAATGCCTCTAACCTGTAAATAAAATACATACAAATTTAGGAAACACACAGAGTCACAAAGATGAACCCAAGAACGTCCACACCAAGACAGATAATTAAAATGCCAAAAGTGAAGGACAAAGAGGGAATCTTAAAGGCAGCAAGAGAAAAGCAATTAATTATCTACAAGGGAGCACCCACAAGACTTGTCAGCTGATTTCTCTGCAGAAAGTTTGCAGACCAGAAGGGATTGGCACACAATATTTTAAGTGATAAAAAACAAGGACCTATAACCAAGAATACTCTACCCAGAAAAGCTATAATTTAAAATTGAAGGAGAGATGAAGAGCTTCTAAGAAAAGCAAAGTTAAAGGAGTTCATCACCAGCAAACCAGTATTAGAGCAAATAAAAAAGCAACTTCTTTAAGAAAAAGAAGGGAAAAATGATAAAAATATGATTAAAATGGCAATAACTACATACCTATAAATAATTACTTTAAATGCAAATGGAATACATGTTTCAATAAAATATAGTGTGGCAGGATTAATAAGAAAAGAAGACCCACACATATGTTGTATAGAATAGACCCACTTCAGATAAAAAGACACACACAGAGATTGAAAGAAAAGGGATGGAAAACTGTATTTCATGAAAATGAAAAAGGCACAAAAGCTCAAGAAACAGTATTTATATCAGATAAAATAGACTTTATAAAAAGGCTATAATAATACACAAGAAGGACCAAGCAATTCCACTTCTGGGTATTAATTTAAAGAAACCCAAACACTAATTCAAAGACATATGCATCACTACACTGCAGCAATAGCCAAGATATGGAAGCAATCTAAGTGTCCACTGACAGATGAATAGATAAAGAACAGATAGTACATATGCACAATGGAATATGAATCAACTATAAAAAAGAATGAAATCTTGCCATCTGCAACAACATGGAAGGACCTAGAGAGTATTATGCTAAGTACTGGTAAAATAAGTCAGACAGAAAGGGACAAATACCATATGATTTATTTTTATGTGGAATCTATAGAATAAAATAAAATAAATAACTGAACAAAATAGAAACAAACTTATACATTCAGAGCACATTTTGATGGTTGTAATATGGGAAGGGGATTAAGGAATAGTCCTGGATGATGTCACAAATGAATTTTACTAAAAAGTCAAAGAAGCATTAATACCTATCTTTAAATGATGCCAAGGAATTCAAGAGGAGGGAAGTCTTCAAAGCTCATTTTATGAAACCAGCATTGCCCTGATTCCAAAACCAAGGAAAGTTTAAAAATAATTATAGGCCAATATTTCAGATGAACATACATGCAAAAATTATAAATAAAATATTGGTAAACCAAATTCAGTAACACATTAGAAAGGTCATATAGCATGATCAAGTGGGATATATTCCTGGGATGCAAGATTGGTTCAATATCTGCAAATCAATTAAAGTGATGCATCACATAAACAAAATAAAAGGTACAATTTGTTTGATGATATAATTGATGCTGTAAAAGCACTTGTCAATATCAGCACCCATTTATAATAAACACTCTCAGCAAAATGGAAATAGAGGAAACACCTCAACATAGTAAATGCCATATGTGACAAGCCCACAGCTAAAATCACATGCAATGGGCAAAAACTAAAAGCATTTCACTGAGGATCAGGAATAAGACAAGAATGTACACTTTTACACTCATATTCAATGTAGTATTATCAGTGCTAGCCACATCAATAAGATAAGAATAATAATAAAAGACATCTGTACTGGAAAGGAAGAAATAAAACTGTCATTATTTGCAGATATCATGATACTATCTATATAAAGAACCCTAAAGATTCCACACCAAAAAGAAACATTTATTAGAGCCCTGGCCAGTGTAGCTCAGTTGGTTGAGCATCATCCCATGCACCAAAAGGTCGCCAGTTTGATTCCTGGTCAGGGCACATACCCAGATTGAGGGTTTGGTCCACAGTTGGGGTGTGTATGGGAGGCAGTCAATTGATATTTCTCTCTCACATCAATGTTTTTCTCTCTCCTTTTCTTTCACTATAAAAATCAATAAAAACAACTTTTAAAAATCATTAAAACTTATAAATGAATGCAATAAAGTAGAATACAAAATTAATATACAGAAATTGGTTGCACTTGTATACCCCATATATGGTGATATATATATATATATATATATATATATATATATATATATATATATATATATATATATATATATCACCATGGCTGAGTAGCTCAGTTGGTTAAAGCATAATCATGATACACAAAGGTTGTGGGTTCAATCCTCAATCAGGGCAAATATAAAAAGCAACCAATAAGTGAATATATAAGTGGACCAACAAATCAATGTTTCTCTCTCTCCCTTCCTCTCTCTCTCTAAAAGTCAATCAATAAATTTTAAAATAAAATAAAATACCTGGGAATAAATTTACTCAAGGTGATAAAAGAACTATCTTTGGAAAAGTATAAGATGCTAAAGAAAGAAATTAAGGAAGATAAAAATAAATGGAAGCATAATGTGCTCATGGATAGGAAGAATTAACATAATTAAAAAGTCCATACTACCCAATGCAATCTATAGATTCAATGTCATCCCTATAAAAATACAAATGACATTTTTAACAGAATTAGGAAAAATAATACTAAGATATATATGGAACCACAAGAGACCACACTTAGCCAGAGCAATCTTGAAAAAGAAGAAGGAAGTTGGAGGTATCACACTACCAGATATCAAATTATACTGCAAGACTATAATAATCAAAACAGCATGGTACTGCCATAAAGACACACATAAATCAATAGAACAGAACAAAAACCCCAGAACCAAATCCATGCCTCTATAATTAATTCATATATGACAAAGAAGGCAAGGACATAAAATAGAATAAAGATAGTCTTTTCAATAAATGGTGATGGGAAAACTGTACAGATACATGCAAAATAAATTAAAACTAGGTCACTTTCTTTCACCATGTACATGAATGAACTCAAAATGGATTAAAGACAAATATAAGCCTGAAACATTAAAACATCTAGAAGAAAACACAGGTAGAAAACACTTTGAATTACTCTTAGTAATATATTTTTTTCTTAAATGTCTCCTTGGTCAGGGAAACAAAAGAAAAAATAAACAAATAGGGCTATATCAAACAAAAAAGTGTTTGTACAACAAATAGAAAAGAAACAACTTGAATGGGTGAAGATATTTACCAATAATACAACCAATAAGAGGTTAATATCGAAAATTTATAGATAATTCATGCCACATAACACTAAAACAAAACAAACAAACAATTCAACTAAAAAATAGGCAGAGAACCTGAATAAATACTTCCCCAAATGGGAATATAGATGACCAGTAGATTTATGAAAATATGCGAAATGTCACTAATCATCAGAGAAATGCAACTTAAAACCGCAATGAGATATCACCTCATATTTATCAAAATGGCATTCATCAATAAATCAACAAATAACAATGTGATATTGTGGAGAGAAGAGACCACTCATGAACTTTTGATGAGATTGCTAATTCATGCAGCTACTATGAAAAACAGTATGGAGATTCTTCAAAAAAATGTAACTATCTTATAACCTAGCAATTTGACTTCTGGGGTTTTATTCTAAAGAAATCCAAAACATTACTTTGAAAAGATGTATGAAATTTATGTATGGGGGTGGATCCCTCAGCCAGGCCTGCACCCTCTCGCAATTCAGGACCCCTTGGGGGATGTCCGACTGTCAGTTTAGGCCCGATCCCTGCAGGCAAACCAGCAGTTGGACATCCCTCTCACAATCCGGGACCACTGGCTCCTAACCACTCGCCTGCCTGATCGCCCCTAACCACTCACCTGCCAGCCTGGTCACCCCCTAACTGCTCCCCCCTGCTGGCATTATCTTGCCCTAACTGCTCCCCCCTGTCGGCCTGATCACCCCTAACCACCTCTGCCTTGGCCCCTGCCAATGTGGCTTTGTCTGGAAGGACGTCTGGAATATGTCCAGTCTAATTAGCATATTACCTTTTCATTAGTATAGATAGCCAAGCAATGAATACAAACTCAATGTCCATCAATAAATGACTGGGTAAAGATAATATGCAATATAAATACAATGGCATATTGCTAGGATATAAAAATAATGAAATTTTATTATTTATGGCAACACGGATGGACTTAGAAAGTATTATGCTTAGAGAAGTAACAGAGAAAATTATAAGCAAGTTAAATTGATATTACACATACACTTCTAAGATTCATAGAGACCTGGTTTTAAATCTTAATTCTGTTACCTACTCTCTGTGCTATTTTGCCAAGTTATTTAATCCCTCCGAGCCTTAAGTTTCACATGCAATTTTGTCAATGTTTCACGTATTATTCATCTAAATTTGTACTATGAACAGAGACTACAATCTAAATAAGAAAACCCTAGACTACCCTAGTATAATTGTGGATAAAACATTTGTATTTGGGATGATATTAAATATTTAGTGCCATATAAAGGCCACAACTGGCAAAGTGGTGGGGGGAAATGGTGGCAATAAATAAATACACCTAAGAGTTTTAGATGAACCCAAGGGTCCATTTATCAGTAATTGGTTATAAATATTATTTATTTCATTATTGCTAGACAACCATTATTACAAAAAAAAAAAGTTAAATCAACTGAATGACTTGTATGCATGCATATAAGCATAACCAATGGATGCAAGACACTGGTGGGAGGGGTGAAGGCATGTGCCCACGGGGTAGGGAAAGCCGGGGGAAGGTCAATGGGGGAAAAAAAGGAGACACATGTACTACTATTTGTAATACTTTAAACAAAATAAAAATAAAAAAGGTAGTTTCTAAAAGTGGAAAAAAAAAAAAAAGAAAAAAAAAAGAAAGTATTATGCTAAGTCCGTGGTCAGCAAACTGCGGCTCGCGAGCCACATGCGGCTCTTTGGCCCCTTGAGTGTGGCTCTTTCACAAAATACCACAGCCTGGGCGAGTCTATTTTGAAGAAGTGGCGTTAGAAGTTTAAGTTTAAAAAATGTGGCTCTCAAAAGAAATTTCAATCATTGTACTGTTGATATTTGGCTCTGTTGACTAATGAGTTTGCCAATCACTGTAAGTGAAATAAGTCAGAGAAAAATACTGTATGCTTTTACTTATATGTGGAATTTATAAAACAAAATAAATGCACAAACAAGGCAGAAACAGACTCATAGACACAGACATCAAACTGAGGGCTGCCAGGTTGGAGGAGGCTGTCAGATTGGGGCTGGGAGAAAAGGATAGAGATTAAGAATTACAAATTGGCAGTTACAAAATAGTCACAGCTTAGGAAATCTAGTAAAAAGTATTGCAATAATTATCTATGGTGCCAGGTAGGTACTATACTTACTGGGGATCACTTCATACGTTATATAAATGTTTAACTACTATGCTGTATACCAGAAACTAATGTAATATTGAATTTCATCTGTATTTGCAAACAATAGAAAAATTAAGAGAAAACCTGGTAAGTAGAGTGTTCAGAAATATAAGAAGGAATGAAGAATCAGTAGATTACTGACTGCATTGGTAAGCCAAAAATAGCAGTCTGTACATCAAAAACTAATTAATAAAAAGAATTAATGAAATAAGAAATAAACATGAAATGTAACTTTGAGCTCAGTCACTTTGATTGGCTCATTCAACTGCCACTGGAAACTAAAATGTACACTTTTTAGACCTAACTGAAACTAGATTTTTGGATGCACATTATTCTCGAAAAATCAGAGTATTTAATTTATGAATCTGAGAGGCTGCAGTAAGACCAGAGTCATTGTCCTGCTTTCTCAATTGTTTCTACTGCCCTACGAAGCCATGGAACACGAAGTGTCCTCTGCCACCATTTTCATAGGCCTCTTTCTTCTCCTCTCGGGAACTGACATGCAGTTCTAGGTCACAGTGGCCTCTGGTCTTCAGGCTAGCACCAGTGATGTCTTCATTGGTGACAACTCCCCGTTAACCAACTCAAAAATTTGGGGGAGTCACTGAAAGACTCACAAGAGTCCACACCAGAAGAGCTGCCACAATTCTGTAAGCAAATAATTTTCTGTGTTAAATTCATTCCTCCTTAAAATGTCCCTGGTTATTGTTTTCTGCAATGTACTGTGATTGAGAGAGTAAAAAACAAGATAGAATCACAGGAAAAGTTGAAGAAGTAGAAAATAAAGAGGCAGAAACAAATTCAACCTTAATAAGTAACCCCAAAATATAAAGGGACTTACTTTTGCCAACTTATAAAATTGATGGTCAGACTGGATAAATTGCAAAATTGAACTCTATACTTTTCATAAGGTCATACATGAGATTTAGGAAAATAAATATTAACAGAAAATATATGGAAAAAATAGGCCAGGCAAATACTAACTAAAGTGAAACTGAATGGCTATATTAATAACAAAGTAGATTTTATCACAAAGAGAAATTAAAGTTTAAAAATAATGCCAGTAATAAAAAAATCATTAAAATCATTGGAAAGTTTTAATCTTCCCTGCATTTAATAAATACCTTCATAAAATATAAAATGAAAATTCATAGAACTTCCAGTAGAATAAAAGAAAATCCACAATTATAGTAAGAGAATTCAATCCCTTTTCAATTGTTGATGAATTAGTAAAGAGATTAAGGATTTGAGCAACCCAATAATTGGGGTTTTCAAATTCTTAATGTCTTTAGGTAAAAATTAAGTAAATTTAAGTAAAAAATTAAGTAAGCCTTTTAAATTAATAGATTAATTCTAAATTGGGTTAAAAAATCACTTAGTGTTTTTTGTTAATTTATCCTATTCAAGATTCCATAATACTAGAATGCCAATTACCAACCCACCACACACATATCAGAGCTTCTCCAGTTCCAGAAATCTTGGTTCTAGATTTGAATCACTTACTATCCTGATGAAAATCATTGATTCACTCATGTGTTTTAACAAAGCCCAGTGGCTATAGTACAGACCTGTGACTTTGCCCAAGGTGAGTGACCTCACAGCCCTGAACTCCACTTCCGGGGAGAAGTTATAGTTGAGTCGGAGCTGCTCATCCACCTGCAGGGGAAAGAAACAAGGTGCGTCAACAAAGTCTGCCGCCAAAGGGCACGCAGCACCTCCTCTGAAAATAGCTGCAGCACCCCGGGGTGGACCCCTCTCTGGGGCTTTCCCCTGGAGAGATGAGAATGCCTCACTAATTCTCCCACAATGCACGTAAAATGCCCTTTTCTTTCTCTTGGCTTTCACACAAGTCTTCTCCCTGGAACTTCTGTGCAGCTTTTACAGTATTTATCTCCCCATTGAGATTTTCTCACCAAATTCTTTGCTGCAAATAATCAAACAAATAAAGCCTTCTCAGCAGCCAGGAACATGCTCTGTAAGATTAACATCAAAGGGAAAGCAGGTACTCATTCCACATTTCCCCCCCTCCTCCCCATTTTGTCCTTAGAGCCGTCACTGTTTCCTTTGCTCCATTAATTCTGACCTTGTCTCATTCAGGTATGGACACTGGGGGATTTTCTTGGACAGAAGTTTGGCCCTGGGGAGGAGAGCCTCGCTGGATAGTTGCCACCTACATGAACCCCATCTCACAGGTGTAAGCAAAAGCCTCTACTGGGATTCTTCAGGCCTTTATTGCTAGAACTAGAGGCCCAGTGCATGAAGATTCATGCATTCGGGGGCATCCCTCAGCCCAACCACCCTCTCACAATCCGGGACCCCTCGGGTAGGGTCCGTAGGCCTGGCCTGAGATCAGGGCCTATCGGGTCTTTCCTTCCCCAGTCTGCAGGAAGCTGGCCCCACCCCCGCTGCTGCCACTGCTTGCCATCTGTGCAGCACTGCCTCCTCTCCCCTGCCACCGGTGGCCTCCCTCTGCAGGCAACAGGCTGGGTTGCAATGGCTTGGCTGGCCTGGGCCTCCCTCTTTCTTTGCTGGGGGGTGGGGCCAGCCATGCAAGGGACTGTCTGCCTACCTGAATCCCCCTAACTGCTTGCCTACCTGCTTGATCACCCCTAACCACTGGTCTGCCTACCTGATCACCCCTATCCACTCTGCCTGCCTGCCTGATTGCCCCTAACCGCTTGCTTGGGGGCGGGGCCAACACTGACTTCCAGTTTGTCAGCCTCTGGTTGTCGCAGGAGCAGACCGCCAGTTGCCTGCCATCCATCACAGGCTCCCCGCTGGTGCCCAAGGCCGCATCCCAGCATCCCGGCGATGGATCTCCAGGTGCCCAAGGCTGGAAAAGCCTCCGGCAGGATGGTTTCCTGGTGGGCGTGGCTTGTGGGCGTGGTTTGTGGGTGTAGTGAAAGTACAATCAATTTGCATATTACTCTATTATTAGGTAGGATTATTTTTAGGGAACCCTTCATGGCCCACCCACCACTAATTCCAGTTTCATCTCTTTGTTATCTGACTTCTCTCTCTAACGCAGTATTTCCCCTATCCACTTCACCCTTTTCAGTCTAGCCAAATCCTACCAGTTTCTTTCAAACTCTACTCTGAATATTTAAATGATATCCCTGGAAGGGATCCTCATTGTCTGCAAGTTTATCTGAAAGAGCAGGAACCTAAGACCCTTTTATCTGGGTTCCCTTGGGGAGTGACTGATCAGGACTAAAAACCATTTTTTCCAGCTCCTACTGACTTTCCTTCTGCACCTGTTTGCTGAGCAGTAGCTTCTGCTGTGAGAGAAGTCACTGGCTGTGACCTGTGGTATGTGATTACATGATTTATTACCCTTCATTTATGAAACTAGACTGTAGTAATATTTATTTTTTGAACACTTGTTATATCAGATACTGCAATGAAGCATATTTTGAAATGTATTCTTCTCTAGAACATTATGAAATAAGCAGTATTGTCCCTGTATCACAGACGGGTGATGATATTACCCAGAAATCAACAATGTGGCCAAGGCCACACACAGTGTCAAGAAGCAGGGCCCCAGGCTCTGTGTTTTTTGCTTTACTATCCATACCTCTATAGACATGTGAGCAACTTTTAGACAATCACTGTGTGTTTTATTTCTGAATTTCTACCAAATTAATTAACAATATTTAAGTACCTACTGTGTGCCAGACACTGTTCTAAGTGCTCCCAGAGTCCATTCGCTCCTGGAAACTTTCCTTGATCCCTTGCCTCATGGTGCCTTTTTCTGCTCTAACTTTGCACTACGCTGCATCATAATGACCCACTTTCTCTCTCCCCACCCTCTCCAATAAACTATTGTCTCTTTGAGAATATGGATATCTTATTAACATATGTCTTCTAAAGGGTGTACTACAAAAAAAAAAAGGCAAAATAATTGTTAGCACAGGTTTGCTGAGTGGTTAAATAAGCGTCCTGTGTTGCTTCCCTTTCTATCTTGTAGGCTACAAAGACAGAGCTCATGGTACCACCAGGATGCCTGGCTGCCCCGGAGGTGCCCGTCCCCAGTCTCATGGATTCAGATTGCCCTGAAGGTGCTTTCTTCCTGTGCTACCTCAGAGCTCTCACCTGCCTCCCCTGTTCTCTGGAACTGCCCCTCCCAGCCAGGGGCAGGGGTCCTCCTCCACAATACAGGTAGGGAGGAGGCTAAACTGAGTAGGAATTTCCTGCTGAGTGAAAAGCAGCAGCAGAATTCGGAGAAATAAAGGTTCAGCTGAGATTCCTCTGGCTTCTGCCCTCAACTCCTCCACAGGTTCCCTGGACATTGACAGGCCCATGCTCAAATGTCCCACATGGGACAGATGATTATTCAAGTACATGAATCATTCCCATCCTTCTCTTCTGCTTTGTAGGGACTTACCAGATGGCTAAGGAAGGAGAGAGGGAGGCAAATGGTAATTAAAGGGGTTTTAGAAAAATTAGTATTTGTAGAGGTTTAGAAAGGAAGGTAGAGTGACTCAAAAGACACTGAAGGCTAGTGATGGAGTATGGTCCAGGCAGAACATGGGCTGAGGGCACCTGGAAACTATACCGATTCAGATGCTGTATCCAATGTGAAAAATGTAGGAAATGCATACGGTAAAAGCAATAAAAAGGGGGGGGGGTACCACAAACTTTTATTCTTAGGAATTCTATATGTACGAGATGGCTTAGGGCATCATTTAAGTATTGAGTGGGAAGTGAATTTTTGTGTTAGACTTTTTTATTGTTACTTTCTGGTTTAACACTTTTTATTCTTAATTATGATTGGAGGCTCAGGTCTGTCACCTGGCTGAGAAGCTTGACTGACCTTAGAATCTGGAGGTCACTAACTGAGATGAGAAAGGGAGGAAAATGCTGAGATGCCAGGCCTCAGGCTTGGTTCCTTAGCTCTGCTCTTTCATATGATATTTATGAGAACTGACTGCACTGAGTTCTATCTGCACCCTTCTTTTCTAAAGGTAAGTATGCTGAAACTCGGAGAGGTGAGTCCAAGACACATAGCTGGTCCAAGACACATAGCATCAGTAAGGAGCATGGATTCATACCCCGGTCTGTTTTACTCTGGGGATACCTCTCTTGACCTCCAGATCTTCATCTCTCAAAAGAAACAATTAGATACTTGGTTTCAAGAATGCCTGACACCTCCTCCTTTACAGCTTGTTGTTTTGCTGGCATTTTGGGCACTGGCTTAATCTGTTTACTGTCATAAGGGCATTTTAGAATAAAGTTCAACTTCCCTACCAAGGCATTTTTGCAAGCACCTGTCTTAAAACACACTAATCCCATTACAATTCTCAAAACATCACCAGGAGTTCTTGCTTCTGGCTGCAGACCCAGCCCCCAAAGTCTCCTTCCTAACATCAGAAATAGAAGAGAGGAGGAGGAGCAACTCCTGGCTTGGGGAATGGGGGATCTGCTATTAGGTGCTGGATGCCTCCGGCTTGCCTGCTTCTCTCTCTAACAAGTTCTGAGTGCTGCCAGAGACCCTCAGACCAGAGGCCAAGCGGGGGTGAGGGGGTGGGGTGGGGGCTGGGGGGCAGTGGTGGTGGTGGTGGAGGGAATGGAGGAGTAGAATAGTCTCCCCTTTTCTGTTTTTACTGAGCGGCTTGTTCTAAATGGGGAGGAAGAAGAAGGGATCGAGAGGGAAGGGGGGAGTGTCAGGGAGGCAAGCATGTTATGTTACTAGTTAAATAAGTGGATTTGAAGTTAAAAAAAAATGTCTCTGCCTCTAGTTCTCTCTGCTCCCTTCAATGCTTTGGAAATTGTATGTCCTCAACCATTGTGTGCTTATCATTGCCTATTAATTGATTGGTGGGAATTCTTTAGAGGGAGAAGAAAAGGAAATACCTTTTGTGATTCTCTCACTTCCCTGTTTGTGTCTTTCATTTGTGGAAGTTAGGAATTCTAAAAAAGGAGGAGGAAAAAGGCATCTTATATACAAATGCGCACCAGAATGCATCCCAGATGTCTCCTCAGGACCTCAGTCAAAATATATTCAAACAAGAACTCATCATTTCCATCCCTTTCCTCCTCCAATCTGGCCTAAATCCAAATTTTCTCCTATGATTTTCCTTATTATTTCAAGAGTAAATGCTAAAGTAAGAATATTAAATTAGAATCACTCAGGGGTTATTTGTATTACATATTTGACAGTTAATCCTGAACTTCCACACAATCAGGAAAACCAACAGTCAATCTAGATTATCTCATAGCCCATATCTACACACCCATGACCTTAAAAGGACAGGGAGCTTTCAAGAACTCTGGAAATAAAAGGAGACCTGCGTGTGAAGCACAGAGTTTCAGAGGGATGATGATAGATGAGAAGGTTGTAAGGGTGCTGGCTCATGGAGATCCTCTCAAGTCACTTCAAGATGGCTTTGGACAGAAGAGTACCACAATCTGACTAATCTCTTAACAGAATCACTCTGGCTACAGTGTTGAGGATAGGCTTCGGAGAAACAAACAAACAGCAGGGGCACTTCAATTAAAAGACACTGTAAGCTGTAATAACCAAGGAATGGCTTGGAGCAGGGTAGAAGCTGTTGATCAATAGGATGTTGCAGGAATCAGAGATGAAACCACAATTCTAACATTGAGCAACTGCAAGAGCAGAGTTGCCATTAACTGAGCTATGGGAGGTTATAGAAGGTGGTGAGTATTTGGAGGAAGATTTTCATCAATTCAGTCTTATAGGTTACATTCAAGATGTCTGAGAGACATCCACACAAACATGGCAAGTAGGCCGTTGAATATATAGGTCTGGAAATCAGGGAAAGGACTAGTGTTAGAGATACATTTGGGATTCATTCATCAGCATACACATGGCATTTGGGATTAATTTATCAGCATTTCACATGAACTTATAACCAGACAACCAAGGGGTCCGGGCTGCCTGTCACTACTTGAGCCAATTAAGTAGAGACAGGGTTGAGTCATATATGAACATTTATTCCAATAATGCCAGCAGTGTGGGAGAGTAGCAGGTGACCCACAAAAAAATCTGCTCTGCCCCTCCCCATAAACCAGCTGCTTATATTGAGTATAAGGGCAAAGATTATGAGGGAAAGTAAGACTTACAGGCATGGGAAAGTAGGCATGGTATAATCATTACAGGTTACAAATCATGTGGGCTGGGGGGAGGGGCACAGAGGGCAGGTGCCTCCGGTGCCCTGGGACCAGATTACAGGCAATAAAGCTGGGAGTTGTAAAGAGCAGGTGCCTCCAGGACTAGATTATTTCATACATGAGGTTGTAAATCTTTCCATAATGACAGGCACTCTTGGAAGGAGGATAGACTGCATTCTGATGTGAGCTCCCATGTCCCAGGGCATACAACTCTCAGTCAGGTTAGAATGTGCTTTCTCTAATCAGAACAGAACCATTGTGGTTAACAGAGAAGGATTAATATTTCTTATAATTGTAGCTGGTCCCCAATATCCTATTTCTGCTCCTAACAGACTGGGTGAGTGAAATGAGCCACAGCATGAGTGCAGTTTAAAAAGAGAAGACTCTGAAGATGGAGTCCAGGGAGATTCCAAAGGTTAGAATTTGGAAGTTAAAGGGGACCAACAAGATAAATTAGACACAGGAAGAAACACCAGGTGAAAATATGTCCTGCAAGCCTAATGATAATATGACCCAAGAGTAGACAGCAGGTGCTGTGTTAAATGGCGATGATAAGACAAGTAAGAAAAGATCATTGGATTTTGCAAGATAAGGCCATTGGTGTCTTGAGAAGTATTATTTTGCTGTAACACAGGGAGAAAAATCATTGATATGGATTTAAAAAAATACATGCAAAATTCAGAGACCAAGTATATATATACAATATCTCCAAGGATTTGAGCAATAAACTAACAGAGAAAATATAATCAGATAAGAGGATAAAAGTTCTCATTCCCTACCCTAGAGCACTTTTTTTTGTTTGTTTTGTTTTGTTTTGTTTGCTATTTATGTAGTATTTGCATGATTTATGTTTTGGGAAGCCAAAACATAGATAGAGCTGGTAAATGTTGAAAAGAGAAGGAAAGGGCATAATGCTGAAGGAATGTTTCTAAGTAGGATATGAGATTTAGCCCACAACTGGTGGATCAGGCCTTAGCCAAGGCCATTAGCTCTATATATTCAACAACAAGGCACAGAAAGAGTACAGAGACACAGACGCAGGTAGTTGGGTAAATGTGATGGTGAGCATATACCTTCTGAATGCTAAATGTTTTTCACAAGAAAGAAGAAAAAAAAAGTCATCTGCTGAGAGTAAATATGGAGTAAATATGTAGTTAAGATTGTTGGTGGTATAGGAGAAATGAGGAGGCTTAAATGATCACCTAGGAGATAAAAAAATGGATGGATTAAAACAAATAAGGGGTGACTGCTGGGAAGATTTAAAGGTTAACTTCAGGTCATGATTCTAGAAAGGATGATATAGACTCTGCCAATTCTCTATCGTCTCCTGTATGATCTTTATATCATACTTTATACAGTATGTGGAGTGCCTGCCACATACTGTACTTTTTTTTAAATCCTCACCCAAATATATTTTACCATTGATTTTTATAGAGTGAAAGAGAGGGAGGGGAAGACAGAGAGAGAGAGAGACTGATTGCCTCCTGCATGTGCTCTGACCAGGGCCTGGGATTGAACCTACAACCGAGGTACATGACCTTGACCAGGAATTGAACCCACAACCTTTGGTCCATGGGGCCGACACTCTAACCACTGAGCAAACCAGCCAGAGCCACATACTGTACTCTTCTGGACAACTTTGCCAGTGCTCACATAGATTCCCTGCCTGAGCGCTTTGCTCTCTCGTCATCTAGCCAATTCCTAATAACCTCCAAGACACACTTTAGTCCTAACTTCACCCAGGAACTGAGTACTGATGCCCAGTGCCCTCCTCCATGCTCTCATTTCACCTGGGCACACTTCTGTCTTAGCCCTTGCCAGTCTCTCATGATTTCCACTTCTCTCATACAATTCAGGGGTTATAATCTTAAGTAGGCATCAGAATCACCTGCTGACTCTCTTGCAAAAAAGTTTCCAATTAAGTGGATCTCTTGTAGGGCCCAAGAATTTGCATTTGTAACAAGGCCCCAGGTAATGCTGATGCTGGTTGAAAGGGTGCAGCAACACTCTGAGAACCATTATTCAATCTTTTCAAAGGCTGGGCCAAATGTAATTCGTATCTATCTCCAGAACTTGGTTCCACACTTGGCTTGGGATAGAAGCTCAGAAAAGTGTTTTTGAGCATCCAAGGCATAAAAAGAGGAAAATAAGTTACCTGAATGGTAAGCTCTCTTCCCTCTCGGTTAATCTTCAAGTGGTGCATCCTTCTATTAGCAAAGTTCTCTACCTCAATGGTGAACACATGGGTTTCTTCCTTGCTCAGCTGATAGTGAACTTGTAAGCTTCCTTGAAAAATAAATGTTAGAAATTAGAATTAAAAATAAGACCCATAAAATTTAAAAGTATGATCAGATTGAATTTTCATTGATGATTATTATTCAATTAAATTGAAATTTTAAATTAAATAAGAAATTCATGCTTTAATTCTTTTATCATTTAAAATTTTAAAAGATATGCTATTATTATAGCACTTGGGTCCATAAAGAAATCTCTGAGCATAGCTGAAAAATTAAAGTGTGTGTATGTGTGTGTGAGTGTGTGTGTGTGTGTGTGGAGGGAGAGTGTGTTATCAGAAACCAAAATACCAGTTTGTAAAATAAAATAGCCACAAGTCTATTTTGCAATTGAATTGTGAAAATTTCAATAAGATAAAGTTTTTTCCTACTCTTTCTTTAATTTCTATCATACACTATTCTTCCTTTTCTTTCTAACTGCCTTCATAAAATTTCATAGTCTATAATGTGAAATAACCTAAGGCAGAAGAGAAAAAGATAATTTTGGGTTATGAGGCTATTACCTACCAGTCCGCTAAGAGGAGAATCTCCCTATAGTCAATCCTGGTTTTCCTATCTTTTTCTCTTTTTATGTTCTGACCATCAAAAATGTTCAAATATTAATATTTTTGGTTATTTTATCAGTTAATAATTAATAATAGCTCCCTATCAGTAGCATAATTGGTGCTGATAGGAGTTGGGGCTGGGGGGTTGTGTAAAGGGGCCCTGGATGACAATAGTAGAGAAAGCTTATAGACCTTTCTTGTGCACTAGCTGCTGTTAGGTGGTATGCTCTTTCAGATTTCTTCTAATTTCAAGAATCTGTGCGTTTTAATATTTAATTCAATCAAATAAACTTAATCAGCATGTGATAATTATGTATCAGGCATATATGATAAGCATCACATTCCTTGAGGGGATTTGGAGCCTTTTACCATTCCACACTTTGGCTCATTCATACACATATTCATATTCTGTATGTATTTGTCCATTTTAGAAATCACTTCCATTTCATACATCTTTTCTAACACCTACTTCACAACCATTCATTTTTGATGTCAATAATCTCAATAGGAATCCTGTTAAAGAATTATGAAGCTTCCTTGACATCGCAATTTATGTCAAAAACACCTCAACAAAGCAAATAAATACCTAAATCAAATATTAACAGGCAGAAAGGGATATATTGACAGTAACACAATAATAATAGGGTATTTTAAGACCCTTCTCACATCAATGAATAGATCATCCAGATGTAATATCAACAAGGAAACAGTGGCTATGGCAACACATTAGAGAAGATAAACTTAACACATGCCTCCAGAACATTATACCCCAAATCAGCAGAATGCACATTCTTTTCAAGTGCATCTGAATTATTTTCCAGAATAGACCACAAAACAAGTCTCAGGAATTTTAAAAATAGTGAAATCATATCAAGTATCTTCCTCATTATTGATGTTAAAAAACTAGAAATCTATTACAATAAGAAAGTTGGAAAAAATATAAACACAGGAGGCCAAACAATATGTCACTAAAAAATTAGTAGGTTAATAAAGTAATCAAGCAGACATAAAAATATTTTAAGACAAATAGAAATGGAAACACAATGATCCAAAATTGTTAGGATGCAGCAAAAGCAGTTAAAAGAGGAACATTCATAGTGTTGCATGCCTACATCAAGAAACAAGAAAAGTCTCAAATAAATAATCTAAATTTACACTTAAAGGAACTAGAAAATGAAAAACAGAAAGAACCAAGATGGTGGCATAGGTAAACACTGATACATACCGCCTCCCACAACCACATCAAAATTACAAGTAAAATATGAACCATCATTCAGAACTGCCTGAAATCTGGCTGAATGGAAGTCCTACAACTAGAGAAGTAAAGAAGAAAGCACATTGAGATTGAAACTATGCAGGCCAGATGGGAGGGGCAAGAAATGTTCAAAGTGATGAATAGCTAGGACCTACAACAAGATTACTTTACCCAGCAAAGTTCTCATTTAGTATTGAAGGTCAGATAAAGAGCTTCACAGACAAGAAAAAACTAAAGGAGTTAGTCACCACCAAGCCAGTACTACATGAAATGCTGAAGGGGATTTTTTAAGAAGAGGAAGAAGAAGAGGATGAGGAAGAGGAAGAGGAGGAGAAGGAGGAGGAGGAGAAAGAGGAGGAGGAGGAGGGGGAAGAAGAGAAGAAGACATGAACAATAAAAGGGCAATAAATACATATCTATCAACATTGAATCTAAAAATCAAAATAAAAGGGAAAATCAGTTGGGCAAAAAATGAAAAAGGATCGCAAGTCAAATTTATAGAAAATATTCCTTTAACTTTTGGTCGAGAATATGTTTGTATATTTTCAGAAAACAACTCCGAGACCATGTGGATTCCTGCAACAGAGAGGAATTGACAGGACTACTCCAGCCATGAAGACAGAAGAGAAGCAGCCCAGAGATGGAAGACGCTGATGACGCCTTGCCATACTAGCAGTCAGCAGCTGTGCATCAGTGCAGGTTGCCCAGGACCAAACCAGAGAGGGTCAGACCAGCATTACCACCATTTGTCCACCATTCAGAACTGAAATATCATTGGTGACATGTACACATAAGGAACTGTTTGACATTGAAATTGGGACTCAAAAGAACTGTTGGCCCAGAAAGAAACTCACTACAGACTGATTCATTTGCCTTTCAGCATAACCATTATTGTTTGTCTCATTTTTGGTTCTTATAAGTATATTTCTAGTAGCACATGATCTCACTCATCTAGGGGAAATGATGAACAACATAGACTGATGAACAAGAACAGACCCGGAGACAAGGAAGCATAGATCAGACTGTTGGACCTCAGAGGGAAGGTAGGGGAGGGTGGAGATAAGGGGGAGAGATCAACCAAAGGACTTGTGTGCATCCATATGAGCCTAACCAGTGGTCACGGACAACAGGAGGGTGGGGCATGCGTGGGGAGGGGTGTGGGATGGGAATGGGGGGATGAGGACAAATATGTGATACCTTAATCAATAAAGAAATTTAAAAAAATAAAAATAAAAATAAAGGAACAAAAACTTTAATGAATAAAATAAACTGATGAATAAAATAGAATAAGAGACATGAAAACATGGAACAGACTGGCAAATCTCAGAAGGAAGGAGATGGGGGAGACAGGAAAATACTAACCAAAGATCTTTTTTTTTTTTAATTTCTTTATTGATTAAGGTATCACATATTTGTCCTCATCCCCCCATTCCCATCCCACATCCCTCCCCACACATGCCCCCACCCCGCTGTTGTCCCCAACCACTGGTTAGGCGCATATGCTTGCACACAAGTCCTTTGGTTAATCTCTCCCCTTTACCCCCAACCTCCCCTACCCTCCCTCTGAAGCCCGACAGTCTGATCCGTGCCTCCTTGTTTCTGGGTCTGTTCTTGTTCATCAGTCTATGTTGTTCATTATTTCCACTAGATGAGTGAGATCATGTGTTATTAGAAATACACTTATAAGAACTGAAAATGAGACAAGCAATAATGTTTATGGTGACAGGAAATGAATCAGTCAAAATGAGTTTCTTTCTGGGCCAACAGTTCTTTTGAGACCCAATTACAATGTCCAACAGTTCCTTATGTGTACATGTCAGCACTGACATTACAGTTCTGGATGGTGCACAAATGGTGGTAATGCAGGTCCGACTCTCTCTGGTTTGGTCCTGGGCAACCTGCAGTGATGCACAGCTGCTAACTGCTAGTATGGGAAGACCACATCAGCGTCTTCCATCTCTGGACTGCTTCTCTTCTGTCTTCATGGCTGGAGTAGTCCTGTCGATTCCTCTCTGTTGCTGGAATCCACATGGTCTCAGAGTTGTTTTCTGAAAATATACAAACATATTCTTGACCAAAAGTTAATAAAGGAATATTTTCTATAAATTTGACTTGGGATCCTATTTCATTTTTTGCCCAAATGATTTTCCTCGGGCTTGTTTTGACACCTTGTGTGTTTTTCATGGGTGTCTTGCTTTTAGCCTTACAATTAATTTTCTAAAGTATTAATTTTCTAGATGTAATTTACTTACAGGTTATTTTTCCTTACATGATATTCTTCTACTATACCCTCCTTTTTTGATTTAAATGTTAGGAGGCTTTTGAAAAATTTATAATGCAATCTTGATGGCTTTTACATTTTAATTTTTTGCACTATAATATTACTGTTTTAGGTTCATTACATGGTGCACACTTTTATCATGAGATGAAGTACCAATAAAAATTTTAGTTAACACTTTAGGAACACCTTTTTGTCCAGTACAATTAATTTTTCTAGAATATTCGCTTGTTTCAACTAGCCAATTTAAATTTGCCTGAAAACTTGACTACTATTTTACTGTCAAATTTATTACTCTAACAACAATCTTGTTTTACCCTGTAAATATTAGTGGAAGGGATTATTTGCCTTCTTGAGTAGGTCCTGAGCATTCCTGGTGGTAGGCTGGATTTAGATATCGTAAACCCACTTCCCCACACCATGGGTACAAGATAACTCAAACAATTCTTGTTTAACCAAAGATCTTATATGCATATGTGCATTACTGATGCAGACAATAGGGTGATGAAGGCCTGGGGCAGGGCAGGAACCAGATAGAGGGGGGCAATGGGGAATAAAAAGAGGGACACCTATAGTAATCTCAACAATAAAGATTAAAAAAACAAACAAACAAAAAAAGAAGAACAACAAACAAAAAAACTCAAAGTGGGTAGAAGAAAAGAAATAAAGATCATATCAGAAAAAAAAATAAAATGGGGACCAAAAAATAAACAATAAAAAAGATTGACAGAACTAAGAGCTAGTTTTTTTTTTTTTCTGTTTTTTTTTAAGATAAAAACAATAGATGAACCTTTAGCCAGTCTTATCAAGGAAATAAAAAAGATAGAGGATCCAGTAAAATCAGAAATTAAATATAAGTAATAATTAACAACACAGAAATATATAGTATTATAAAAGAATACTATTAATAAGTATACATCAACAAATTAGACAAGAATGAATGGGTAATATCCTAGAAACATGTAATCTTCTAAGATTGAACCAGGAAGAAACAGAAAACCTGAACCTACTGTTTACTATCTATAATAATAAAAATGTAATATGCTAATTAGACAGGACAGCCGAACAACCTTCCAGACGTCATTCTAGATGAAGCCACGGTGGCAGGGGCTAAGGCAGAGGCAGTTAGGGGTGATCATGCAGGCAGGCAGAGTGGTTAGGGGCGATCAGGCAGGCAGGCAAGTGATTAGGGGTAATCAGGCAGGTGAGTGATTAGGGGTGATCAGGTGGGCAGGCTAGTGGTTAGGGTGATCAGGCAGGCCTGGCAAGTGGTTAGGGGCAATGAGGCAGGCAGGCAGAAGCAGTTAGGGGCAATCAGGCAGGGAGATGAGTGGTTAGTGGTGATCAGGCGGGCAGTAGAGTGGTTTGGGGCTATCAGGCAAGTGAGTGGTTAGGGCCAATCAGGCAGGCAGGCAAGTGATTAGGGGCAATGAGGCAGGCAGGCAGAGGCAGTTAGGGGCAATCAGGCAGGCAGGTGAGTGGTTAGGGGCGATCAGGCAGGCGAGTGGTTAGGGGTGATCAGGCAGGCAGGCATGCAAATGGTTAGGAGCCAGCAGTCCCAGATTGCGAGAGGGATGTCCAACTGCTTGTTTGCCTGCAGGGATTGGGCCTAAACCAGCAATCGGACATCCCCCAAGGGGTCCAAGATTGCAAGAGGGTGCAGGCCAGGCTGAGGGACCCCCTGACCCAGTGCACTAATTTTGTGCACTGGGCCTCTAGTTCCATATAAAAATAAAAATGAATCAGTAATCAAAAAGCAAAACAAAACAAAACAAAAACAAACAAACAATAAAACACTCAACAAACAAAAGTGTGGGACCAGACATGTTCACAGGTAATTGCAGCCAAACATTCAAAATTTAAAATTAATTATTAAAATTATTTAAAATTATTTTTTAAAAAATAAAGAAGCAAAGCTTTCAAACTCAGTCTATGAGGTCAATGTTACCTGAAACCAAACCATACAAAGAAACTACTAAAATAGAAAATTATAGGCCAATATTCCTGATAGAGATAGAAGCAAAATTTCTCAACAAAATATTAGCAACCCAAATACAACAATACATTAAAAATATCATGCAACATGATCAAGTGAAATTTATTCCAGGAATTACAGATGCTTCAATATCAACAAAGTAATCAATGTGCTATACCATAACAATAAAATAAAGGATAAAAATCATGACATCTCAATAGATTCAGAAAAAGAATCACCAAAATTCAACATCCTTTTTATTATAAAACACTTAAAAAAGTTGCTATAAAAAGGACATGCCTCAGCATATTAAAGGCTGTACAGCAAACCCTAGCGAACATAATACTCAATGGTTAAAAGCTGAAAGCTTTTTCTCTCAGATCAGGAACAAGATAAGCATGCACACTTTCACTACTCTTACTCAACATAATATTGGAAGCAATAGCCAAGGCAATCACACAAGAAAAGGAAATAAAAAGATTCAAACAGGAAATAAAGAAGTAAAATTCTTACTATTTGCAGATAAATAAAATTATATTATAGAAAACCTTAAACATCCCAATAAAAATTGTTAGAACTAATATTTGAATAAATAAAGTTGCAGGATGCAAAATTAATATTCTGTTGTTTTCTATACAAAAATAATGAGTTATCAGTAAGAAATTAAAAAAAAAACAATTCCATTTATAATTAAATCAAAAACAATAAAATACCTAGCAATAAATTTAACCAAAAAAGTAAAAGACTTGTGCTCTGGAAACTATAAGACATTGATGAAAGAAACTGAACAAGACATAAATAAAAGAAAAGCTATACTATGGTCATGTACTCAAATAATTAACATTGTTAAAATGCCCATACTGCTCAAAGCAATCTACCAATTTATCACAATGCTTATTAAAATACCAATGGCATTTTTCACAAAAGACTCAGGATAGCCAAAGGAATCTTGAAAGAAAAGAATGAAGTTGGAAGTATCACACTCCCTGATTTCAAACTATATCACAAAACTATAGAAATAAAATCAGTATGATACTGGCACAAAAACAGACACACAGATCAATGGAGCAGAATAGACATCCCAGTAATAAGCCCAACTAATCTATGACAAAGAAGGCAAAATATACAAGGGGAAAAGACAGTCTCTTCAATAAATGGGGTTGTAAAAATAAGACACAGATATACAAAAAATGAAATTAGGCCATTTTCCTATACCTATACCAAAATGAATTCAAAATGAATGAAATACTTAATTGTAATATCTGAAACTCCTAGAAGAAAAGTCTTTGCATCCTTCTTAGCAATGTTAGTTTTTGAATATGTCTCCTTGGGCAAAGGCAACAAAAGCAAAAAAAGTCAAGTGGAACTACATCTAACTAAAACACGTTTGCACAGTGAAGAAAGCCATCAATAAAGTGTAAAGGCTACTTATTGAAATGGAGAAGACATTTGTAAATTATACATCTGGTAAAAAGTTATATTATAATATATATAAAGAACTCATACAACTCAACATCAAAAATCAACCAACCCATTTAAAAAAATGAGCAGAGGACCTGAATAGACATCTCTCCAAACAAGACATAGAAATGGCCAACAGACATATGAAAAAATATTCAAAATTACTAATTATAAGGGAAATGCAAATCAAAGCTATAGGATATTACACACCTGATAGAATGGTTATTATCACAAAGAAAAAAAAAACAAAAACAAGTGTTGCTACTGATGTGGAGAAAAGGGAACCCTAGTGCACTGTTGAGGGATTGCAAATTAGTGCAGCCACTATGGAAAAGAATATGGTGGTTCCTCAAAAAAAAAAAAAAAAAAAATAGAACTACTGTACAACCCAGCAATTCCACTTCTGGATATTTATCCAAAGAAAACAAAAATAATTATTTGAAAAAATACTAGTACATGCATGCTTATCTTCATTGCAACATTATTTACACTAGCCAAGATATGAAAGCAACCTGTATATCCATTGACAGGTAAATGGATAAATACGATGTGGTTTATGCATAGGATGGAATATTACCCAACCATAAAATAGAATGAAATCCTGCCATTTGCAATAACATGGATGGACCTGGAGGGTGTTATGTTAAGTGAAATAATTTGGACAGAGAAAGACAAAGATTGTCTTATTTTACTTATTTGTGAATTCTAATAAAACAAAACCAATGAACAAACAAAATTAAACAGAAACAAACTCATGGAACAGATTGATGGTTGCCAGAGGGGAAAGGGTGGGGGAGCACTGAGAAAGAGGATGAGAATTAAGTACAAACTTCCAGTTATAAAACGTCTTAGGGATGTAAGTACAGCATAAGCAATAGAGTCAACACCATCATCGTAACTATGATGACAGATGGTCATTAGACTCATTGCAGTGATCACTTTGTAAGGTATAGAAATGTTGAATCAGTATGTTGTACACCTGAGCTAATATAATAATTTATGTCAATTATAATTAAAAATAAATTAATAAAAAATAAAACACCTCAACCAGTTACTTTACAGCCCCTACAAATATTGATCTCATGTTGTTCGGTGTTTTTTTGCAACAAATCCCTCCCAGAATTCCTCAATGTGATATATTGAAACCTTTCTCTAATTTTCTTATAATTCATAGGAAGAAAAAAAACCAATTCTTAACTTACAAATAAGTTTGAGCCCTGGCTGGTTTTCTCAGTGGGCAGAGCACCAGCCTGCGCACCAAAGAGTCATGGTTTTGATCCCTGATCAAGGGCATGTATCTGGGTTGCAGGTTCCATCCCTGGCCCAGATCATCAGGGTGCATGCGGGAAGCAACCCACTGATGTGTCTCTCTCACATAAATGTCTCTTTCTCTCCCTCTCTCTCTCTCTCCCTACCTTCTTTCCACTCTCTCTAAATAATAATGGAAAATATTTTCCAGTAAGGATTAAGAAAAAATAATATGTTTGACACCACTAAACACTGACTTTCAGTCTGCTACAAGGCACTGGGGTTGAGATGAAGAATAGTGTGGGGTCAAGGAAGGAGGCTAATTAATCGCCTTCCTCCAGAATCTTCTTTAGCTGCTTAGTCAGTGAGCAAAGAAGCAAATCTCTCCTTCCAGCATTTATTCTGGTGATTCTGCAGATTGCCCTCAAGTTCTTGGAGGGCACTGTCATGACTGCTGGTCTCAGGGTTCTCCTGCAGTCCCTGCCCTCAGGCTCTCTTCCACTACTAGTATATGCTTTATCTGCATGTTTTCATTTTATCCATAGAGTTTCCTATTCCCCTCTTTCCTTCTGTTAACAAAATGGCAAACATCACAAGTTTATAGTCCCATAGACCACTGACTGAGGGAAGGCACTGTCTAGAAATATAATAAACCAAAATATTCATTGTTTGACCAGGAGTTCACCATAATTTATCTAAAGAACTATAATGCATCCTCTCCTATTTGGTCTCCGTTATTTTTTTCTCTTAGTATATATATACAATAGAGAGCATGCATCTTCATTGTGTACATATAGATGGAGATATAATGTTCACAATATGGAAATTACAAATGAAATAAATTTTTTCCCATTTATGGCTTTTCCAAATGTCATCCTATCTAATAATAGACAAATATGCAAATTGACCATACCTCCAACACACCCACAAGCCACACCCACCATCCAATCAGAGCAAGTATGCAAATTAACCCAAACCAAGATGGCTACAGCCACAGGGAGCAAGGTTTCCTAGGTAACAGAGGAAGTCAAGCTTTCCGCCTGCCCTGGCCAGGCCTAAGCCTCCACTCAAGCTACAAAGTTTCAATTATAGAAGGTAAACAAATTCAAACAAATGGCAGCAGAATGGAGCTTGAGAGAGCAGGCCAGGGTTGCCGCCAGCAACAGGGGAAGCAAAGCTTTCCGCATACCCTGGCTGGGCCCACCCGCTTAAGGCAACAAAGTTTCAACTATAACCCCAACACAAATGGCTGCGGGCCTCGGAGGGAGCCCCAGGCTTGGCTCCGCTCCAGGCTACAAAGTTTCAATTGTAGAAGGAAAATAAATCCCAGATACCAGGGCCTCCGCTTGCGTTGCCAGGGGGCGTGGCCTGCCGGCAAACCACTACAGGCCTCTCGCTCAGGCCGCCCCACACCCCAAGGGAACCCCCACCTGATCCGGGATGCCCTTCAGGGCAAACCAGCTTGCCCCCACCCCTGTACCAGGCCTCTATCCTATCTAATAAAAGAGTAATCTGCAGATTGATCATCACTGCAACACACAATATAGCTGCCCCCATGTGGTCAAAGATCCTGCCCCCATGTGGACACAAGATGGCCACCACCAGATGGCCAGCAGGAGAGGGCAGTTGGGAGGCACCTGGCCTGCAAAGGAGGGCAGTTGAGAAGGACCAGGCCTGCAAGGGAGGGCAGTTGGAGGTGATCAACCCTGCAGGAGAGGGCAGTTAGGGGTAACCAGGCCGGCAGAAAAGGGAAGTTGGGGGCAAACAGGCTGGCAGCAGAGTGGTTAGGGGGTGATCAGGCTGGCTGGCAGAAGCGGTTAGGGGCAATCAGGAAGGCAGGCAGGCAAGCAGTTGGGAGCCAGCAGTCCTGGATTGTGAGAGGGATGTCTGATTGCCCGTTTAGGGGTCCCAGATTGGAGAGGGTACAGGCTGGGCTGAGGGACAACCCCCTCCGTGCACGAATATCGTGCACCGGGCCTCTAGTTCTAGAATAAACATACATATAATGGAATGAGCTTTGTCACCAGCAAGTGCTCTCTATAAGTGTCAACAGAGCCTATTAATATTGGAGCCCTCTAGTTGTATCAAGATCATGTGTTGTTGTTTTTTTAAAGTCTTTAGGCAAAACCTATGTCATGTTTTACTTTTCAGAATCAGATAATAGAGAATATCAATGTCACTTTTAAAAAGTGAGAGGGGAATCTATGTTGATACAAAATATTTAAACACAATGATAAGGAATCTATTTTAAATCAAAGAGAGTTAGTCATATTCTGTTAAACTTTCTTGCTGCTTCAAGGACAAAGTTACAATATGGCTTACATCATGCTTGAGTTTCTAATAATTCCCCTTTCATCTAAAATACATTTCCCCCTGCATTTTGCACATAAATAAACATAGGTGCTGAGAGGTAAATACTTTTTCATCATTCATAGCGAGTGATGGGCTCAGATTTAGAAACAAATCTGGCTGTCTCCAAGAAACATGGTTTTCCCGTGGACCACATGTGATCAGCTCAGCCTAGAACTCTCTTCTGCTCCAGACTTTCTCATTGAGCTTATTTCTACCCATTCTCCCAAGTTCAGTGTAAGATGACCTCTTCCAGAAACCCTTCCCTGACTTCTGTTCCCATAAGCACTGTGCTCACCTCTATCTAAGCATATACTGGGTTGTGTTGTTTACTTACTTGCCTGTCTCTCACACAATCTGTTAACTCCTTGGGAATCTGTACATACGTAATATATCTGCAGATTCCCAGTGCCTGGTCCATTGTAAATTTGAAAGATAGGAAATAAGGAAGGAAGGGAGAATGTGAGAAAAAGAGGGAGGGATGAAAGGAAGAATAAAGGGTAGAAGAGAGTGAGGGAGGGAGGGACAAAGATAGGAAGGTCCACAAAAATTCAGTGGAGCTTAGAAAATTTTTTACATCTAAAACAAAAATGTTTTTGAAGTAATATAAATAAGAGTGGTACTTATTCTCTTTTTAAAAATATTTTTATGTTTTGTTTTATTTATTGATTAGGGAGAGAGAGAGAAAGAGAGAGAGAGATTTGTTGTTCCATTTATTTATGCATTCATTGGTTGATTATTATATATGTCCTACCCAGGGTTTGAACCCTCAAGCTTGGCATATCTGGATGATGCTCAAACCAACTGAACTACCCAGCCAGGGTGATGCTTATTCTCAATATGTCCTGAGACTGATGACTTATTCATAGATATTTCTCCACCCTGGAGTCTATTAATGAGGACTTGGGATATCTGTCTGGAAAATTCCAAGTGACATGCCGAAGTCCTGGATAAGTCCTGGAGGCCCCATCTGGAATTCAGTGGCATTGGTACTGTTTTACCCTCCTTTCTACCTACATCTGAGGTCATGATGTCTCAGGGAATTTATTCAGGTTTTTAATCCCATACACTGCCTCCAACCTTCTGCCTCTTGTTAGTGTTTAGGATTCCATCTCTTTTCCATGCATCTGGATGAAATATACCTAGATCAGGGATTCTCAGGTTGTTTTAAATTTAGAACACTTTATTCAATAAAATATACAGTGATGACTATTATAGAAAACAGAAAAATATGGAGCAACTTGAGTTGAAGTAGGAATGAGAAACTCTAGGCTGCCACTGCTATTGCCCCCTCCTCCCTCTCCTACCTCACAAGATCATGCTGTCCAACAGAATTCTTTGGTCTCCTGGAAGCATAGTGGAAACCCTTGCCTCTTCAAAGGGATAATTCAGCCTATTAGAATTAGGTCACATGGACAGCTGGACAACTTCTCAGATCTATGGCCACAGCCCATAGAGCAGCTCCTCTCTGCAGTCCAGACTCTTGGGAATCCACACTCCAAATGTCTGGAGGTCAAATCTGACAGGCTTATTATTGGCTTTGGCTAGGCTTTAATTGATCAGTGCTAGAATCTGCACACATCTGTGTAGACGTAACTGGTTCAGGACAAAGGCCTTCAGGTTAAAGATTAAAGAAAAGTCATGCTCTCTTGAGAGATGTTGGACCTATTTTGTACCTTTGGATTTTTTTGTGTTTTTGTTTGTTTGTTTGTTTTTAACAGCAGAAATTTATCTACTTATGTTCTGGAAGCCAGATGTTCAAAATATTCTCTCATAGGCTCTAGGCTAGTAACCCTCCCTGCCTCTCCATAGCTTCTGATAAATGCCTGCAATCCATGGCATCTTGTAGATGCATCTCTCCAATATCCTCCATTGTCTTCATATGGCCCTTTCCCCTTGTGTCTCTATGGGACCTATCTTCAAAGATGCTTTAATACTAAACAAAGAGTAACCATGCCTCTTTTACCAAGGCATTTTACTATTATATCTTGTTTGACAATTACCTTCTCACGAGAATGTGAAAATTATTAAAAAGAAACTCAGAATTGAAAAGGTCAAATATTACCCAATGTCTTGAGCTGGTTCATATGGTAAAAATCTGTGCACCTCAGTTGATTAAGAACATTCATTTTGTTGTTGTTCTGTTTTAGTTGTTTTCATTTTCTCAATCCTCCTACTTTAATTTGTCTTCCACAATTCCATTAGCATATTTTAACACATATTTGGACATATGATTCAAGGACTTAAAAAAATTCCAAGGCTTCCTAATTCTACATGATACATTCCAACTTCATAGCCTGACATGCAAGGCTCTTTTCTTACTTTTTGGACTTTATCACATATTGTCCATATATTAATCACACCAGAACACTCAGCATCTCCCCAAATAATGTTCTTTATTGCTTCTGTGATTGTTGTTTTCTTCTCAGCTGGAAATATCCCTCTGCCTCATTATCTGTCTGGCAAGCTGCTCCATTTAATGAGATAGTTATATCTTTAAGGAGTTATAAGCTATTTGAAGGAGACAAAAGCAATGGCCATACTTGTCTGCTAATATATGATTACCAGCTGTTAGACATTGAAACTGGTACAAAAGATATTTTTTTATAAAGTCCTTAGATTAGGTAATGAAATTTCAGAGAGATGAAAATATCCCCAAATAATAACAATAATCCTACCTAATAAAATAGTAGTATGCAAATTGACTGCACCTTCGCTACGCCCAAGCCACTCCCACCAGCCAAAGCCACACCCACCAGCCAATCAGGGCGAGTATGCAAATTACCCAACAAAGATGGTGGTTAATTTGCATACGCTGAGAGAGGGAGGAGTGAAGACTGAAGACAACTTAGAAGGAAGAGGGAGGAAAAGCGGAAAGCAAGGTGGCTGCCAGAGGGAAAGCCCGGGTGGGGCGGAGCGGGGTGGAACGGGGCGGAGTGGGGCGGGCGGCAGTGGCGAGCGGGTGCAGGCGCAGTGGCCGCAAAGGCGGCGGCAGCGACAGCGCAC
This sequence comes from Cnephaeus nilssonii, assembly GCF_951640355.1. Lineage (NCBI taxonomy): Eukaryota > Metazoa > Chordata > Mammalia > Chiroptera > Vespertilionidae > Cnephaeus > Cnephaeus nilssonii. The sequence continues at coordinate 88,951,354 of NC_137081.1, forward strand.
GCGGCCGCAACAGCCGCTTGCAGGATTTTCCTGCAAATGGGCTACTAGTAGTAATAATAATATTCATAATGAAATAGGGTTTAAATCCAGGAGTACAGAAATTTAAAGTATATTCTCCTTCCACTATACCATGCTGTCTCCAAAGAGATGTGTGGTCAGGTAGATGAATGAGTAGATGGATAGAGAAGCAGATGGCCAGGCAAAGGGAGTGTGGATGATTTGATAGAAAATGAGAACATACTTTTTGAATTCAGTTAAGGCAATAAAAGAGTGTGTTCAGAGAAAAGTTTATTGGAGGAAGGTAGAACTTAGGCAAAACAACAAGAAAAAGTGATACGTTTATGTGTCTGTAGAGAGAGAAGCAGAACAATGGGCTAAATTTTACCATGCTCTAAGTGGTAAAACTGTAGGCCAGTAAAACTGGTAAGATTTTAGCAGACATATACCCAGCCCACCTCCTCATTTTGGAAGATAGAAATACCTAAAACCCTACAAAGTGAGTGGGATGTGGAAAAGAGTGGTAGATCATATGGAGAAGTCTTGTACTAAAATGACAAAGAATTTGCACATTTTCTTGTAAAAAAAAAGGATCCCCCAGGACTTTAAACACATGTGTGATTGGGTGTATCTACACAAAGTGAGAGTTTAAAAATTTAGCATGGGGTCCTTGCCAGGTGGTTCACTTGGTTGGAGTATCCTCCCATACTCCCAGAAAGGTTGCAGCTTCTATTCCCAGTCAGGGCACATACCTAGGTTGTGGTTTTGATCATCGGTTGGGGCACATATGAGAGCAACCAATCAATGTTCCTCTCTCTCTCAAAAACAAACAAACAAACAAACAAACAAAAATCCAAATAAACAAACTAACAAAAAAACACATCCTCAATTAGTCTGGGTAATTTTAGATCTACAAAGAAGACATAAAGCAATACCCGGTCTCACAACATAGAATGGAAAACAGATGAAGGAGTTGGAGTCCATTGTGAGCAGGAGTCCATTCTCATTGTTCCTTTAAGAGAGTTGCAGTTTTTTTGCTTCATTATTTCACTTTGAAAGAAGCTCTTCTATATGTCCAACCCTGTCCATTCCAGACTGTCCTTACCAACTAGATCCTTTTCCATTTTTACTGCCTTACTGAGTGACACCACCTAGCTAATTGTTGCCTAGAGCAAAAATTGAGGACTCATCCTGTTCATTTCCTTTACCAGCACCTACGCACAGGCTGTGCATCCAAGTAACCAGCAGCCCTCTAATCTCTGCAAAGTAAATCCTGCACCTCCTTCCAGTTCAACTTCTCACCTCTTTCCAGTTCAACCACTATGGGCTCATCGAGTTCATCACCATATCACCTGGACCATTGCAAAAAGATCTAAACTTACCTCCCAGATTATAGTCTTTCCTCTTTTCTCCCCACATCAGCTTTTTAAGTTAGACCTGATGTCACTGCCTAAAATATTTGTTTGTTTATTTATTTACTTATTTATTATGGACTGTTTTTTTTTAATTTAAGTTCTCTATTGTTTAATGTATTACATAAGTCTCCTTTTTCCCCATTGACTTCTCCCCAGCCACCCCAACCCAGAGCACATGCCCTCACCCGCCACCCCCCCATTTGTATCCATTGATTATGAAATGTCTTAAAATGACTGAGTTTCCCAATGCACTGAGAATAAAATCCTAATTTTTTGCCATGGCCTGTAAAATCCTATCTAATCTTCCCCTGTACCTCGTGGTATCATTTCACTTGCCCTCACCCACTAAACTCCCACCATGATTGACCTCTTTTATGTTTCCCTATTGTGCTGCAGTCACTCCTGCCTCAGAGTCTTCACACCTGCTTTTCTCTTCTCTCCACTTGGAATGCTCCTCTTACAGAACTTTGCCAGAGGCCTTTCCTCATTCAAGGATCAGATGCCATCCACACATTGATGTCTTCTTCTTCATCTGTTTTCCATTTGATGTTGTGAGACCATGTACAGTGCCATCAGTACCTCCATCCAACAATGCTTTCCTGTTATTCATGATTGATTAGTGCATCGTGGAACCAATATCGGAATTGAATGTTTGCTATTATTAAGACATGCAGCCTCTCCACTCCATAATTCCAAATATAAGCATCCCACATAATGCCCAGATTCCCACAATCCTTAGCATTAAGGATTAATCTAATCATATCCAGTGTTCCTCACTACCTTCATTTCCTCTTTCCTCCCCTTTCCAAGCTCAAATTGTCTGGCCCATCACTAAGATGACCATCTTATATACCATCTTAATTAAGTTGGCCCACTCTCACTTTATTAAATAAAGATATTTGCTTGGCAGAACCATAGCTACTAAAATTCAACCTACACCTATCCTACTTTTGTTCAGTTTAGGTGGCAGATAAAAATACAAACCAAGTGGGCTGTCCCTAAGCAATTTTAAGTTTATCACCACCAACTTTGAGATGGCCTTTCTTGTGTCCTCCTAATCTCGGAGTATTTCCTAAGTATTTCCTATTATTTTCAATTACTGTCTCAGGCAACTATTTAATGTCTTCTATCTTTCTTCTGACCTCCAGCTCTGCCTTTTTCCTCACTCTCAGGCAATGACTTTGACTATTGCTTCTCTAACAATACAGAGCAATCAGAAAATAACTTCTATAAATGCCTTCACTAACTTAACAATTTCTGGACCTATATGTTTTACCTTCCTTTCTGTTAACTTAAAATAATGGCCATGCTTTTATCTAATATTAATTCATGCATTCATTCCAATCCTCTTCACCTATCTGAAGACATCACTCAGACAACATTCTCCTTTCTTTACATTTATTTTTAAATTTCATCCTCTCTATTACATTATTTGTATTGACATTTTCCCTATATTACAAGAAAAGTAAAGGAAATCCCTTCAGCTCTCTTAACTGTAGACACCACCACATTTCTCTTCTTTCTTCTGGCCTACAATACAACTCCTGAAGCATTATGTGTACTTTATCTCCAGTTCCTCTTTCTCCTTTACTCTTAAACTTCCTCTAGTAAGATTTCATCTTTGGTTCTCCATCTAAACTTTTATTGTCATGGTCAATAAATGGCCTCCATGTTGCTAAATCCAATGTTCCATGCACAATCCTTGTCTTCTTCTTATCAGCATTCTAAATTCTATTCTCTTTGTTAAACTCTTCCCGCAGCATCTGGAACATCTCTTTCTTTCCTAGTTTTCTACCTTCTTCATTGGTCACTCCTTCTCACTCTCCGTTACTGATAGCTCTGTTTCTCTTTGGCCTCTTAATGTGGATGTGTCAGGGCTCAGTCTATGGACGTCTTTATCAGCACTCACTGCCTTGACAATCTTGTCCAGTGTTATGTATTTCCATACTCTCTCTGGTTTCCTAAAGTTGCTGTACCATGTTGTCCTGGAGGCTGAAAGTTTGAAATGAAGTGTCAGCAGATTTGTTACTTCCTCTTAAGGCCCTAGGGGGAAATATTTCCTTGTCTCTTCCTAGTTTTTGGTAGCTCCTGGCAATCTGTAGTGTCCCTTGGCTTAGAACTACATCATTCCAATCTCTGTCTCTATTGTCATGTCACATGGCCTTTGTCCCTCTGTAAGTATCCATGTGTCTCTGAGTCTCTGTATTCATATCTCTCCCCATTTTACAAGGACATCAGTTGCATTTTGGGCTCACTGTAATACAACATGATTTCATTTTAACCTGACTAATTATATCTGTTATGATCCTTATTTTCAAATAAGGTCACATTCTAAAGTTCCATGTGATTGCAAAGTAGGGGGAGGGGTACTACTGAACCCACAATATTGTCAAAACACAGACCAATTTCTAAATTTGTATCTCCAAGCTTGTGGTCTCCCCTCAGCTCCACACTCCTCTATTCAGATAGCTTCTTGTCATCTCTGCTTGGATGCCTACTAACCTAAAACTTAATATAGTCCAGACTGAACTCATGATTGTTAGGTCTGATCAAATAATTGAATTGATACCCCCTCCCCTGGGAATTGACCTTTAGGCCACTTCACAATGAAAATTCCACTTGCTAAGACCATTATCTCTCCCTTTCCAAGTTTCCCAGAATCCAGACCTGCACAGATAATTCTATTCCCAGAAAAAGCCCAGCTAGAGTCTTTTAAAACCCTCTGACTCTCTCTCTTTGGGGGCTGGTGCCATTTGGGGGCTCAGTCCGTCTGGTTTTCCAGATGATGTAATAAATTCATAATTCTTCACCCCTTTAAGAATCATGTGTTCCTCTTTCAGCGACCCTAACATTTGGGGCCAAAACCTGAAGGGGTTCCCATTTTATATCCCAATCAGCCCCCGACATACACCGCAAATTTTGAAAACATAGACACAGGTCCACAAACCTCTCAAAAAAACCTTGTTAACCTGACCTTTAAGGTCTTTAATAATGGAGATGAGGAGACCCAAATGCAAAAACAAAGGTGAGATCAGGCCAAGGCTGAGGCAGGAGGCCTTCCAGCTCCTAGCCATCACTCTCATGAACTCCAAACAAAGTGCGGTTCTCCAACTGTGGGTAAGTCAGGTGTTAAGCCTCTCCTGGGCCCATGCTTCAAATGCAACAAGGAAGGACACTGGGCCAAGTCCTGCTCAAACCCAAGACCCCTACCTAAGCCCTGCCCAAGGTTCAGAAGAGGAGGCCACTGGAAATCAGATTGTAGTCTGGCCCCTCCAGGTCGGACCTCAGCAAGGCCACCCTCTACATCCGGTTTGGAGCTCCCAGACCTCCTGGGGCTGGCCACTGAAGATTAAGCTTCCCAGGCCTTGACAGGGCCCAGACTTACATCACTAGGACAGAGCCTTGGGTAACGACTGTGGTGGCAGGTAAGCCGATCTCCTTTTTAATTGACACTGGGGCCACTTATTCTGCCCTCCCTGAATTCTCTGAGACCCTTATCCTGTCCTCAGCCTCTATTATGGGGGTTGACAGATTAGTCTCACAACCATTAGCCACCTCACCTCTACACTGCATCTTACTAAATACCTCCATTCACTCGTTTCTCCTTCTACCTCAGTGCCCAGCCAGGGCTACCATGAATCCCTTCATAAAGCCCAGTTGTTCCAAATGACAGTCACCTACCTCAGTTTCACTCTCTCACCCCACAAAGCCATGCCATTCCTTAGACTGTAAACGCCTTATCTCCTCCGTGACTGTCCCCTCCTCTAAACAAGAAATACTCTTCTTTCTCGGGCTCCTGGGTACTCTTGCCTCTGAGTTCCCAATTTCAGACTTCTTACAAAGCTCCTCTATGACATGACATGGCGAAGGGATCCCCTCACTGAGCCTTTAGGTTTCAAGGCCAACATTCTCGCCCTTTAATGCTCTGAAAACTGCTCTTACCTCAGCACCTTCTTACCCCCACCCCCTCTCTTTCCCAAAGAACAACTTCCTTCACTGCACTTGCTTACTTAATAGTCTGGCTACTATCAGAAGCTGAACTCATTACATTATCACCCAAACCTTAGCATGTTGTCTCTAAGGAAATATGTGGCAGTTTTAAATCCAAGCGTCTGGAGGCCTGGACACTCAGTCTGGAAGAGGCTGCAGGGCCTGTTGCCTTCCCCCTCCGCCTTTCTCCAGCCTCACATGTCTATACATAATTTTCCAAAGTCTTCTTTGGCAACTTGAAATATTTAAAGCATTGCTGGGTTAAATGATAAACATCTAAATATTTCAATAAGTTTTAAGTTCACCTGATTTTAGCTTTTATTATAGGAAATCTATAAAGTAGATTTAAACTGTTAATATAATGTCTTGTGCTTTGTTAAAGGTATGTTTCTTGAAAGTGAGAATGTTCAAAAATTTCAGTCTAAGAAATGCTGGCTGTTTACTTTTTGGTTATCATTGGAAAATTAATGTTTCTAACAGTTGACAATAAAAAGCATAAGGCATGGACATGCATTCAAAAGGAAAAAGAAAGTGAGTTAAAGTAAGAATGTTTGTGAAAGTTGAAAGAAGATTTGTGAATGTTATAGAAGGCTTGTAGAGAGAAATGTTAAAAGGAAGTTATATAAATGATACAGGCCAGTAAGTCAGGACAAGCAGAATAAGGAAACTGAGATAGTTAGCAGTTTGCAACCATCTAGAAAATCCAGATGCCAAGGGTTTGCAGCCATCTAGGAAATCCTATCTTCCCTAAATGAAGAACACTTATGAGTAAATGATTTGAGGGTAAACCTCATTTTGGTATATTAGACTACAGCCCTCCAAACTAATGTCTGTTTCCTTCCACCAAACCATTTATCATATTTCTTGTTCTTCTAGTTTTTGCCCCAGTAATATTAAAATTTATAAAACAGTTTTCCTCCACCAGGTTACAAGCCCTACTTGTACTCAGGAAATACCACCCTCAGACACCCTCCACGCCTCCTTTTGTGCCCAGGCCTCATGGTCCCTTTGACCCCCAGAGCAAAGATGTTGGGCCAGGTACAGGTATAGGAACTCACTGGGCCAGAAAGCTCTGGATGTCAGGCAACTAAGATTCCAATCCTTTCCTCCCTAAAGATAACATCTAGCCTCAGTTATATTTCAGCTCCAGGCCCAGAAAGGCAGCAAAACGAGACAAGTGACACTGTGACTGAGCTCAGGACCAGCTTTTACCTCACAAGTCACTCAACAAGACCGTTTTCAAGCCTTCACCAACCAGTTTTTTGGGGAAATCATGCTGCTGCGACCCCTCGCCCAGCCCACTACTATCAAAGTCCATTCCCCTGTGATCTCCACGTTCCCCCTCAGCAGGAAGTAAATATGGAAGATATGACCTTCGTCCCTATTCCATAAAACAAAAAGGCTCGAATGTTAGGTCTGATCAAATAATTGCATCGATACTCCCCCCCCCCCCCCTGGGGACTGACCTTTAGGTCACTTCACAATGGACATTCTACTTGCTTAGACCACATTCCACTTGCTAAGACCATTATCTCTCCCCTCCAGAGTTTCCAAGAATCCAGACCTGCATAAAGAATTCTCTGCCCAGAAAAGCCCATCTAGAGTCCTTTAAAACCACTGACTCTCTGTCTTTGGGGGCTGGCACCATTTGGGGGCTCAGTCCACCTGGTTTTCCAGATGATGTAATAAATTCATAATTCTTCACCCCCTTTGGCCTCTTGCATTCCTCCTTCGGTGACCCTAACAATGATCTTTGATTCCAAACACGTTCCTTCCATAACTTTTCCTATCTCAAGCATTAGCAATCCTATTCTCCCAGGTCTCAGCCAAAAATCTTGGAATAATCCCTGATGTATCTTTTTCTCATACCCCTTTTCCAGTAAAATATGCTATACAGTACTTTTTTTTTTTCATAAGGCAGTTCCATTTTTTATTTATTTTTTATTGTTTGAAGTATTACAGATAGTGGTACATATATCTCCTTTTTTCCCCCCATTGACCTCCCCTTAGCCTCCCCTACCCCCCAGTACATGCCCTCACCTGCCCCCCCCAGTGTCTTGTATCCATTGGTTATGCTTATATGCATGCGTACAAGTCCTTCAGTTGATCTCTTACAGCCCCACCCCCCACCAAAAAAAAAAAACTCCCCTGCCTTCCTGCTGTAGTTTGGCAGTCTGTTCAATGCTTCTTTGCCTCTGTATCTATTTTTTCCTCATTTCTTTCCTTTAAAATATGTTGCCTCTGCAGACTAGAAATAAGCATATAATAACAAAAATTGTTTGAGTCCCAATTTCAATGTCCAACAGTTCTGAGTCCCCGTTTCTTTTTCTTTTTTTTTTTTTTTTTAATATATTTTATTGATTTTTCACAGAGAGGAAGGGAGAGGGATAGAGAGTTAGAAACATCAAAGAGAGAGAGATATCGACCAGCTGCCTCCTGCACACCTCCTACTGGGGATGTGCCCGCAACCAATGTACATGCCCTTGACCGGAATCGAACCTGGGACCTTTCAGTCCGCAGACCGACGCTCTATCCACTGAGCCAAACCGGTTTCGGCCTGAGTCCCCGTTTTAATGTCAAACTGTTCCTTATGTGTACATGTCAGCAATGATATCTGGATGGTAGGCACATGGTGGCAATGCAGGTCCGACCCTCTCTGGTTTGGTCCTAGGCAACCTGCAGCGACGCACAGCTGGTGTCTAAATAAGACAAAGGAAAATAGTTTGGGCAAAAATAAAAAGGATCCCAAATCAATTATATAGAAAAGATTCCTTTATTAACTTTTGGTTGAGAATATGTTTGTATATTTTCAGAAAACAACTCCAAGACCATGTGGATTCCTGCAACAGAGAGGAATTGACAGGTCTGCTCCAACCACAAAGACAAGAGGAGAAACAGTCCATAGATGAAAGACGCTGACGACATCTTGCCATGCTATACAGTACTTTTATCTCCCCCCACCTCCCGCCTCTTCACAATATATCTGGAACCTAACCAGGTCTTTCAATCCCCACCACCTTTATTCCAACAACCTATATTTCTTATCCAGATTATCTCAATAGCCTTCTACCTACTCTTTTTCTCCTGTTTATTCTTTACAGACTGTTTTCCAGAGCATCTAGATTCTAGAACAATCTTGCTATAGTGTAAATCAGATCGGTCACTCTGCTCAAAACACTTCAATAGCTCTCCGTCTTACCCAGAGTAAATGCAGTATCTCTGCTGTGATTACAGAGTCCTAAGTCATTCACTGTCTTTCCCTCCTTATCACCTATGACATCACATCCCCTTCTTTCAGGGGTCCAGCCACTGCTTTCCTTACCAGACAACAAGCTTGCAACAGGACTTTGCACTTCCTGTTTTCTCTGCCTGAAACAGGTATCAGTAGATATGCATAAGGCTCCTCCCACCTCAACTTTTTAAGTCCTTGCTTAAATATCATCTGTCTCAATAGTTCTTCTCTGAAGATTATGTTAAAAACTGCAAGATCCCCACCCCATGCATCATTTCCTGATTCCTTTACCCTTGCTCTCTCCCAACCATAGAACTTATCATCTTGTAACTTTTCGCTAATTGTTACACTTAATATTTATTGTCCATCTCCCACTACTAAAATGCAAATTTTTAAGAGCAGAAATTTAATAAAGTGGATGTGCTTAGAACAGAATATATGAATGTGATTCACCATACTTAGGGAAAATGATCTTTCAGCCATACACATTATATGGACAGAAGTAGAATACTGGGGTCCAGCTAAATGGTAAGACATATTAATCATGCTCTGTTAGCCATGATTGTTTTATTCTGATTAAAGAAGGCACATTCTAACCTGGCTGGGAGTTTTGTGGGAGACCTTGGAGCTCACTTGGACATGTGGCCCACCTTCCTCATCTGGGAGCTTCCTATTATCATGGAAAGATTAACAACATTTTGTAGAAACTGGAGCCACCAGCCCTTTGAAGACCCCCAGCCTTTGCATACCCTCAGCCCTTTGAAGATTCCCTTTGAAAATCTCCAACCTGCATTACCTGTAAACTAAGGTGACCATATTTTAACACTGGTAAAGTGAGACACCATTGACGGAGGGTGGGGGGTGGGGGGAGAGTGGGGGGGGGGTTCTTTTTTTTTTAAATATATTTTATTGATTTTTTACAGAGAGGAAGAGAGAGAGATAGAGAGTTAGAAACATCGATGAGAGAGAAACATCCATCAGCTGCCTCCTGCACACCTCCTACTGGCGATGTGCCCGCAACCAAGGTACATGCCCTTGACCGGAATCGAACCTGGGACCCTTGAGTCCGCAGGCCGACGCTCTATCCACTGAGCCAAACCAGTTTCGGGCCGGGGGGGGGGGTGGTTCTTGATTAAAAATTTGGCCTATATTGTAATCGCTTTTGGTATTTTTAATAAAAGGAAATTCACTTCTTAGATCATGGTTGAATTTGCATCCTCTTTTCTTACTCATTATGTTAAAAATCTAAAAAAAATAATTTAAAATTATATTATAAATTATTATATACATATTGCTTAAAAACACAGTAAGTAGGTACATAATTACATGAACATATTTTATTGTTAGTTTATTTTTCCTCTGAATTTGCCGTAAGTCGTGTCACTTTCAAGGTCGGCGCTAGACTTTTTGCCGCCACTATAAAATATAAATAATACGAGTACTGTCTGCTAAATTCAAGAAAATTTATGTATTTATGAAATAAATAAATAAATTACTTACCTAAATTATCTGAATAGCTGATTTGTAATGACATCACTTGTTTAACTAGCTTACTAGCACGCAGTACGATGTGTGTCGTCTGAGAGACAGTTACAAAATGTTTTCGTCGTTGCCAATCCCAAAAAATACCATTGTTCATTAAGTCCAAACAATGGTGGTCGAATTCTAACAACTGATCAACAATGCGAACTTTGATAAGCAGTTCTCGATAATCAGTTCTCAACAATTATTTGTTATTATTAAAGTTTAACATTATAAAATTAACAAAATAATATAAAACTCATATCCTGGCTAAATAGCCACATGGCCACCGAAAACCATATATTCCCTTCCCGTTCTCCCGCCGTTCCTTGTTGTGCATTCTTTGCAAAAATCGGGACGTTTTTGAAATGCCGTGGGACACGGGACAAATTGTTAAAAATTGGGACTGTCCCGCCAAAAGCGGGACGTCTGGTCACCTTACTGTAAACTTCCACTTGGCATACCCTTTGCCTACTTCCTCAGGTAATCTTTGTCCTTCTACCCAATATAAGCAGCTGGCTTATGATGGGGTGGAGAGCAGATTTTTGTGGGTGACCTGCTGCTCTCCCTTACTGCTGACAGTATAGTAATAAACGCTCATATATGATTTAACCCTGTCTCTGCTTAATTGGCTCAAGTAGTGACAGGCAGCATGGACCCATTGATTATCTGGTTAGACACATACCCACAAATCCAGGCTGGGTCACTATGTAAGACATTCTGAATATAGATTTTGGTCAGCCATCATTGGAAAGGTCTGGTCTTTCAAAAAAAAGATTTTATTGTGTTTATCACCAACCTGCTCAGTTCTTAACTTGTACATTTTAAAATTTGTTTAGTGACTTTTATCCCCATTTAATTACAAGCTCCATAATTAGAGAACTTTGTCCATGCTTTTCTCTAGGATATTCCCACTGCCAAGAAAAAAATGTCTTGAACGTATTGGGGACTCAATAAATATTGAAATAATAAATTTTAATATAATGAATGAATAAATAGTAAGTAGTTGCAGTAACATATCTCACCCATGCTTAAATATATATAATTCAAATAATTATTGATAATACTAATAAATACAATTAAACAGTTGATAATACTAATGATTAAACAGTTAATAATTATCATTGTTATGGCTACAAATGTTAGCATTGCTATGGTTATAATCAGTATTATTAAAATATCATTGGTTGCCCATTTTGTTCTAGAGGTTATCTTAAATGTTTTTCTTTTACTTCATTTTTAGACCTCAGAAAATATATTATACTCATTATTATTTTATGCTAATTTCACAATAAGGAAAAAAATTTGTTTTGTCTAGCCTGGTTGGACATTGGCTTATCAGCCATGTCACACAGAACTTCACCCTAACCTGCGGTCTGTGTTTCCCAGGGGCAGCAGGAGTGCTGTGCGTCTCTTCCTCAGCACCCACCCCATGAAGACACAGCGTTTCATAAAAGCCCTTGGCGTAAAGGTGCGTGTCTGCGTGAAAATCCCACTTAGTGAGAGTTCACAGGAAAAAACACACTAAAAACCACTGTGTGGTCATTCTGAAGCCAGACTCAATTGTCCAGAGCTTGTCCTGGACAATTAAATGCTAAATTTAATGAGATGTCTCCATATTTAAAATAAAAAAAAATCTTATATTGTTAAGCTTCTTGGAAGAGAAAATTTATACTGAATAGAATTTCAAGCTCCATGGAAGATAAAAGTTAATTTTCATGGCAAAGTTAAACATCCAGGTTGTTCTCCCTAGTTTCTATTTTGGACAAGGTGAGGACAGATTAGTATGGAAAAGAACCAGCCATACTAAAGAAAACGTTCCCAGCTACTGGAGGATTTCTCATGAGTCAGTAGCTGCAATGTGCTGAGCATTCCCAGATCCACTCAGCTATGATGGTTTTCTAGGGCTCAATTCGTTTCTTATTCTAAACAACCTTGAAAACTCTCATAGGAAGCAATAAACAGGTACCAAATCCTCTGGCCTGTTTGGTGATGGGTTCTGGTTTACTTCGTTCAGCCCTATTTTAAGCACCTTAATAAGCAAAGATTATCTTCTATTTCAGTGCTTCTGTTTACATTTGCAGAAAATATTCCACAACCTGCTCTACCCTTAACTCAAAAGTCATTTGCATAGGAAGAGAGTCCCATCACTGGCAATAAATGCAGACCCCATGTCCCCTTTCCAGGGCCTCCTGTCCAGGCCATTCCCCTACTGCCTGTGTCATGGAAAGCAGGCATATTTCAACAAAAGAAAAAATACATTAGTTATAACGCTAAGAGCTCCTTTGATTTTGATTTTTAGTTGGTGTGTATGAATGAAACCACACTGATTCCTCGGGTTCAGGCTTGTGTCCTGAATTCAGTCTTTTCGGTGTATGTGAAAGGCACAGCCCACAAAATTCCATGGGAGGGACTGGGTGATGCCCTATGTGCTGATCCAGTTCTTTGAGCTTCTAAAGATTTTCTTTCCTCTCTTCTGAGACCCCATGTGAGTTCACTTCCATTTAAAAACAATCTCCTCTTATCTGTATATGAATGATGGGGTATAAAGGCAGTGGTCATTAGGACTCAATATAGTAGTTTTTAAAGTATTCAGGATGAGGTAGCTTTGTCAATTTTATGTTCACTTTTTCTATCCAATTGCTTTTAGATAGAAATGCTTTTGATCTTAAAATGATACAATATTTGGAACTAATGGTCATTGTATGTGTGTTTTTTGAACACCTAAATTTTTTTTTTATGATGACAGATATTGACAGGGTAAAGCAATGAAAATTCCCAGAAATACTGTGTCATGATTTGTGACTTGTTACCTGGTTGACTAAAACGTTACAGAGAACCACTGCCTCTCCTCCCAAGGAGATCCTGCCCGTGTCCTTACATTTCCCGTGGAGCCCAGTGCAGAGAGCGCGACCCACACCAACCTGCAGCGAGAGAAGGCCGCACCCAGGATGTGTCAGGGACCGTGTTTGAACACTGGCTTAGAGAAGAAACACACAGCCTTTCTCTCAAGACATGTGCATGCTAGTGAGAAACCTCTAACAACAAGACTACTACAATACAGTGAAGAGAAGTGCTGGGAAAAGACATGCACAGATAAGAAAACTGGAGAATCAAGACAGATTTGCCCAGGTGATAAATCCCGAGTGGGAGTCCCGAAGGACACATGAATGTTAACCACGTGGACAAGAAAGAAGAGGGTTTTACTAGAGGAAATGCTGTGACAGAGTCAGGGAGAAGGACAAGGGGACGAGGGGCATGCCTGTGGTGGGTGGGAGGTAGGGATGCATGCATGTGGAGAATAAGTAGAGACAATACTTACTGTAAAGTTTGGAATGTCAATTAAAACTGTGTCCCTTGAGGAAGCCATTATATCTATTGAGCCATAATTTTTTTAACTAATTATTTTACTTTTTCTAGGTGTTATTTACAAAGATAATTTCAAAGGACCTCCTTTGGATGACAGCCATGATACATGTTCTGATGTTTCATTCCAGGAGTGAAGGTGGGGATTTGACCCACAGCACAAATGCATTCACATAACACGGAGGTGGCCACACTGCCTTTAATAACCAGGTCTGGAAGCTACCCTCAACCTCTAGTGCTGTGTGCACCACCTAATGGAGTGGTGACCAAGTGACATTCAAAAACAAACATGTCTGATCTACATAGCATGATCTATATTTTTAAAAATTTAAACGTGACAAAGCTAGCATGGTCAGAATGTGCCACACTCCTGTCTTTCGTGTTTTCCCAGTTCCTGCCAGTGCCGTGCCACCTGCCACGCGCAGATGCAGCGGAACAGGCAGCACTCCTCAGGCCCTTTCATGAAGGAAAATAGAAATGATGCTCAATTAGAGGAGATTTCCTAAACCACCTTATAAAATCATTATCTGAGAGTGTAACTAGCTCCTTCATTTCTTGAGGCACTTTTCACAATGTAAAGTCATCAGTAGATAAGCTTAGGATCCTGGATAAGGGCATGAAGCCATTCAGATGGAGATCTTTTCTGAGGGGCGGGGCTCGTCCCGGTTCTGCGGGTGGCTCCCACCTATTCATAAGTGAGTGTCCTGTCTGGGATGGTGTCCCTTCTGGATCCCCTATGCTTTTTTCTTTTTCCAGCATTGGCCTTAGAAACAAAATGTTGATTTGCATCTGAATGATGCACTCAGAGAAGAGAATGAGTGATATTTGCTGAATGCCTCCTCCATGCCAAGCCTTGTACAAGTTTCTTTGTATGTAAGTATGATGTTTCACTTGAGAGAAGAGTGTGGTATTTGGGACATGCCAGCATGCAGGCACACAGGATCTGTTTCTGGCCCTTCCCCGTTAACCCCTCCAAGATTCTTGTCCTCATCGCTAAGAGGAACCAACCACTCCTCTGAGCCATATGCAATGGCATGACAACAATTTCTAACAGCTATTATTTTCTGTTACAAATGAGTAAAAGTAAAACTTAGGGAAGTTAAAAAATGTACGGAGATCCTCGGTGGTTAGAGGAGGTTCTGAACCCCAGACATATACTATTACTGCTAAACAACATCATGAGGTAGAAAAGAAGTTGATATGAGACAAAACAGAGAGAGGAGACTACAGTTACAGCCTAGAATACTTTCTATACTTCTTTAATTTGTCCCAATTCTTCCTTCCTGAACATGGGGTACATTAGCATTGAAATAATAATAAAGAACAACTTCCGACCCTACAGCACACTAACACACTCATACTCACACACTTGCACCCGTACACCCTTACACACACAGCAAGCCCTTGCCTAACTAGTTTAACATCTCAAAAACATATTTAAACACCGCATATGCAATAAAAAGAAATAACAGGAAACCTTGTTCTTACTGACATGGTGAATGTCATGTATTATGCCTACAGAGCAAACAATACTAGTCCTTAGGGAGGGAATCAGATGACTTTAAGTAATCACCCATGTTTTTTACAGATAAAAAAAATGAATTTAGAAACCATAAAAATGAGATGTGTGATGAGGTCATCCATTAGACACTCAGTCAGAAAGTGCTTATTGTGTGCCTACTCTGTGCCTCTCTTGGTCTGGGCACTGGGACTACACAGCACAGGCTCCTGCTCTCATGGAGACCCCACCTCCCAGTGAGATCTGGAAGTAAACCCACCTCTACAAATAAAACAAATGTCATGATCTAGAGGGAATGTCCCAGGCTTTGTGGGAGCATAGAACAGGTAGACAGGGGGCTGGCATATTCAAGAAATCCCTCCAATATTCTCCAATGCCTGAGCCAGTTCCTACCCTACCTACCACTGACCATCCTTTCTCTAACATCTCCATCATCAACAAAAATTTACATTCCTTCATGCCTGTGACAGTGTTACTTAACTGTGAAGGAAACTCTATCTATCAACATAATAAAACCCAATACCTTGCCTATATTCTCAAACTTATTTTAGCCTGTCTTTTAACCATATTGCACAAATCCTGTCTTAATGGCCTTCACTCTGGCCCAAAGAGGTTCATGTCCTTCCAAGCTCTATTATTTTTTTCCTCTACTGCTCCTTTCATATATTAAGTGCTACCAAGTGAATAAATGAATGCACTTCAGAAAACCTGTGCATAGAAACAAAACTCATGGTACATTTTTATTGTGACATTTATTTTCACTTATGGAAAAGTTAAAAAAGTGACAAGTATGCTTTTCTTGAAAGAAACATAAAGTGAGTGCATATGAGTTTCCCTGACATTAGCAGATGTTCAGAGCTCCCCAAGCAGACCCTTTGAAACTGAGTAGAAATTTCATTTTTTAAAATTTACCTTTATTGTTGTAACTATTACAAATGTCCACCTTTCCCCCCTATTTAACCCCTGCACCTCTTGTTCACCCCCTCACCAGGCCTTCTTGGCACTATTGACTGTGCCCATGGGCTATATATATATATGCATATAAATTCTTTGGTTAATCTCTTCTCAACCACCACCCCCTCCCCCATAGATTCTTCAGTATGTTTCATGTTTCTATGTCTCTGGACCTATTTTGTTAATTTCTTGGTTGTCTGTTCTGCTCCATTGATCTATAAGCCTGTTCTTGTGCCATTACCAGTCTGTTTTGATTACAGTGGCTTTGTAGTATAACTTGATATCTGGTATTGTGATTTCTCTAACTTTGCTCTTCTTTCTCAAGAATACTGTGGCTACTTGGGGTATTTTTTTGGAGTTTTTGTTCTAGATCTGTGAAATATGCCATTGGTATTTTTCTGATACATTGCTTATCTCCATTTCTTTTTGTTTGGGGCTTATTTGTCTCTCCATTTGGGCTGCCTTTTTGAGTTTGTTTCTATATATTAGATAGGTCTGCTATGACTTTCAGTCTTGGTAGGGTGGCCTTATCTATTAGGTGACCTGTGGGACCCAGTGGCACAGTCTCCCTCATCACCAGATCTGGGTGTTCTAATAATGTCCCTTGTGCACATCATGTGGGCCTTCCTGTTTTATTTGAGTCTTTTGTTGTTGTTAATCCTCACCCTAGGATATTTTGTCCATTGATTTTTTTGAGATAGTGGGAATCAGAGAGAAACATCAGTATGAAAGAGACACATCAATTGGTTACTTCCAGCTGTGTCCCAACTAGGGCTGGGGAACATTTTATTTTGTTTTGTTTTGTTTTTGTAATAGAATAGTTGAGTCTTAATTGCTATTGGCTGATTCCTGTGTGGGCTGCCAGGCTGGCTGACAGTGAGGCTCAACCTCCAAACAGCATGCAGACTGCTGCTCTGCATATCACATGATGCAGAATTCACCTCAGCCGGGTTTGGACCCTGCAAATATGCCTCTGTGGATAAACTGCTTGTGAAGCTTAATGGATTCTGCTCTGTTGTTGTCTGAAGATGGCCACCAGGTATTGGTTTTGGGCCTCATTGGAGGGTCTATAATGCAGGCCAAAGTCAGATACTCTGTGACAAGTCCTGAGTACCCTGTTTGGAGCTCTCAGAGATCCACAGCTTGTGGCTCCCTCTGCTGGGACTGGATGTGTGTGGAAAGGACCGAACTGCACACCAAGGTCTGCTTTTCCTAGATTTTGGCCTAGAAGCAGGTCAAGCAAATACTCAAATCACCAGAGATCTGCCTCTGACTATAGGCTGATTGTTAGTATAAATCACTTAATGAGCCTTAGGCTGTGGTGGTCATCAGGGTGTAAACTCCACAGGTTGGGGCTGAGAGGATTTTCAAAGGGTGGGGGTAATTGCTTTCCCCCCCCCCCCAGGCTGAAACTGCCTGGTTGGTAAAGGTCTGCCTGAGAAGGATGGCCTCTGAAGTATGGAGGAATGAATCAGCACAAGGATTCAGGCGGCTGTCCCCTGAGCTCTCTCCCCAGAGCCACCAAACCCAGATTCTCTTCACATAGCTCAAGTCCACTCTGCCCTCCCTCTGCCAGAGCCCCAGGTGAGTGGCTGTACACAAAATTTTTTGTGTTGGCCCTTTAATAAGGTGCCTGCATTTCCAGCTGTCTCTCCCTGGCAGACAGAAACCCCACTGCTTTTCACAGCCAGATGTTATGTGGGCAACTTTCCCAGTTCTGTTGCTTTGGGTTGGGTAACCCGGTTTGGGGTTCAGACCACACACATCTCAGGGGGAGCACCCACAGCTGAGTTATCCTTCCAGTATCTCAGTGGCTGTCTGTGGGAGCCCAGCCAGTCTGCTCGAGCTTCTGCACTTCCTGCCAGTCTTGATGTGGCCTCCCCTTTATGTCCTTCATTATAAGGGTTTTGTTCAATTACACTTCACTTGGTTATTTAGGACGGCTCTTCTATATTTTAGTTTTAATTCCAGTTTGGTCCTGGGAGAATGTCAGTGTAACTTCCACTTAATCTGCCACCATCTTGAAATCTCTGAAACTTCATTTCTTTAATATGGCATTTTCTCCTTTCTTTCCTTTTGTTCAAACTGGCCTCACCAACAACCCTGACTCACCTGCCTCCTTCTCACTTGTATGTCCACTCCTTTAATCATTAAGCCTCCAAGACAGTGAAGTTCTGACCAGCATCAAATAATCTTAGGGATTAAACCTTGCATCTGTTGACCCCAGAGACAGAGTGTCATCAAACTGCCTCACTTGTATTTCAGCTCCAGCCCCAGAAAAGTGGTGAAACAAGAGGAAGCCATGAGATGGCTGACATCAGGACCAAATGCACTGATCAATTACCTCCTACCCTAGCACCATCCAGTCACTAGAAACCACAACTCTGACCATGAACCTAATTCCCTTAGTCACCATGATTACTGAATTTCCCCTATATAACAATCCCCTTGGAAATAATCAGGGAGCCAGGTCTTTGAACTTTAGGTCACCTGTGATGCCAGCTGTGGGCTAATTTCTTAACTAATAAACCATTGTTTTCTTTGCTGCAAGCTCCTGTTTCTGTCTTATTGGACTTTGATGCACTAAAGGAAAATGGACCCTTCAGAACTGACAATGCATTCTACTTCAGAGGAAAGGGGTTACAGTAGGAAACTGACAGGAAGTTCAGTTTCTATGTAAAACTGGGCTCAATCATTTGTTATAGGGCTCTGTACTAAAAAGTTTGGGGTTATAATGCAGAGGTTTATAATGTGAAGGTTCTAATGGAGAGAGTATTGTAAGATGTCTTCTAGCAAAATCACAGAGAAAAACCCAGGCCTCAGTGAAGGGGCGGTGACGATGAGAGAGAGGCAAACCTTCTAAAGCTCTGTGGGCTCAGTGAAGGCAAGCTCAGATAAGAGAAGAGAAGAGGTAATTTGAGAGGGACACAGACAGGAAGTGCAACAGATTTGGTGGTAGCTTGGATGTATTAAGACAAAGATGAGAACCCTGATTCAAGGATGATCCCAGATCTTGGATGATTTAACCCAGCTGACTCTAACCCCTTTCACGTACTCACCCCCATCATCTGTGGCCAGCTGTACTGTCCTCCAGTTCCTCCATGCGCCATCCTCTTTCCCCAGAGAGCTTTTGCACACACACTGTCTGCTCACTCAGAAGCCAGCCCTGCCCATTCTTCATATTTCAGCACAAAGCTCCCCCTCAGGTCAGCACTCTTTGGGCCCACACCCCCATTTTAATATGAGCTCTCATAGTACTCTGTATTTCCTCACATGAAACTTTTCAGTTTGTAATTATATTTCTACTAGTGGCCTGGTGCACAAAATTCATGCATGGAGGGGGGGTTTCCTCAGCCCAGCCTGCACCCTCTCAATCTGGGACCCCTGGAGGTATGTCTCACAGCTGGTTTTGGGCCTAAACCGGCAGTCAGACATCCCTCTTGCAATCCGGGACCACTGGCTCCTAACCACTCACCTGCCTACCTGCCTGATCACCCCTAGCCACTCTGCCTGCTAGCCTGCTCACCCCCAACTCCCCGCCCCCCCCACCAGCCTTCTGACCCCCAACTGCCTCCCTGCTGGCCTGCTCGCCCCCAACTGCCTGCCACCAGCCTGCTTGCCCCCAACTGTCCTCTGCCAGTGTGCTCACCTCCAACTGCCCACCCGCCCCCGCCGGCCTGCTTGCCTACAACTGCCCCTCTGCCAGCCTGATAGCTCCCAACTGCCTCCCCCTGCTGGCCTGCTCACCCCAACTGAAGGAAGGAATGAATTAATTAATAGTTATATATAAGATAGACAATATAGGGATAAAAAGACAAGTTTTAAAGTGGGACAAAAATAGGTTTTAGCTATTAAATTACTACATGAGATATTAAAGTTATCATATAAATGTAAAAGTATACATGGCAAACAACCAATGATAAATGTAGGAATTGGAATTTTTGAGAGAAGTGGAGACTGGGAATAAAGATCTATGAGCCATTGTCAGGGAAGTGATGCAGATTGCAGCCCTATTACATTCACAGTCAGCCATGTGTAATAGCACATTATTTCATAGTAAGTTAGGACTGTTGCCTTCAGGTTATTTCTCCCCAACTTCCCAGTTCAAAGACTGGATATAATGTATGAGAACAAAATCCACATTCTTTTATGAGATGCCCCATACCCATTTCCATTGACAGAACTGTTGCAGAGTTCCATGATATGGTGAAGCCTGTGTACCTGCCAACACATTTTCTATGGGCAGGACAGAGTAGTAGCTACAATGAGTCAGTTTGCCTCTCTACATGTGAGCAGTGAGGCCTTGGGCAAATCAAATGGACTCCAGTACCTTATTTTCTGTGTGTGCAAAGTGGACATAATTATAGTATGTACTTCATAAAATTGTGAGGATTAAAGCTATATTAAGTATTTTATGAGTATCTGGCACATAACATTCATAAATGTTAGATAGTAACATAGTTATTATTTTGATGCATGGATTTGTGCACTAGTGGGGTCCTTCAGCCTGGCCTGTGGGGATCTGGCCAAAACTGGCAGACTGACATTCCCTGAGGGGTCCCGGAGTGCAAGAGGACACTCTGCAAAGTTGCTGTCACTCGGCAGCTCCTGTGTTGAGTGTATACTCCCTGGTGATCAGTGTGCATCATAGCTACCAGCTGGTCAGCCAGTCGGCTGGTCGGCCGGTCACTTAGGCTTTTATATAGATAGATTTTTATTTAATCTTTCTGAAGCTACATTTGCAGAAATTCTATATAGAATCAGGTTAAAATGCATCAACATTATCATCATCATCACCATCACTTGTTGTTCTGGGCTTGATGCTCTATATCATTATTTTTGTTGCTGTTAAAATGATTCTGAAAAGAGCTCTATTAAAATAGCACCACATTTAATAGCTCAATTTACACAACAGGGAACTGGAAAGAAGCAAGTATGGTGTTGAACACAGAAACAGCCACCTAGAGAGTTGGTCTTATTGTCAATTGATATCAATTGCATATGTATAATTTGCTAGGTCAGCAACAGCCTGCAAGAATTTTGAAAGACCTAATCCTCATCTCAAGTTCAATTTCTGCCTAGTGAAAGGGAAATTTTAGAACAGATGATTTCCTCAGAAAAGTAGGTTTATATAGAAAGTAACCAGTGGTCATTATTGATGTAGCTTTTAAAACAAAACTGTGATTAAAATATCACATTTGCTATACGCTAATTCAATTGTAGTTGAATTCTGTTCTAAACCAAAAAATGGCCCAAATAATTCTTCCACTGGTTTCCCTGGGTGAGCACTGAGGGTAAAGAAATCTGTGAAACAAGTAACTCCATCCAATTTACATACATTTCATCTAGATAACTCTCTTCAGTAGGAAAAGAAATGAGCTATTTTAGCCTTAATTAACTTGGGATTGTGAAATTGTAGCCCTCTCTCTCTCCCCTCATCATTATTGTTGATTAATGAAAATTTCTGATGGTACAAAGTTAGGATAAACCCATGGTTTTTCTTAAAAATACCACTACATGTCATTTACCTGGTTTTTAAAACCCAGTTACAAAGTCATTCTCTCACATGTACAGGTTCAGTGTGGTACCTTAATAGTTGACTAATCGTCCATGATTATTTTCTGTAGGATGTGTGATGTGGTTATTCTTGCCCTTGGGTTGTAAGGGCTTCACTTCTATAAGAATTATGAGAGGCTTAAACTTAAACCCTTAGAAATTGGTTTCTTAGAAATCAAAGGCAGCATTTGTTGTTTAACATTCATATTTGCAAAGTACTTTGGGCTCCCTAAGGAAAGCTGAAATACAAACACTAGGTATGTGTGTAATTAATAATTTCAGTAGGGATTATGGCCTCTTTGAGTAAGAGCATATTTATACATTGACACTCATGAAAGATAGGTCGATTTCAAAACTATCCAAGATCTATTCCCCCTAGATGTAGGGAGCATTCATTTGCAGCATTTCAAGGACATGGATGGAAGCTATCACAGATACAGCCCATCTCAATCCACTCTCATCCCAGCACACCAGAGCTCAGGTACCCATGGGACACTACCCCACTAGCCTCTCCCGAGGACTGGCAGGAAGGAACAGTGACAGTCATTACGACTAAATGTGCCAAGAATCCCTCTGAAGGAATCGTACGTATATCAAGACAAAAAGCCAACCATTACACCCAATTCTTTCCTCCATAAACAGCACACAAAGTGGATGTCTGTGTTTGCTCTGAAAACTGGCTAAGTGGTGAGCTGTCTGTGGCACAAATAATTACATTGTAGAGGCCACTTTTAATTTCAGATGATATTTAATTAAATATCTGCCCTGACATATTATCTTCCGACTGATTCTAATAGCATACAACTGCACTCGCGTGGCTGCACTTACAGAGCTCCCTGCTCACCACCACTGACTCCACAGTCCTGCAGGCAAGTTTGGGGCTGAGGAACCATTGTCAATCAGCTTCTCATTCCCCATTTTTAAAAGTAGTACTCTCTTGAGAAATGTTTTTTCACCCAATGTCTCTTCCTGTTTCTTTCTGTCCGCCCTGTCTTTCTCTGGTTCACAAGATTTTTACCTGGTGAGATTTTTACCATGATGACCAACCTGAGTTCCAAGCTCCGTTTCCTCCCTCTGATAGATATCCTCAGTCTAGCTCAGGGGAAGGAAGACAGTGCTATCCCTCTAACTGGACATCGGAAGGGACAATATATTTTGTGACATTAGTGTCTTCCTAATTGATCTGGGGCAGTGGATGTAGCTCCTCTGTCAGTCCGGATAGAAAATGTTAGGAAGTCGTTCTTTATTGTGTGAACTTTGACAAGTCACCTAACCTCTCTGTTCCCTAGACATAAATAAGAATATTAGTATCTATTGCACAGATGTTTTTAGATTTTTGGGAAAAATATATATATATATTCCAGCCTTGTAAAGCACACAAGTACTCAACAAACATGAATTATTCAGAATCCAGATACCTAGCACTATTCCTAGGTCAGGGTATGGCTGAATGCCCTGCCAGGATTTGGTTTTATGGTGGCAACCTCATTAGTACCAGGCCACACTTTCTGAAGTGAATCTGAATGTGGCCACCCCAGAGGATGCTCAAACCCAGACAAGGCCCTCTGCTTTCTAGAAGCTTGGCTAGAGTTGCCATGTAAGACCTTCTGCAGCAACCCTCGCATGTTGGCAATGGTATACCTATGGTGCTAAAAATGTTATACATGCAGATCTAGCAATCCCACATCTAGGAATTATCCAGGGCAACAATTAAGGCCCCGAATATATAGAGATAAATAATTTATCATAGATTTAAAAAATAAAAACAGAAAAACATTAAAAATCAACAAGTACCCAATAATAGAGTAATGTAAAAGAAATTATATAATCTCATATAATTTACCTGCTAATACATAACAATATGGAAAAATTCCAGAACATATTATGAAACTAAAATAATTCTAAAACAGTATGAATAGTCTGTTTACATTGTGTCTAAAGAGCAATAGGTAGATAGATAAAAGTCTCTATTAATTAAGCTCTCTGGTCCAGGCACTGTGTTAAGTGCTTTATCTGTGCCACCTTGTGGAAACTCTCAATCACCCTCAGACTAGGTATTGGTTGTAAGTCATTATAAAGATTTCTTGAAAGCAAATCTGGTAAAGGCAACAACAAGATATCACTCCCCTTGAGAAAGGTCTGGGGTCCTGTAATGAGGTTCACTGTCCAGATGGCTGAGTCTTTCTCAGGAACATGATGGGAGAAGAAGGTCTGGGTTACTGTAGGCTAGCCTGGGGAGCACGGGGTTAGTTCTACAAGGCCTCACAACCTTCACATCATGATATATGAAGAGATGCTGCAGTGTACCACCTTGGCTGCTCAGAAATGCCCAGTCCAGCGATGTCAACCACCCAGGCGTGCCTGGACACTGTGGGGGTTGAGAGGCCTTGGTGCTGAGAACCTGTGTGGCCCACTGACAGCACACTGGGCGTCATGGGACATGGTAGGGACCTTGGCCAGCCATGCAGTTTTCTGATAAGAATCCCCTAGATACAATCAACATTCCTGGAGCCTCATCACAACCCCACTTAGTCAAAATCTTCAGGAATAGAATTGGGAAGACAGATGTTTAACCAACTTCTCAGGTGAGTCCTATTGCAGGGAAGTTTTCAAGATATTATCTGGTTAAGGTAGTGGTTCTCAAACTGGAGCCTGTGTCACAATCACCTGGAGGCTTTTTAAAGCATAGACCATTGTGCCCCACCCCAAGTTTTCCAATGCAGAAGGTCTACATTGGGGCATCTGATGATTGTTTATAATAAATGGCCAGAGACCACACTTTGGAAACCTCTTGGTTCTGGAACAAATCAGCTGAGGGGAGCATAGGGGTGTCCAGTTGCCTTTCAGAATAAACAGTAGGGTCTGGGGAGGAGCTGGGATTTGAACCTGGAGGCCTCCCTCACCATCTAGTCTCCCCACCTCCTCTTTTCCTCCCACTTCCACATCTCTTGGTTTCCTGCTCCCAATCCTAAGCCTAGTTCATCAGTATCTGACCATCCAAGGGGCCAAGACTGACTGAAAAAGGTCATGCAACTAAGTTAAGATATTTAGCTTCATGAGTAACTCAGGAGATGGGGGGTTAACAAGAGTAAATACTTTGGTAAGATTTTTAAAAAGGGCAGGCAAATGGTCATAAAGTTTCTTAAACTAAGGTACCTCTTTCAGTTTTAAAAGCTAATGCAGTCATAAATCTCTGATAAGGTCTCAAATTCCAATGATCCAGATTAAAAAAAAAATACATTTGAGAATAAAATATCAATTAAATTGACATACTATACAAGTATTTTGGTTATATAAAAATAGCAATGCATACTAAACTACAAAAATACCCAAAATAGAGATTTAAATACTTAAATTTGTTCTCCTTTATTAAGTAAAATAATGTGATAGAAAGACTCCTGAGCCTTCTTGCTTTTCTTTAATTAAACACATTTTTGAAGTTCTAGTGAAAGCTCTGTATCCTGTCCACAGAATTATCCCACATATCACACACAAGGATCTAATTCCAGATGTTCCCTGGGGTGCTGGAGCGGTTGTTATTATGGTCCCATTACAAGAACGCCTAGTGCAGACAAGACAGCAGGTCTTTGGCAGAAAGCACAATTCCTCCCCAGGTTCCAGAAGAAAAGGTGACTAATCAGGAATCATCCCCAGGCCCTAAATTATACCACCCAAATGTTTGTCTCAAAAAACATTCTAATTGGGAAGGGCTACATATTGGAGCAAGAAAGAGCCTTTACGATACTCATTTCTTCCCTAAGGCTCTGCTTCCTGTCTTGTACTGTCCTCATTCTCTCTGTTCTACCCACCGAGCAGGGGCCTGTTCTGCAGCAGTATGGAATGTCCGGAGTGGATTCTCATGGCTTTGCCCTGACCTGGAAAGGCCTTTCCTGAGGGAGCGGAGGCTCCAGTGGGATTTTAGATCAACAATTACATGAAACCATTTCCAAGGCTTGCATAGCCACCTCTGGATACAAACCAATGTTTGCTGGAGATGAAAACAGCATAGTCAATAACTCCACTGCAGGCAACTAAATTAGTTTTCTGGGTATTTTAAGACTATAAGTGTATCCCAAATAGATTATGGGCAGACCTTATCAGAACATAATATTTTTATAAAAACTCTAAATATACAGTATACTGTATTTATTTATCTAATAATTATTAACTTTTGCCATTGTTTTATTTCTTGGACATTCTCCCATTCTTAAAATGGTTAAGAATATATGAGTAGCCATAACCTTTGCATGAATAGAATTCTATTTTTTGCAAGAAAAATCAGTGAGGTGGGTGGGGAGAACAGCTTTCATGTAAATTAATCTTTGTTTTATCTCTCAGATTTTGTAAAAGTGTATTAGATCCAGAAATACAGTAACTATTGGATAATGGGTAAATTAATTAATAAAGCATAAAATTGTTTGCTTGCATGATAGTTCTGTGGGCAGGCAACCGCTTCAGGGACTACGACCGGGACCCCCATAGGCAAACATATTGATGCTTGCTACTTCCATCTGGGCAGACAACACTGATCAGTCACACCTTCCTGTGAACCAGGATCAAGGACCTGCCCAGCTCTTCCCAGCAGCCACAACTAATCAGTGGGAGTCACCATGAGATTCACCATCTCTGGACAAGACAACATTTTAAATAATTGACAAGACACAGGTTTTCTTATGCCATCATCCACCGGGTGCCAGTCCTGAGTGACGCTCCCCTGACTGCTCTGCTCTGAGCGCCCTTCAGAGCGAGCTGGCAGCTAACAATCCCTTCTCTGCACACGATGGATAATCCATTCTCGCAAACTGTCACCACAGCTTTTTGTTTCTTGCTTCCGTCAAAAAGCCAACACCTGCCAGCAAGCATGCTACTTCCTGTTTGGGAATGCAGCAGGGGAATGAGCAGCAAACTGTTTCTGGCATTTTATCAAGAAAATTGAAAATAACGCACAAGATGGAAAAAGGGAATAATGACTCCCAGATGGTCCCGGGAAACGGCACGGTCCCTTGTCTAAAGAACACCGAGCTGCTGCTCATTGCCAGCCTGTGGTGCAGCCAGCAGCCACCCCAGTCACAGAAAAGACAGCAGCTCCTCACAGGCTGCTGGTGCATCACCTGTGGCAGATGCCGTGCGAGGCATCTCACATACTGTACTCGTCATTGCTGCCAGGCTCATAACTGCCCTCTGGTCCTGCAGTGACTGCAAATAGAGAGCCTCTGGCGCAGGGACTTATCCAAGGTCACCAGCTAGCAGGTGCCAGAGCCGAAGTCCATCCCGAAGTCTGTTTCTATCTACTATTCCGCACTTCAGTCTGATGCGGGCGCCAAAGAACAATGTGAGCAGGGGCACGCTTTCCTTCTTGAGGTTGGAGCAGTTCACCGATTTGCAAAAAGTTTTCTGGCTAGTTTGCTTTAAAGTCAGGGTTAAAACGCAAACACTTGTAAACCTTAGTCTGTAAGCCTTTCTGCATTGAAACTATAGGGCATAGGGCAGGTGTGGTGAGGGTTCTTTGCCAAGGTGGCATGTGTAAGGTGGTGAGGGGCATTACAGGGATAGGGGCTGCTGGTGCTCGGGGAGACTAAGCATCTGACAATGGCCCAGCTGCAGGAGCCCATTCCGACACCCAGCCCAACAGCGCAGAAACACAGAGGAGTGTCCTCTAGTGTATAATGTGGCAATGAAGCATCCGGTCCTCAGCACCGGCTCTGCTGGCTTTCCCAGCATCATTCCCCACACTGTGCTGGTGCAACTGGTGTGCCAAATTACTACAAAGGTAAAATCATAATTATTGTTAGAAGTTTTCCTTCACTGGTAATAAATTACCATGACATTTATTACAAAACTGAATGTTTTTTGTGTTAGTTTTATTTTGTAAGCTCATGAGCGTCTTGAGAACAAGCAGAGTGCCCACCTTCCCCCATCACACTCAGCACACAGGGTACCGTTGGGGCTCAGTAACCATCTAAGGATCATCTCCCTGCTGTCTTCAGCTAACATGCACATACCTCCATTTCTGCCAAATATTTAGTATTTTTGTTTGTTTGTTTAAAACTTCTCTCAACAGATAAATCATGCATAGTTAACAGGCTTCTTGTAAAAGTCTTCCACACCAGCTAACCCGTAGCAAGTACTCTAGGGGTGAATGATAGGTCATTTGCATTTGCTGAACAAATACCTGACATGGGGTGACATGACTCAGTTTGCCAAGATGTCATTTGAAATGCTGATCTGTTTCCTTGATTTCATTGTCTGAGGCCTTGTTTTCTTTTTCTTTTTTTAAGTTTTATTTAAAGAAACAACTAAATAACTTGGAGATACAGACACACTTTTCAAAAATGACAATAATCCATGAAGTTGGGAAGATGCTGGCAATTGCATAATGTTTTCCCATAAAAAATTCATGCAGCGGCATTCGTGTTGGTTCTTTAGATGATTTGTGCTCCATAAGCACACAATAGTATGACAATAACGATTTGTTTAATACATTGGGTAAAACTGTCCACAATGCTAGTCTCAAAGGAGAGAAAGATTTAAGTAGGTAATATGGTGAAGGAGAGTGAAGACTTGTGATGGAAAAGAACAAGCCAGGAGAGTCTGGGCTCTTACCCAGAACACCCCTGCCTAAGCCTCCCCACACCAACCTGGCACCAAGGGTTCTGAGAACCTGCATTAGACGGAGGATGGGAAGCGATGAACCCTGAGGATATAGAACCAGGGTCATCCAGGGGTAGAATCATAACTGAAAGCCCAGCAGATAGTTTACAATTTACACAGTTGTGCTGCTCTAAGGTGACAGACAGTTGCACCCCAGGCTAAAATAATGGCAGGTAATACACTGATGAAAAAACCAAGCAGAGTAGAAAGCAGAGAGAGGAGGGTTGGGCCTGACTCAGAGACAGTGTGGCCTGTATACACCCCAGGCTTTGGGGTCCTCATCTGTAGCCTGTGGTCGGAGAAGGGCTCACAAGTCTTCACTCTCCTTCATCACATTACCTACTTAAATCTTTCACAGGGGCTGAGGTGAAAATGAACCACATGGCATCTGGGGAGGGGGCTGCAGGCAGAGAGAAAGGTAGCGCAGGGCCCAGAACTGGTCTGCTGCCCGGTTGCAGCAGCGGTGAGGAGGCATGATCCAGGCCTGCGACAGGAAGTGGGAAAGGCTGAGGATGACAGCACAGGAGACATCATGTGTGGCCTGTAGGAACCTGGCTTTCCTTTTGAGTGACAACAAAAATCATTGCACAGTTTTGAGCTGAGGAGTAACCCAATGGCCTCCTGCTGAGAAGGAATGCGTCTGGGTGCTGTGTGGAGAATGGAAGCCCACAGGGCAGGAGCTCAGGGAGAGAGGCCTGGCAGGAGGTCACAGCAGCAGGGGGCGGGGATAGCCTGGGGCAGTGCAGGTGTCCTCAGTGCAGGGTGCAGGTTCTCCTCTGAGGTCACAGGTGTGGGATTACCGGAGAATTGTTAAATTGAAGATTTATTTCATGAGTTCACTGCCAATTTTAATCTAGACAAACGTCTCTGGGAGCCACTGACTTAATAGTTCAGGAGGCCATGATTGGTCATTGGGGTTTGGAGGAGGAAGCTGATGGACAAATGAGTCTACAACACTTCAATTGTCCCACCTTGTTGGAAAATCCAGGCCCTGCTGTGAAAGGGGTTTGAATATTTATTTATTTATTTATTTATTTATTTATTTATTTATTTATTTATTTCTCAACTGAGGATATTGTCATTCATTTTAGAGAGAGCAGGAGGTAGATAGATAGAGAGAGAGAGAGAGAGATTGAGAATTGATATTCAAGAGAATCATCAATCAGTTGCCTCCTGCACACTTTTTGGTGTACTTGATGATGCTCAGCCAACTGAGCTGAGCCACCCAGCCAGGCAAGGGAAGGCGGGTCTTTAGAATATACATTATTTAGCTGGTGCACATCCATCTCCTCAGTTCTGTGTCCAGCACTGTCCAGCATAGCTTAACTATTTCTGCAGCTCAGTGCTTAACATGCTTAACACAATTCCTGGCAATGGTGTCCCAAATTAAGGTCAGTGGTGGAGCCGTTGGGTGGGCATGAGTGTTAGATCAGTGGCGTCACCTTGAGTGGTAGGTGCAAGAGATAATTAAAGAAGAACAATTTTTAAAATTTGATTATTGTTTTAAATTCTCTGCAATGCACTCTATTTTTGCCTACCCCTAGATCAGAACTTGCCTGTTGCTATACCACTGGTGCCTGGTCTGAAGAAATTGCCAAATCAACAGGTCATAGATATTTTCTGAGCTGAAAGAGACTTTTAAAAAGCATGCATTCATTGAGATTAATTGGTTTTTCCAAGGCCAATATTTTGTAAGTGGAAGTGTGTGTAGACTTACTGGTATTCTCCTTGGAGACAATGCAAATTCTGGGCACTTCACAGTCATCCAATGAGGGTTATAGCTCCTTCAATATTTCATATAATTCTAACCACATTGTGTTAGATGGGCTTCAAAAATCATCAAGGCCAACCTCATGTTAAGGCTGAGATCCATAGAAATAAAGTGACTAGTCTAAGTTTACCTAGGATTTTTGTTTAGTTTTAATTTTATTTTTAATCCTCAGCAGAGTATATGTTTTAGAGAGAGAAGGGGAGGGGGGAGAGAAACATTGATGTGAGAGAGAAACATCTATTGGTTGCCTTCTCTACACTCCCAGACCTGGAATTCAACCCAAAACCCAGTCATGTGTCCTGACCAGAAATGAACAACAACCTGTGTGTGTGTATGTGTGTGTGTGTGTGTGTGTGTGTGTGTGTGTGTGTGTGTACTGGTTAACACTCCAGCCAAGAGAGTACCTGACCAGGGTTGTTTAGGTTTTTTTTGTTGTTTTTTATTTGTTTTGTTTTGTTTTTAAATATATTTTTATTGATTTTTGAGAGAGAGGAAGGGAGGGGGATAGAGAGATGGAAGCATCCATCAGAGAAAAACATTGATTGGCTTTTGACTGGAGACCTCTTGGTTCATGGGTCAATGCTAAACCACTGAGGCCTTAAAAGGGCTGTTTAGTTTTGTTTTAATTTGTACTGAAGTATAATGTATAATTATACTACATTTAGGAAAGGGCATATGATTCTCCAATGGAAGACGACACAGAGTTCAGGAGACAACAGTCCTGCACCCAGAGGCTCCTCACATCTCCTTAGTGTTGCTATTCCCCAAAGTTAGCCACTATTCTGATTTTTAACATCATAGATTAATTTTGCATGTTTTTGAAATTTATAAAAACATTGGAATTATAGAGAATGTACATTTTTATGTCTGATTTCTTTTAATATTAAGTCTGTGAAATTTATCATTTTTGTCTTATGCATATATAAATCAATCATTCTTATTGCTTCGAGGGAATATAGAAGAGCACCAAGTTTTAATGACCAAGAAGCAACAGAAAGGTGGTAGACAAACTCTAAAGTAGGCTTTGGGTTTGCACCCTATATAAAGGTGGTAGACAGACTCTAAAGTAGGCTATATAAAGTTTGCACCCTATATAAAACTCCACCCATGAGTGGAAGTGAGACCTGTGACCTGCTTCTAACACGCAGAAGGTTAGGAAAGGCTCTCCTGTAACAACAATTCAAGGTTTGTCCATCCATGGACAAGATGCTGGTGCTCCCTTCCTGGTTTAATAAAGCAAGCTGGGAGGGCCTGTGAAGAGTATCCCATGGCCAGGAATTGTGGGTTGAGAGCAATGTCTGGTCAACAACTAGCAAGGGACTAGGACCCCAATTCTGAAATCCCAGGATCTAAGTTTTGCCAACAACCTGAGGAAGCTTAGAAGCAGATTGTTCCCCAGTGGAGTCTCTGATGAGACCACAGCCCACCTGATACCATGACTGCAGCCCAGGATCCTCTGAGCTGAAGATCCAGATAAACTGCTTGGACTCTGACCCAAGGAACCTGGGAGATAAGGCATGGACCTCTTTTCAGCCACTTAGTCTTTGGAAAGGTGTTACTTAGCAATGGAAAACTAATACTTGAATCCATCTCCCTGGCTTTCTAGAATAGGGTTTGTTATCCCTTTCCATTACTAAAACAAAACACTGTAACACCTCAACATTCTTTTTCTGTAATCCATTTTCAGCAACCAATTTGGTAAATATAAATCATGGAATGTATTATTCCTGGTTTAATAATTTTAAATTTATAGTGGCCCCATACCTCACGAAGTCAGACACAAATGAAAAAACAAACAAAAACAAGCAGCAAAAGCTAAGATTGGATATCTCAGCACAATTTCCTGGGAAGAATAATCTTAGAGGAGGAAAAAAATGGGGTTGTATATTTTCATGATGCTATTTTCAGCATGTATTTCCCATAGATGCATCTTAAGCACTTTGGAGCAATGCCAACCAGGGTGCAATGTAGATATAAGTCAATATCATTACAACAGAGGCACTTAAAGCGACGACATGACTGATGCCAGGCACCTGCTTTCAGGAGAAGAAAGCTCACTCGCCCGCTCTAGGGAACACGTTTCTGATCGCCCATTTCTAGTCCTTTTCACTTTATTCTGGATTTATTGCCCTTTTCCAGCTTCAGCCCGACAAAGACTTCAGCTTTCAGCACAAAATGATATTTCAGACTCCACTAAATATATTTGTAAGACAAGGGCAGCCAACAAAATTAAACTGCTGGTACAAAGGCTGGCTGTTATTTAAAGCTGGAGAGAGATTACAGGGGATTATTACTTTATCAAAAAATATTTCAGGTAAAAAAAGCAATGCTCATTTCTCCAGTTCTTTTGGCTGTGTGCTAATTCATCTCCCATCCTGCATTGATTTAGTCTTTCATTGCCATTTTATTGAAAAGTCTGACAAATGTCAGTGGCCTAAATTACAGGACATCCAGGCTTACTCGCTTATTGCTGCAGAGAGCTAGAATCAGGACCGTCAACGGGATTTATGTGTGCTGTTTCTTTGATTTTTATTGCTGTGCTTTCATTTGAACCATCAGAAATTTTATCTTTAAATCTCATTTATCTTTTTGAAGGTCCCACCTATAGATGGCAATACAAACAAGTAAAACCCAACAGTATTACCAATATGGACTTGGTCACATTTATTCCTCCATCTTTTTAAAATGCAACATTTTATCTGTTTCAAGTTGCTCTTTTTGTATATATTTTTTCTCAGACCCTTAATATACTTTGAAAGGAAAAACACCTATCAAAATTAGAAATAAGAGGATAAAAATAAACCATTTTTAGATTCTTCTATGTCTTAAGGTTTTCTTCTCATTTTAGCTTCATGCTTTTAAGTAAAGTTGTTAACTATTTTATTTTTTCTCTCTTTGATTCTTAGCCGTGAAGATATGACAGTGACATTTTAAAAATATGAATCATAAGAATATGCTTCTAAAAAGGTTCTTTTGTGCATGCGTGAACACACACATACACACACACACACACACACACAAACACACACATACACACAGTGCTCTCTTGTCATTCAAAGCTCTTAAGCAATTTCACTGGAAAATGTATCTAGTGGCGGCATAAGTATTGTGTATAGACACTGGATGCTTGAATGGTGCTAGACCAGTGCTGATTCCTTCAATGAGTGTTATAGTGATGGATCCAACAAGTTCCCCGAGATTGTGACCATTTCTATAACAGGCCAGCGCAGAAGTCATAGGAGGGGCGCTTGCCACCACCTTTGGTTGGAAACCAGAAATGCTGCCCAGAAGTGACACTGAAGTTAGATTTGACCATATAAGAGTTTGTCAGCAAAGAAGGGATGAAGGTGGGAAAGGAAAGGATGTTCCAGCAAAGGTAACAAAATATGAAATAACCTGAGGGGAAATAGACATGATGCCCTTGGTGATCTGAACACAATTCAATATGGAATGAGGAGGCAGTGGGGTATGAGAATGATGAGAGTGAAAACTTCACAGGAAAGTAAAAATCTAGGATTGAAGGGAGTTTGGAATTAGCTCAAGGGCAATGGGTAGTTATAAAAAAATGAATGACATGAATATATTTGAATTTTAAAAAGATCACCCTGGTCAGAAGAGAGAATTAAAAGGGCACAGGCCTAGAGGCTAGGAGAGGTATATGAACACTGTTGCAATAATTTGATTCTGATATTAAGGTGGCCAGAATGAAGATAGTCATAGTGGGAACATAAAAAATTGGTTATCCTATCTAATAAAGAGGGAATAATGCTAATTGACCCTCACGCTGTCACAAAGATGGCGGTGCCCACAGCCAATAAGGAGGGAATATGCTAGTTGACTGCCCCGCCCTCAAAGATGGTGGTGCCCACAGCCAATAAGGAGGGAATATGCTAATTTATTGCCACACCCTCAAAGATGGCAGCGTCCACAGCCACAAGATAGCAGCGCCCAGTCCCCTCAGGCCCCCAGTCACCCAGGGCCGGCCCGAGGTGAAGGCAAGCCTCAGATGGTGGCTGCCCAGCTGCCCAGGGCTGGCCCAAGGTGCAGGCATGCTTTGGATGGCAGCTGCTCAGTCTCCCAGGGCCGCCCAAGGCTCAGGTCACCAGGGCCGGCCGAGGCTTGTGCTGCTGGCAGTGGCAGCACCAGAGGTGTGATGGGGCGTCACCTTTACTGATCGCTGGGTCACCTCCTGCTCCTGAGGGCCCCCTCATTCACTGGGCCTCTAGTATATAAATAAGACTGAAGAAATAAATACAATGTAATGCAAGAAGATTGAATAAAATGCTGATTGATGGATTCTGGAGAGGCAAGACAGAGAAAGACATGGATGAAGCTGGTTTCTGACTTGGGCATTTAAGTTGAATGTAGAGCACTTTTCTGAGAAAGGGAAACACAAGCAAGAAAAGGTCTAGCTGTGTGTGTGTGTGTGTGTGTGTGTGTGTGTGTGTGTGTGTGTGTGTGTTTTGGGAGGCAGGATTAAACTTGAGGTCAGTTTAGAACATACACAGTTTGAGGATTCTATGGGAAAGTCGAATGAAATTGCTCCCAATTATTTTAAAGCCACTAAGATCTTCATTTCACGGGAATGGATGACATATCTCACTGAGGGTTCATTCTTCCTTCAGAAAAGCCAGAACTGCCATAATAAAGCGGGCTTTTAAAGGGCAGCTGACACTTCCAGGGCCTCTAATTGGATGAGGTATCCACACACACAGAAGGCTGAGAAAAAGCATTCATGCCTTAGAGCTTGGGGGTAAGGTCTGAAATAGATTTGGCAATGGGGCACTTCTTAGTGGTCTTGCAATGGACTATTTAAATAGGAAGTGGAATCACTTGTTATATGGAGTGCTTCCAAATAAATTATGTCATTAATTTATTCTTCCATTCGTTCATGGAACAACTCAACTCACTAACAGAAAACTTGGAAACAAGATCTGCATGCAACTGTGCAAACAGTCTTTAAAGCTGCTTTTAGCCAATATCACTTACATAGTTTTATGCATTTATTGATGGGGGAAAGAACTAGTTTTCTACTAACTATACTGTACACCTCTATCTTGATATTCAAGCAACAGATTTTTATGGATTTAAATACTATTCAGAAATACTGCATTTTAAAAGCAACATGGTATAGAAAGACTTAATACGAGGAAACAATCCCTGCCTCACTTCTTCCTACACCCAGGCCCTCCTCCTCACATGCAGTTACCTTTAGTTCTATCAGTTTTTGTTCTATCTTATTTTCCTTCAACTATATTGAATATATTGCTATTTCTTGATTTTATCCATTTTAGACGTTATGTTTTGTCTTCCCATTATGGTAGATGAGGAATTACCTTTCTTGGACCCAGTTATATCTGGGCCCACCTCCCCTGGCCTCCAGGACAGGTATGCCACTTTTTGATTAGGTTGGATTTCAAAGTTCATGTTGTTTGTCTGATGTAAATATCACACTTTGCTGATAGCTAAGGCCTGCATATTGTCCCTAAGCACCTCCTTCCAAAATTCCTCTGTTGCATGCCTCATCCTAGGCCAGGTTTTCTCAGACTCACAGCTATTCTGGACCAGATAATTATTTGTGTGTGTGTGTGTGTGTGTGTGTGTGTGTGTGTGTGTGTAGTGGGTCATTAAGATGTTCAGCAGTGCTCTAGCCAGTTTGGCTCAGTGGATAGAGTGTAGGCCCTCGGACTGAAAGGTCCTGGGTTCAACTCTAGTCAAGGGCATGTACCTTGGTTGCAGGCTTGATCCCTGGTCCTGGTTGGGGCCCGTGCAGGAGGCAACCAATAGATGTGTCCCTCTCACATTGGTGTTTCTTTCTGTGTGTCTCGCCCCTCTTTTCCACTCTCTCAAAAAAAAAAAAAAAAAAGTCAATGGAAAAATATCTTTGGGTGAGGATTAACAACAAAAAAAGAGGTTTAGCAGCATCCCTAGCTTCTACCCACTATATATCAGTATTGCTTCTCATCTTAATATTTAGTTATTAAGATGTTACCTGGGGGATAAATCATGCCCAATGGAGAACCATTGACCTAGACTGGCTTCGCACTAGGACTTCTGCAAGGCAGTTACTCTGAAATCACCTTGCCTGTTCTGAGGTGGGTAACCTATTTCCTGGAGCCCATACCTTCCTTTTTTTTAAATATACATTCCATTGATTTTCCACAGAGAGGAAGGGAGAGGAATAGAGAGCTGGAAACATCGATGAGAGAGAAACATTGATCAGTTGCCCCCTGCACACCTCCTACTGGGGATGTGCCTGCAACCAAGGTACATGCCCTTGACCAGAATTGAACCTGGAACCTTTCAGTCTGCAGGCCGACGCTCCATCCACTGAGCCAGACTGGTTAGGGCCATATCTTCCTTTTTATATACTTCTTTCTTCAGGGAAAGCACCTTGTGTCAGGGTGCCTCTAAGGTGGCCCTCAATGATGCCTGCCTCCTAGTATTCATACCTTTATGTAACATCCCTCCACAATCTCACATTGTACCAGGTGGCTCTATTGAATTTTGATTCTAAAAGTTCTGTCTTAAGTAGTATTCTCTCTCTCTCCCTTCACCACTTTCTCTGGGGGCGGGGGAAGGCCAATGGATATGTCCTCTGTTCAGCCCTATTGAAAAATCAAAGAACCAGTATCTGAAAGCTCCAGTCAAGAGCCACAGGATGAATCTTGGAAGCAGATTGTCCTGTCCCTTCAGGTTACTGAGGCCAGACAGGAGTGTGACCTCATGAGAGACATGAACCAGAATCATTCAGCTAAGCCAACCCCACATTCCTGGCCTCTCACAGCACTGTGTCATATCCATGTTACTGTGGAATGCAGAATGGGCCTGCCCGCAGGACCTGATATTTCCCAGGAAAAGATTATCTGAAAGCCCAGAAATATAGGAAATGAACAAACCTAAAAGAGTCCAGGAGATTGCGAATGACTTTTGGGATATTTAAGTTCAAAAGTATCAACATTTGCTTGACACAAGCCCAGAGAATGAAGTAGTCAGGGAGTAGCAAGGCCAAGGAAACACGCCTTCTGAGGCAGGCTCTTCTCAGGCTGTGCATCAGAATTCCTTGTCTCTGAGGAAGCCCAGAACATGCCCTAATGATGGTGTCAGTGAGGGGCTGGCAGGGGGCACAGTTAAACGCTGAAAGTCTTCCCTGAGGAAGCAGCAATGGTGGGACTGTCCGGGTCCCCTATGCTCTGGGAGTGGCTGTGAGGTGGACACTTGAGAGAGGCCCCCTCCCCGGAGTTCTCCTCATCACTGTCTCCCTGGACTCAGGCTTTTGGAAATGTAAAGTGTCTGGACTTATCATCATTCCCTCCAAGGCGTGTGCAATCACAAACAGACAGTGCACCTTATGACTGTACATGATAAAGAGGAAACGATGAAGCAACGTGGAAGGGACTATTCGGTGCTGGAGGGCACGGGGCAGCCATGGGGGGAAGGTGATGGAAGCCTTGTTTATACTTTGAACCACATAACCTGACCACAGACGGATGGCCTTAGAATTAACGCATATTTTATACTTTACACATGTATATTTTTAATCTTCACTTGGCTATATGTTTAGAGAGAGGAAAGGAGAGAGAGAGAGAGAGAGAGAGAGAGAGAGAGAGAGAGAGAGACAGAAACATTGATGTGAAACATTTATTGGTTGCCTACCTTATGTGCCTTGATTGGGAATTGAACTCACATCCTAGGTATGTGCCCTGACCAGGAATTGAAACATAAACCTTTTGGTGTATGGGATGATGTTCCAACCAACTGACCACTGGGCCAGGGCCATATTTAATATTTTATTTTTTTTTATTTAAAGGGGCCAAGAAGGACTGATGATAAAAAGTAGAATAGGGAATTGAAATAGAGAAAATTAAGAACAAAAAAGCATCTTATTCTATTTCATGGCCCAATACAAGGGGCACTGTACCCCTCTCAGGAAGCATTGGTCTCTCCCTTCTTTGCCTTACTCGACCCCTAACAGACTCTATCCTAGCACTTACATCATAGTGTCACCCTCAGTATGTGTTATGCCTCTGTTCCCAGAATAGACCATTAAAGGCAGGCCAGGACACTATCTACCTCGGTCTCTCTGGTACATGAAACAGTGCCTGCCACATGGTAGAACCTGGTGAATATTTGTTAAACATAATTATTTAGGGAGAGAGCCCATGGTACTGTGGAGAGGCAGAGCCATCACTCAATAAAATTCTGCAAAAGTTTAATGTATCTTCCTCCAGACACTTTTCCTCCACCAATGCCCCTTCTCCTCCAATGGCTGGGTCTCTGAGAAGTTGCCCGTGGCCCAAGCCCTGCTATGAAACCACAATGGCCTTCTTTTTCCCAAGGACCCTCTGACACAGAAATGCCTCCTCTTCCCTCTATTCTTTCATCCCAGGAATTAAAATGGCTTTCTTTCTTTAAGAAGAAGAACAACCTGTTTTCATTTGAAAAGATAAGAGGACAGCTTAACCTGAGTAAGTCTCTAGTGGGAGAAATTTCAAGAAAAAAGATAAAGGTCAAAGAATTCCATACCTGCCAAATCCATTCCGTGCCAGGGAGAGGCCTGCAAACATGACTTTAAGTCTCATTGCTCCTCTTTCCCTGGCCTGGGCATCTTATTAAATGAATTTGCAAGCCAAGAATTCTGTTCAGTATTTACACAGGTCATCCGCTGTGTTCACCCCTGACTTCTTAACCCAGAGTGCTGCGACTGACAATGGCTGAGGGCATTTTCTTCCTCCCCGGAGAACAAAGAGAACTCCTTTTAAGAGTGACACTCTCATCCTCATTTCCACCAGCTTCCCAAAGGCACCTTACATCAAAGAAAGGTTAAGAAACCTGTACTAACAGAAGACTCTTAATCCATCTCAGAAAGGTGAGAATCAATCTTATAAAACCTTTAGAGAATGACTTTCCCAATTAACCCTTTTCCATATTTGATCTCATAATCTTTTGT
Source organism: Cnephaeus nilssonii (assembly GCF_951640355.1). NCBI lineage: Eukaryota > Metazoa > Chordata > Mammalia > Chiroptera > Vespertilionidae > Cnephaeus > Cnephaeus nilssonii. The sequence continues at coordinate 88,990,276 of NC_137081.1, forward strand.
TTCTATCTGTAAATATTCTTAACTTCCATTAGTATTTTCAGAGGTATATTTTTCACCAAAATGTATCCAAGTCACATTGAAATATCCCTACTTCTTTATAAGACAGTGTCACCAATATTGTTCACTGGCAATTATATCAGTGGCCTAATACCACCAACATACTGGGAACAAGCTGCAAGGATAACAGTTCTTAATTCCTCACCGAAGCATTTCAAAGTCTGCAAGTGAAACTCTAGCAGAAAAAATACAAATGCGTGACTACACCGGAAAGTAATACAAAATCAAAATCTCAGACTTGGAAACATACTCAGAGTTTATTTTCTGTGTCATTCACTGCTGGAATTCTTATTATGGTATCCCTAATAAATTGTCATTTATTTATTATTTGATGACTTCCAAAGCAAGGAATCCACTATCACTTAAGGTATTTTACTTTCTTATTACAATCCCGAGTTCCTAGAAGATTCATCCTTAAAGTTAGGCAAATTCGGATTTCTGGTTTGACTGCTTGGGACAGATGAGCAACTTGGATTTTTTATGTATCTAGGATATTTAAGGCAGTTTCTCTCTCTCTCTCTCTCTCTCTCTCTCTCTCTCTCTCTCTCTCTCTCTCTCTCATCATTACGTTTAGAAAGAACCCTATCTTGCTTATCTTTGTTGATCTTCATAATCCCTGATATTGTGCATTGACACCAGAGAGTCAATGAAAGGATGAGTGAATGAGAACATATCTTAGTTGTGCCTCTGCAGTGAAGAGAGATGGCAGGAAATGCTCAGTATCCTAAATCTCTGAGCCATCCATCACTGTCTACTGTGATAGGAGTTCCCTAGAGCAATGGTGGGGGAGTGGGTTTGGGGCATTTGGGTGGTGATTCTCTATCTGAGGCTGAGTGAAGAGAGGGGGGCACTTCATTACTAACCACGACTTGGACACCTATTTCCCATGAGTTAGATGGAGCTGCCAGGCCTGCACTTTTACCTATGCACTGAGATTTAAGCTTAAAACAAGCAAGGCACATGTTTCTCTTTGCTTCCTTCATTTAGCCAGGGTTATAAAAATGTGGGTGTTCAGCCCTAGCCAGGTAGCTCAGTTGGTAGCCCTAGCCAGGTAGCTCATCCCTATATGCCAACATTGTGGGTTTGATTCACTATCAGGAAACATACAAGAATCAACCAATGAATGAATAAATAAGTAGAACAACAAATTAATACTTCTCTCTATCTCTCTCTCTTCCTCCCTTTACCTTCCTCTATCACTAAAATTAATAAATAAATTTAAAAAATAAATTAAAATGCAGGTGTCCATTAAGTCAAGTACATTTTTTAATTACATGGGACTTTAGAGTATAAGAAAACAGGGAATAAGGTAAAATGCAATAATGCCGTACCAATTAAATAAGTTCAAATTATTTAAAACATGATATGTTTCAAAAAATATAACACTCTTAGTTTATCTGTTGTGGTGGAGTAAACAGAATAAGCTGCCAGTCTTGGGAAGGAGGATTGAATCCCAGCTCTTCTCTTTATTTGCTGTAGAATTTTAATGAAGATATTAAACATTTATGTCTTAGTTTCTATAACTATACAATATTGGGTATATTAACACCACCAATCACACAGGGTTATTGTGAGAATTAATGTGTACATTAATTAAAATAGTGCCCAGCATAGAGTATTCTATAATATTAAAAGCATAATATGCTAATTACACTGGACTGCTGAACAACCTTCCGGACGTCATTCCAGACATCCTTCCAGATGAAGCCGCAGCGGCGGGGCAGAGGCACTTAGGGGCGATCAGACAGGCGGGCAGAATGGTTAGGGGCAATCAGACAGGTAGGCTAGTGGTTAGGGTGGTCAGGCAGGCAGGCCAGCCAGTTAGGAGCCAGTGGTCCCAGATTGCGAGAGGGTGAAGGCCAGGCTGAGGGACCTCCCACCCCCGTGCACGAATTTCATGCACTGGGCCTCTAGTATATTATAACAGAGTAATGGAGTAAGACATATTTAGTCTGATACAGTCATTTCTGTTATGCATTGTTGATATCCATAGGAATGGCCTGACAGGTACAGATGTGTCTTTGGGACCACACAATAGATGCATTGGGGGAATCTTGCATCTCAGTGCTCTGGAACTATCTTACTTAGAGTTCAACCACATCATAGTAAGGTTATTCTATGGAAAGGTTGTTGGGCTGGTTATCAGGAGATCTGGCTTCTAGTCTCAGCTATGCCATGAATTAACTGGCTGACCCAAGTTAACCAGTTAATCCAGGCCCCAGTGTCCTCAGCCAGCCTTATCAACCTCACAGAGATATTAGGAAAGAAAGATTGAGAACTAAGGGTTCTAATCATACAAATGCCTGCTGATAATTAAGAGGTCTAAAACCCATATTGTCTCTTTTCTCTCCCAAATAGTTCTGGAACTACCAATTATCCTTCTAGTCTTTCTCTCCTGTCTTTTTTTGCTTCCATCATGTTGTTCTGAGAATGAGTGATCCTCTTAGTTCTAGTTAGACATTGTTGAACTAGAAGTAAGATAGTTCCAGAGCACTGAGATGCAAGATTCCCCCCAAAGCATCTTTTGTGTGGTCCCACAGGCACATCTGTACCTGTCAGGCCATTCCTATGGACACAGACAACGCATAACAGAAATCACTATGTCAGATTAAATATGTGTTACTCCATTACACCATTCAGGACTGATTCAACTCAGAGGCCCGCCAGTTTTGATCCTTCTTTTAGTCCTATACACCATTCTTTATGTTCAATGCTGTAAATAGTTAAAGCAAGATCAAACAAAAAAGGAAAAAAAACAACAACACACACACACACAAGAAAAAGTAGTGCAAGAGAAATAGCAAGAGTCTGCGTCTGAGGTCTAGAGAGGGCACAGTGTGAGCTGCATATCTCAGTCTCCTTTCTCCCATCCCCCACCACAGTTGATCCCTGTGGAGATGGTTCTAAAGTCCAGACACATCTCATTATAACAGAAAATTACAAGAAGAGAAAATACATATTCTTGATCACAGAAAAGTGTTTTTGAGACCATGCTACAGGGATGTCCACACCCTTGCCCTCTTTGCCCAATCCTAATAATTGTTTGTTCCCCTAGGATTTTGATCACACAGTGTCCTTGCCATGACCATATCAATAGTCCTCATTCTGGCAATGTGGAATTATGTCGTGAGGGCAGAAAACCTGACTTTTCCTAACAGCTATCAAGACTGTATCCTTCACCATCCCTCATATAAAGTGGACTCTAACTCCTTTATCCCTCTAAGCTTCATATATTCCATTTTGTTCACATTATTTTCAGAATCTGATTCTCAGAACTCAGATCTGTATCCCACAAGGTTATGATCCACATATACCACTTCTCTCCAAGATCTAGGCAATCTACTTCTATTAATACAGCCTGCATTTATGCTAGTTGCTTTAAAAGCCCTTAGTAAAGGAGACTGCAGTAAAAATGGCAAGATATATGTGACAAGTGTCCTTCTGAAATTCAGATATGCTTATGATCTTCTTTTTACACTTAATGGATTCCAGCACAGAATAAACAATAAAGAAATACCACTGCACAGTCAAGGCAAATTAAAGTAGATGCATTTGACTTCAGTGATGAACTGACACTGGCCTGGAATATCAATTGCAACTCATAAAGGTCAAGTTCAATCAAGGATTTGCCTGGAGGTCTGGAAATAAGCTGCTCAGGTGACACCAAATTTAGGTTGAAATTTTGCAGAGTTCTGGAGGGCATATACTTCCCCTCTAGCCCAATATGACACTCCATCAGGCTCCCTAACATCAGTACTCACCATTCTTGCAGAGCAAGACAGCCAGGAAGTCGTGAGAGGAAGAATTGATATAAAGCAAGAGGCTGGGTGTCTGGGCTGTCACAAAGCTAAGTGCGATGTTTTCCTTAGATGGAGCTGACTCTGCATAAATTGCTGAGGAAGACTGGCTTAGATTCTTGGTCACTGGGTAGGGTTCTTGAAACATGTAAGTAACTGAAGTTCCAGCCTCAAAAACAGCAGAAACCTCTGCAAAATACAAGAGGGGGAAACACACATTAAGGTATGAATTGAGTATTCAGGATATAAGCATAGCTTGTTTATTGTTCCTATGCATTAGGCACTGTGTGAGGGTTTGTACATTAATTATATAATATGCTTTCCACAATAATTCTCAAGTGGCAGAAATCATCAACCTCATTTCCAAATGAGAAACATGAGGCTTAAAGAGGCTAAGAACCCTGAACAGGTTGCACAGCTAAAAGAGAGAGTTGGGATTTGCATTGTGAAATCCAGGTCCAGTTTAATGTGTATTTGCAGAATAACTACCATGTGCCAGGATAATTTTTCAAGAAGCAAAGATAAAATGTCCCTGCCTTCAACATAGTATAGAGAAATTTCACTGGGACCATCTTACTTTTAAAACTGAGAGGCTAAGAATTCTGGTTTGTCTTTTTCTCATGTATCAGGAGGGTTTTAAGTGGGTTCTAAATTACTGAGAGCAGGACATGGGTGAGGCAGCAGCATGGCTCTGTGGTGTGGGGTGAAGTGTGGGGATCCATGGAAAAAAAGAGAGGGATCCATGGAAACAGTAGAAAAGGCATAGATGTCCTACTCTTGGACTCAACTTTTTAAATGTCTAGGAATTGGCATCCAATTCCAATAAAGAGAAAAGACTTGGGAAAATAGGCCTCATGTGATGCACTACATAGAGTTCTGCCACCGCTACAAGGAAAGGGCATCCCCATGCTGATGACATTCAATCAGCAGGAACATGCCAGCCCAGATCTTACTGCACAGAGTCCTTGTCTCACTGCCAGGTTAGTGGGGCCAGCATGGGCTTGGGCTTCAGCACTGGGTGGGAAATCTGGCTCAGTTCCAAACTAGCTGTGTAGTCCCAGGGAAGCAGGGGAACACTGTGAAGACTGTTTTCTCCTTGGGCAAATGGGAAGCATGAATCCTACCTACCTCAATGATCTAGAAGTAGTGCAAGAGAAATAGCAAGAGATTGATTTCTTTGTGGAGAAGTAAATGATGTGTGCAAAGCGCTTAAGACAGTTTGAACTCATAGGCTCCCAAACCAGAAGACAATTTAACCAGAACCCATTCCAAATTTTCTTCATTTAAATATCTGTTTATTGACTGCACATTTATCCAAATGCTTTGATATGCTCTTCTCTTATTCAAGGCCACTCTGAAATTCCCTTTCAACTTTGTCTCTGTCCAGCAAAGGTTCCCTCTTAGAGCAGCATATCTTAGGTCTGGCAGCAAGCCTCTGTCATAAAGATAGTAAACAGGAAGCTGTATTGACATAATTTCTCTTTCCAACTGACATACGAAATGTTCCTAGTTCCCCTGAAATGATCTCATTGAATTAATGGCACCTAGAACATAATCAAACCTGGCTTTTGCTTTCTAATTTGATTGCAAATTTGTTCTACTTTTGTGAAAACTCTATAACAGCCTGCAACTGTGCCAACAAAAAAAATGAAGGTTGCATATTTATGTATATTATTAGCAGATTGGGAATACTATTTTATTTTTGCTAAAGGTTCAGAGGAAGTGTTCACATTAACAAGAAAGTCCTCCTGATTACAAAGATGTGCAGTGGAGACTTGTGACCATGATGATGTGGGTTAATTATTAGTTTGATTCAAGCACTTTCCTTGAGTGAACTAACTTCCTTGGGGACATTTTGCCTGCCTTTTGAGCTACTATCTCCTAGTTAACAGAAAAGTGGTTTTCATTTGATGTGTATGTGCAATGGTTTTCATTTGATATGTATGTGTATGTTTGTGTGTATGTGCAAGTGTAAGTATAATTTAGAGCATTCTGTTATGTAGCACTAGAGGCCTAGTGCACGAACTTGTGCACCAGTGTGGTCTCTTGGCCTGGCCTGCGGGATGGGGCTGAAACCAGCTCTCCAACATCCTCTGAAGGGTCCCAGATTGCAAGAGGGTGCAGGCCAGGCTGAGGGACCCCACTGTGTGCAGGACCAGGGCCAGGGAGGGACACAGGAGGTTGGCCAGTTAGGGAGGAACCGTGGAAGGGCTCCAGGGCATGTCTGGCCATCTCACTCAGTACCAATTGGCCAGACCCCAGCAGCAAGCTAACCTACCAGTCAGACCATATGCCCCCCAGGTGGTCAATGTGCATCATAGCAAGCAGTTGAGCGGCCTTAGCATATCATTAGCATATTATGATTTGATTGGTTGAATGGCTGATGGGCCGACCAGACACTTAGTATATTAGGCTTTTATTATATAGGATATTAAATATGGGCATACATAGTACATTTTTTTCTTGATACTTAAGACATGAAATTAAAATGAAAAGTACTTTTTAAACTAGAAATGTCCTACCAACTTTCTTTCCTCCCTCCTCCTCTCTTCCTACTATTTTTATTGTTTAGGTATTGTCAATTTCAACACAAAGAAAATTCAGCAAAACATCTGGATTCTATTATTCTCTCAGTTGATTATGTTTTATAATCTAAGAGTTTAAACTCTCTGATTGATTGGCCTGAACATACAAAACCATCGAGATAAATAGAAGAAACATCTTAACTGTGAAGATGTTTATCAGTGACCATGGTGCTACTGCAGGACCACAATGCCAATATTAACACACCTCTAGAGCACCTACCGGTTGGAAGGAACTATGCTGATAATACTCTGAGTAGACAGGATACACATTAAAAAATAATAACACTGATGGAGGATAGCCTAGTAAATGATGTGTGAGTGACAGAAAATAATTTCCAGAGTTGGATGTCTTCATGGGCGAGAGTAGCCTAGGAAAATCTGAAAGTGGAGCTCACTATTGACTGGTCTTGACATGTGGAATCAACTAGGAGAAGGAGACAGGAGACAGGGTGGGGCTGCAGAAAGTGTGTGAACCTGAGTCAGCCATGAGGTCTGATTCACTTGGAAACTGGCTGTGCCATTTTCCAGTACTCACAGTATCCCACTTAACCTCAGTTCACTCACATATAAACAGGGATGAATTTAGTCTTGTGGTGGTAGAAAGAGTAGAAGTAATCATGTAAAGTTATGGCATATAGTAGGAACTCAATAAATAATAGCTGGTCTTTATAACTGTGGTAGATTAAATTAGAACAAGCATGAAGACCAATCCTTGGTAATTGGCTAGTGCTTACCTAATAATCAGTTAGGTTGTAATTATTTTAGGAAAACATCAAACACACTGAAAATAAATTTAAAAATTGGCATGATATTAAAAATTTGTTCTTAAAATTTTTATAATAATGATCCTGTTAATATGTACTTTTATGAGTCCTTATTATTTAGCAATACATATTGCAATATTTCAGATAAAGTGATAAGTTATCTGGCATTTGCTTCAAAATAATAAAGAAAGATAAGTGGGTGTGAGCATTTAGGTTAGTTAAAAATGGCCATGAGTTGATAATTACTGAAGATAAATAATAGGTGCATGGCATTGTAAAATTCTTCTCTCTACCAGAGTGTTCAAATGATTTTCTTTTGTAGTAAAAAGTAAAAAAAAAAAAAATAAGTCCTCAGAAATGTAAATATTAGACAATTTTATCAAGTTTTTTCACAACTAGTAAAGTGTAAGCTAAATATACATATTACTTTTCACTGAAATTCTATTACTAAGGAAATAATTTATTAATGTGTTTATCACAGAACTAGAGGCCTGGTGCATGAAATTCGTGTGTGTGTGTGTGTGTGTGGGGGGGGGGGTGTTCCTCATCCCAGCCTGTACTCTCTGCAATCTGGGACCCCTCGAGGGCTGTCCAACTGCTCGTTTAAGCCCGATCCACTGCCCGTTTGGGCCTGATCCCGGGGATCAGGCCTAAACGAGCTGTCAGACATCCCTCTCACAATCCAGGGCTGCTGGCTCCCAACCACTCACCTGCCTGCCTGCCTGATTGCCCCATATCGCTTCTGCCTGCCAGCCTGATCACCCCTAACCACTCTCTTGCCAGCCTGATCAACGCCTAACTGCTCCCCTGCTGGCCCGATTGCCCCTAAATGCCCTCCCCTGCCAGCCTGGTCACCCCCAACTGCCCTCCCTTGCAGGCCTGGTCCCTCCCAACTGCCCTCCCCTGCTGGCCTGATTTCCCACAACTTTCCTCCCCTGCTGGCCATCTTGTGGTGGCCATCTTGTGTCCACATGGGGGCAGCCATCTTTGACTGCATTGGGGCGGCCATCTTGTGTGTTGAAGTGATGGTCAATTTGCATATTACCTTTTTATTATATAGGATTATCTATGTGCAAACACTGGGATAATCTAAAATTCCAAAATATAAAAGCAACTATTTAGTGATACTCTGAAGGTCAGGCATCATCCCAAGTGCTTTGTGAAGTGCTTACTGCATATGCACCACAAACCTTTGTGAAGAATTTCCAAATTGTCCACACTTTTTACATCTATAGGTGTGAAAACCAGGAATCATAAGGTTGAGCTATACAACCATTGTCCTATCTGTAGATTGTGGATGAGCCAGAATCTGAATACCAGTAGATCTGGAGGTAGAGTCCCACTATTGCTAAGGTAAGCTCTGGTGGTAGGTTTGCTTAAACAAGCAGGAACCATTCCACCAGATGGAATATTCTGCAACATTAAGACTTATAAATTATATGCCGAAACTGGTTTGGCTCAGTGGATAGAGCGTCGGCTTGCAGACTCAAGGGTCCCAGGTTCGATTCCGGTCAAGGGCATGTACCTTGGTTGCGGGCACATCCCCAGTAGGGGGTGTGCAAGAGGCAGCTGATTGATGTTTCTCTCTCATCGATGTTTCTAACTCTCTATCCCTCTCTCTTCCTCTCTGTAAAAAATCAATAATATATATATATTTTTAAAGACTTATAAATTATATATGAATGTCTACTAAATGAATAACAAAACTTGAATGATAATATGACAGTCATACCCAGGTTGTTTAAACAATGGTGGGGATAGAGGCGGGCTAAAGACAAGCACACATCAAAAATGGTGTTGGAACATCTGGACATACACATGCAAAACAATGAAGTTGGACCCCTGCCTCACACCATATAAAAATTAATTCAAAATGGATCCAAGGCTGAATGTAATATCTAAAATTATAAAACACTTAGAAGAAACTAGAGGCATAACTCTTCATGGCCTTAAATTGACAATGATTTCTTAGATATAACTCTCAAAGCACAAACCACAAAAGAAAAAATACAGATAAATTATTCATCAAAATGAAAAAGACACACCAAATTTTGTACTTAAAAGATACTACCAAGAAACTGAAAAATGGAGAAAATATTTGCAAGTCATATATCTAATAGAAAAATTATATTCAGAATATACAAAGAATTCCTACAACTGCACAATTAAAAATGCAAAAATAAAAATCGGCAAGATATTTGAATAGATATTTCACCAAAGAAGATATACACATGGGTAATAAGTACTTAAAAATATGTTCAATATTAGTAGTCATTAAGAAAATGCAAATCAAAACCACAGTGAAATCTCATTTCACTTGTTTACAACAGTATTATCAAAAAGGCAGACAATGTGTTGGTGAGGATGTGGAGAAGTCAGAATCTTCATATTTTGCTGGTGAGAATGTAAAATAGAGCATCCACTTTGAAAAACAGTTTGCAAGTTTCTCAAAAAGTTAAACATATGGTTACAATATGACCCATCAATCCCACCTCTAGGTTCATATGCAAGGGACTAGACAACATAAGTTCATACAAAATCATGTACAGGAATGTTACTAGCACTATTATTCATAATAATACACACACATACAAACACAAAGAGGAATATCCCAAACTATCAACTGATAAACAGATAAATGAAATGTGATTCTTCCAGAGTCTGAAATATTCATTGGGAAATAAAAAAAAAAAAAAGTACTGAAAAATTCTACAACATAGATGAACATTGAAAACATGCTAAGTGAGAGGAAGCAGACTTCAAAAAGCTATATATTGCCTGATTCTACTTGTATGAAATATTCAGAATAGGCCATCCATAGTGACAGAAAGTAGATTAGTAATTTCCAAGAACTGGGGAGAGAGGTTGGGGGGAATTTCTACTAATGGGTATGCAATTCTTTGCAGATAATGATGAAAATAGTCTGAAATTAGATAGTGGTGATGGTTGCACAACTTCATTAATATGCTAAAATCCCATGAATTATACAAATTAAAAAATGCATTATCATGGTATATAAATTATATATCAATTTTTTTCAAAAAGAAGCACGAAAAACTACATATTTGATTCCTATTGCCACATTATTGTATAGAATTAAATTAGGATCATATAGGGGGAAAAGGAGCCTAAAAGATGGTTGGACCTCCATCTCTGACATTTATTAGCAAGTCACTAAACCTCTGTGACCATCAGTGTTTTCATAAGTTAAATTCAGATATTACCATCCTCCTTACTAGGTTGGGGAATAAGAATAAACGTTTCGGTCAATAATTACAAACTATGGATAAATCTCCCTAATTCTACCCCCGATATTTCCAGTATTTGTGCACCCTGAAATACACATGCCATAGTAAGTTTGCACAGAAGACTGCTCCAATAGAAAGACATTTTGTCCAGGACCACTGGTAGCTAATGGCTCCATTTCAGTTCCATGCCATGTTTCCCAAAGTCAATTGGCATGGCTAGACTTGGTAAAAAGGTCATTGGATAGACTTGGTAAAAAGGTTCATCTTATAGACTTGGGGACTGCTGAATATAAAGAGAATTATTTCCTTATATTTAAGAGATGGGCAGGGGGATTTTGAAAATAGTGAAATATGAAACAAGCTGAAAGGCTAAGCACATGTTTGTGTATTTTGCTTATAGATCAAAATAAGAAGTGGGGAGCGAGCACAGAGGATAATCCAACAAATTTAGTCAAATGATACAGTGAATGAACAGTAGATAATTCATAGGAGCTTCTTCAGAGAAAGGAGCCAATGAAAAATTAGGCCACATTCAGAACAATATGATTTATGAGATATTTGAACAATGTCCCAGGAAAAATGCAGAGGTCTACAATTTTTTTTTTTCAAATAGAAGTTTGGCTATAGATTCCGTAAAACAAAGCCAGGATACTTAGTGCTGTCACCTGGCAGTGTTCATTCTGTATTTGCTTCTTCTAGCATGTGGAACCAGTCTAAGGTTGGCATTCACATTTTTCAGGAAAGGTGTTCAGAGACCTCCCGAGAAGCACGTTGCTTCCATTGCTACAATAGGAGCCTATCTGATGGACCCTGTTTTATTTCAAGCTCTAATGTAGGGCACTCTGTTGGTTCTACAATTTGTACAATTACTTTTCTTCCACTGAGCACGATGTTCTCCAGCACTGACAAGCAAGTAATTCATACTAACTGCGCGGTGCAGTTGGATGGAGAGTATGGATTATAGATTCTTTAAAGACAATCACGGGTGCTTCTGTCCATAATGTTTTTAAATTCCAACAGGAAGTTGGATTAAATAAAGCATTGTTTGGCATCGGGGCTTGGGAAATGTGTTTTAATGAATTAACAAGACTTTTTATAACTGTCATCATTGTTTGAATATAAGTGGTGTTTAAAATGGTGATTAAAACACTTTATTTTGATAATTTAAATGCTGCTCTTTTTCAAAATTATTATTTTTTAAAAGTAAATGACTGCATTCAACATTATTTTTTATTAGTTTAATATGTACAGCATAATGGTTAGCCAATCATACACTTTAAAAAGTGTTCCCCCTAATATTCCTGTATCCAATGGGCTCCATACATAGTTATTAAAGTATTATTGACTACACTAGAGGCCCTATGCATGAAATCCGTGCAAGGGTAGACCTTCCTTCCCCTGGCTGCTAGCACCGGATTCCTTCTGGCTGCTGGAACCTGGAACACAGGCTTCCCCCAGCTGCAGGCAGCCAGCCCCGCCCCCTGCCGGCACCCGCTGCCTTTGCCTGGCGCTGCCTGTGTCTGCCGCCATCCTCCTTTCTTCCCGATTGATCTCTCAGCCAGCCAGTAGCCTGGGTCTCCCTCTGCAGGGTAATTGTGGGGTGATGGTGGGGGCCCTCCTGACCAATTGAATCTCACCCACCTTGGCTGGCCTGGCGCCAATGCCTGTCCTAGTGTGGTCGTCCTTAGGGTCGTTCTGCTGTTACGCTATTTTGCTGTTTGGCCATTTGGTTGATTTGCATATTACGCTTTTATTATTATAGATTATACACTGAGTGGCCAGATTATTATGACCTCTGAATGGATAATAATCTGGCCACTCAATGTGTGTGTGTGTGTGTGTGTGTGTGTGTGTGTGTGTGTGTATATGTATATGTATATGTATATGTATATGTATATGTATATGTGTATATGTATATATATACATATATATATATTTTAGAGGCCCGGTGCATGAATTCGTGCATGGGTGGGGTCTGGCCAGCCTGGCCAGGGGGAGGGGACATGGGCGGTTGGCCGGCTTGCTTGCTGGTGGAACTCCTGGTTGAGGGGACAATTTGCATATTAGCCTTTTATTATATAGGATATACACTGAGTGGCCAGATTATTATGCGTTCAGGGATCATAATAATCTGGCCACTCAGTGTATATATGTATATGCTACTTTACATTCCCATAAATATTTTGTAATTTCCAATCTCTATTTATCAATCCACTCACATTTTTCACCCAGTCCAAAACTCCCCTCCCATCTGGCAACCATCAGTCTGTTCTCTGTATCTACAAGTCTATTTCTGTTTTGTTTTTTATTTATATTATTCTTTAGATTCCAGATATAATTGAAATCATGTGGTATTTTTCTTTCTTTGACTGAATTATTTAACTTATATAATTCCTTCTAGATCCATTTATGCTGTCACAAATGGTAATATTGTGTTCTTTTTTAAAAATACATATTTTTATTGATTTGAGAGAGGAAGGGAGGAGGGAAAGGGAGAGAGAGATAGAAACATCAATGATGAGAGAGAATAATTGATCAGCTGCTTCCTGCATACCCCCCACTGGGGATCAAGCCCACAACTGGGCCTATACTCTGACCTGGAATCAAACTGTGACCTCCTGGTTCATTGGTCGATGCTCAACCACTGAGCAACACCAGCTGGGCAGAATTGTGTTCTTTTTAATAGTCAAGTGATATTTCATTGTATATATGTACAACAGCTTTTTTATTCACTTGTCTATTCTCTTGGGCTGCTTCCATAGCTTGGCTACTGTGTAAATAACCCTGTAATGAACATAGGGGTGCATATATTCTTTCAAATTAGTGTGTTGGGTTCCTTTGGCTATATACCAGAAATGGAATTGCTAGGTCATTAAACATTTCTAAATTTAATTTTTTGAGGAAATTCCATGCTGTTTTCCACAGTGGCTGCACCAATCTGCATTCCCACCAACATGAGGTTGACTTTTTCTCCACATCCTTGCCAATACTTATTGTTTGTTAATTTTTTGATAATCATTCTGACAGATGTGAAGTGCTATCAGTTTGTGGCAAAGTGTGACCCTTTGGTGCATAGGACGATGCTCCAACCAACTGAGCCACACCAGCCAGGCTTAGTTGTATGAGTACTTTATAAATTTTGGATATTAACCCCTTATCAGATGTATCATGGGAAAATATGTTCTTCCATTTGGTGGGTTATCTTTTCATTTTATTGATGGTTTCCTTTGTTGTGCAAAAATCTTTTGGTTTTATGTAGTCCCATTTGTTTATTTTTTCTTAGTTTCCCTTGCCCAAAAGTTACATCAGAAAAACAATGTTACTGAGCAAAGCGTCTGAGATTTTTACTGCCTATGTTTTCTTCTAGTATTTTATGGTATCAAATCTTACATTTAAGTCTTTAATCCATTTGAGTTTATTCTTGTATATGGTGTAAGAAGGTGGTCTAATTTCTTTAATTGTTTGTTTTTGGTTTTTTTTGCATGTATCTGTCCAACTTCTCCAATACTATTTATTGAATAGAATGTCTTTACCCCATTATATTCTTGCTTCCTTTGTCAAATAGCAATTCACCATAGAAGCATGGGTTTATTTCTGGGTTCTCTATTCTGTTCCATTGGTCTATACGCCTATTTTTGCGCCAGTGCAATGCTGTTTTGATTACTATGGCCTTCTGGTATGATTCCTCCTTTTATGTTCTTCTTTCTTAAGATTGCTATGGCTATTCAGGGTCTTTTGCGGTTCCATATATATATATATATATATATATATATATATATATATATATATATTGAATTATTTGTCCTAGTTCTGTGAAATACACCATTGATATTTTGTTGGGAATTGCTTCAAATCTGTAGATTGCTTTGGGTAGTATGGATATTTTAATAATGCTAACTCTTTTTTTTTTTCATGAGCATTGTATATGCTTCCATTTATTTGTATCTTCTTCAACTTCTTTCTTCAATGTCTTATAATTTTCTGAGTAGAGATCCTTTATATTCCTGATTAAATTTATTCCTAGGTATTATTTTTTAATGCAACTAAAATGGGATTATCTTCTTTGTTTCTTTTTGATAGTTCATAATTGAGGTATAAAAATGATTTCTGGAGATTTATTTTGTATCCTGCTAATTTACTAAATTTATTTATCAGTTCCATATATTTTTGTTGTTGTTGTTAATGTTCACATGAGGATATTTCTTCCATTGCTTTTCAGAGAGAGTGGAAGGGAGTTGGGGGGAGAGAGAGAAACATTAATGTGAGAGAGACACATCAATCAGTTGTCTTCTGCATGTTCCCCGCCAGGGGGCAGGGAGTGAAACCACAACCCATGTCCCTGACCTGGAAATGAACCCAGGACTCATCCATGCTCAGGCTGACGCTACAACCACTGAGCAACACCAGCCAGGGACCCACATTTTTAAAGTGAAATATTTAGTGTTCTCTTGTTATAGTATCCTGACATCTGCAAATAATGACAGTTTTTCTTCTTCCTTTCCAATTTGCATGCCTTTTATTTCTTCTTTTTATTTTATTGCTGTGACTAGGACTTCTAATACTATGTTGACTAAGAGTGGTGAGAGTGACAACCCTGTCTTGTTCCCAATTTTAAGGGAAATGTTTCTGGGTTTTTTTGTGCCATTGAGTATGATGTTGACTGTGTGTTTGTCATATATGATTTTTATTATGTTGAGGTATGGTCCCACTATTCCCAGTTTGCTGAGAGTTTTTATTATAAATAAAAGAAGGCAAAATTTTATCAAATTCTTTCTCTGCATCTATTCATATGATCAGGTGATTTTTAGCTTTCATTTTGTTTACTTAGTGTATCATGTTAACTGATTTGCAGATATTGTAACCAATGTTGCATCTCAGGCATAAATGCCACTTGGTTATGGTGTATGAACTTTTTAATGTATTAGCTGGTTTATTAATATTTTGTTGAGGATTTTAACATCTGTGTTCAACAAGGATACTGGCCTATAGTTTTCTTTCTTTGTAGTGACATCTAGTTTTGGAATTAGGGTAATGCTTGGAAGTCTTCCCTCCTCTTGAATAGTTTGGAATAGTTTGAGAAGAATAGGTATTAGTTCTTCTTTGAATGTTTGGTAAAATTTTCCTGTGAAGCTATTTGTTCAGGACTTTTGTTTGTTGTGTTGTGTGTTTTTTTTTTTTAATTACTGCTTCAATTTCATTAATTACTAGGGGCCTGGTGCATGAATTTGTGCACCTTGAAAGGACCTGTGGACCACTAGGCTGTAGTGGGCACAGGGGTGGGTCTTGGCCCATCCTCCAGGCCCCCGGGTCCCTCTCTGCTGACAGCCCTGCTCCTGCCGTCGCTGCTCCCATGCACTGACAGCGTTGGCCCCGCTTGCACCCGCTGACAGCATGGAGCAATTGGGGCCAGCGCTAACAGTGGGTGTGAGAGGTAGCCTCTGCCCCGATCAGCCCTCAGGAGCAAGGGGAGGTGGAGAAGCCCTCAAGGGCGATTGGAGCCAGCAGCCATAGCTCGCACCCACTGATGGCGCTGAGTGATCTGGACCGACGCTGGGTGCCAGCAGCCAGCAGCGGGTGCGAGCGTCAGGTGGGACCACGACAAACGGGAGCAAAAAAATTTCAGTAACCACCAGAGGCTTGCCCCAGTGAGAACAACCTGTGCCCCACCTTGGTCTGGCGCCCCCACTCACCTGCTCCACCATCCTGCCGTGGCCGATGCCCACCATGTTCCACGCTCTGCCACCTGCTGCCAAAGCACACGGTGTTCTGTGCGTGCCCCTGGTGGTCAGCACACTTCATAGCAAACAGTTGTTTGGTTTTTTGGTTGTTCTCCCTTTTGGTCTATTCACGTAGTAGGGTTTTATATAGAGAGATAATCAGTCTGTTCAGATTTTCTGATTCTTCTTGATTCAATTTTAGAAAATTGCATATTTCTAGAAATTTATCCATTAGTTCAGTGGTCGGCAAACCGCAGCTTGCGAGCCACATGTGGCTCTTTGGCCCCTTGAGTGTGGCTCTTCCACAAAAACACCACGGCCTGGGTGAGTCTATTTTGAAGAAGTGGCGTTAGAAGAAGTTTAAGTTTAAAAAATTTGGCTCTCAAAAGAAATTTCAATCGTTGTACTGTTGATATTTGGCTCTGTTGACTAATGGAGTTTGCCGACCTCTGCATTAGTCCAATTTCTTGGCATATAGCTGTCCGTAATATTTTCTTACTATTCTTTATTGTTGTGTTGTCAGTTGTTACTTCTCCTCTTTCATTTCTGATTTTATTTATGTGGATCAACTGTACTTTTCATGTTAAAAAGTCTCACTAAAGGTTTATCAATCTTGTTTATCTTTTCAAAGAACCAGCTCTTGGTTTCATTGATCTTTTGTATTGCTTTTTAGACTCTTTTTTGCTTATTTTTGCTCTGGTCTTTATTATTTTCCTTTCTTGTACTCTCTTGGGGCTTTGTTTGTTGTTGTTTTATTAGTTCTATTAAGTGTAAAGTTGAACACCTTATCTTAAGAATAAGATTTTTCTTATTTCTTGAGGTAGGCCTGAAATGTTGTTAATTTTCTTCTTAGGACTGCTTTTGCCATGTTCCATAGAATTTGAGGTGTTTTTTTTTTTCATTTTCATTTGTTTCCAGGTATCTTTTAATTTCTTCCTTGATTTCACTGTTAACCTATCCATTGCTTACTAACATGTTATTTAGCCTCCTTTTCTTTGTGGGTTTTTATGTTTTTGGTTTTTTTCTTCTGATAAATTTTGAGTTTCAAACCATTATGGTCAGAGAAGATGTTTAATATGATTTCAATCTTCTTAAATTTATTGAGATTTGTTTTTGTATCCTAACATGTGGCCTACCCTAGAAAATGCTCTATGTGCAGTTGAAAGGAATGTATACTCTGCTGTTTTGGGGTAAAATGCTCTGAAGATATAAATAAAAATAATCTAATCTAGTGTGTCATTTAAGGTCATTATTTTCTTGTTAATTTTCTGTTTCTAAGAGCTATTTATTGATGTCAGTGTAGTGTTAAATTCCCTGCTATCATTGTATTACTGTTTCTATCTCTCTTTATGTCCATCAAGATTTGCTTTATATATTTAGGTGCTCCTATGTTGGGCATATACTAGTATATGTTTACAAGGGGTATATCCTCTTCTTGGATTGTTCTCTTTATTATTATGTAGTTTTTTTCTTTGTATCTTACTATAACATTTGTTGTAAAATCTATTTTGTGTGATATAAGTATTTCTATCCCAGATTTATATTTTCATCTACATTTGCATGAAATATATATTTACTAGAGGCCTGATGCATGAAATTCGTGCATGGGGGTGTGTGTCCCTCAGCCCAGCCTGTACCGTCTCCAATCTGGAACCCCACAAGGGATGTCCGACTAGCTGTTTAGGCCTGATTCCAGTAGGGTCTGGCCTAAACAGGAAGTTGGACATCCCTAGCACAATCCAGGACTGCTGGCTCCCAAGTGTTCGCCTGCATGCCTTCCTGATTGCCCCTAACCACTTCTGCCTGCCAGCCTGATCATTCCCTAACCAATCCCCTGCCAGCCTGATTGATGCCTAACTGCTCCCCTGCCAACCTGTTTGCCCCTAACTACCCTCCCCTGCAAGCCTGATCCCCCAACTGCCCTTCCCTGTAGGCCCGGTTGCCCCCAACTTCCCTCCTCTGCCTGCCTGGTAACCTCTAACTGCCCTCCCCTGCAGACTTGATCGCCCCCAACTGCCCTCCCTTGCAGTCCTGGTCCCTCCCAAATGCCCTCCCTTGCTGGCCTGATCACCCACAACTGCCCTCCCTTGCAGGCCTGGTCCCTCCCAACTGCCCTCTCCTGCTGCCCATCTTGTGTTCACATGGGGGCAGCCATCTTTGACCACATGGGTGCAGCCATCTTGTGTTGGAGTGATGGTCAATTTGCATATTACTCTTTTATTAGATAGAATAGAGGTCTGGTCCATTGGTGGGGGCTGGCTGGTTTGCCTGAAGGGTGTCCCAGATCAGGGTGGGGGTTCCCTTGGGGCATGGGGCAACCTGGGCTAGAGGCCTGTGGTGGTTTGCAGGCCAGCCACGCCCCCCAGTGACCCAAGAGGAGGCCCTGGTATCTGGGATTTATTTATATTCTATAATTGAAACTTTGTAACCTTGAGTGGAGCCAAGCCTCCTGCTTGCTCCATGGCTGCAGCCATTTTTGTTGGGATTTATCTATCTTTTATAATTGAAACTTTGTAGCCTTGAGTGGAGGCCTGGGCCTGCCAGGGTGTGCAGAAAGCTTGGCTTCCTCCATTGCCGGGGAAACCCACACCTCCTGCTCACTCTGTGGATGCAGCCATCTTGGTTGGGTTACTTTGCATACTCACTCCTGATTGGCTGGTGGGTGTGGCTTGTGGGTGTAGTGGAGTGATGGTTGATTTGAATATTACTATTTTATTAGATAGGGTGTCCCTTTAATTTTAGTCTGTGTGTGTCTGTCATCCTGAGTTGGGTCTCTTGCAGATAACATTATATATGGGTCTTGTTTTCTTATTCATTTAGTTATCCTATGTCTTTTGATTGGAGCATTTTAAACTGATTTAAAGTGATTATTGATAGGTACATATTTATTTCCATTTCATTCTTTATAACTATATTCCTCTTTTTTTCTTTTTTCTTAAAGAAGATTCTTTAACATTTCTTGTAATATTGGTTTTGTGGTAATAAACTCTTTTAGCTTCTTCTTGTCTGGGAATCTCTTTCATTCTTCTTCCATCTTAATGATAGCCTTGCTGGGTAAAGTAATCTTGGTTGTAGGTCCTTGTTTTTCATCACTTTTAATATTTTATACCTCTCTTTACTGGCCTGTTGAAAAATATCTCTGTTGAGAAATCAGCTGACAGTCTTATGGGAGCTCCCTTGTAGCTAACTAACTGCCTTTCTCTTACTACTTTTAAGATTCACCCTTTGTCTTTAAACTTGCCATTTTAATTATAATGTGTCTTGGTGTGACACCCTTTGGGTCCATCTTGTTGGAACTCTGCACTTCATGGACTTTTGTGTCTTTTTCTTTCACCAGGTTAGGGAAGTTTTCAGCCATTCTTTTTTCAAGTAGTTTCTCAATCCTCTTCTCTCTCTCTTCTCCTTCTGGCACCTCTATGATGAAGATTTTATTGCAATCCATGTCCTCTGAAAGGTCATTTCAACTATCTTCAGTTTTTGTATTCTTTGTGTGTGTTTTTTTTCCTACTCTGATGGTTATTTTATGCTACCCTGTCTTCCAAGTCATGGATTTGATACTCTGATTTATGTAATCCAATGTTTATTTCTTCTAGTGTATTGTTCATTTTAAGTATTGTGTACTTAGTTTCTGACTGGTTCTTTGATGGTTTCTATGTTGTTTTTCACACTGTTAACATTCTTACTAAATTCCTTGAGCATTCTTTTAACCAATTTTTGAACTTTATATCTGGTAAATTGCTTGCCTCCATTTCATTTATATGTTTTTTTGTGGAAATTTATCCTTTTCTTTTATTTGGGGCATGTTTCTTTGTCTCTCCATTTTGCTGTCTCTTTGTGTCCATTTCTGTTAGTAGGTAAATTTTCTGTATCACAGTTTTATTATAGTGGCTTATGTAGTAGATATGATTTGGGATCCAGTAGTGTAATCTTTCGAATCACCTGTGCTGTGTGCTCTAAGAATGTCCCTTGTGTGGGTTATATAAATCCTCCAGTTGTAATTGAATCTTGATTGCTAATAGACCATTCATGTGTGAGGTCAACCGTCATGCTGAGTGATTTTGAGGATTAACTATGACCACAGTGTACAACCTGTTGTGCAGGTGTTGACCACACAAAGCAGAATTCACCTTAGCAGGTTCTGGTGCCTCCTGAGATGTCCCTTTGGATGTGCCTTTTGTGTAGCTAATTGGATCTTGCTCATAGGTTGTCTGACACTTGCCACAAAGTATTTATATTTGGAGGCTTTTTGGGAGGGACAGTGCTGCAGGTCAATGTCAGATGCTCTTATGACTGGCTCTGGCCTACCTGTTTGGATCTGCCAAGCAATCCGCAGTTTATGGTTGACTCTGTTGGGCCTGGGTGTGTGTGAAAAGGACCAAATTGTACACCAAGGCCAGCTTTTCCCAGCACCAGCCCAGGGCCAGGTCATCCAAAGGCTCAAATCACCCCAAGATCCTCCTCCACCTGCCTCTTCCTGGTGGCTGCCTGTTAGGCTGAGTTACTGAAAGAGCCCCTGATGGTACCCAAATTGCAAGAAGTTGATTCTCAGTGAGTTGAAAAATAGGGTGTGTTGTTCACCAGATTGATACAGATTCAAACTGAGTACCAGAGCTGGGTCTGAGACTCCTCAGCAAACGTCCAAGGGTAGCTGCCACCTGTCAGGTGTCCAAAGACCTTTGCGGTGTGGCAGGGTCTCAGGGAGTCATCAGGGTGAGACCAGTAGTGTTTATCAGGTACAAATAGACCAAGATTTGGCCATGTGAAGTAAGGACTCTGCACTGGTCATATGTGTGAGAGAAATACAGCCCCCATCCTAGAGCCACAGAGCTCAGTCACTGACACGGAATCCTCCCAGTCTTCTACACGCAGAGTCCAGGCAGTTGACTCCTCCATAGGGCATGAGCTTCGAAGGCTGGAGTGAAAGGGAGTCTGGAGGCTGATGCCATATGTAATGGAGTACTTCACTCAAGAAAGATGTCATCTGCCGTTTAGGTGAAGCACTCAGCATAGGGATCCTGGTAGTTGTCCATTCAGCACTCTCCCTAGAGCCACAAATGCCAATCTCTTCTCACATGACTCCATTCTGATCTTTCCTCCTTCCACTGGAGCCCAGGGTGAGTGTCTGCAAATGATATTTTGTGTGTTGTCCCTTTAAAAGGGTCCCTGGGTCTCTAGAAGATTCCTAACGTTTTCTCTCTCTCTCTCTCTCTCTCTCTCTCTCTCTCTCTCTCTCTCTCTCTCTGTGTGTGTGTGTGTGTGTGTGTGACTGGAACCTCGCTGATTTTGCAGCCCGGTGTTATGTAAGGGCCTTTTCCTGGCTTTGGTGCTCTCGGGAGCCTGGTGTGGAGTTGAGATCCCACACTCCTCAGGGAGCACCTTTGCAGCTGAGATACCCCTCCCAATTTTCAGTTGCAACCTGTGGTAGCAGGGTCAGCCCTTTTCATGCCACCTTTAATGTGATTTCTTCTTAAATTCTTTATTGTAAGACTTCTCTTCAGCTAATCTTTAGTTGGTTATTTAGGTTTATTTTTCTATATTTTATTTGTAATTCCAGTATGGCCCTGGAGGGGGTTAGTGTAGCTTTCACCTATTCCACCGCTATCTTGGATCTCTCTCTAAACGGTGCGCTTGAAAAATTATTTTTTATTATTTACTCAACAAATACTTTATCCATAAAATAAGCTTAAACATT
Source organism: Cnephaeus nilssonii (assembly GCF_951640355.1). NCBI lineage: Eukaryota > Metazoa > Chordata > Mammalia > Chiroptera > Vespertilionidae > Cnephaeus > Cnephaeus nilssonii. Next base: position 89,012,136 of record NC_137081.1, read on the forward strand.
CTGCAAAGACAGATAGTTGACCAAATCTTTCATCATTCTATTTAAAAAATACTTATGCATTTACAATGAAAATGTGATTTTACATTTTGCAGCATTACCTTGGATTCATCTAGGTAATTTACATCATTACTGCCATTCCTTGTCTAAGGTGTGTATCCATCATGCTTAGCTTTTGTCAATGCAATTAATTAATAAAATTCAGAGGGGATGTTGTAAAGCATCAGGACTGGAATTTTGACTGCTCTGTTCCATCTCAGTCCCCTGATAAACTAAATATGAGTATCTGTGGAGAACTTTTAAAGACTCAAACCCCAATTATGTCACCTGTATAATATGGATATTTTATTAAATACAAGATACTGATTTTACTAACTTATCTCTATTAACCTTATTGTAAAAATTACTTAGAATTGCTTAAGAGTATATAAGGTTCCTCCAGGGCTAGATTCTATGAGTCTTTATTTTTTTAAAAACGTGTTTTTATTTATTTCAGAGAGAAGGAGAGAGGGAGAAGAGAAAGAAACATCAATGATGAGAGGGAATTATTGATCAGCGCACCCCACACTGGGGATTGAGCCCACAACCCAAGTATGTACCCTGTCTGGGAATCAAACTGTGACCTCCTGGTTCATAGGTCCATGCTCAACCACTGAGCCATGCTGACTAGGCTATGAGTCTTTAATTATATTATGGACTGGATAATTGGAACGGGTAATTTCAGTGCACCCTTCATGATTCAGGTGACCCAACATAAGTGAGAGTCAACTTTTCCTAGTGCTCATCTGACTCTTGGCCATGGTGAGCCTATTTGCTTATTACTATCCATTTAGTACAATTTCACTGTCAGGGTCCATACACAGTGATAATGACTCTATGTAATTATGTTGAGGAGATATGTGGAGTCTCTTAAAAGAGAAAAAATGAGGAATACTAAGTGATGGATTGAGAATTCTGCATGGTGAAGGAATAATATGACTTGGCCATAGGCTGTAGTTACTACTACATGGTACATTGAAAAACAAACATGACTAGTGTACCTTTTTTACAAAAGGGTCCTTCATATGGTGAATTGGTGCAATCACAGAAGTATCCACTGCGCTTCTCCACACACTTGCCCCCATTGTGGCAGATGCTGCCATAACTACTGCAATGGCCTGGGCATCCTGGTCGGACTCCAGATGTGACCTTGGCCCGCTCCTCCAGGTCTAGTTTCTGCCCATTCAAGTGTAAGGAGCGTATGCATCCTAGAAAGCCTTTCTGTTTTGACGATGTTCCTCCTAAGTGATGAAAAACAAAAGAAAAAAATAAGGAATCACAGGGTTCAGATTTTTTAATTTTAATTTTGGCGTTCATAACAGTCAAATATTGTTCTGTTGTAAAATTTTTCATTAAAGTTTCTAAGATAATTAGAAATTTAAAGAGTCTAGGGGAAATGCATGGCCTTTTCAGGCTGGGAGAAACACTCCTCCCACCCTCCCACTCCCATGTACACACCCCCAAAAATTGCTTTTAAAATGTTATCGTTCACGTGGAATCCTGTACTGTACATATTTAAGGTAGAACCTTCAAGATAAAAAACTTGTCATGCTCCTTGCAAATGAAATAAAATGTGTTTGTCGTCTACTGCAGACATTTCTCTGAAGTGGAACACACAGAGGGAAATTGTGCCTCTGGCAAAGTTAGAAGTGAGCTGTTAGACTCCTGGAGTTAGAAAATGCAAAAGCATTGCAGTGCTTATGGGTGCGGTGCGATGGACTAGAAAGAGGGTGGACTTTAGGACAAGACAGACATGGAGTCCAACTCCATGTTACTAGGTGATCCACCACTGACTCACGTGAACCCCCCACTGGTCTGTAAAATAAGAATAAGTCTATTTCGTGTGTATATAGTAAAGCTTAGTGAAGATATAGTACTTCCTCAAACACTGCTCTTTGTTTCCCCTTCTCTTGAGCCCTCACAATAGTATATACATATCGATCTCAGAGATTACACTCAAATTGTTATTTGGATGACAAATTTCTTCTGCTGGAATACAGAAAAGGATTGCAAGCCAACTTTCAGCTGAGGGCCTATCTTAAAGGTTTCAGAGACAACCACAATGCTCATTGCAAATTATCTATCAACAGAATGAATCAAAGATACAGAATGTTTTGTTACTATTTGAAACCCAGGATTCTATTAGCCTAAACTTCTAATATCAGAAATATGTCATTTGAGAAACAAAAAGGAAACATTAAGCTAAATCCCATCAGCAGATATTTATTTTGTGTTGAGAATTCTGGAAGGTCCCAGAGAAAATGTATGTCTGGCATTAAAGAACCTAAATTCCATTCTAAATGAAATGCTTTCAGCTCAAATCCATGCATAGAGGTAGTTAGAGGGCACTCAGGTCTTCCAGGTGTACATGGAGTACTACTGGAGAGGAGAAGGTGTGTTGGAGAACAAAGCCTGCCTGCCATTTATTTCTGTGTAAGTCATCTCTGCTTTCTGAGCCTCATTTATTTCTAGTCCTTCATATTGCAACCTCATTAAATCTTGGTCTAGCAAATGACCAGATAAAAATATATTCCCACTAAGGTGGGTACAGATATGAATTCCAAATGTGGGAATATACATGTTTAACAAGAAACAAAGCTGGGTATATTAAAGAAATGAATATGAAATGTAACATTTTCTGGCATCAGTTAGCTTGGCAGGGTGGACAAGCAAATAATTGGAAATGGGGATGGTCGCAATATAAGGTAGAAGCAGGGAGAATTCGTCCTTCCCTGAACCACACCAGCTCATCAGACATGAAAATATATGTATGTCAGTCACTATCTGCATCTAAAGACAGAATGTTCCTAAAGGATTGATCTGGTCTCTTATCCTGAAGGAATAATAAAACTCCACTGTATTTTCAGTTCTGGTAAGTGATACCCACGTTGGCCAGGAGGTCAAACCCAAATTGCATTCTCCTGTCTGTCTCAATTTTAGTGAGTAAATCTCCTTTAACCACAAGATAAATCAATTGTAAATACAGAACATCATAGAGGAAGGTTCATTCTTTCTTTCCTGGAGATTGTGTAGAATAAAGAGGACAGGACTTAGGCAGTCCAATGTTTTGTTCTATTTTTCCTCATTTTGTAGTCACTCCCTGTGATGGATTTAAGTAACTCTTCATATGTCTTATTAGTGCTATTTTTCTTCAGCAGAGGTGGAGAATGCAGGATCTATTGCCCTTTTTTTTTTTTTTTTTTTTTTGCGTGTGACTCAGCCTACAAGTTTATAAATGGAAAAGGTGGCTGTGGCGGTTTCTCTGGCAGACATGCACCCCTTGAAGTTGAGACAGAGAGAGCATGGTGAGAATGACCCAAGACAAAGGGATCAGCTCCATCCCACATGCTGACAAAACACGATGACACAAAGGGCTATGAACTAAATGGCAAATGAACTAAATTTCAGTTTTTACCTGACTGCTTTTTATTCTCTATGAGGGAAGGAAAACTAGAGGTTAGACTCCTTTATTCTTTATGGAGAAGTAATACAGAGGTTGGCAAATGTAGGCTTACAGGTTTTCATATGGAAAATAATACAATAATTAATAAATAATAATAGAAGAAAAAACTCTGTTTCACGTCCTCACAACTGTAAACCTACTTTTGCCCACCATCGAATGTAGACTGGGTATAGAATAATTCTGAAAAGGTGTTCCCCACCCACACACCCAGGCCCTGTCAGGTTGTCAGCACACTGCACTTTTGACATTACCTACTATGTGTACAGTTGTGCTGGAGGTGTGACACTTTGTGAAATTTGAATACTGTGCAGAAATGCAGCCAGTCTTCCCTCCTCCTCTCTCACAGCCCTTCTCCCCCATCCAGCCCTGTGGATCTTCCCTCCCAGGTTCCTCTGGGCCCATCTGCTTCTTTCCACCCCCAGAGCACACTCCAATTGAATCCCAGCAACAACTGTCTAACTGTTCTTCCCAGTGTCAACCCTGACTCTTTTGATCCAATCACCGTTTTGCAATAGGAGAGATCAACCACATGCAAAAATTTCATTCTGCCAGTCCTGTTCAATACCCTTCAGAGAGTAGTTATTGCAGAAAATCAAACTCAAATCCTTAGCACAGCTGATATACCATGAAAGATCTAGTCTGCACGTATCACTCCATCTTCCTGTTGTGACTTCAGGGCAGCAGGCATCTGAGCTGCTTGCTAATGGCTCCCCAGTGCTTCATGGTCCACCTTGACTTTGGACCTTCTCTGTACTTTGGATTTGTGTTGTGTGGCATCTTCCCCCATGCACTCCATGGCTCCCCTCCTTCATCCCGACCATCACAAACTCACACACCTACACTCATATACATGCATTCCTTAGTTCACATACTTCTTGCCCATACTATTTATTTTAATTTTTCAATTTTTTTAAAAACAAAACTATTTTAAAAATTTTAGGAGATCTGTTGACAATGAACTTGCTTTCCTGCACACCAAGACTCGGCTGCACTAAGAGAGGGCATGTGTGCACTCACCACTTGGCCACATTCCCAGGGTCACTTCAATCATTCACAAGGTCTTCCTGGCCCTTGCACTCATTTTATTTTTCACATGCTCCTGTATACTTTTATCTTTACTTGGCTGTATCTTGTCTAGAGTTTACACAAGGTTGAAAGTAAAACAACAACAAAAATGTAGCATTATCCTTAAAGCTACTGAAAATCATTTAATTGAGGGTCAGATTTAATCTGCAAGACGTTTGATAATCAGAACAATGCCTGTGATTCTAAAAACAATCAAACATGTTTGCTGTATGCCAGAAACTTTATAATGAACTAATTAACTACTCAATGTGGGGAAAAGGTATTATCTATATTATTCACATTTACATAATTGAGAAAACTTAATGTCTAAGACATTGCTTTGGCCAGAGTCAAGATGAAAACAGATGTAACATAGCATAGCCGGGAGTCAGACTGAGACCTCTTAATCTTCAAAGCCTATATACCTTCACATCCTTAAAATCCTAACTTGAACTATTTGATTAGACCATTTGCTTCAGCACTGCCACTAAGTGATTTTTGCCTTCCTTCCCCTGGTGTCTTCCATGGTTTCTTCTACCAAGTAATGTACACATGTGTATTTATCCTCTTGCTTTCATATCACTCTTCCTGACAACTTACTCCGTCAGCTGGCCTCACTAGAAGCACTTTTGTATGAAACTCCTCAGTTGGCTGTTGGTATTAAGAGCGTTCATTGTGATGCTGCTTCCTTGGGCTAAGTATGAATAAACTCTTCAAAACGTGACTCTCATCATTTCAGCCTCTTAGAAAACCTCCCTGTGGCATCTGGGCAAGTGCTCACTGCTTCCAGAGACGCAGCCCGATCCCGTGCCCTCCTGAGCGCAGGTACAGGGGCCTCCATTTCTCTTGTGTGCCCTCACCACATTCAACACGGTTCACCTGAAAACAGGACTTTTAATTCCCTGCCTGCGGGGAAGCAAGAGTCGCATTTTGGGATCTCTGCAACTTTCTTTATGATTTGTCAAGTCAGTATAGAATTTTCCCCAGGAGTTATATGTTGGAGTAACTTTAGTTTGTTTTGGTACAGATAAAAAGATAAGCCAAAAAGAGGGTTGGGGGGGGGGGGGAGTTCCATTAAAGACTAAAAAAGAAAGAAGGAAGTAAAGCCACACAAAAATGAGACTCACAGGCCAACACCTTTACGAAATGCCAACTCTCTAATTTCAGCACGTCTGGAACAATGGGATGTTAGATTTGTGGAGAATGAGACTTTTCCTTGCTGCTGCATACACATGGCGCAAGGATAAAGATGCCATTCCTCATAGGTGTGTGGTAATAGCAGATCCTCAAATTGCGAAAAAATCAGTTCCCAGCCTGTTTGTTCTCATTCTGAGGGTAAGGACAAGGAGCACACTTAGGCTGTTGTTTTCCTACCAAGGCCCCCTGGCCTGTCGGCAGTTCATTCGGATCCATACCCAGACCTCCTCGCTTCGCTGTTTGCCATGGTGCCCGTTCTTGGGCTTCTCCTGCCTCATTCTATAGTGACTGGCACATTAGCAGAAACAGCCAAGCTGGTGGATGAGACCTCCGAGAGTGCTAAAGATGGAAGTCCAGGCATGCAGCAGACACTTCAGAGGCCACCTGTTACAACGTTTCTCCTACTCCGTTAAAGTAAGGTGACCAGCAAAATCGTGTGTCTGTAAATATAACTATCATGGAGATAAAAGCCTGAACTGTAAACATTACTTATGGGAACCCAGCATGTCTGACTAATGTCGCAGCACTTCAGCTTGCCACATTCCAAGAGTAGGGGTGTCCAATATTATAAAATTCAACCAGTCTCTCCTGTTCAGGAAGACTCATGAGCAAGCAGTGAGACCAACGATGCAATGCTGAACCATGCTCTGTTTTGACTGAAAAATAGCTCAATGGCTAAAGGTATCTGGTCAGACACAACCGAATTAATATTTAAGCAGTGCCACACTCAATCTATCCCAGGAAAGGAGGACACACTAATGCTATCTTTTTCTGCCTAATAAATAACAATATCCAGTGTCTCTACATTTCTAAATGATAGGGAATGCGATTCTGCATTTTAGCTGCTATAACTAAGTAGAGCATGCTTTTTGTTTTATTTTAGTTTTTGCTCTTTTTATGAACCACTCAATTATAAAAATAGAAATATTGCAACTTCAGCATTTTCAGCCTCCTGATATTACTAAATGGATGTATCACTGAACAAGAAACAACAAAATTCAAACCAACAAACTAAAATGGCTTTCAACAGCATTTTTCTTCAAGTGCATTAAGACAAATTCAATAAAGCTGAGTAACACTTGAGATGGAATTTATTGGAGAGAAACATAGAAGCAGGTGCTCTCACCACAGCTGACCTTGGCTCCACCTCGAGCCAGATCTCTCCTCCAGACCTATCCACTCACAGCTCACTGTCTCTGTGATCAATTCAATCGGAACGTCTGGGGAAAACCTGCGGCGAAGCACTGCTGCCTCCTTTTCCCTGTTGGCTTGCAGACAGTGATCACATATTCAGGACCTATGATAATTTCATAGCTACATGAAATTTTCATGAAAGCATCAAAAAATTATTCCATCTTTATATGCACATTTTAGCCTGAAAAATTCATAAATACTGCCTGAAGATAAATTAAACTTTGGCATGAATATAATTTATGAAAATTGCAAACTACTTGAATTGATTTCAAAAAGAAACACATTAAATCTTGATGACTAACAGACTTCTTCAGAAAAATAAAATGTGATGTTTAAATAGAATTAAAACATATAAATTTTAAAAATATTTTAATAGTAAATTATATCATTTAAGTAGGTTATTAATTAAGTAAATGCCTTATAACCATACAATTTTAATCACTTATATCTTAGCTTCTGTCAGAAATGAAAAACATAACAGATGAAGAATGATTCCTGTTGAGAAAATAAAATATTACATATTTTGTTACTTTTCTTTCACCTTCTGTGCTTTTAGTGACTGCTTCCCTCAGAGTTAAAAATTGTACAGACCCAAATTTAAAGGAAGCTAATAAAAACACCCATTGATTGCTGATGGCATCTTGTTACTAACAAGAAGGGGATGTACTGTGATAGTTGTTTAAATAAGAAAAATGAAAGAAAATGAAATCCTGTAGAGTGGCCACATTTGGAACCTATTTATATAATTGTTCTAAGCATCTAAACTTGAAGGTTTATGGAAAAGCAGCTTCTTGGCTTTGATAATATTATAATATCCCCAACATTTACAGCTCTATTTGGTACTTTAAAGCGTTATGTGCCCTGCTCAACATTCTTATAAAAAGTCATTTCTAAATTATATCTATAAGTCCGACCTGACCTTTCCTACCTGAACTAACATAGCTAAAATTTCTCTCTCACTTTCCCTCATTCTCTCTCTCTCTTTCTATCTCTCTCTCCCCACCTCTCTCTCTCTCTCTCTCTCTCTCTCTCTCTCTCTCTCTCTCTCTCTCACACACACAGACACACACACACACACACACACAACTGTGTGCTCTGAAAGTAGTGTCATTACACAACTTGCCTGCCAATTTCCACCATCCAACAACCGCCTGACATATTTTATGTACTTGGTGACTGAAATGAATGAATGAATGAATGAATGAATGAATGAGTCAGTGAATAATGTCTGAGCCTTTCCAACCCTGTGACCAGCAGTGGCAGCCGGTTCAGATGAACCACTTGTCTAAACCCTGATTCTGAGTCTCATGGAGGGAATGAGCAGCAGAGTCATTTGCTGGAGACCAGGACTGCTTTTCTGTGCAAGAGTAAGGCAGCCACCCAAGGATGTGATTTCAGGAGGATCAAAGAAGCCCCTTGTTTAAAAACTAACAGTTTCTTCCCCATGTCACTAATAATGGAAATCCATTTCAGAGAGTCAGTATATTTTATTACACTGTTAGTGATAATTCTTAGGAATTAGGTATCAGCTGAAAGGAGGAGTTTGGCCCACTGATATGGAGCCAGCGCCACTAAGGGGTAAGTAGCTGATCTATTCTTTTTCTAAGGGCATAATAGAATCATAAATGAAAAATAATAGGGGCCCCTGGATAGCTGAAGGTCATATCTGCTAAGAGAAAAGGTACAAAAAGCGTCTGAGATCACCTTAAAATTTGCTATGGGGTGGCATAATCTTTTATTGCTGTGGCTAATGAAGCAAGCAAGAAAGAATTTGTATAATAAAATTTACCATTATAAATGTTTTATGACACATTTTAATCATTTCTCAGGTCCAAATAAAAGCAGTTTCCCTTGGGCCTGGTCACAGAGCAGTTTTGTAGGGTTTTTAGCATGAAGGGTGCCTTAAGATGTCCCCTACCTACAAACAGCTGGCTGTTCAGCTGCAGTCGGAAGTGGCCCTCCTCCGAAGTCTCCCTGCTCATCCTCGGGAGGCTGTCCACCTGCAGCGAGGTCACCTTGAGGTTCCTCTCGGCCCGAACGTAATGCCATTGGTTGTCATTCAGAGGAGAAGGAGACTGGACTACGAGCTCTATGGGGCCGTTCCCAACATCAATTGCAAAAGTGATCTCAGAAGGAGCTGAAACCAGAAAGGGAAACAGGTAGAAATGAAGGGAGTTGTCAGTGTGTTTAGGGTACAATTATGTCATGAATGAATGGCATACAGGGTCGTATGTCAATAGCCAGGTAAAGAGGACTTCATTGAAACCCTGCACTATTAAAATTACAATTAGTAGTAATATCTACCAAGTACTAAGCATCAAGCTCTCATTTTGGCCCAGTTGGTCCTGATTGTGAGAATTCAGGTAATAGCATAGGGACCTGGGACACCAATGTTAATCTGATAAATATGCATTTGTGCCAAGGTTCTGGGTTTTCTGTGTCTATTCTGGTTCCAACTGTGTTCTCCAAGAAATCCATCGATACTGGGTTAGCTAGGCAGCTCTGCTCCTGCAAGGAGAAGACCCCCCCACCTGATATATCTAGTGTTCTTCCCATGTTATGTTATAAATACATGTGATATGAGCATTCACCCTATTGCTAGGATTAAAGAGAGAGAGAGAGAGACTCAGAAAGTTGAAGTATCTTCTCCAAGAAGACATAGTTGCAAGTGCTGGTGCTTGGAGTGAAACACAAGCCCCCCGGCCCCCCACTCTGGGGCCCTTCCCTGACTCTGCCCTTATGTATCAATCTGCATTCAAGTCAGGGTATGAAGATGATGGTGGTTCTGGGGTGGCAGCAATGGTCATAGATCCATGAAGAGAAAGACAGAAGGAGAAGTAGCCACAGCATAGTTGGAACAGTGAGCTCTGCCAGGCTCTGTACTAAGCACTGACCATAGCTTCTATCATTTCATCCTCAAAACAACCCTTTAAGAAAGGCATCATTTTTCTTTCCTTTTTATGGGTTAAAAAAAATAATTGTGAATAATTTTCTCTAAGTTTCCCAAATAGCAAGTAGAATCTGACTCCAAAAGTAAAATCAATCACTATATTTTTCTCAATTGAGGGTATGCTATTATATTTTCTACTAGTGCTCTGGTGCACGAATTCATGCACATTGAAAGGAAATTAATTAGAAGGTGGCCGGCTGGGTGGGACTGGGCAAGACGTGCTGGACACGGCCTGGAGCCAACCTCCCATGGTCCCTCCCCACCAGCTGCACCTGGGGTGGTGCCGCGGCTCAAAGGGCATCTGAGCAGAGTCCCTCTGGCAGGTGAGGTCCCTCAGCCTGGCCTGTGCGTATCGGGCCAAAACCAGCTCTCTGACATCCCCCAAGGGGTCTCGGATTGTGAGAGGGCAGTACTTGGGTGATACACCCCGGAATCGGGCTCTCTCCTCTCTGGTTCCAGGATGCATCACTCAAGAATTGCCACTGCCAAGTCACCGCAGCTCAGCAGCTCCTGCATTGAGCATCTGTCCCCTGGTGGTCAATGCGCATCATAGCTACTGGTCGGACAGTCAGATGGTCGCTTAGCCTTTTATATATATAGACTAGCGTTCCCGTTGCAGGAAAAATCCTGCAATAGGGTTTCCTGCTGCACTCTACCCCACCCTGCCTGCTCTCCTCCCTTGTCCCCCACCCCGCAATCTCTGCCAGCCCCCCTGCTTTTCTAACTTCTCCTCCAGCCCACTCTCCTTCCTTCTTCCCTGGCCCCACCTCTGCTCCTCTCTTCTCCCCCAGCCGCCTTCTCTGCCAGCCCACCTGCTTTTCCCTTCTCCCCAGGCCCCGCCTCCGCTCCTCCCTTCTCCCCCACCCCGCCTTCTCTGCCAGCCCGCTCTCCTTCCTTCTCCCCCGGCCCCGCCTCCGCTCCTTCCTTCTCCCCTGGCCCCGCCTCCACTCCTCCCTTCTCCCCTGGCCCCGCCTCCGCTCCTCCCTTCTCCCCCGGCCCCGCCCCTTCTCCCCCGGCCCCGCCTGCTCAACTTCCTTCTCCCCCGGCCCCGCCTCCGCTCCTCCCTTCTCCTCCCCCCCGGCTTGCTTGCTTCTCTGCAGCTTTGCTCCCGTCTGCAGCTCTTGGCTTCTTTCTACGCTGTTGCGATATGCAAATTAGCCGCCATCTTTGTTGGGATAATTTGCATATTCATCCTGATTGGTTGGTGGGCGTGGCTTGGCTGGTGGGTGTGGCTTGGGCGTAGCGAAGGTGCGGTAAATTTGCATATTTGTCTATTATTAGATTAGATTATTACATAAAAGTTTCTGAATCGAAGGAAGTGGAGAGGTAAATAATACACTGAGGCTGAGGAGAAGACAGCCCCTTGCAGTAGCTGGAATCATCCCTTCTTTCCCAGCACCCTGAGATGGCCCCTCTTCTTTACCCCTAAAACAGAACATGGGTATTTATTTCACAAAGTCATCAACTGCAAGACCTGAATTATCAAAGGTCAAATACTACCCTGGAACTCTCCCTCCTTAGATTTAAACCCTAACAGAAAGCCAGTCCTGGTGTAAGAAACCCCAATCAGCAAAATTTTATGTAACTGAGAACTTGAATTGTTTTGCATTCTGGCAAATGTGAGCCCTGACCTAGAGGGAAGTAATAAGTTAAAGGCCTTAAAGTCAAATTTGAGAGTAGACTCTGGAGCCACCATGACCTGAGGCGTTTTCTATCTTGTGCAGGCTCTGTGTTCTCATTTGTAAAATAGGAATAAAAACAGTACCTAATTGTTAAGTTGTTTATAACTTAATTCTCATGGATTTTACATTTTCATCAAATGTGATATTACTTGCATTTAAAACAACCCAAAAGTCAAAATACAGCACCAGAAAGTACAAATTGGACATTGCAACTTAATTAACACCAAATCATCGCTCATTACCGTGTGATGATAAGCCATGACATTAGCTGCTGCTGGAATGAATCGAGTGGCCTTAGGGCCTAATTTTTATTAAATTTATGTTGTGGTTATTATATTCACATTATGAAATGGTTGGTACTCAACTCCACGTTTTCAGTTCCAGGCCGTTAGGTAACAGGGATCTTATTTCACACTAAAGACAGGGGTTTCCTCCCATTGATAGTCTCAGTTGTTGGAGTGAAAGGAGGTCAAAACTGCCAATAAAAGAATCCCTTCCCTTGTATGCCTCATGTGCATTTGCAGAGGGAACACTCAGCCGTGGGTGATTTGCAAGAGAAGCACACAAACGCAGCCGCTACCCCCTCTGGCCAGGGCTCTTTGCCTTTTTTCTGGAGCTCTTAAATACCGGGTTTCTGTGGATAAGACATTACTTGTGCTTTCAAGGGAATATGATGAGGTCACATTATTGCAATATGGTCAATTGCCTCAATCAAGCTACAGAACACATCCATTTAGACACAGATAAATGAGCCTCCTAATGGCATGCGTGAGTCTCCATGGTTATGGGTACAATACGGGCAAGACCCTGCGAGCAGTCCACCTACACATGAGAAATCAAGGGGTACCCTGAGTGCAGCAAATCGGAAAACTAGTGCATGCAGCTGAAAGTAGATGTTTTCATCATTGCCATGCACCAGTGATTCTAAACATCAATGATAACACAGTTCTCTAAGTTATATCCAATACTAATGTTAGTACTATTTTTTAATCATGTGCATGTAAGCCTCTAAGAGCACTTTTTATTACTTACTATTTAAAAATATTATGTGCAAGAGGGAAATTAATACAGAGAACTCCAGATCCACTGGTGACTCCTGAACACGCAGACTCACATACACAGGGTGAAGCAAAAGTAGGTTTACAGTTGTCCGTATGAAAAATAATACAATAGTTAATAAATAATAATACAAGAATAGACTGTTTCACATTCTCACAACTGTAAACCTTCTTTTGTTACACCCTGTGTGTATTTATTTTTAAGGGTAAGAACTCAAGTTCTGAGTTTTTCACTTTTATAATTACTGTGCTATTATGTTTAACTAAAATCTGTTGAAACACATATGTTGTGTCGCAGAGGTTGCAGACACAAACTGCACACAGAGAGCTCAAGCAGTTCCAAATCCTCAGCAACTCTGTTAGATTTTTACCAAATAGAATAGTAATCTACGATGAAGTTTGTGATAAAAATATTTTAGTGGATTATTTTTTTATTGCAGAGAAATTTGAAGTTATTAGAGTTAATTCTGAAAAATTTACATGGAAAGTATTGCAATTTTTAAAATTTATTATAAAATGGAATTTTTATAAATCTGTACCAACCTTATCCTTATGTCTAAAATGGTTCCTGACATTTATACTTTTATTACCCATGTGAAAAACAATTAATTAAAAATTTATAAAAAGTACCTTTTGATAAATTTCAGAGAAAATAGGTGGATAAACCCGATTGTAGTTTTTTAAATAATTTTTATGAAGTCATTAATAAATTTGTAGAGTTAAGGTCTAAGGGACAAAAATTTTAATGTTATTGTTACTAGACAAACTAATAAGTAGGTATAATTTTTTCCTCTTTATAAAAAGTAATTAATGTAAGTGGAAAGTATTTATCTACTATATTGTCTTTTTTTCTGTATTGGATTATTTTTATTTACAAGATTACATATTAAATTTCCATAATAGGACATCTTACCATCTGAATTTCTATTGTTTTTTATTTAACTTTATGATTATTTCCAAATATAACTTGTATATAGGAGATAGGATGTTAAAAATGACTCATCGTGTCATCAAATGCACTGATATACCCAAGTTCATGGTGCAATGGGAGAGGAACAGTGGGGATTCTCATGGGGTAGTGACACACTGCTAGTGGTGGGACATAAGTGAGGAAATTACTTTCAGAGCAAAAGTACAGAAAAAGTGGAGCCCAGGTAAGAATAGAATGCAGAAAAATAACACTTTAGCTTTCCATGGAAATTGTAATGAACACATCTGTGGCTTGGAAGCTTATGTAAGTCATACGTAAGAAATATCCACGGATCAGATTAAGAACATTGCCATAGGTAGCCATGGACATTTGGGTAATGCAGTAACTTGGTGAGAGAATGACTGATTAAATACTGATAGGTAATAATACTGCAAAAAGCCTTAGAAGGAACCAGACATTGCCATTGCTAATTTTACAGATGACCAGTGAGATTAATTTTGTGGTACAAGCAGGCACTCAGTGGCAAAGGTAAGACTGAAGTTTCTCCTGCTGACCAATTACATTAGTAATTCATAAAGGAGGGACTTACAGCTTATTTCAAGGCGGATGAAGTCTGTAATGCCAAGGTTTTCTAGGAAAACTCCGGAGAGAGCCGTGGTTTTAAAATAGAAGGAAATGTCAGCACTGAATTCCGCATGGAAGGTGGGAAAGTGGAGGTAGGAGGCTTCTGTGTTAAAGGAGACTGCATTCCAGAAGTGTCCTGCAAGTAAGAAAATGCTTGAGCATGGTTGACTGTTCTGAAATGGGGTACAGTTAGCTGGGCATGTGGATGATAACCCTCAAGCCTGGGGAACTGCAGGGAGAGGGGAAGGGGGAAATTTTGAACATCCTGTGCTTATGTAGTGCAGAAAGAAAGCTTTTTCATTAGTACTCACGGTCACCATAGCAACGCAAGGGACCAATTCTCCAAGCAGCTTCTGAATTTGATCTGTTGGTATCAGTGATAACTATCTGAGTGACAGGCAAGTGGTCTTTGAAGGAAAGAAACCCAGTATCATTTGTCCTGCAAAACATAAATGTAAGACAAAAGAGGAGAAAATGTGGATAACCTAGGGACTCTTTCCCAAGACTCCTCTTTTTAAAAGTGATTTGGGTACTTGCAGCAGGATGGGGCAGGGAGGAGGGTAACAGAGGGCCTTTCATCTCCTAAATGTGTGCCAGAGGCTAGAATGCCAATTGCAAAACCCATGGCCAGCTTCCCCAAACAAGCAGATTTACATTTTCCCTAAGTCCTTCCAGAGCTTGCTTCCCCTTGTTGTGGCTGAGAGCACACACCTTCCAGTGCAGTGCTGAGATATCATGAAATGTCACCTCTCTCCATAAAGAGACTGGCTGTCTCAGGAGCTCACTTGAAATGGGCATCACAAATCCCACATGAATCACCCCAAGGACTTGTTTCAGCCACCTGCCAACAGTTTCAAACAACTTAGGAAGCTTCTGTCACCTTTTAACTCTAGGTACAGGCAAGTCTTTACAGTTACTCTTCATTTTGTTGCTCTTCATTTTGCTCCATGTTTTAAAGATCTTGGTTGTTAGAGACTCTGGCTTTATCTTTGTTAACTATGCAAGTAGGAAACTACTAGTCACCCTGTGACAAAAAATAATTTTAAAATAATAGGGTTAAGCTATTGATTTTTTTCTCTTTGTAAGTTGTGTTTCTGGATTACTGATAAGAACATACCATTTAACTGAAAATAAAAACAAAATGTAGGTAAGAAACTGATATTGGATTAATAAATATTTTGAACTAGCAATTTACTAAGGAATAAGTTTATTTTTCCCGCACAACACCCCTATGGCAGTTGGTGCAATTTTTCTTGTTTAGCAATGAGAAAACTAAGGCTCAGACATATTAGGAAACTTGTCTAAGGTCACATGACAGTAGGGGCAGGGGCGTAGTCATATACTTGGTATATATCCCAAGTATAATTGGACAAGTATGTCATAAATATATGTTAATCTGAGCGGAACTGAATCATAGGAGGCCATCTAAGAACCACACACATGTGGGTGGACATCCCACTAACAGCCTCAGTTAAATGCAGGGTTGGTCCTCTTGCTGGTAATAGGAACTCGAAGGCAGAGTGACCTGCTCCAATATTCAGGCTGAAGCATCTGATGCAGCCAGTTGATAACAAGAGCATGAAGGCACAGATTCATATTGGTTCTTTCTCCGTATCCACAAAAAAGTCACAAAACACTCAAAACCAAGAGTATATTTCATTGTCATTTGCAGCTCTGAGTTTAGATCAACAAACTAATATTCCAGATTAATAATTTGGGAAACGTGGCAAGGACCAAGTAGTGTGACAAGTGATTTTGAGGATAGAGCTTTAGAAGCAGACAGATTTGTTCTGGAGTCTCAGGCCCTACCTGAGATTATAGCTGTGTTAGCTTGGGCAAACCACTTTATTTCTGAGATTCCCCAGTATCCTCAGCTTTAAAATGGAGATATATTCCATATCACAGGGCATAGAGAGGATTAAATGAGATTATATAGTCACTTAGCATGGTGTCTGATCTATGGAAAATGCTGAACAATGGGAGTACTAACACTAATTTTCATCTGAACTAAGACTTCTGTTTCTGTTTGAAAGTACATCTCTGAATGCTACTTGGACACAGGATAAATTTTGAGTCTTACATTCTGATATCTTTTCAGGAAGAGATTTCAAAGCAAATTGCAAGTAGTCAAAGTAGATAGACCAAACTTACATCCTCTCTCAAATTATTCTGTATTTCTATAGGATTTGTTTCTCTCCATTTTAGTTTCAAGGTGAAATAGTAAATTAATTAAACCTAACCACTGCCTCTCTTACACCCT
Organism: Cnephaeus nilssonii; assembly: GCF_951640355.1. NCBI lineage: Eukaryota > Metazoa > Chordata > Mammalia > Chiroptera > Vespertilionidae > Cnephaeus > Cnephaeus nilssonii. Next base: position 89,028,596 of record NC_137081.1, read on the forward strand.
GTCCTCTTGTCTACATCCATTTGATGTCCTTGTGTCAAAATATTGGGATATGCAAATAGCACTCTAAGAATAAAAATATTTTCCAAAATAAAAGAGAAAAGGCGCCCATATTAGGTTTGATGATGCAATGCACATTACCAAAAACAATTTTGATCATAAAACTAAAATAAATATATAAGTAAATGTAACTGCTCTCCAAAGTTGTTTAATGAGATAGAAACAGATCCAAAGTCAAATGCCTACAGGGACCAGACAAGGAATAAAATGACTTTGTGTTAGATGCTAAATGAAAAGAGAGAGAAAAAGAGAGACAAGAAGACTGGTAGAAAGTAGGTATTCTGTCTAAAGGAGGCAGTGACATCCAGTAGTAAAGAAGTAATTATGTTATTTATGAATATAAAGCCAGTGGCTAGCCTGGAATATTAATGCAAACATTCTCAATTTTTAAATCTTGGAAATTAATTTAAAATTTTAAAATCCACATGAGAAATATGTTCAGCTGCCAGGCAACCTAAGGACCAAAGGACTTTTAATATTTATTCCTACTCTTAGGGTCAACTTGAGAATAAGATAGGATTTAATTCATAAGTGACACATGATTCACACCTTTGAAAGCATCAATAGGTAGACTATGTGGAGGGTGGTGGTGGTAGTGGATTTTAATCACAAGAAAATGATACCAATTATGGTGGTGCCTATTGATAGTCAGGGAGTCTATAGCTGTAGATTCGACTTTCTACACATTAACTGGTGTTTTGAACCAGTTTTATTTGAACAAACACTTTAGAGACTTTGTCTTTGTTTGGAATATAGGAGGCTCTCCCTAAGGGGACAGGGTACTTACATACTTTATAAGTACAGAAGTGGCTGTGTTGTAATGGAAAAGCATTGTCATTTGACTCAGACTGGCATGGCATGGGCTGAATCAATGTTCCTCAACACACTCCTTGTATGATGTCAACTAACACACTAACTATTACATAGTAGGGACTCAAATAGTTATTGAAATTCCCAGTAAAGTTTGAAATTAAAATGTGAAATAAAATATTTAAAGGAAAATAAGAAAAGAAGTCCCCTGTTGCTGAAAAATAAAGGACCAGGCCAGCTACAGATTCCAGCTTATGGAGGCCTTAAGGGCACAAGGAATGTGGGTCTCAAGAAACACATGTGACCTAATAAAAATATATACATTTAAGATAAGGAATTGGGAAAAATATTCTCAGGAGCAGAAGTATGGCCCAGAATTAGTCAATGTGGTCTCTTCTCAGTTAAGTGTCTGAATCTAGAGATTTTACCAGATTCAGAACTGCAGACACAACAGGGGCCTCTGTTTCATTAGTAAATCATTAATGTATGGTGTGATGTCACATGCTCCCATTTGCTTTCATCAAGCAGTTAGTGACCTGGTGCACAGATTCGTGCACCTTCAAAGGAAATTAATTAGAAGGTGGCCAGTGGAGTGGGACTGGGTGAGATGGGCTGGACACGCCCAGGAGCCAACCTCCTGTGGTCCCTTCCCGCAGGCTGCACCTGGGGCGGCGCTGTGGCTCGAAGGGCATCTGTGGAGTGAATGGGGTCCCTCTGGCAGGTGAGGTCCCTCGGCCTGGCCTGTGGGAATAGGGCCGAAACCAGCTCTCCGACATCCCCTGAGGGGTCGCAGAGGGCGGTTCTTGGGTGATACACCCAGAATCGGGCTCCCTCTTCTTTGGTTTGGGGGTGCGTCACCTGAGAACCGCTGCTGCCAAGTGATTGCAGCTCAGCAGCTCCTGCATTGGTGTCTGCCCCCTAGTGGTCAGTGTGTGTCATAGTTACCAGTTGGAGCATCTGCCCCCTGGTGGTCATTGCATGCCATAGCTACTGGTCAGACAGTCAGAAGGTTACTTAGCCTTTTATATTTATAGACTAGAGGCCTGGTGTATGAAATTTGTGCACCGGGAGGAGGGGGTGTCCCTCAGCCCAGCCTGCACCCTCTCCAATCTGGAACCCCTTGAGGGAGGTCCGACTACCTGTTTAGGCCCGATCCTGGTGGGATTGGGCCTAAAAGGGTAGTCGGACATCCCTCTCACAATCCAGGACTGCTGGCTCCCAACTGCTCGCCTGCCTGCCTTCCTGATTGCCCCTAACCGCTTTTGCCTGCCAGCCTGATCACCACCTAACCACTCCCCTGCCAGCCTGATTGGTGTATAATTGCTCCCCTGCCAGCCTGATTGATGTATAACTGCTCCCCAGCCAGCCTGTTTGCCCCCAACTTCCTTCCTCTACTGGCCTGATCACCCTTAACTGCCCTCCCCTGCAGGCTTGATCGCCCCCAACTGCCCTCCTTTGCAGGCCTGGTCCCTCCCAACTGCCCTCCCCTGCTGGCCATCTTGTGGTGGCCATCTTGTGTCCACATGGGGGCAGGATCTTTGACCACATGGGGGCAGCCATCTTGTGTGTTAGAGTGATGGTCAATCTGCATATTACTCTTTTATTAGATAGGATAGAGGCCTGGTGCATGGTTGGGGGCCAGCTGGTTTGCCTGGAAGGGTGTCTTGGATCAGGGTGGTGGTTCCCTTGGGGTGTAGGGTGGCCTGGGCGAGGGGCCTGTGGTGGTTTGCAGGCCAGCCATGCCCCCCCCAGCAACCCAAGCAGAGGCCCTGGTATCTGGGGTTTATTTATCTTCTACAATTGAAACTTAGTAGCCTGGAGCGGAGCCAAGCCTCCTGCTCGCTCCATGGCTGCAGCCATTTCTGTTGGAATTTATCTTTTATAATTGAAACTTTGTAGCCTTAAGTGGAGGCCTGGGCTGGCCATGGTGTGTGGAAAGCTTGGCTTCCTCCACTGCCAGGTAAACCCAAGCCTCCCTCCTGCTCTCTCTGTGGCCTCAGCCATCTTGGTTGGGTTAATTTGCATATTCGCTCCTGATTGGCTGGTGGGCATGGCTTGTGGGTGCCACAGAGTGATGGTTAACTTGCATATTACTATATTATTAGATAGGACTAGAGGACCTGTGCATAAATTCGTGCATAGGTGGGGTCTGGCCAGCCTGCCCTGATTAGGGCCAATTGGGCCAGGCCGCCGGGGGGTGGTAAGAGCCACTGACAGTTGGCCAGCTGGCCCTACTCCCTGGTTGAACTCCCAGTTGAACTCCTGTTTAAGGAGACAATTTTCATATTAGTATTTTATTATATAGGATGTTAGTGAACTGTTACTCTGTAAGCTTCTTTGAGGAGGGTCATTTGGGTGACTGAGTCTATAAAGAGTTGTCTTTTCCTTTTTATGTCTTCTCTTTCAGTCACTGAAAAGTAACAAATAAAACATTATGCATAGGATAGAAAAACAGAAATTTATGCAAAAGACTCCAGACTTCAGCTCCCTTTGAAGCCCTTGTGTAAGTCTTAATAGATTAGTCTCAAGATTCTCTGCACACCTCCCTCAAGTGGGTGACACAATGCCCCTCATTGCCTGTGGCTTCAAAAGCAAAACCAGCAGTAAGATGCCCATAAGCAACTCTGCAAGTCTAAAGGACATGTTATACTTGTCAATAATTCTATAATTCTATCCTAAATTTGCCTAAGGTAAGTATTTCCCTTTTGTCTTCCTGTTAAGGATTTCTAGATAAAAGAGAACTAGGGGATTAAATGACAAGTTCAATACGAGCTGAAGTGTCATTTGGCTGACAAAAAGAGAAAGAAAAGAAAAGGAAAGAAAAGAAAAGAAGAGAAGAGAAGAGAAGAGAAGAGAAGAGAAGAGAAGAGAAGAGAAGAGAAGAGAAGAGAAGAGAAAAGGGGAGAGAAGAGAAGAGAAGAGAAGAGAAGAGAAGAGAAGAGAAGAGAAGAGAAGAGAAGAGAAGAGAAGAGAAGAGAAAAGGGAAGAGAAGAGAAGAGAAGAGAAGAGAAGAGAAGAGAAGAGAAGAGAAGAGAAGAGAAGAGAAGAGAAGAGGAGAGGAGAGGAGAGGAGAAGAGAAGAGAAGAGAAGAGAAGAGAAGAGAAGAGAAGAGAAGAGAAGAGAAGAGAAGAGAAGAGAAGAGAAGAGAAAAGAAATAAATAAAATAAAAGAAAGAAAATAAAAGGAAAGAAAAGGAAAGGAAAAGCAAGCATTTACTGTGTTCATATAAAGTCCACACCTGAGAGAGTATCTGTTCAGCCATGCCCCACACTAGCCAAACCAGAGCTGGAATCTTGTTTTCAGTTCCTAGCAAAACAAGACATTTCTGGCAGAATTTTAAAAATCTCAGAAACTACATTTCTTCTATAAATACTTTAGAAAATTGAAACTGTAGGGCTCATCTCAAGTAGACATGAGAATGCAAAGTTAGGTCTTATAAATACAACCAAAGTTTACCCAATGTTTCTTGATTTTTAATAAATTAAAATGGCTCTCAAGATTTCATGAGTCTACAGTTGATCATAAAATATTACCACAGATGAAGATTTAGGAGGTATAATTGATTGACGTGTTTGGAACCTGAAAGAAGAAGCATTCAGAGGTGCTCTGGAAGGTCTCCATGACACTGCCCACATTCTTTCTCCTAGATCAGCGCGCTCTCCCTTTTCCTCTCCCAAGAACCATAATCACTCTATGGAAATTTCACTCTATGGAAATTTCTCTCACTGTATTGCTAATTTCCATGAAATATGTCAACCTCTAACTTATTGCACTTTGGTACAGCATTTCACAGTGTTTCCATCTTTCCTATTACACACCAATGTTTTCTTTCCATTAATATATATTCTTCAACTGCCTACAGAGCTCTCCTTTAAATGTCAATGGAAGCCATTTCTAACTAATATGCCCAAACCTGCTCCACTTACCACTTTCCCCAGGGATTGGCTATCCTGCTTGTCTGTGTCACTCAATTCTATGAATGACCTGGCCCCGTGCTCCCAGTTGCTAATTCTATATCCATGCCGATCTTTATCACTTATATTTTCCTCACTTTTTTTTTGTCACCCAACAATATATTTTATGGATATTTTTAAGAGAGAAAGGAAGAGAGAGAGAGAGGAGAGAGAGAGAGAGAGAGAGAGAGAGAGAGAGAGAGAGAGAGAGAGAAACATTGATGTGAGAGAGAAACATGGATTGGTTGCTTGCCTGCCCAGGTATCAAACAGGCACCTAGTTATATTAACTGACTGGGAATTGAACCCTCATCCTTTTGTTTAATAGAACAATACTCCAACCAACTGAGTCACCCGAATGGGCTCCTCACTTATTCTTGATCAACAACTTCCATCCATCTAACCTCCTTTATGTCTCTCAGCTCAACTGCCCTTTCTTCATCCCTTTGGCCTCAGTTTTTTGTTTTTGTTTTTCCTCTCTCTCTTTTTCGTTGAATTTATTTGGGTTACATTGGCTAATAAAATTATATAGGTTACATACTTATTTTTATTTTTAACCATTGATTGATTTTAGAGAGGAAGGCAGGGGTGGAAGTAGGGGTGGGGAGAGAGAGACAGAGATGTTGTTCCACTCATTCATGCATTCATTGGTTGATTAATGTATGTGCCTCAATCGGGGGATCGGGAATCTAACCCACAAATCTGGTGTATCAGGACAATGTTTTAACTGAACTACCGAGCCAGTGGTGTACAACTCTATAACACATAATTTGTATATTGCATTGTGTGTTCACCATCCAAAGTCTAGTCTCCTCCCATCACCATTAATACCTGTTTACTGTCTTCCACTTCCCCCTAACCCTTTTTCCTTCTGGTATCACCATACTGTTTATCTATGTGAATGAGATTTTTTGTTTGCTTCCTTGTTTGCTTGCTTAATCCCTTTGCCTATTTCACCCAGCTTCTCCAGCCCCTCCCATTTGACAGCTGTTGGTCTGTTCTCTGTATCTATACGTCTGTTTCTATTCTCTTTGTTTATTTTGTTCATGAGATTCCACATATAAATGAAATCAAATGGTATTTGTCTTTCTCTGACTGGCTTATTTCACTTAACTGAATACCTTCTAAGTCCATCCATGCTGCTGCAAAAGATAAAATTTCTTTATATTTTATGGCTGAATAGTATTCCCTTGTGTAAATGTACCACAGCATTTTAAGCCACTCATCTACTGATGGGCACTTGAGCTGTTTCCAGATCTTGGCTATTGTAAATAGAGCTGCAATGAACATAGTGTTTCATAGTTCCTCAAATATATTACTAAAAATGGCAGTTTCATTTTTAATTTTTTGATGAAACTTCACACTATTTTCCACAGCGGTTTCACCAGTCTGCATTCCCACCCACAGTGCACTAGGGTTCCCTTTTCTCCACATCCTCACGAGCACTTGTTTGCTAATTTATTGATGATAGCCATTCTGACAGGTGTGTGATGATTTCTCATTGTGATTTTAGTTTGCATCTCTCTGATGATTAGTGACTAGCATCTTTTCATGTCTATTGGCCATTTGTTGGAAACGTGTCTATAAGGTCCTTTGCCCATTTTTTAATTGGATTGTTTGTTTTTCTAATGTTGAGTTGTTTGAGTTCTTTATAAACTTTGGATTTATAAAGAACCCCTGGCATCAGTTTATTTTTTAATTTATTTTATTGATTTCTTACAGATAGGAAGGGAGAGGGATAGAGAGTTAGAAACATCGATGAGAGAGAAGCATCCATCAGCTGCCTCCTGCACACCCCCTACTGGGGATGTGCCCGCAACCAAGGTACATGCCCTTGACCGGAATCGAACATGGGACCCTTCAGTCCCCAGGCCGACGCTCTATCCAGTGAGCCAAACCGGCGAGGGCCCCTGGCCTCAGTTTTATTTGGAGGCCTAAGAGTCTCATCCTGGGCCTTGGTCTGGTTACCTAACCTGGCTCCCTGCTTTTAATCTCAATTCTTATTCTTCTTCACACTGCTTCCAGAAATATGCTTACAGAGGTAAAGCTTACAGAATTCATTTTTCATAGCTTAAAGCCTTTGAAGAGGTCTCTATTTTTTAAGTAGTGTCCAAATTCCAAAATACTTAACATAATAGAGTGAATAAAACGTTATTTCAAACCACAATTACCTTTTACAAAGAGAAGTTCATTATAAAGAAAATGATCCATACATTAGAAGCACTGCTAGAGTTTGGGGCCTCTATTTTTAGAATCTGCTGATGGCTTTGGGATTCAGCCAAGGACCTCACATCACTGGAGCTGAGCGTAGGAGCTGCCTGTTGTCTTTTCCTACCCATGTAAACATCAAGGTAGAGTTTTACACCTAATCTTATTTAATCCTCAGAACAACCCCCTGATGATGTTATAGTCATTACCTGCCTATACAGGAGAGGAAACTGAGGTTCAGAGAAGTGACCAAGCTGCTCAGGTGCATCATTTGCAAGTGGAGAGGCCAGAGTTTGAATGGCAAAGCCTTTGCTGAAACCACCAGGCTCTCCTGTCCCCCTGGCCTGGCCTTGCTCCCAAAGAGAGCAGCTCATCTGTGAGCTGAGCAAAAGCTGCTATTTCCCACCTTTAGTCTCCATCTTCCCAGGACAGTTCTGGGGTAACAGCACCAGGCCCTGAGCCCGGGAGCTGTTCTCCTGGGTCTCAGGCTGACCATGCCCTTTCTATTCACACAAGTTTTCTTCACCCAAAATACAATTCAATTGATTAGGATTCAGTTTACCAATTTGCAATCATTTCCCAGGCCTGTGTTCCCTAAGATTAGACAGGGTTGCCTTGACAGGAGTGCCGGGAGTCCACACACTCTTTGGTTCCACTTACAAGCAATTTCCTGGCTGGTTGCTATTGCAGGCCGACCCATCATTTCCATGATGATTTTACCAGGGAATTCGCAGAGGGCAGCCCTGTTTTGGGGAGAGGGGCCTTCAGTGTTCTCTTGTCATTTCACCTAGAGTTTATTGGCTGAGTGATATCTCTGACTGTTCGGGTACGCTATTTTTATTATCTTGTGTTAGTGTAGGTGTGTTTATATATGTTTCATAGAAATTAGTTTAACTTCTGTAAATAAATGTGGCCTTTTACAGTTTATTTAAGATACTGTAAAAATAGAAAGATTAATAGAAATGATGGCTAACACATTTTGAGGACCAAATACATTGTGTAAATTATTGTGAACTCAGCTAGTACTCCCTAGGGATAACTTAATTTATTTTTTTATAAAATAGGGACCTGAAGCTCAGAGTGGCTAAGTGATTTAGAATTTATATTTAATAAGTGGCAAATCCAGGACATGATCATCCCATTACATGATAAAACATTACTTGGAATAAATTACATCTTACCTACAGACAATGAGACTGCTTCCAGCAAAACGCACTGTGAGTTCTAAATATGAATTCCAATTGTGTGAGTTCTAAATATATTACATGCTTTATTAATTCACAGTGTTTTCACTAAAACCTATACAGCATATTTGCAAAGAAGATAGAACCATTTCTCCCCCTTTTTCTCCTCTTCCTCCTCGTTTTCCTTCTTAGTGATGAAGACTCTGCACTTTGGACGAAGGCAGATGCTGGCATTCATGTGCAGTTAGCTGAGTATTGCTGTGGACCTTGGAAGCAGCGCCAGGCACGGTACAAATGACAAAGGCAGGGATATTAAAATGAGGAACTCGGCAGCACCAGGGCTCTGTCAGTGCTGTCCTCACCTGCTAAGGGTTCCAGCAAGCTCTGAGCCAAGAGAGGTTGTGACTAATGTCATCCTCTGCCTATCTCTGTGGGAGGAGATCCCTTCACCCTGAGTCAGGGCAGCCCCTTCGGAACTGATTTCCCTGGGATCTGTACAAAGTCTTAAGCCCCTTCAGCAATTTGGACACATCTATCAAAGAACACAAGTGGATAATTTAGCAATTCCAAACAAGGAATCTATGCAATAGAAATAACAATTTTAAAAGTGGAAAAAAAGTATCAATCAAGATTCAAAAATGTTAATTGAATGTTCTTTTTAATTGTGAAAAATCAAACTAAAAGGTTTATTGCAAAGGAATCTATACTAATAAAAGAGTAATATGCTAATTAGATCGTGAGACCTTCCGTAGACCTTCCGGACAAAGCCGGGGGTTTGGCCAGCCTGCAAACCACCTCCAAATGGCCCTCAGCCCCTTGCCCAGGCTGGCCATGCCCTCTGCAGGGACCCTCACCTGAAGGGGGGCGTGGCCAGCCTGCAAAAGGCCATCAGCCCCTTGCCCAGGCCGACCATGTCCCCCAGCGGGGACCCCCAGCCTGATGGGGCAGTGGCCAGCCTGCAAATGGCCCTCAGCCCCTCGTCCAAGCTGGCCACACCTCCCAGCAGGGACCCTCACCCCAATGGGGGTGTGGCTGGCCTGCAAACTGCCCCTTACCCAAGCCAGCACTGCCCCCAGTGGGGACCACCTCCCTAATCTGGGACCCCCTTCATGGCAGACCAGTCAGGCCCCACCCGTGCACCAGGCCTCTATCTATAATAATAAAAGGGTAGTATGCTAATTGGACTGGGAGACCTTCTGGGAGACATTCCCGGATGTCCTTCAGGACAAAGCCATGGTGGCAGGGCCAAGGCAGAGGTGGTTAGGGACAATCAGGCCAGGAGGAGAGGGCAGTTGGGGGTGATCAGGCTGGTGGGGGGACCAGTTGGGGGCAAGCAGGCCAGCAGGGGGGGCAGTTGCGGGCAACCAGGCTGGTAGAGGGGCAGTTGGGGACAACCAGGCCGGCTGTTGGGGGGGGGGGCAGTTGGGGTGAGCAGGCTGGCAAGCAGAGTGATTAGGGGCAATCAGGCAGGCAGGCAGGTGAGCAGTTAGGAGCCAGTAGTCCCGGATTGCGAGAGGAATATCTGTGGGATTGGGCCTAAACCAGCAGTCAGTCATCTCCCGAGAGGTCCCATATTGGAGAGGGTGCAGGCCAGGCTGAAGGACACTCCCCATGCATGAATTAATGCACCGAGTCACTAGTGTTAAAATAAGTAATGATACAGCTATGCTATGGGGTACCTTTTAGCCATTAAAATGGAAAGGATGCACTCATTTTCATGATTATTTAATTACTAGGAGCCCAGCGCACAATTCGAAATTGCACGGTGCCACCCACCCTCAGTCGTCAGTCTGGCCCTGCCTCGCTCCCTGAGCCCCACAGCAGCCTTGGCCTCTGCTGGTCTGGCCCTGCCTTGTTCTCCGAGACCCGCAGCAGTTGCAGCCGCTGCCAGTCCTTCCCTGCCTCTCTCTCAAGCCCTTGAAGCAGTCGCGGCCATTGCTGATTAAGCCCTCTCCCAGCGCAGGTGCGCGGAGGCCCCTGACGCCCCGCCCCCGACACTGCACATGCAACCTCCTCCTGTCCAGTCAACCCACTATGGCATCCCAGTTAATTAGCATATTTCTCTATTTTATATATACTAGAGGCCCGGTGCACAAAATTCAGTCACGAAGGGGGGTTCTCCCTCAGCCCAGCCTGTACCCTCTCCAATCTGGGACCCCTCGAGGGATGTCCGACTGCCCGTTTAGGCCCGATCCCAAACGGGCAGTCAGACATCCCTCTCACAATCCAGGACTGCTGGCTCCCAACTGCTTGCCTACCTGCCTTCCTGATTGGCCCTAACCGCTTCTGCCTGCCAGCCTGATCACCCCGTAACCACTCCGCTGCCAGCCTGCTTGCCCCCAACTTCCCTCCTCTGCCAGCCTGGTCACCCCTAACTGCCCTCTCCTGCAGGGTTGATCGCCTCCAACTGCCCTCCCTTGCAGGCCTGGTCCTTCTCAACTGCCCTCCCTTGCAGGCAAGGTGCCTCCCAACTGCCCTCCCTTGCAGGCCTGGTCCTTCTCAACTGCCCTCCCTTGCAGGCTGGGTGCCTCCCAACTGCCCTCTCCTGCTGACCATCTTGTGGTGGCCATCTTGTGTCCACATGGGGGCAGGATCTTTGACCACATGGGGGCAGCTATATTGTGTGTTGGAGTGATGGTCAATCTGCATATTACTCTTTTATTAGATAGGATAGAGGCCTGGTACAGGGGTGGGGGCCAGCTGGTTTGCCCTGAAGGGTGTCCCTGATCAAGGTGGGGTTCCCTTGGGGTGTGGGGCGGCCTGAGCAAGGGGCCTGTGGTGGTTTGCAGGCCGGCCATGCCCCCTGGCAACCCAAGCGGAGGCCCTGGTATCTGGAATTTATTTTCCTTCTATAATTGAAACTTTGTAGCCTGAAGCGAAGCCAAGCCTGGGGCTCCCTCCGCGGCCGGCAGCCATTTCTGTTGGGGTTATAATTGAAACTTTGTAGCCTTAAGCGGGTGGGCCCGGCCAGGGTGTGCAGAAAGCTTTGCTTCCCCTGTTGCCGGGGGCAACCCTAGCCTGCTCTCTCAAGCTCCATTCTGCCGCCATTTCTGTTTGAATTTGTTTACCTTCTATAATTGAAACTTTGTAGCTTGAGTGGAGGCTTAGGCCTGGCAAGGGCAGGAGGAAAGCTTGGCTTTCTCTGTTACCTAGGAAAACTTGCTCTCTGTGGCTGTAGCCATCTTGGTTGGGTTAATTTGCATACTCGCTCTGATTGGGTGGTGGGCGTGGTTTGTGGGTGTGTCAGAGGCATGGTCAATTTGCATATTTGTCTATTATTAGGTAGGATATATAGATGCCAAAGAAAAGCTCCCCAAGACATATTTTATGTGGAAAAAAGTAAGTTTCAGAGTAATATTTTTAATATAATATCACATTTAGTAAAAATGAATAAACTTACATGTCAATAAATATGGTATATGCATAGGAATATTTTTATAAGTGGAAGAGTTCTACATGCCCAACTATTATATTTGTGTGTAAGATTTCATATATGGGGCAGAAGTGAGGGATTCCAAGTGATGGTGAGGGACTGCTTCTTTTATAAAATTTTTATTTATTTATTTGATAAAGAGAGAGAGAGAGGAAGGGAGAGAGAGAGAGAGAAAGAGAGAAACATCAGTTAATTGTTCCATTTATGTATGCATTCATTGGTTGTGTCTTGTATGTGCCCTGACCCAGGATGGAACCTGCAACCTTGGCATATTGGGATGATGCTCTAACCAACTGAGCTAAGTGGTCAAGGCAACTTTTTAAAATTAAATAATCTAAAATATTTAAATTTTATAATCTATATTAATAAAGGCATAATATGCTAATTAGACCAGATGTCCTTCCAGACAACCTTCCAGATGAAGCTGGGGCTGCTAGGGAAGCCCAGGTCCCGGTGCCGGCAGCTGGGGTAAGGAAGGCCTACTCTTGCATGAATTCCATGCATCAGACCTCTAGTAAGTATATAATCAATATGTATAATGCATCTCTTTGTTAAAAAAAAGACTCTTAAAATAAAAACACGTAAAAAGTATTCCCCTTATGCACTACTAAATATAGATACCTAAACTGATTCCAACAAAATTGACAATTATAAGCACACTTGTAGAGGTTTGCTATTGTCAGGTGAATAATGCCATACACTTAGTATTAAGTAGAAAGTTTAAAATATAAGCTAAAGCCATATTTTATTTTAAGTTGAATTAGAATATTTTAGTTTATGATAACAGTCCAATCCAAAATGTTGTATAACTATACTACATAAATTTACCTTTTAATATTAATATTTACTTTGAGTTCTATTTCTGATGCTCAACATTTTACAATTATCCAAATAATGTGACTCCGCAGATAACTTAGAGAAAGTATGATTTTACAGCTTGACAGATAACTGATGTAATGGCAGCCTCAGTCTACATCTTTAATTATTTCCTATACATATAAAAAGGAGTATTTCATAGCTATGTTTTGTTTTCTAGAAACAACATGTTTTAAATTGTTGACATTAGTTATTTTCCTAATAGATGATCAAAAGGTGGCATCTGTATATATAAAAGCCTAAGTGACCAGCTGATCAGCTGGTAGCTATGACACACACTCACCACCAGGGAGCAGATGCTCAATGCAGGAGCAGATACCACAGGCATGGAAACATGGAACAGACTGATGAATCACAGAGAAGTGGGGGAAGTGGGGAGGGTGGGAAGAGATTAACCAAAGATCTTATATGCATACTAGAGGCCCGCACTGGTGGTATTGGCCAACACTGGCCCTCTTGCAATCCGGGACCCCTTGGGGGATGTCAGAGAGCCCGTTTTAGCCTGATCTCTGCAGGCCAGGCCGAGGGACCCCACTGCTGCACGAATCCATGCACAAGGCCCCTAGTCATTAGATAAAAAACAATCAAACAAAAAAACTCCTTAATGCTATCCTCAGCAAAATATCAACCATTTAATCCATCTAGAATTAAATAAGAAAATGATGTGATATGCTGGTTTTGAATGATCAAACTCTGGTTATAAGTTCCTATTCCCCATTTTTGCATTATTTCTTCTTTTCTTGCATGTGTGATGCCTTTTATTCTCTCTAACCAGATACACCACAAACATTCTGTCTAAAAACAATCTGACCGGGCGAGGCCCTGGGCCCCTGGATCCGGGTGAGCCTGGGTCCCGGGTCCGGGCGAGGCCCTGGGCCCCTGGATCCGGGTGAGCCTGGGTCCCGGGTCCGGGCGAGGCCCTGGGCCCCTGGATCCGGGTGAGCCTGGGCCCCGGGTCCGGGCGAGGCCCTGGGCCCCTGGATCCGGGTGAGCCTGGGCCCCGGGTCCGGGGGAGGCCCTGGGCCCCTGGATCCGGGTGAGCCTGGGCCCCGGGTCCGGGGGAGGCCCTGGGCCCCTGGATCCGGGTGAGCCTGGGCCCCGGGTCCGGGCGAGGCCCTGGGCCCCTGGATCCGGGTGAGCCTGGGCCCCGGGTCCGGGGGAGGCCCTGGGCCCCTGGATCCGGGTGAGCCTGGGCCCCGGGTCCGGGCGAGGCCCTGGGCCCCTGGATCCGGGTGAGCCTGGGTCCCGGGTCCGGGCGAGGCCCTGGGCCCCTGGATCCGGGTGAGCCTGGGTCCCGGGTCCGGGCGAGGCCCTGGGCCCCTGGATCCGGGTGAGCCTGGGTCCCGGGTCCGGGCGAGGCCCTGGGCCCCTGGATCCGGGTGAGCCTGGGTCCCGGGTCCGGGCGAGGCCCTGGGCCCCTGGATCCGGGTGAGCCTGGGCCCCCGGGTCCGGGCGAGGCCCTGGGCCCCTGGATCCGGGTGAGCCTGGGCCCCGGGTCCGGGCGAGGCCCTGGGCCCCTGGATCCGGGTGAGCCTGGGCCCCGGGTCCGGGCGAGGCCCTGGGCCCCTGGATCCGGGTGAGCCTGGGCCCCGGGTCCGGGCGAGGCCCTGGCCCCTGGATCCGGGTGAGCCTGGGCCCCGGGTCCGGGTGAGGCCGTGGGCCCCTGGATCCGGGTGAGCCTGGCCCCGGGTCCGGGCGAGGCCCTGGGCCCCTGGATCCGGGTGAGCCTGGGCCCCGGGTCCGGGTGAGGCCGTGGGCCCCTGGATCCGGGTGAGCCTGGCCCCAGGTCCGGGTGAGGCCCTGGGCCCCTGGATCCGGGTGAGCCTGGGTCCCGGGTCCAGGTGAGGCCGTGGGCCCCTGGATCCGGGTGAGGCCACGCGACCCTGGGTCTGGGAGAGGCCACGCGCCCCTGGGTCCAGGTGAGGCCATGCGCCCCTGGGTCCGGATGAAGCTGAATCCTGGGTCTGGGCGAGGCTGTGTGCCCATAGATCCGAGTGAGACTGGATCCCGGGTCCGGGTGAGGCCGTGGGCCCCTGGATCCGGGTGAAGCCGTGCCCCTGGATCCGGCCGAGACCAAACCAGAGGGAGTCGGACCTGCATTACCACCATTTGTCCACCATCCAGAGCTGAGGGGTCAGTGCCGACATGTACTCATAAGGAACTGGTGGACATTGATATTGGGTCTCAAAAGAACTGTTGGTCCAGAAAGAAACTCACTACAGACTGATTCATTTGCCTGTCAGCATAACTATTATTGCTCGTCGCACATTCAATTCTTATAAGTATATCTCTAGTGACACATGATTTCGCTCATCTAGGGGAAATGATGAACAACATAGACTGATGAACAAGAACAGAACCAGAAACAAGGAGGCATCGATCGGACTATCGGGCCTCAGAGGGAGGATAGGGGAGGGTGGGGGGAGGGGGGAGAGATCAACCAAGGGTCTTGTGTGCATGCATATGAGCCTAACCAATGCTTAAGTTCAACAGAGGGTTGGGGCATCCATGGGGAGGGGGGTGGGATGGGAATGGGGGGATGAGGGCAAATATATGACACCTTAATCAATAAAGAAATTAAAAAAAAAAAATAAATAAATAAATAAAAAAAAAATAAAAAAAAAAAAAAATAAAAACAATCTGAAATCCAGTCATGGGATCATTAGTGTAATCAAGCCAGTACCACATTGCCTCAGGATATATACTTGAAGTGAAAATTTAATGAATAAAAAGCAGACTACCAAGTCAAGGGTGCATTCGACTAGGAAGAGAGTATGGGGAGAAAGGACATAACCCTTTTATTATTTTTTTCATTAAATTTATTTAACAGTTAAAGCATGAAAGACCTACTCTGAGGGGTCCCGGATTGGAGCGGGTGCAGGCTGGGCTGAGAGAATCCCCTCCCCCCCCCCCCGTGCATGAATTTTGTGCACTGGTCCTCTAGTATATAATAAAAATCTAATATGCTATGTGTCTGGTTGGCCGTTCAGCTATTCAACCAATCAAAGCATAATATGCTAATGATATGCTAAGGCCATTCAACTGCTCACTATGATATGCACTGACCACCAGGTCGAATGGTTGACCAGTCGCTATGATGTGCACTAATCACCAGGGGGCAGACGCTCCATCCAGTAGGTTAGCTTGCTGCTGGGGCCTGGCTGATCAGAACTGAACGAGACAGGCTGGACACGCCCTGGAACCCTCCCTCAGTCCCTTCCAAGCTGGCCAACCTCCTGCGTCCATCCCCAGCCCCGATTATGCGCCAGTGGGGTCCTTCGGCCTGGCCTGTGCCCTCTTGCAATCTGGGACCCCTAGGGGAATGTCGGAGAGCCGGTTCTGGATTAGACCTGAGTTTACCAATGATAAATGTGGAAGGCAAATGTATAGAAAGAAAACTTTTGGAGACTAATAATCACTTCTAACTACTATTTGATAGTCAGGAGAAAAGTAATCCACAGCAAAATGTTTAAACCTGCTACCAGAATTTAAACCTTATACCATTTATCTTCCTGTTTTAAGCCATATCACTTCATACAAAAGGGTAGGAAGAGCAAAAGGCAAATAACTCAGGTACTGAAGTTCAAATAAATATGTCTGTATATTCTTATAAATAAATAAAAGAAAGTTTGGCTATTAAGAGAGCTTCACTTTAGTACTACTGCGAGGTTTGGGTGAGAAAACTCCCTATTTGGCCCATCCCCAAGCGGCACACTTTGGAACATGTACCTGGGCCTTCCAATTTGTCACTCCAAACATCCTCTTTATCCCTGTACAACCATCCTCTCTATCCCTGGATAACCACCTTCTGTATCTCTGTACAACATCCTCTGTATTCCTCTACTATCATCCTTCATATTCATCTGCAATCATTCTTTGTATCCTTGTAGAACCATCCTCTGTATCCCTGTACTATCATCCTTCGTATTCATCTACAATCCCCCACTGAATCTCTCTAGATGGATGCCTGATTTTGTATTTCCCACACAGTCTGATACTTGCCTGTACTATCTCTAGGCTGAATCTATCAACCGCTTTCTTTCCTACTCCAAGCAGTCCATCACTCTGACTTGGCTGTATCAGAAATCACCCAATATGGAGAATTACTATAGATTGAATCACTAAATTGAAAAGAAGTTCCTTTGCAAACAATCATCGATTATGAAATTGTTATTCGTTACAAGTTTTCTCAATTTTTTCTCCCTGCTTAATTCTTTGGCTGGGATATAAACCCCTGGGAAAGTGACTCCATGGTACACTGACTTAGATGTCTAGCTAGGTTTTCTCTTTAAGGAAAAATTTGTGTTTTTGGTGTTCATTGGGCGACTTTTTTTCTCTCTCTTTACCCATCTCCATCCTATGAGGTGCCACACTTTCACCCTCACAACACACTCATTTTCCTCATTTTCTTGGGTGTCATTAAAATATATGCCTTGGCTGGTTTAGCTCAGTTGATAGAGCATTGACCTGCAGACTGAGGGGTCCTGGGTTAGATTCCAGTCAAGGGCATATGCCTGGGTTGTGGGCTCAATCCCCAGTGGGGGTTGTGTAGCAGGCAGCTAATCAATGAGTCTCTCTCAGCATTGATGTTTCTATCTCTCTCTCCCTCTCCTTCCCTCTCTGAAATCAATAAAAATATATTTAAAAAATTTTTAAAAATATATATGGCAGCAAGTTCAATTATGGAGGTTTATTAAATCAGAATAAAGTATTATCAATTACTAGAGACTTGGAAGATGGGTGAGGCTCCCTAAACAGCCTGACAGAGCATAAAGAAAGACATAGACTGCCACGGCCTGACTTGAGAAGCCCGAGAGAGGTCTCCCTGGCGTCCTTACTGGCCATGGCTCTAAATCCCAAACTAGCAGCTCCTTTGATGCAGTCAGCAAGAGACCCTTGAATTCAGCTGGAACCCAGCTCTACCTTTCAATCATGTGACCTTACCCAAGCCACTTATCTCAGAGCCTCAGTGTCCTTTTCTGGGGAAAAAATAAACCTCAAGAATTTGGGGGATTATTATATGAGACATGAGATATATTATATTAAGTAATAAGAATAATTCAGAATATGATAGGTAACATTTTTAAATGACAACATTATTTAGGAGTTGTAATATATTAAACTGCTATCTATTAGATGCTATAGTAGCCCAAATCAGTTTTCTGCTTAACTTTACCAAAAGCAAGAATTTGAGAAAATTTACAAGGTAAACATATTTGAGGTTTCTTAGGATCATACAGAATGCCAGTGATATTTAAAGCACATGATTGTCTGAAAAAAATTGAAGTAAATGGAAAACCAGCTTGTCCACATGTTATCCAAGAATGAGGTTGAAAAAAATGTTAAGTAACATGGTTAACTGTTTCACAGTTGTGTCAGTTTTTGCACTTTCCTTTCTGCTATGAATAATAGAGTTGAATAGATTAAAAAAAATAAATACATTTCCAGAAGCCTCTGCCATGTTTCACATCTAAATGTATCTCATTGTTATTTCATTGCTATTTCACATATGAGGAGCTTCATGTTTTGGATTCAACTTTCTTCCCTGCCTTCATTTCTTGTAAGTTCCCCAAATGAAAACTGAGGAAAACAAACAAACAACACATCAATTTACTTGTGTTTGGAGCCAGTAGTACTTTTCATATTATTTCATGTTTCCCTGTCTGAGCACATGGAGGTTCCACCAACCTGTACTAAACTAACTTTAGCTAACTCTGGTCCTTCAAAATCTAACTTCCACTTTTCTATGAAATCTAATTATCCCAGCCCATATCCACCCCAGGTATGGGCACAACTGTGCTTCTTTTTATTACCGAATTCATCACACTGGTCCATTTATTGCTAAGTTACTAGCTTTTTATTTTCTACTTTGCGGCACTTTCCTCAAGGGCAGAGATGATCACGTTCCTGCTTTCTCTGCACAGAGAACTGCTTGGCTGGCGCAGAGCAGGAACTCAGCAAACACGTGGCAAATGTCAGAGAGCGTAGTACACACAATCGCTCTGTAACAAATTATTTCGTGGAATCATTTATGACAAACTATGTCTTGTCCAAGGACAATGGATGCAAACCAGACGAGTTAAATCAGAATCTCGGCCTCTGTCCCCTCATGACAATGATAGAAGGAACTTCCGGATCTCAACTAGATTTTTCCCTGAAATGCACGGCATGTCCCCATGAGGGAAGTTTAGATCATTTTTTACTTTACAAAGTTTAGATCACTTCTCTGGATCCTTGGTAGGTTGGTTGTTGATCAAAACCTATACCTAAAATTAAATGTTGATTCTCTCCCGGAGGTCTTTGCCACAGAAAGTGGCAGATGATGGGGCTGTTTCCTTGGCTCTATAAAACATGAAAAAGAGTTATGATATATGCTGTAACCTCAGTATTGATAGAGGTATTAATGGACCCAGGGTTTAGGGAAAAGACATTTTGAAGAGTTATGAGCCTAGATGATGAAGTTAAGTCAACAGATAAGGGGTCCAAAGGGTATTAAATTAGAGAGCAAGTCAAAGGAGGGCCTGAAACCCGAGTACAAGAGATGATCAGTGGAAAGTTCTGGAGAAGAGAGTGTGGAGGCATTTCCAAAAGATGGTCTAATCTTCCACTTTCAAGTGATGTGGTATCATTTTCCAGCACTGCCTCCCAGTGCTCAGGAAATTAAGCTCAGCCTGGTCAGTTGGTCCCATGGAAGGGAAGGCACAAAAGCAGTGCAGAGGGACTAACTCAGTATAAAAAGGCTACGCCATAGGAAATGAAACAGTGAGCGAAGATCAAGAATTCAAACAAAAACAGAGTGAGAGTGGAAGGTAATTGGAGTACTTCCCCTTCTCAATAATTCCTTATAATCTACTTCCCATATCAACTTCTCTGATTATACAAAATGAAGGAAAACTGTTTCCATTCAAGATTGTATATCTGTACATTTCTGCCGAAACCGGTTTGGCTCAGTGGATAGAGCGTCGGTCTGCGGACTGAAGGGTCCCAGGTTCGATTCCGGTCAAGGGCATGTACCTTGGTTGCGGGCACATCCCCAGTAGGGGTTGTGCAAGAGGCAGCTAATCGATGTTTCTCTATCATCGATGTTTCTAACTCTCTATCCCTCTCTCTTTCTCTCTGTAAAAAATCAATAAAATATATTTTAAAAAAAAAGATTGTATATCTGTACATTTCTAATGTTATCCATACTGAATGGGAATTAAAGAATAAAAAATGAGTGAATTAAAGCTTCTGGTTACAGAGGATTTTAAACCTGTTTTCCTGACAACACACCCATCCAACCCTTTCACACATAGCTCTCAAGCTTGGAGATGCCATTTGTAATACTTGCTTCCCAAAGGTCTCCTAAATCTGTCTATTCAGCTAGCTATGCCTGAGTCATACTGCGCAAGAGTAAGTCTTGAGTGACAAAGTATTAGCAGAGTCAGAGTTGATTTGCAGGAATCTGTGCTGCTGTGTTAGAAGCCACTGCAGGGGAAAGGGGGGCCCAAATAAGGACGTTGCCCATCCTCCCTGCAGTCAGCTTCTCCTGAATTAACCCTGTCAGGATTCCAGGTTTGGAGAAGCACCCAGGCACCTGGGCTTGGGGCCCTGGCAGCCCCACGGCATTCTGAAGAGGCGGTTCATCTAGCAGGACCTGATGGGACCAGATGTTTGTTCTCTCCTTGAAGAACTGAGGTTCTGATCCAACCTTAAATTTCATTTGAAGCAGTCCCTGCTGCTTAACAGTGAAGGAAAAGCACTTAAATTTTTCACTGGATTGAAAGCAGCTTGGCATGGCAATAGCTAATTATATTGAGCAGCATTTGATGAAACAAGTGAAATTTAAAGCTAAACCCAAAGAGTGCTTTAAATTCAGTCAAAACAAAAGTGGATTTGGAAGTGTTCTGAGCATTTTTTCATAATTAGTACATTGGAAAAAAGACCGTTCATCTGAAGAACAAAGGAAAAGTAGATGTTATGGACATATTATGAACTAAAAACTAACCTGTACCTGGCAAAGGTAACTTGGACAATAGGAGAGACTCTGACCTCAGCTAGCCATACCTGAATACAAATTCTGCATCTGACCCTTAATAGTGTGTGTGTGACTGTGGGAGCATTATTTAACTTCTCTGCAATCCACATTCCTCAAACTTAGGATGAAAAGTGAGAAAATTATAAGGAATTAATATGTTGTTGAGGGATTAAATAGATGCTCAATAAATATCAATTTCCTTTGCTTTATTTGTATTGGCAGTAATAGACTTAGCTGGTAACCAAAGTATTGGGGAAATGGGAGAAGGAAAACAGTCTATATGATTGCAATCCTTATCTTCTTTCACCCTCCCTCCAAAAATATTATAGAAACACTGACTAAATCACAAACCTAAATATTACATTTCATTATTTTGTTTGAAACAGAATGTTCAGAATATAAAGAAGAGATGATAGAACAACGTGCTTTATATCACAAACCTCAGCAGTACCCCTACAAGAACTAGAACTGGCAATTTTCAAAGTTAAAAACTATCACAATCATTAGGAAGCCCAAGTGTACATTGAATTTCTCATCTATGTCCTTTTCTCTTGGGGAAAATGTTAGGCATGAATGGATGCACTTCCCCACACCTGCAGAAGGGCCATGATCCCATTACCATTCATCCTTGTCAGCATCGCAGTTGCAAAAGTGCCGAATGTCCAGGCAAATCTCATCCAGGCCACATTCACATTGCTGAACTCCTGGAGGAGCGCCTCCCCAGTAAGGGTGCCTTTCCTTTGACCGGCCCATCCACCAGGTAAAGGGGACTCCATCTGAAAGACAAAGTATTTCAAACCTCAGGGAGCACGCCAGAAATAACACATCAGGTGTCACAGACAGATAAAAATGTCATAAAGAATATGCATATGCTCTTTCTTCTCTCTCTTTCTTTCTTTCTTTCTTTCTTTCTCTTTCTTTCTTTCTTTCTTTCTTTCTTTCTTTCTTTCTTTCTTTCTTTCTTTCTTTCTTTCTTTCTTCTTTCTCTCTCTCTTTCTCTCTCTCTATCTCTCTCATCCTCACATATATGTAGGATAGATATCTATATCTATATACATTTGTACATATAACCAATACAGAAAACATCTGCAGACGGTTTAGATGATTACAGTAGGAAAGGTGAGGTCACTAGTGGAGCTGAACCAGCTCCTAGGGGCGGCGGCAGGCCTCAGGCTGAACGAGAGGAGGGAGCGCTGGGCTATGGGAGGGACTGTTCCTTCAGAAGATAGAGGCAGGGAACCCAGGCTGGGCTCCACAGCCCAGAGCACCGGAGCCTAGACCCTTAGCCCATGTAACGTCCAGCATGAAAAGTGGCAGGGCTGCTGGTGGCGGCAGAGTCTGGAAGCGGCAGATCAGAGCAGGTCAGAGAAAAAGCTGTGGTTTGGTGTTTTTTTCTTTTTTCTCTCTAAACCCAGAACCCAGGAGTTTTCATTTGCAGCTACGCACCTGAGGTTTTGGTGCAGGGAGGGAGACACAGACTTGAGGTGCCTAAAGAGAGTCTAGGGTGGGAAGCATTGCAGGGAGACGTGGAAAAGCGATAGCCAGAAGTCCTGCATTTGGTCATTTGTATGTGCCCAAATCAAAACAGCCATTTTTCCTGAGAGGAGCTGACCATTCCCAATAGCCACAGGGCAGGAAAAGAAAAACCCATCCTAGGTGATACCATGGAAGGGCTCTAGGGTGTGTCCGCCGACTTGCTCAGTCTGGATGGATTGGCCAGACCCCAGCAGCAAGCTAACCTACCAGTCAGAGCGTCTGCCCCCAGGTGGTCAGTGCACATCATAGCGAGCAGTTGAGCAGCCTTAGCATATCATTAGCATATTACGCTTTGATTGGTTGAATGGCCAACTGGCCGACTGGGCATTTGGCATATTAGGCTTTTATTATATAGGACAGTAAGGGAAGTACTAGAATCATCAATCAGACAACAAAAATAATTTTATTTTTTTTTTAATTGGAAAAGGACAAGTAAAACTGTTATTATTCACAGATGACATGATATTGTACTTAGAAAACCCTAAAGACTCCACCAAAAAACTACTAGATTTAAGAAATCTAGTAGCAGAATACAAACTAACACCCAGAAATTGATGGTATTTTTACACACCAATAATGAACTCTCAGAAAGAAAAATTAACTAACTAACTAAATTAATTAAATAAAATAAATTCCATTTACCATTGCAACAAAAAAATTAAGATACTTAGGAATAAACTTAACCAAGGAGGTAAGAAACTTGAACTCAGAAAACTACAGGACATTGAAGAAAGAGATAGAGGAAGATATAAACAAGTGGAAGAAAATACTGTGTTCATGGATTGGTAGAATCAACATCATTAAAATGGCCATACTACCCAACCTATAGATTCAATGTAATCTTTATTAAAATACAAATGGCATATTTTCAGATCTAGTATAAACACTCCAAAAATTTATATGAAACCCCAAAAGAACCCGGATATCCGTAGCAATCTTGAGAAAGAAGTACATAGTTGTAGGAATCACAATACAAGATATTAAATTATACTAAAAAGCCCACTATAATCAAAATAGCCTGGTACTATCCCAAGAACAGATATATAGATCAATAGAATAGAGCAGAGACCCCAGAATTCAACCCAAGCCACTACACTCAATTAATATTTGACAAAGAAGGCAATAGCGTACAATGGAGTAAAGACATTCTCTTCCATAAATAGTGTTGGGAAAACTGGACAGATACATGCAAAAAAAAATTAAGCTAGGCCACCAACTTACACCATACACAAGAATAAATTCAAATGGACAAAATACTTAAATGTAAGTTGTGAAACCATAAAAATCCTAGAAGAAACCATAGGCAACAAAATCTCAGCCATCTCTCACAGCAAAATGTTTGTGGATACATCTCCTAGGGCAAAGGACACTAAGGAGAAAATAAACACATGGGGCTACATCTAAATAAAAATCTAGGGCACAACAAATAAACCATCTACACAGTGAAAAGGGAGCACACTGTGTGGGAGAAAATATTTGCCAAAGATACATCCCATCAGGGGCTAATTTCCAAAATATATAGGGAACTCATACAACTTAACAAAAGGAATACAAAAAAAATCCAAAGAAAAAATGGGCAAAGGACCTAAATAGACACTTCTCCAAATTGGACACATAGAAGGCCAAGAGACATAGGAAAAAATGCTCAAAGTCACTGATCATCAGAGAGATTCAAATTTAAACAACAATCAGGTATCACCTCACACCTGTCAGAATGGCTACCATCAACAAATTAACAAATGACAAGTGTTGGTGAGGATGAGGAGACAAGGGAACCCTAATAAGCTGCTGGCGGTAATGCCGGCTGGTGCATCCATTATAGAAAACAGTATGGAGGTTCCTCAAGTAACTAAACATAAAACTGCCATTTGACCCAGTGATCCCACTTCTAGGAATATATCCTAAGAAACCTGAAACACCAATCAGAAAGAATATATGCACCCTTATGTTCATAGTGGCATAATTTACTATAGCTAAGATTTGGAAACAGCCCAAGTGCCCATCAGTAGATGAGTGGATAAGAAAGCTGGGATACATTTATACAATGGAATACTATGCGGTAGTAAAAAAGAAGAATCTTTTACCATTTGCAACAGCATGGATGGACCTAGAGAGTATTATTATTATGTTAAGTGAGATAAGTCTGTCCGAGAAAGATAAGTATCACATGATCTCACTCATATATAAAATCTAATGAAAAAAAAACACAAACAAAAAAAAAACCTGATAAACAAAATAAATCCAGGGACACAAAACCGTGGTACAGACCAATGAAATTCAGAGGGAAGATGGGGTGGTGGCGTGGGGAGAGATTAACTGAGGATCTTATATGCATATATGTGTTGCCCATGGATCCAGATAATAGTATGGGGAAGGCTTGGGAGGGGCAGGTGCAGGAAGGACGGGTCAATTGAAAACACACAATGTTAGGCTGACTGGGGTTAGTCTGGTTCCCTTCAGAAATTGCTTATTTTGTTCCATTGAGTGTAAAACAGGCACTTAATATATGTTTATTTTTACACATGAAAAAAAATAAATACCAACGTCAATTATTAATGACTTACCACTTTAAAGTAGAATAATAATACTGCATTGAAATTTTGCCTATGCAGGATTTAATTTTTGTGCAATTGCTGATTTACAAACATATATTGGTCAAGTTTTTTATGTATGCAAGTAGCAACAACTTTCTCTGGATTGCTCTGACTGCTCTTTTCCCATGGAAAGCATGGAGGCTAGTAGGAAGTGCAAGGACAACCTGGGGCTTCCAAGCGTCAGTAGAGCATGAGAAAAAGATAAGGAAGGTACTGTGAAAAGCAGAAGTATCTCTAGGGTGTGTCATCAGGGCAGATAGCCTGAAGGACTATACTCCTGACAAAATTCCATTCTTTCAGCCTAAAATGTTTCAAGCCCTTCTATTTTCTTTAGAGCTAGATTACAGTCAGAGATGTCTGTTAACCAGTGTCTTTATTTTAAGTATTATTCTAAATATTGAATCTATTTTTCCTAGTTTCAAACAGCCATAAACCATTGAACACTTTCAAATGGATCTCTTTCTTTTTAAATACTAGCTCAGATAAGCCACCTTCAAGGGGTCTAGAGGGCTGCTTGGTTTATTTAGAGCACAAAGTTCTTTTAGGACTAAGGCAAGCTTAGGTACCTCTTCCCAGCATGTGAGTCCAGGCAACACAAGGGTAAAGCATGGTGTATATGAATGTGTTTTCCCATGTTGGCTTTGGGTCCAAGAAATAGAAGGAATTTCTCCACCTCTCCCTCCTTCTAGCATTGCTCAGGGCTTTCCCCCATAAACCAAAACCCAAATCACACAGTAACATTCAATGTCATCTTGGACTATTTTGAATGAAAGCTAAACCAAGGTTATAATCATATTAACATCATTACTAATGGCATGGATTCACCATATATGAGAGCAGGAGGGAGATTGCTAAATTTTCTCCTCAGATGTCCTGTCTTCGTGTTTCCTTTCCTGTGGAGTACTAGATAGAGCACAACAAACACAGAAACTGAAGACTTAAAGTGGGACACGTGTGCCTTAATTCATGACTCCAGAGAGGTAGGCAAGAGGATAATCTATACCTAACAAATTTGGGTGCATTGTAGAAATTCAATTTATTTTCTCCTGACAATTACATATATATATATAAATACTTTAATATACATGTTATAAATATTTCTACAACAATATTTACTGAAGATCTGAAATATTCTAGGCACTTGGGCTAAATCATTTAACAAACCAATACAAATACACAAATAAAACATGCCCTCAAAAGAGTACATTGTAATTATGAACAGTGGACAATAATACTTAAATAATTCAGTATTTAGAAAGGGATAAGTATGGAAACAATACATCAGGACAATTAAGGTGTGTTGTACAGGAGGGTATGGTATAATTTTAGAATGGTCAGGGTAGAAATCAATGAAAAAATGACTCAGCAAAACTTGAATGCAGGGAGCAAGGTCCAACTGGCTGACTATCTGAAGAAGAAAGAGCTCATGGGTCAATGTAATGGCCAAAGAGCAAATCAGAGAAATTCCTGAAAATCTACCACTAGTTTTTTAAAAATTAAATTTATAGGAGTAGCATTGGTTAATAACTATAACTCCAGGTGTACAAGATTATAATTTGACATTTGTGTATTCTATTGCACTCTCCCCACTGAAAATCTGGTTTCTTTCTATTACCATGTGTTTGACTCCCTTTATTCACTTCGACCTGCCCCCTCCCTCTTTCCTGTGTGGTAACCACCATTCTGTTGTCTGTACCTATGAGTCTGGTATCTTGTTTGTTTTGTTATTTTCTTGTTACTTTTTGTTTTATATTCTACACAAGAGGCCCAGTGCACAAATTCGTGCATGGGTGGGGTCCAGCCAGCCCAGCCCTGATTGGGGTGGATCAGGGCTGGGCCTGTCAGGAGAAGGAGACAGCTGGAGGTTGGCCAGCCAGCCCTGCCCTGATTTGGGCCCAATCAAGGCAGGGCTGCCATGGGGAGGGGCCACAGATGGTTGGTCAGCCAGCCTTGCCCCTGATTGGAGTGGTGGGGGCTGATCCAGGGTGAAGCCAGCAAGGGGGAGGGGCCATGGGCAGTTGGATGGCTGGCTCTTCCCATGATCAAAGTGGGGGGGGGGGTCCAATCAGGGGCAGAGCTGGCTGGGGGAAGGTGCCACAGGTGGTTGGATGATTTGCTCCACCCCTAATCAGGTTGGGGGACCGAACTGGGGTGGGGCCAGGCAAGAGGAGGGGCTACAGGAGGTTTGCCGCCAGCCCCACCAATGATCAGGCCAGTTCACTGGCCACAGTGGGCATCATAGCGACCAGTTGTTCTGGTCATTACAGCATTCCCGTTGCTGGCTTTTTATATATATAGATATGAATAAAATCATATGGTTTTTTGTTTGTTTGTTTTTCCCATCTGGCTTATAAAAGGACAATTTGGTTGTCTCCATGTCTTGTCCACTATGAATAATACTACAATGAACATAGGGGTGCATATATGTTTGAAAATGAATGTATCTGAGTTTTTTGGGTAGGGACCCAAAAGGATTGCTAGGTCATATGGTATCTCTATTCTTAGTTTTTGAGGAAACGCCATGCTGTTTTCTCTAGTGGCTGTACCAGTCTACATTCCCACCAGCAGTGAATGAGGGTTCATTTTTCTTCACAACCTCTCCAACACTTGTAATTACCCATCTTCTTGATAATAGTCATTCTAATAGGTATAAAGTGTTATCTCATTATAATTTTAATTTGCATTTCCCTAATAGCTAGTGAAGTTAAGCCTCTTTCCATGTATTTGTTGGTTGTTTGTATGTCTTCTTGGAGAGGTGTCTGTTCATGTCCACTGCCCATTTGTTAATTGGATTGTTTGTTTTTTGGTTGTCGAGTTGTATGAGTTCTTATATATTTTGGTTATTAACTCTTTCTCAAAACTCTTGTTTGCAAATATCGTCTCTCAATTCAGTTGATTGCCTTTTTATTTTTTTGTTGTTGTTGTTGTTGTTTTGTTGTTGGTTTCTTTTGCTGTGCAAGAAGCTTTTTAGTTTTATAAGTGCCATTCATTAATTTTTACCTTTATTTTTCTTGCCTTTGTGGTCAAATCTATAAAATGTTCTTTATTACCAAGGTCCATGAGTCTAGTTACTATGTTTTCTTCTATGTACTTTATTGTTTCAGATATTATATTTAGTTCTTTGATTCATTTTGAATTAACTTTTATACAAAGGGACAAACCACAATCTAGTTTTAATTTTTGCTTGTAGATTTTATAATTCTACTAGAACCATTTATTGAAGAAACTCTGTTCCATTGTATGTTTTTGGCTCCTTTGTCAAAAATTAGTTGCCCATATACCTGTGGTTTTATTTCTGGGACATCAGTTTTATTCCATTGGTCTGTGTGTCCGTTTTTCTGCCAGTTCAATGTTGTTCTGATAATTATAGCTATGTCATATAATTTGCAGGCAGGTAGTATGATACCTCTGGCTTCATTCTTTTTTTTTTTTTTCAGTATTTTGATTTTGGGAGGTCCTGTGCTTCCACACAAATCTGATCATTTTTTGTTCTATTTCTTTAAAAAATGTCATTGAGCTTTTGATGGATATTTTATTAAATCTGTATATTGCTTTGGATAATATGGCCATTTTAACTATGGTGATTCTTCCAATTCATGAACGTGGGATATCTTTCCATTTCATCATGTCTTCTTAAATCCCTTTTAAGAATGTTTTGTAGTTTTCAGTATATAAGTCATTTAAAAACTTTGCTAAATTTATTCCTAGGTATTTTATTCTTTTGGTTGCAATTGCAAAAGGGATAATTTGGGTTTTTTGTTTGTTTGTTTGTTTTCATTTCCCCCTGAAATTTCATTGTTAGTATATAGGAAAGCTGTTAATTTTTATACATTAATTTTGTAGCCTGCAACTTTATTTGTTTACTGTTTCTAATACTTTTTTTTTCTATGAATTCTTTAGGGTTTTCTATATAGAGAATCATGCCAACTGCAAAATTAACACTTTTACTTCTTCCTCCCCAATTTGGATGCCTTTTATTCCTTTCTCTTGCCTGAGTGCTCTGGCTAGGATTTCCATAACTATCTATACTAATAAAAGGGTAATATGCTAATTAGACCGGATAGACCAGACATCTTCCAGATGTCCTTCCGGACAAAGCCACAGTGGCGGGGCCAAGGCATAGGTGGTTAGGGGCAATCAGGCAGGCAGGCAGAGTGGTTAGGGGCTATCAGGCTGGCAGGGAAGAGTGGTTAGGAGTGATCAGGGGAGATCAGTTAGGGGCAATCAGGCCAGCAGGGGAGCAGATAGGGGCATCTGGCAGGCAGGCAGAGGTGGTTAGGAGGGATCAGGCAGGCAGGCAGAGGGATTAGGGGTGATCAGGCAGGCAGGCAGAGGGGTTAGGAGTGATCAGGCAAGCAGGCAGAGGCAGTTAGGGGCAATCAGGCAGGCAGGCAGAGTGATTAGGGGTGATCAGGCAGGTAGGTATGTGAGTGGTTAGGAGCCAGCAGTCCTGGAATGTGAGAGGGATGTCCGTCTACTGGTTTAGGCCTGTGGTATCAGGCCAAAACCAGCAGTCAGACATCCCCTGAGGGTTCCCGGATTGGAGAGAGTGCAGGCTGGGCTGAGGGACCACCCCCAAGCACAAATTTTGTGCACCGGGCCACTACTGTTGAATAAGAGTGGTGAGAGTGGTCATTCTTGTTTTATTCCAAAATTTAGAGAGAAAGTTTTCAATATTTCACACTATGATATTGGCTGAGGGTTTTTCATACGTGGCCTTTATTATGTTGAAATACTTTATTCCTGTACCCATTTTATTGAGTGTTGTAATCATACATTTTTCTTACCAAATGCTTTTTCTGCATATACTGATCAGATCACATGATTTTTATCCTTTGTTTTTTTAATGTGGTGTATTAAATTGATCAATTTGCTTAAGTAGCACAATCCTGTGTCCTTGAAATGAACCCCATTGGTATCATGATTAGGTTGGCCTCATAAAATGTATTAGGATGTATTGACTCTTCTTCAGTTTTTTTTGGAATAGTTTGAGAAGGATAGGTGTAAAATTTTCTCTGAATGTTTGGTAGAATTCACTTGGGAAGTCATCTGGTCCTGGAGTTTTCTTTATGATAGGCTTTTGATGGTTATTTCAATTTTCTCACTGTTTATCCATCTGCTTGGATTTTCCAATTCTTCATGTTTCAGTCTAGGAAGGTAATATATTTTGTAGGAATTTACCCACTTCTTCTAGGTTATTGAATCTGGGACTGCTGGCTCCCAACCGCTCACCTGCCTGCCTGCCTGATTGCCCCTAACCGCTTCTGCCTGCCAGCCTGATCACCACTGACCACTCCCCTGCCAGCCTGATTGATGCCTAACTGCTCCCCTGCCAGCTTGGTCACCCCCTACTGCCCTCCCCTGCCAGCCCAGTCGCCCCTAACTGCCCTCCCCTGCAGGCTTGGTACCCCTAAACTGCCCTCCCTTGCAGGCCTGGTCAGCCCCAACTGCCCTCCCCTGCAGTTAGACATCCCTATAACAATCCGGGACTGCTGGCTCCCAACCACTCACCTGCCTGGTCCCCCTCAACTGCCCTCCCCTGTCAGCCTGGTCACCTCTAACTGCCCTACCTTGCAGACCTGGTCCCCCGCAACTGCCCTCCCTTTCCTGCAGGCCCCGTTGCCCTCAACTGCCCTTCCCTGCTAGCCTGGTCGCCCCCAACTCCCCTTCCCTGCCAGCCATCTTGTAGTGGCCATCTTGTGACCACATGGGCCATCTTGTGCGATGGTGTGATGGTCAATTTGCATATTACCTCTTTATTTTATAGGACTAGTTGCTCAGTGCATGAATTCATGCACATTGAAAG
This sequence comes from Cnephaeus nilssonii, assembly GCF_951640355.1. NCBI lineage: Eukaryota > Metazoa > Chordata > Mammalia > Chiroptera > Vespertilionidae > Cnephaeus > Cnephaeus nilssonii. The sequence goes on from NC_137081.1 coordinate 89,059,069, forward strand.
GAAATTAATTAGAAGAAATATTTTAATATCACTATTCACCTGTTTTCTATAATAGAAGTGTCAGAGATTAAAGAAAATTACCATATTTTCTGGCGTATAAGACGACTTTTTAACCCAGGAAAATCTTCTATACTCCCAGTTGTCTTATACGCCAGAAAATACGGTAGTAAAATATATAAGAAAATAATATATAAATTGATTAATAAATAAACAATAACATGATATAAGAACAACAAAGACATGATATAAAAACAACAAAAACATGATATAAAAACAACATTGATAAAACAACAACTGATAAATTGATTAAACCTATTCTAATATCTCCCTGTATACCACATTAAGAGTAAAAACACTTTCAGATTGCTTGACTAATTTCCCTTGTGATGAAGTATTTACAAGTTCAACTTTAACATCACATGGTCTTTGAACTTGAGAGAAAGCAACATATAACTGACCATGTCTGAAAACAGGTTCAAGTAGGAATATTCCTAGTCTGTCTAGAGTTTGTCCTTGTGATTTATTAATAGTCATCGCAAATGCTGGCATCACAGGACACTGTCTTCGAATTAGTTTAAATGGGAGGCCAGTGTCAGATAGGGACAAATCAATTCTTGGAATCAGAACAGCCTCTCCTTCCACAGATCCTGTTAATACTTCAGCTTCGATTATGTTAGGTCGTAATCTTTTGATTATAAATCTAGTACCATTACAATGACCCCATTTATTATTAAGATTTCTCAGTAGCATTATGATTGCACCTACTTTTGATTTTAATTTATGACATGGCATTCCAAAGGAGTAATAGTATTAAGAAATTCGATGGAAAAATTTTCCTTTTCCGCATCATACGTTGAATCAATGGAATCATCACTGAAATCGTATTTTGTGCCAATAGTTGGTCTTCAGATACATTCTGTCAATGATGTGGGCTTCTTTTGGCTTCAGAGGTATGTTGTGCCAATAATTGATCTTCAGACATATTCTGTCAACAACGCTGCTTTCTTTCAGCTTCAGAATGTCAACAGAAATAACCAAATTTATGATTGACAATGACAGATTGAAACACACATATGCGGTTGGCACCAGCAAGAGTTTTATATGTATTACACATGCACAAGTCAATGTTTATTTTTAAACTAGAGGTCTGGCACATGAAATTTGTGTGCAGGTACAGTCCATAGGCCTGGCCTGCTATCAGGGCCATCTTCCCTGGCTGCCCGCAGCCAGCTCCGCCCCACACCACCACCCTGGTTTCCTGTTTGCCATCAGGCAATTGGAGCCTGATGGCTGGGGGAAGGGACTGAGAAGTCAGCCGTTTCCACCTGCTCACCGGCTCCGCCCCTGCTGCAGGCTGCCCTCTGTGTGTGGGGTTACTGGCAGGGTGGGAGCCTTGGCCTGGTGCCACCCATGTCCCCTGCCACCCTCCCTCAGCTTCCCATTGGCCATCAGGCAATCAGAGCCTGCCCTCCAGGGAAAGGGACCAAGAGGTGGTCAGTGCACCTCATAGTGACTGTTCGAGTGGTTGTTCTGGTCGTTCCGCCATTAGGGTCAATTTGCATATTACCCTTTTATTCTATAGGATTGCCACCACAAGCGGCATTGATTCTCTGCAAATAATGACTGCCTTAAGTAGCATTACCACTCTTCCAGGAATGGCCACTACAACAGCTTTTCTCTCTATAAGAAATGGCCACCATGAGTCATCTCCATGCCTGCCACTGGGTTGTGATGTAATGGGAGTTACTTTTTCAGGCAGGTCCATTGTTCTGCCCTTTCTCTCCAGGCCACAGTGTAAGAGCTGCAGCAAGACTCCTGCATTGCTACTGTGTCAGCTGGGACCGTGCATGCTCTTAGTTGTGTAGGCAGTCACCACCTCTGTTCTTCCCCTTGTACTACCTTCCATGCTTATTTCTATGCTCTCACCTTTAGATGTAATGATGCTTCGATGTCTCAGATGTATTTATGTGTCAAGCACAGGGTCCTTTGTTGAATTATAGTTTTCCAAATTGTTTCAAATTAAAAGGGAAATACAAATGGTCTTCCCACTCGGTCATGTTGCTTACACCACTTTATAAGTTTTTAATTATTTTTTTTTAATTTGAGGAAGTTCTAATAGGAAATTTTAACAGAACAAAAAAAGTGTAGGAAAAAAACAGGCAAAATTAAACTTATATTAATCAGGTTCTTGGGTACAAACTAAGAATTCAGTCTAATAGTTTGCAGCCAAAGGTATTTATTAGGAACAAATCTGGTTGCCATAGACCATGGCAATTGAAGAAATGGGCATTAAGTTAAGGGGAAAACCTTGTTGCCAAACTGGCCTCAGGAGGAAACCCTGCCTGGCTTGCTGTCTAGAACATCACAGGTCAAGAGACCTGCTTAATGGAAGCTGGTAAGATGCCTGCACCACAGCCACTTCTCTCTCAGGCCAGGAGGCACTCACCCCACAGAAAGATGTTTCGGAGGCACAAGCACAGACAGAAAGGAAGCTCCCTGGACAGGCTGCTGCCCAGTGCTCACCTCCTAGTCAGAGCCCCACATGGGTGGTCAAAGCAGTGAAACAAATCACACCTGCATCCCAGCTGGAGGGAGATTGGGGATTTGAATTTTGATTTAACTTCAGTGGTTAGACTCATGATGAGCATTTTCACTAACACAGAAAGGCTACTCAGAGATCATGGGCAGGTGTGACTAAGATAAGTGGCTGCTGTGGAGCTAAACAGAACTTAAGATCACTTGCTGGATTAGGTCTATAAACTTCTAAAATCTCAACTTTCTGCACAAAATGGAATGATTAATCCAAATATCTACCTCATGTGAGGTTTCTGATAAATAGAGGAGTGTGTGTGTGTGTGTGTGTGTGTGTGTGTGTGTGTGTTTTGGGGGTAAGAGAGACAACATTTTTGTGTTGAGAGCTAGGTGACCTCACACAGAGCAGAATGGGGAAGGATTTTTGCATCCATAACTGCCTACACCTAGGATTGATCAACAGTGAAGAAAACATCTGCACACTGCTTTGTGCTACTGGGCCCTGGGGCTCCGGGGTTTTAGAGGCCAGCCCCTGGCAGGGAAGCAGCATTTCCATGCTGGGCCCCAGCAGTAATGCCCACCACAAGAATCTCCACAAGAGAAGCAAGAAGAAGAATGTGGGAGGACTGGTGTCCCAGGGAGACTCCACCAGGAGCCCTGCAGTAGACACTGAGGCTCAGAGAGGCAGTGAGAGCTTCAGTAGGCAGGATGCTGGAAAGATCACTAAGAAATTGCATTAGTTCGCATTAATTCGCATTAATTCTATGTATTTGGTATTATTATTGTTCTGCGACCTCATGTATACAAACAAGGTTTGAGAAAATTTAGGTTACACATGCAGTAAATAAATAAAAATATTCCTTAAAACGTACATAACTTAGAGTCAATGACCTCGGTGTATGGCAATACGTGACAATGGAAGGTGATATTTTACCCTTTGCGACTACTGAAGCTTATGCAAAGTAGAGTATGAAATATCACTGAGCATGTGCACATCATAAGCAGTGTTTTAAAGCACTCTGCATATATTAGCTCATTTAATAACCATCCTACAAGGTAGTATATTCTTTATTTTATAGGTAGAGACCAAGGCAGAGAAGAATCCAGTAGCTCCTCAAGGCTGCATAACTAGAAAGAACTTGAACCCACATGTTCTCGCCCATGAGTCTCTGGGTTTAACTCCTATGTTATGCTGCTGTCTCTGAGATGTGGGAATGTAATTAATGGTGGAAAAACTTACAGCCTTTCCACAAAATACATATACATGGATTTAAGTGACAAGAGGTAACTAAGAAAATTTCAAGTGGTAGATAATTTCCTATATTCTCTAAAGTAAAAATAATACAATCAATAAACATATTAACCTATTATATATCTATACACAATAATAATATCACAGCAGAGTTTAATGTCAGCATTGTTCACTAGAACCTCAGAGATCTCCTCACTCCAGGATCCAAGGAGATAACCACAGCATGTTTGGTTTTATTGCAGACAACTTGCAAATTGAGAGGCAAAACATATGCCCTGTAACTGGAATTCATTATAAATGTTTACTTCTTTTCTGAGATTTTGCTCATAGTTTTTATGCCCATCTACTAGGACCTGAATTGTCCCCCAAGTTTTAAAGTGGCTAAACAAATTAATTTTGTGGACAAACAAATTAAAATAGAAAATTGTGCAGAATCATAATTTAACACACTTGGAATAGCCAACTACACGGGGTGTGCGTCTTCAGGTTTGCGCATAGTGACTGTTATTAGAGACTCCGTGGGTCATTTCAGCAGAGCCAGGCTCTCCTTCCTAACCAGTGCAGAGAGGAAGTCAGAGGCTCTGCGCCCTTCTCCAGCCCTGGGCTCTGCACAGAGACCTCTGGGTGTGTTTCCCTCCACTTAGCTTCCCAGCCCATGACTATTCTAATTATCCTCAAGAAGATAATGCAACATAAACGTGGAACAGGGTTCTCAAAACTGACACAAAGAAAGCTGAAACATATTGCATATTCTAGACCAGTGGTCGGCAAACTCATTAGTCAAAAGAGCCAAATATCAACAGTACAACAATTGATATTTCTTTTGAGAGCCAAATTTTTTAAACTTAAACTTCTTCTAAATGCCACTTCTTCAAAATAGACTCGCCCAGGCCGTGATATTTTGTGGAAGAGCCACACTCTAGGGGCCAAAGAGCCGCATGTGGCTCGCGAGCCGCAGTTTGCCGACCACGGTTCTAGACTATCATATAAAGGGATTTTGAGTTTGGGGAGGAAGTGTTTGTCTTTGTGTGTGTGGGGGGGAGAGAGAGAGAGTGAGAGAGAGAGAGAGAGAGAGAGAGAGAGAGGTGAAGGAGAAACAGGAGCAATATACTCTTCCTCACTTTTGACCTCAGCGATTTGAGTCTATATTAACTCCTATATGAAGAGTTTTAGAAAAGAATATACACATTACAGTAGTCAAATCTAGGAGTTTTGCTAATGAGTAAACAAGCACACCATCTTGACCCTAAGTTCTCCTCCAGTGTGACATTCACATGATAGACACAGGGAAACAGTTCAAGGAGAGAAAAACCACAGTGTCCTATAGAACACCTAATGATAAGCCCAAACTGTCTATGCTTAATTCAAGTTATAATTTTCCTAATGTAAGAAAATTTAGGAGACATCATAAAGCAGGCTAGCTGTACAGTTTTATGGCTTAATCACTACAAGATGTGAAACAGAATTCAAATTAGAGATCCCTCTTCTATAACCTTGCAATATTCAAAGACTGATAACCTGAGAAACAGGAAGCGCAATGGCTTCCCAGAGATAACTATAACTACAGCCTCCTCCCATTGCTACCAACAACGCATGCATAATTCCAAACAAAACCAGACTGGAGCTGGAAAGTTCTGTAAATTAGTTAGAGATGGTGCCCCTATGCTGAAATTTTGTTGTCATTAATTTTCTTTATTTTATTTAAAAGTTTATAAGTTGTGTGATCATAGCCTTCGATTCTGGTAAACTAAATATGCCAACCAAATTTTTTTTTGCCACTTCAAAAATATCTAGACTGATCCAAAATTATATGGTATAGTGGTTAATGGCAGTAGCAAACATCCCTGCCCCATTGATGTTGGATGTGATCTTGCTATTGCTTTGCCTCTTGGAATGAGGACAGAGATGATAGAATGTAAGCTCAAAGTTTAGACAGTAGGGGTATGCGTATTTCCACTTGCTCCCATGAAACTTCTCTGACAAGACCAGGGGATCATGTCCCAGATAGCCTCAGCTTCTCCTGCTTGGGCCTCAGCATGTCCCATGAGCAAGCACTTCCCTTCTGATCAGCCATGTGAGCACAAGAATCAGAAGCATAGGCAGTTTGCGCTTATCGTTAGATGTTCTATACGACACAGTGGTTTTTCTCTCCTTGAACTGTTTCGCTGTATCTATCAAGTGAATGTCACACTGGAGGAGAACTTAGGGTCAAGATGGTGTGCTTATTTACTCATTAGCAAAACTAGATTTGAACACTATAATGTTTATATTCTTTTCATCCCTTGCAACTGGTTATATATCATTCTGGAGGCACTACAGCAGTATTAGCAAGCAACTGCTTGAAAGAATGAGATTTCTGCACAGACTAAAGATTTCCCACTTCATTGACTGAAGTTAAGCATTGGGGGACTAAAACAACAGCAGAGAGAGACACCATAAAAGTTATAAGGCCAAAGCATTATAGGTAATTGCTGCAAACTGTCTCATTGCAGGATCAAACTATAAACCATCAAACACTGGTGTAGTAAAGAAGATTCTGGCTGCTAAAGAAAGTATTTTATACACTCTTTCTACCTAAATAGACTATCTTTCTAAGGCAATGTTTAGTCAGAAAGGAAAACCACCTCATCCATATCAGAAATAAAGGTAGATGTTCATCATAGTAATCTTGGTCTCATTGCCTCTGGTCAGGATCATTAAATAAAAACATAAGTATAATAGTGTGATTAAGAGCTCATCAATGACATTAGAAATTAACATTTTATAATGTTTTTACAATATTCTCTTCTCCCTGCTTGTTTAATTGAAGTGAGCCATTAAAGAGGGGAGGGCAGAAAAGATTAATGGTATACCTCTCAAACCAAATGATAAAAATCACTTTGATGGGGTCATTTAAAGCTGAACTAGACAAACCTCTCCAGAATGTACCATACGAACCCTTCATGGTTAGGCAAAGAGAAAGACAAAAATTATTAACTTAAATGATTCTATTTGCATTGTTTAAGTTTTCATGGGAGAATATAACAACACTAGAGGCCCGGTGCATGAAATTCGTGCATGGGGGGGGATGTCCCTCAGCCCAGCCTGCACTCTATCCAATCTGGACCCCTTGAGGGATGTCTGACTGCCTGGTGGGATCGGGCCTAAGTGGACAGTCGGACATCCCTCTCACAATACAGTTGGCTCCCAACTGCTCGCCTGCCTACATGCCTGATTGCCCCTAACCACTTCTGCCTGCCAGCCTGATCACCCCCTAACCACTCCCCTGCCAGCCTGATAGACCTCTAACTGCTCCCCTGCCGGCCCGATTGCCCCTAACTGCCCTCTCCTGCCGGCCTGGTCATCCTTAACTGCCCTCCCCTGCTGACCTGGTGGCCCCCAACTGCCCTCCCCTGTGGCCCGATCACCCCTAACTGCCCTCCCTTGCCAGATTGTTTGCCCACAACTGCCCTCCCCTGCAGGTCTGGTCACCCTTAACTGCCCTACCCTGCCAAACTGGTTGCCCCCAACTTCCTTCCCCTGCAGGCCTGGTCACCCCTAACTTCCCTCTCTTGCCAGCCTGGTCACCCCTAACTGCCCTCCTCTGCAGGCCTGGGTTCCCCCCCCCCACAACTGTCCTCCCCTGCTGGCGTGATCGCCCACAACTGCCCTTTCCTGCAGGCTATCTTGTGGTGGCCATCGTGTGTGTCAGAGTGACAGTCAATTTGCATATTACCTCTTTATTATATAAGATTTTGCATTTTGGTAGTTTATTTTAATTGAAGAGCTGTAATAAAAATCCTAGCAATGTTAAATGACTTGTTCAAAGTCACAAGAGAACTGAGGGCAACTGTAGGCCCAAGGATCTGGACCCCTAGGCTACCACTGCATGGCTTGTATCCTCCAAACCCACCTGCACAGAAACTCACACTTTTTTATCTTTTAATATGCTAAAAGCATATGGAGGTAATGTGAGGCTTGCAGGTGAAAATAAGCAGTTAGGAAAAATGACCAGTTGCTATACATTTGTGGAAACTGATGATAATACTTGAACACTGCAGCATTGGCATAATATCTTTAGTTTGCCACAAAATGCCTCTGATATGACAAACTTGAAAGCAGTGGTTTCCAGCTTTGGAGCAACAAGAACAGAGGAAGATTCCCATAGCCACATCAAATTGTAATGGGGAAAACTTGTAATGGAAGAAGGAAACCATGTGTTAAAGACACTGAAACTTGGGGTGGGACATAGCTATTACCATAGCTATACTGAATATAGTGAAAAACAATGAAAAGTAACAGTTAGAAAATACCCAATGTATACACACAGTCTTAGAAATAGAGAATTGCAATGCATCTGGGTACTAAAGCTAATGTGTCTGTTTTCACTGATAACCTTAATTTTTAAAAGTCCAGCATTTACTGAACATCTAAAATATCCCAGGCAATTTTAAGCACTTTTTATATCCTAGTTCCCTCAGTTTCTACATAAGGAAAATACTTCCACCCCCTTTACAGATGAAGATACAATGGTGTTGGGTAGAGGATAAATTACTGGCCAAAGGTACCTCAACAGAAGCTAGCCAAAGCCACAGCGGTCTCTTGTAGGTGATTGCAACTGACTCAAAGGTAAAATGTTTGCCTCCACTATTTTCCAGCCCCAAAAAGTTATTCTGAATCCTGACAGCAGCCAGTGGGATTGTGAAGTCTGGATCAGATATGTTATCTCTCTGATGAAAACCCTCCAGTATTACCCATTACAGCAATACAGTCCAAACTCTCCACTATGGCCTCTAAGACCCCTCTCAGTCTCATCCCTGCCCTCTCCAGCCCACGCCACTGCACTGACCTCCCACAGCCGCTCACACATGCTCTTCTGTGTGTGCCACTTTCTGCCCACATCCATCTCCCCATGGGCTTTCCCAGAGGGTGACTGTTTATATCATTGGGTCCTAAAATTACATCTCACCTCTCCCCCACTGGCCCTATTTTAAGGGATCTGAAGTCACTCCATTATTTTCCTAGCAATACTTACTATTAGCTGAAACAGTGCATTTTTATTTTTTTTGTATAACATGTTCCGTATATGTTATCCCTCATTAGAATGAAAGCAAGGGCTTTTTAAATCTTGTTCATGACTATGCACCTAGCATGTGGAATGTTCCTGGTTTGACCTAGGAAGTAAATAGATATTTGCTAAATAATCAAATGACTAAAAGCCAAAAAGAAAGAAAGGAAGAGAGAGAGAGAAAGAAAGAAAGGAAGGAAGGAAGGAAGGAAGGAAGGAAGGAAGGAAGGAAGGAAGGAAGGAAGGAAGGAAGGAAGGAAGGATTTGCACAGAAGCATTTCCCACAGATGACATTAAAGAAAAGAACTTGTTGCAGAAATAAATGTGATTGTAATGCCATTAATCTCTATATAGGTATATTCATCTTTGGCATTTTATGTCTTAATTAAAAACATTATATATTTTGTCATTTTAGTGATTATCCCAGAGAAAGACACATCTGTGTGTGCTTACTATAACTGTGGCATAAAGAGATCACCATACAGATAGGTCTTCACATACCAGTGCATTCATGCACTTAACAAAATGACATACAACACCTAATATGGACAAGATGCTAATCTAGTTTGAGTATAAAAATATAAAACAGGTATGGACCCTGCCATTGGGACCTTTGCAATGTGGCAGATGAGAAAAAAAAAAAAAAAGGTTAAACATGACCTTTAATACAAGTTAGAATGAAATAAATTTGAAGTAGAATTTTAAGCAGCATGTAGAAATTAAAGAGGAAAGGATGGCTCATGTATAGTGAAAAACATAGTTCAAAGGGAAAATTCTAAAGTTATTCTTATTTTGAATACATCTGCCGCCATTTCTGTTTTCCAACCAGTGAAGTAAAATTGGATATCTACGCTCTTCATTCAAAACCAGTTTCACATAATGTGTCACATTCTACCATTCCAGCAACTCTGTGGAGAATTTTGTTCTAATTTTATGGGGAAAATAAAGCTAATAAAGGATTAATAAGATTCCTAAGATCATACAGGTAGGAAGACATTAATTTTGATCTCTTAGCTCCAAACCCCAATAATAATTTTATTAGATATATGAAACCTATAAAACCTAACCCCATGATAGATAAAAATAAGAGGATACCATAGGTCTTCAGAGCAACTTGTCTTAAGTCAAAATTATAAGTGTATACACTAAATAATTATTTTATTGATAAACTGCAGGGATTTACTGAGGATGCATCTCCAACTCTCTTGGGGATATTCCAAATTCTATTGTTCCCACAACAATATATATATTTTTTATTTAACCAGTAATCAAACAAACACCTGAAAAAATAAATGTTCTAATATTACTATTGTTTCTAAAAAAGTCAAATGTGCTTGAACTCCTCTAACTTTGTTCAACATCTACCTAAGGGAGTGACATGTTAAACATGCAACCTATAAGCAATTGAAATTTCTCTCTAGAACCTTATACCAGTGTTTCTCAAAGTGTAATTTTTATCTGACTTCAATCAAAATAATCTGATGTGCTCATGAAAACGGGTGTTCACAGAGCCTTTTCCCAGAAACTCAGGGAGTGGAGCCCATGGTTCTCCATTTTTATTACACTAAATACATAATGCTGAAATGTTACACACTAAAATTTTGGAATCACTGGTTACAAGGTTTGAATCTTATTCAAAATATTCAAATATCTTCTTTTATATATTTGAAGAACTCTTATTTAATGACACAGATTGCCAAGTACTAATGAGCTACTTAGTTTTAGCTTTCATTCCATTATCAAAACAACATGCATTTGGTTATATTAGTTCCATTTTTTAAAAAAAGATACAATGATAGGAGCAGATGAATAAAATACATAATGAAAATTAAGTTTAAATTGCAACAGAGAAGAAACTAACTGAAATATACATTAACTAATTTCTTCTCTCCTGTCTTTGTGTAATATAAATCCAGGATATATTCTTATTAATTTTTTTAAGAGAGAGGCAAAAGGAGAGAGAGAGAGACATCAATGTGAGAGAGAAACAGATAGGTTGCCTTGCATACTTCCCCTGAACTGGGGATCAAACCTGCAACCTGGGTATGTGCCCAAACTAAGAATTGAAACGCAACCTTTTCAGTATATGAGTCAATGCTCCAAACAACTGTGCCACCTAGCCGGGGCCAGATAGTGTGCTTTTGACGCTGCCAATCATCTCATGAATTCTTAAAAGTTCCTTCAGAAAAGTAGCTCCACAGTTATCCATCCTTCCCTAGCCCCCATTATCATTCCACTTCAGTTCATTTTATTTAAAAAAATAATAATTTTCAACTACAATCCTATCTAATAAAAGAATAATATGCAAATTAACCATCACTCTGCTACACCCACAAAGCCATGTCCACGAGCCACGCCCACCAGCCAATCAGAGCGAGTATGCAAATTAACCCCAACCAAGATGGCTATGGCCACAGAGAGCAGGAGAAAGGCTTGGGTTTCCCTGGCAATGGAGGAAGCCAAGCTTTCCACACACCCTGGCAGGCCCAGGCCTCCACTCAAGGGTACAAAGTTTCAATTATAGAAGATAAATAAACCCCAGATACCAGGGCCTCCACTTGGGTCGCCAGGGTGTGGGGGGTGGGCGGGCGTGGCTTGCCTGCAAAACACCACAGGCCCCTCGCCCAGGCCACCCCAGGGGAACCCGCACCCTGATCCGGGACAGCCTTCAGGGCAAACTAGCTGGCCCCCACCCATGAATCAGGCCTCTATCCTACCTAATAAAAGAGTAATATGCAGTTTGACCATCACTCCAACACACAAGATGGCTGCTCCCATGTGGTTAAAGACCCTGCCCCCATGTGGACACAAGATGGCCACCACAAGATGGCCAGCAGGAGAGGGCAGTTGGGAGGGACCAGGCCTGCAAGGGAGGGCAGTTGTGGGCGATCAGGCAAGCAGGGGAGGGCAGTTGGGAGGCACCCGGCCTGCAAGGGAGGGCAGTTGAGAGGGACCAGGCCTGCAAAGGAGGGCAGTTGGGGATGATCAACCCTGCAGGGGAGGGCAATTAGGGGTGACCAGGTCAGCAGAGGAGGGAAGTTGGGGGCAAACAGGCTGGCAGAGGAGCAGTTAGAGATCAATCAGGCTGGCATGGGAGTGGTTAGGGGGTGGTCAGGCTGGCAGGCAGAAGTGGTTAGGGGCAATCAGGAAGGCAGGCAGGCGAGCAGTTGGGAGCCAGCAGTCCTAGATTGTGAGAGGGATCCCAGATTGGAGAGGGTGCAGGCTGGGCTGAGGGATACCCCCCGCCCTGTGCACAAATTTCGTGCACCAGGCCTCTAGTTGACATATAATATTAAATTTGTTTTAAGAGTACAACATAGTGATTAGAAATTTATATATCTTTAACAAAGTCTATGTCATATGCACTGAAAAGATTAGGGAGGTCCAATTGTCTTAATTTTTTCTACTCTGACTAATAAAAATAAAGTAAAAGAAAAGCCAATAATCAAAAACAGTTGTCATCTCCCACTACCTGTATAAAATGGCTCTCCTGTGCTCACTTTTCATTTGTTTTGATGGGAATGTGATAAAGTTGCTTCTCTATCAATTCTAATCCCCCATCTGTCTTCTTATTTGTCTATCCACTCACCCATCCTTTAGCTGTTTTTGGACACACACACCATACCTCCATGCCTTTTCTTGCCTGAATGCTCTTTTTAATTCCTCCCACCCACAACCCTTCCGTGGCCCTGGCCATTGGAAATATTGTATAGTTCTTTGTTCACCATAGATATTCCATCTATTACTTACACACAAATGCTTAAAAAGTTTAGACCCAGCCCTGCATCCTTTTCTGAGATTTTTGTTGGACATGACTGTTCCATCAGTATTTTCCAATACTTCTTCACAAAGTATGGTACATATTTATTACTCACTAGAGGCCCAGTGCACTAAATCTGGGCACTCAGGTTGGGGGGGGGGGTCCCTCAGCCCAGCCTGCGCCCTCTCAGGTCCTAAGCTGGCAGTTGGACATCCTTAGTGCTGCCGTGGAGGCGAGAGTGGCTCCCACCACCACCGCTTACCAGCTGTGAGCCCAGCTTCTGGCTGAGCAGCGCTCTCCCTGTGGGAGCACACTGACACCAGGGGTCAGCTCCTGTGTTAAGTATCTGCCCCCTGGTGGTCAGTGTGTTCTGCTGTTTGGTTGATTTACATATTAGCCTTTTATTATATAGAATTATCCTATATGTATGTACAAAAAAATGTACACACACAGGTATTCACACATACATATTCCCCAATAGCTTCTACTTTTATTATATAAGGCACTCAGTAAATCAATAATTGTGTGTTAAATGTGAGAAAGAAGTAAATGTTAAATTATTAATCAAAATGCCATTGTGATCAATCTGTTAACAGTTCCAACTAAGTCCCCATTACTATTTATCAAGACAATAATTAACCCACCATGTTTTATAGCATGAATCTTCAGAAGATGTGAATGCTTATGTAGGGCATTCAATATAGTCTATTCTTTAATAATCTAATAATGATTCTATGTAAATTGCAGAAAGGTTAACACACACACACACACACACACACACACACACACACAATCACACACACACACACCACCTCTATGCCTTTTCTTGCCTGAGAGCTCTTTTTAATTTCTTCTCATTTTGGTTCTCTCTCTCTCCCTACTTTTTAAATTTCTTTCTTTTCATATTCCCTAGTCCTTCCTTCTTCTACTTTATGTCCCTCCCTCCTTTCCAAAAAGCGTTTTTCTTTTTGTTGTTCTTTTTTCTTGTCTCTATCATTTGTTTTTGATCCACCTGCAATAACTCTTAATTTATTACTTTTTAAGCACATAGAGGCAATCACAGATACAAGGAGAGATGACCACAATTCTACCTATAATATTCTATCACTGATTGACTTTACCTGTTCATGGTTAATAGAAAATTTTTTAAAAAGACAAGAAAAAATATATGTATATACTTTGAGAGAGAGAGAGACAGAGACAGAGGTAGCAGAAAGCCTTCATTTAAATACCTACCCGAATCAATGAATTAAGTTTTATTTCAAATTTATACCAGGTGAGCAAATTCATAAAAGGGAGCATGAAGGAGACAAAGTGAGTTTGCATTTCATAATGCTAACAAACTAATTTACCCCATTCATTTATTTCTGTTCTTGATACATAACTGAGGGCTGGAAGTTTAATATTCATTAGAAGTGTGAGCAAGGCAGCACACAGATCTCACATCAGGAAGCACTGGAAGCAGTGCAAGGCAGCAATCTCGGCAGCCTGGGCATAGAACAGCTCTTTTAATGAATAAAATTTAAAGAACTTTTCAATTAAACAGACAAGAGAAATGGCCAGAGAATCATCAGCATAATGATAGAACACAGGATTTCATGCCTGTGTCTGCTATTTCACACCCCCAAATACTAATCACTCTACTTTTCATGGTTAATTACTAATAAAACTGATCAGCCTCTTGTGTCAAAAAAAAAAAAAAAGCAATAAATAAATAAATAAATAAAGCCAAGACTATGAGTTCCTGGTCTTCAGGGATTTTCTGTTCCATGATAGCCCACATTTAATTATTCTGAAAGATATTCTACAATCAGAAGATACATGAAACTGTTAATTTTGATTCTTGAGTAGGAATATTCCATTTAAAATAGTGCTTTATTTAAAAAAGAATAGATCAGCCCAGCTTATGTGGCTCAGTGGTGAGTATCAACCTATGAACCAGGAGCTCACAGCTTGATTTCTGGTCAGGGCACATGCCCTGGGTTGTGGACTCCATCCCCAGGAGGGGGCATGCAGGAGGAAGCCAATGGATGACTCTCATCATTGATGTTTCTGTCTCTCTCTCCCCCTTCTTTCCTTTCTGAAATCAATCTATATACAGAAAAGGCGAAGCGACCATCGCATCTGAAACAACTGAACGAACAACCAAACAGGCTGTGTGGGGTGACCAGGCTGGCAGGGGGATTAGTGAGGAGTGACCAAACAACTGAGCAGCAGGCTGCGTGGGGCGACCAGGTCTTCAGGGGGGGCAGTTGGGGGCAACCAGGCTGCCAGGAGGGGCAGTAAGGGGCAACCAAATGACTGAGCAGCAGGCTGTGTGGGGTGACCAAGCCCACGGGGGGGGGGCAGTTAGGGGTGACCAGACTGGTGGGGGGGGGCAGTGAGGGGTTACCAGGCTGATGGGGAGCAGTTGGAGGCAACCACACCAGCTGGGGGTGCAGTAAGGGGTGACCAGACTGACAGGGGGGGCAGTTAGGGGCGACCAGGCTAGCAGGGGGGGCACTAAGGGCGACCAGGCCAGTGGGGGGGCATTTGGAGGTGACTACGCCAGCAGGGGGGCAGTTGGGGGTGACCAGGCCAGCAGGGGGGGCAGTTAGGGCAATCAGGCAAGCAGGCAGATGAGTAGTTAGGAGCCAGTGGTCCCAGATTATGAGAGGGATGTCCAACTGCTGATTTAAACCCCCCAAGGGGTCCTGAATTGGGGAGGGTGCAGGCTTGGCTGAGGGGACTCCCCCTCTCATATACGAATTTAATGCATTGGGCCTCTAGTAAAAATATATTAAAAAACAAATAAATAAAAACAAATAGATCAAATGATCAGTTGAGAAAACTGAGTAACTATGTATGTTAATATAAAGTAACTTTCCAAATGAAAAAGTGGAAACACTGGCAAGTATCCACTCAGCATTTACAAAGTACTGGTTGTTATATGTCCACATCTTAACAGGTGGAGAGCAAGAAATGAGGTTACAAGCAGTTGGCAGTAATGTTTCTAAGGGCAGGGTTGATTAGTGATCTTAATATACCCAGCATATATTAGATACTCGATAATTATTTAAACACTAATTGAATATATATATATATATATATATATATATATATATATATATATGCATTTGTAGATATTTGTATACACAAGTCTAGTACAGATATTAGATACTTAGAAATTTAAATAATTGAATAAATTATTATGTTTTTATATATGTATACATATGTATGTACACATGTATGTATAAATACACACATACATGTATTTGTATGAACATACACAATGTTTAGTACACAACATAAAACACTTTCCTATTTAAAAGCTATAGCATAGCAGTACAAACTTAATGATAATTCCAATATTTGAGACAAGATCATTATGAAGAAATTTGCAGCTATATTTTTGACATCCAGGTATGCATTTTATCGGATAACATGATGCAGGGCTTCATCCTTCAAGGAGTCAGGTTGTTGCTGTCACAAGGAAAAGCTAAGTGATTGGAATATAACATGATCTACTGCATCCAACTCTCAGGCCCAGTGCTGGCTAACCCATTCCTTGTCTCCCACCAGGAGTCACCATTACCGGAAGCCACCTTCTAGGATCTCAGTCAATAAGAACAAGTCAATTAAGGGGTATTTCCCTTGACAGAGACAGCGGATGCATTGTTGGCTGATCTTAGAAGACTAGAATCAAATTATAGAAATATGTACATTACCAGAGTGAGGGGGATGGGGAGTTTCTGAGAGTTAAATGGTTTGTAGAACAGTGTAATTTAATGAAGATCTGAGACTTATTTCTGGTTATCTTTGGTTATCCTGGACCTGTGAATAAATTCTATCACATTTTATTAAATGTTAATTGCCAAAATAGTAAGTTGTGCCAGTACTACTAGTTCAACCTGAATATACCATTGATTGTTAGGTCCCTTCCACTCTTAGAAATATAAAATAATGTAAAATAAAAGATTGGTTTCGATTACTTTTACATATATATTCAAGCTTCCGATGATTCACTCCATCTGCAATTAATGTTCTTTTTATCTAGTCAGGAAAATGGCTTAGTATTTGTTTTTGTTATACATATAACAAGGATAAATAATAATATCAACAACAAAAACAATAACAGCAAATCCATCAAGATTCTAATAGTTTCTATGCACAATAACCATACCTTAGCGTAACTTAGACATTTGATACAGGTATTTTGTAAATATATTTGAAGACTAGTGTAGCGATTTCAAAGGAGCACCCAAAAATTCTCTGAGACTCCTCTTCCTTAAATCTCGATGGACTTGTGACTGCTTCAACTAATGAAGCATATGGAAGTGACTTTGTAGACAAGTTCCTGCCAGGCCATGTCCCATAGTTCCTGGGCTGTGATTTCATGGGAGACCCTTGCTAACTATAACTTGTGAGCTTAAAACACTACCCTCTTGTACACCGAGAAGTGAGAATGCCTAGCCAGTAGCCTTAGCATGCCCTTCTATTTGGAATTTGATACAGCATAATAGAAAATGGTTTAGCTTATAAATTTGATTATAAATTTATAATTTATTTTAGTTTAAAAACTGTACTGTAAAGAGCCATTCAACTCTTTCTTTGTGGAGTTACAAATTTCTGAAAAGATAAATTTAGAAGATTCACAAGGACTTGGAATCATCCTAAAGTTTTTAATCCAAAATTTTTATTTCTCAAATTTTGCTACAAATATTACCTCTCCCATGAAGTTTCTCTGATGAACCCATCCACCACTCATTTAAAAGTTTTGTGAAAAAAGATTGTATATGTAATAAAATTCTGTATTATAAAGATGTTTTTTTTAAAATATATTTTATTGATTTTTTACAGAGAGGAAGAGAGAGGGATAGAGAGTTAGAAACATCGATGAGAGAGAAACATCGATCAGCTGCCTCCTGCACACCCCCTACTGGGGATGTGCCCGCAACCAAGGTACATGCCCTTGACCGGAATCGAACCCGGGACCCTTGAGTCCGCAGGCCGATGCTCTATCCACTGAGCCAAACCGGTTTCGGCTATAAAGATGTTTTAAGTTTCTTGAGGGAAAAATACTATTATATGTATCAATTCATTTCTTTGATTTCAGATTATTTTCAAAAATAAAATGTTCAATAAATTCATGGTAAGGTATATATTAGAATTGTTCTAATAGCTGAAAATAAAATTTTTGAAATAAATTATGTTTTTAATTTCTAATTTGGAAGTAAAATTAAAGAAATATGCATTTCTTACAAAAATAAGAAATCTTATTTCTTAATCAAGGTAAAAGATTGTTTAATACTCAATATGGGAAGTAAGTTTTTATGTGAGAAATCTCATAGGAGGACACATAGAAATCTACTAGAAAATGTCCTCAAGCCCTGACCAGTTTGGCTCAGTGGATAGAGCATCGGCCTGTGGACTGAAGGGTCCTATGTTCGATTCTGGTCCAGGGCATGTACCTTGGTTGCAGGCACATCCCCAGCAGGGGTTGTGCAGGAGGCAGCTGATTCATGTTTCTCTCTCATCAATGTTTCTGACTCTCTGTCCCTCTCCCTTCCTCTCTGTAAAAAATCATTAATTATATATATATATATATATATATATATATATATATATATATATATATCCTATATAATAAAAGGGTAACATGCAAATTGACTGAACAGTGGAATGACTGGTTGCTATGATGCGCACTGACCACCAGGGGGCAGACGCTCAACGCAGGAGCTGCCCCCAGCCCGCAGGCCCCATCGCCCAATGGGGGCCTGCCAGCTAACCTCTCGGTCCCTTCCCCTGGCCTGGCCGGCAGGCTCCAATCACCCGATGGCAAACGGGGAACTGGGGGTGGGTGGCAGCAGGGGGGAGGGGCCAGCTGCTGGCAGCTGGGGAAGATGGCCCTGATCGCAGGCCAGGCCTAGGGACCGTACCCATGCACAAATTTTGTGCACTGGGCCTCTAGTATATATATATAAATGTCCTCAATATCCACAAAGGGAATGTACTGAACGTGATATGAAAGAATTTCTTGGAGGGCTTATAGTAAGAAGGAAGTTATTTGAGGCCCTTTGGAAAAAGAAGGACTAATGTTGATAAGGAAATTTATTATTGTCAAAGGTTAGCCTTTAAATTGCTGGCTTGTTCCCAAGAGTGAAATTAAGGAAAAGATTGACTTCATGGCCTTCCCAAGACCCTCTCCTCCCCCAATACTGCTTCTCTGTGCTGGACTTTGGGTAAGTGCTTGATAGAAGCACTTTGAGAATGTACCCTCAGACCAGGGCCTGTGATACATGATGCTGCTTTAAATTAGACCCAATGCTTCAGAGAGCAGATGAGACAATGCAGCCACTGTCCATCCTGTGTATCCAAGATGGAGAAGGGAAAGCAAGAGAAAGTTGGATTCTTCAGCTTTATGTCCCTGCTCTACATCATTGTTCTGGTGATTTGAACACAAGAGGCTCTAAGAAAATATTGTTAACTAGTTGATAAAAGGTATAATCTCTTTTCCCCTGTTAAGGGATGAATTGTGTCCCCCCCAAAATTCACATATTGAAATACCAAATCCAAGTACCTCAGATTGTCTTGATATTTGGAGATAAGGTGTTTGAAGAGGCAAATAAGTTGAAATGAGACTATTAGGGTGCTATCCTAATCCAATAGAACTAGTGTCTTTATAAGGTCTCTTCCTCTGAAGAGACACTGGGGATGCAGACACACCAAGAAAGGACCATGTGAGGACACAGCAAGAAGGTGGACATCTGCAAGCCAACAGTAGATGTCTCAGAATGAAAAAAAACACACAACAACATTCTAATCTTGGAGTTTTTGTCTTAAGAACTGTGAGAGAAAAATGTTCTGTTTTTAAGCCACCCAATCTGTGGTATTTTGTCATAGCAGCCCTAGTAAACTAAATCAGTACCATTTAGGATTTTCTCTAATTTTTGAGTTTTGAATTTTAAAATTCCTAACACAGTCAATGAAAACTCCAATGGCCCTTAATTATTAAAGGGGGTATGGTATTCATGAAAGGGAATAGGGCAAGACAAATTTAGTTTGCCTGAGTGTTTTTATAATTGTCTTCTGTGATTTTGGTTTTTGCTTTTGATTGCCTCATGTCTGCTTCTCACACTCTTTGTTTGATTTTTACAGATAAGCCAAGCAGAAATCTGCCTGCCAATTCTGAGCACAGAGGCCTGCCTCGGCCCAGGCTGAGGAGGGAGTGGCAGAGGCAGCGTGGCTGTAGGAACACTCCCTCCCTCTGTCTGGGCCATCTTCACACATCGGCAGTTACAGTGGTGTTGTGAGAAGATGGCAATGAAAGCAACACAAATGTTCACAGCATGTGTGACAGCATTGATATGTAGGTTGTTCGTGAAGAAAACACCATTTGCCACCTTAAATATATATCAAAGGAGAAAAAAGGAAGATTCAGAAATTACATTTTCAGTACAATTCAGTAGAATGTAAACTTACCATTAGCCTTCAAGAATTTAGCATTCTAATTTCATAGGCACAAAAATCATATACTTTGTCATGGGAAAAGAAAAAGCACAACAACATATTGCAAATTTTTATATCACATTAAAGTTAACATTTTAATTTCTGGATATTGCTGTTTGTATTTTAAGGCTCCCACAGGCTTACTCAGGGGAAGTAAAATTCCTGGCTCTACCTATTTCTCTCCATGTATCATGATCTGGTCTCTACTAAAAGTAGCTCTAAAAGTTGTAGTCATCTGAAAATTTAAAATATATCACCTCATTAAATACAATAAAAAGGAAAATAAATAAAATAAAATTTAAAAATTCATTTTATAAGTCATTTAAAAATTTGTGACTAAAAATTAATTTTTCCTGAAATACCATCAGCTGCTAAGTTATTTCTGGTTTCATCAATTGTACACTGTAGACTCATCAAAGCAGGATGAGAATTGGGAGAAACAACCAGATGTGACTTCAGCTTTGACTGGGGAAATGGGAACACATGTTTTCAAAAAATATTCAAAAGAGGAAACTGGGTCTTTCAACAGCTTCAATGACAATATTTAGCAGCTAAAATGCTTTGGATACACACTCTGAAAACAAGTAATAAATTACTCAACACAAGACATCAGGCAGCACAAACCCTCCTCAAAGGAGGAGGAACGGAAGTCCCACTTTGGGGCTTGGCTACAAGGTGTTGGGTCAACACACAGATCCAGATGGCTTGGGATCATGGAGGAAACACTAGATTCACAAATGTTTCAGAACTGTCTGAGCTAAGAGCTTCATTGACATCTCATCCTCACTGCTAATTTGGCTATACATAATTCTTAATTCATTTCTGAAAGAATCTCACTTGTCTCAGAATTCATCCTTTCCTTCTTTATCCATGACTCTGACCAAAGAAATCTACTGTTCCAGGCAAAGAAAACTACAAACAGTCCCCCACCAATATTCCAAACACTAGGCCTTTGCTTCAAAGACCTACCTCATTTTATTTTATGTTTTCATGTAGAAATCTTAGCCATATACTCACCTAAATTCTTGGCAGAAATATCAAGTAAGACATACTTTGCAGAAAACCATTGGCAATATTTAAAAAAAAATATATTTATTTTTATTTGGTTGAGAGAGGAAAGGAGAGAGATAGAAACATCAATGATGAGGGAGAATCATTGATTGGCTGCCCCCTGCATGCCCCACACTGAGGATCGAGCCCACAACTTGGGCATGTACCTGACCAGGAATCGAACAGTGACCTCCTGATTTCTAAGTCAATGTTCAACCACTAAGCTACGTCAGCTGGGAGTCAATATATTTTAAGGCTTTACAAATCCACTTCTAACAATCTTTAAAAATTTTTCTTGTTAAGAATATGTATCATGGTATGATTTAGAGTAAAAAAAATAGATATAATCTAAGGTCCTTCAACAAAGAAATAGATTGTCACACAATCCCATGAGGAACTATTATGCAGACACTTAAAATAGTCTTATTCAAAAGTGTTCCAAATTTCTATCATGAGATTGCAATGTAGAAATAAATTTAAAGTAAATGCCATTTAAAAGTACTTTTTAATAACCAGATATCATAACACGTGCTTTCCCCTCCATTTCCAATTCTATGATGAGTTTACTACTTGGTCAGTCACTCTTTATGGGTGCACTTGCTATTTTTATAGATCGCACGCACTCAAGAGTCAGGAACTTTAATCTCATCACCTGTCAAACATTCTTTTGTGTCAAGCACAGTATCAAAAAGCTGTGTATTCCCCATGGTGCATGCACAACACAGGAGACAATGAGAAATTAAACACTTCTTAAACATGTATTATTTTCTAGTAATTGTAGGAGGTGATTTAGATATGCCATTCTATTTAATACTTTTAATATTCTAGAAGGGGAGTTTTATTATACCCAGGTAACTGGAGAGACTGAAACTCAGGAAGGTTAAACAATTTGCCCAAAGTACATGGAGGAGAATCTGAATGTAAAGCTGGCCTTGTCACAATCCACCTACGCTCTCACCCACGACAGGGCTCTGTCTCTTCTGTAGAGAGACCCTGGGTAACTTGTGTTCAGCAAAGTCACTGACTTGACCTTGAATGATCTGTGCATTCCTTTAAGTCACTGACCTTCTAGCAGTTCCTTAATGTTTCCAGAGTCCAGAAAGCCTAAATATTTGGTCCCTAAGGAAACTGAGTATGAAAA
Source organism: Cnephaeus nilssonii (assembly GCF_951640355.1). Taxonomy (NCBI): domain Eukaryota; kingdom Metazoa; phylum Chordata; class Mammalia; order Chiroptera; family Vespertilionidae; genus Cnephaeus; species Cnephaeus nilssonii. Next base: position 89,081,339 of record NC_137081.1, read on the forward strand.
CCCATCACAACCAATATGATTGAGTTCGGCCCACATAACCACCAGCATTGTTCAGTAGCAGCAGCCTATTTAAAAGCAATAGTGGGTTTTGTTTGTTTGTGTTCCAATAAATGGACAGTTTGAGCTCTTTCCTTTTCCCTTCCATAGTTTATACTTGAACACATAATGACATAACTGGAAAATGTCACAAAATACAAACAAGAGAAATAAGGGTCAAGGAAATTAATTGACTGTAGCTTCTACTGAAAAATGAAAAGTTTGCTGGATCAGTTTTTATACTCCCCCCTCTCCCCGGCATACAATGGTGGGCTTATGTAGTAAAAGTAGAGAGGTCACCTTTCCATAATGTCAGACCCAGATGGGATAGCTTTCTTGGGCACTAAGGAGGAGCCTAGTAAGTAATAATGTCTTTGTATTTTTGTATCTTTCTCATTTAAAGTTTTTATGTTACACATCATTTGAGCAGAGTGAGGTAGAACTGGAAATGTAGGCATTTAGGTGAGATCAATCAAACCATTGTCCCCTTTGCATCTGTTAATCTTATACTTGATTTGGTACAAAGGTGTGAAACAACCTCTAGCGATAAACTTTAAACACAACATGTGACATACATATAGATAAGTTTGCATCCAAACTTTAAGGAGTTCACAAGATATTTGAAACTTTGGGCTTACTATGGAACATTCCATGCTTATTGACACCTGTAAAACCTTCTATTAACATATTTGTGAACAGTCAATCAAATAAGATTTTAAGGAGAAACAAATCAACCCCCCTGTTGAAGATGAGTGACCTGCAAACATTTTATCCTCATCCCCGCTTAAATTCACAGTTAATTTAACCAGCATGGCTCACATTGCTGACATCACATTTCCCAATACTCTTCAAAGGTTGACATCTCAGTATGAGCTGAAACAGAATGAAGCACAGTGTGTCTTTCCATTACTTAAACTGCAGATTTCAGGGCCTTACACCACACTGGCTGAGTCAGAATTTTGGGGACAGGACTAGAAATCAGCATTGTAGCTTGGTCTTCAGACAACGCTATGCACACCATGGTTTGGGAAACACTGTGTCAAGACAATGTTTTATTTCACCATTGTCTATGTTATCGTCGATTAAAACCAATAGTTATCGAGTGCCTCTAGTCAAGTGCAACTATTCTACACACTAACGTGTAACATTCAACACTACTATGTATCCCCTAAATGTTAAAATGGTACAAAGTCCACAATTCATTCCTCCCTCCCTTCTCCCCTCCCTCCCTTCCTCCCTTCCTTCCTTCCTTCCTTCCTTCCTTCCTTCCTTCCTTCCTTCCTTCCTTCCTTCCTTCTTTCCTTCCTTCCTTCCTTCCTTCCTTCCTTCCTTCCTTTCTGCCTTCCTTTTTTCCTTTTTTTTTTTTTAAGTAAGTTACTGGGGTAACATCCTATATAATAAAAGGCTAATATGCAAATCGACCAAATGGAGGACCAACTTGTCACTATGATGCGCACTGGCCACCAGGGGGTAGACACTCAATGCAGGAGCTGCCCTCTGGTGGTCAGTGCGCTCCCACAGGGGGAGTGCCACTCAGCCAGAAGCCGGCTCAAGGCTGGAGAGCACAGTGGTGGTGGCAGGAGCCTCTCCTGCCTTGGCAGCAGCACTAAGGATGTCCAACTGCTGGCTTAGGACTGCGAAAGGGTGCAGGCCAGGCTGAGGGACCCCCCTCCCCCAGTGCATGAATGTCATGCACCGGGCCTCTAGTTAGTTAATAAAACTATATAGGTTTCAAGTAAATAATTATATTGCATTGTGTGCCCAACACCCAGTCAAATCTTCTGTCTCCATTTATCTCCCTTTACTCTTTTCTACTCTCCCCACTCCTTTTTCCTCTGGTAACCACTATATTATTGTCTGTCTTTGAGTTTTCGTTTGTTTTTCATGGTTGTTCATTTACTGCTTTCACTTTTATACTCCATATATGAGTGAAATTATATAGATCTTCACATTTTGTGTCTGATGTGGCTCTTGAGAATATCATGCTAAATCAACGTAAGTCATACACAATTTCTTTCTAAAATCAAAACTTCATAGAAATGATGCCAATACAACAGCATGCAGCCTTTGAGCTTCACTATAGCAGAACAGAACCCACCTTCCCCTCTCCATCCCTTCTGAATCTCCATTTCACAGCAAATCAAATTGGAATCTAACCATTTTAATTTTCCTCCCTGCTCTGTAAATGGCACCGTTTGCTAGCGTGGTTATAGAAGATGGTGCTCCTGATTAAAATAATTATATAGCAGGAGCTTGGCCAAATGAAAATAAAGTGTGGGGGGTGCTCATCTAGTGATTTAGAACCTTGTTGAAGAGGATAAGTACCCAGGATGTTCAGGCAGGGGGTGAATATGAGTAAAAGGAAGAAATTATGCAGAGAACATTTACACTGGATACCCTAGATGTTTTGCCAAACCAGCCCTATTTTAGAGCAGGATAATTTCCCAAGAGAAGAATATTTATCCACAGGTTGTTGGAAATTTCAAAGAGCCCAACGTCCTAATTTTATTTCCTTTCATTCTAACTAGGTACCATGCCAGAAAAATCTATCAGGTAATCAATACTTATTTACTCTTTGTCTAGTAATTGTCCATTTAAATAAGTGATTTTTTTTTCTATTTGTCTGCCATCCCCATATCTAGCATGGGTCCTTACACATAGATGTCTGATTGCTATTGAAGTATGAAAGCAGTATGGAGAAATAGAAGAGTTTTCACTTTTTAAAATCAGTTTCCTTTTGGTGGTGGTCATGTAGGTGACTTGGCAGGAATATGAGGAGAATTTAAGCATAAAGAATTGTCAATAGGCAAAGGAGGCAAGAGCATACAATGGAATCAAGACAGTCTCTTCAATAAATGGTGTTGAGAAAATCGGACAGATATATGCAAAAAAAAAAAATGAAACTAGACCACCAACTTACACCATATTCAAGAATAAAGTAAAAATAGATAAAGGACTTAATGTAAGATGGGAAACCATAAAATCTTAGAGGAATCCACAGGTGGCAAAATATCAGACATATGTCTAAGTAATATCTTCACCAATACAGTTCCTAGGGCAATGGAAACTAAAGAAAAAATAAACAAATGGGACTACATCAAAATAAAAAGCTTCTGCACTGCAAAAGAAACCATCAACAAAACAACAGGAAAGCCCACTGCATCGGAGAACATATTTGCCAATTTATCTCTGATAAGGGTTTAATCTCCAACATTTAGGGAACTCATACAACTTAACAAAAGGAAGATAAACAACCCAATAAAAAAACTGACCTAAATAGACACTTTTTGAAAGAGGACATAAGAAAGACCAAGAGACATATGAAAACATGCTCAAAGTCACTAAACATCTGAGAGATGCAAATTAAAACAACAATGAGGCCCTAACCAGTTTGGCTCAGTGGATGGAGCGTTGTTCTGCAGATTGAAAGGTCCCAGGTTGGATTCCGGTCAAGGGCATGTACCTTGGTTGTGGGCACATCCCCAGTAGGGGGTGTGTAGGAGGCAGCTGATCCATGTTTCTCTCTCATTGATGTTTCTAACACTCTATCCTTCCTCTTTGTAAAAAATCAATAAAATATATTAAAAAACAACAATGAGATACCATCTCACACTGTCAGAATGACTATCATCAACAAACGACAAGTGCTGGAGAGGATTTGGAGAAAAAGGAACCCTTGTGCACTGCTAGTGGGAATGCAGACTGGTGCAGCCGCTGTGGAGAACAGTATGGAGTTTCCTCAAAAAACTAAAAATGGAACTCCCATTTGACCCAGTAATCCCACTTCTAGGAACATATCCCAAGAAACCAGAAACACCAATCAGAAAGGATATATGCACCCCTATGTTCATAGCAGCACAATTTATAATAGCTAAGATTTGGAAACAGTCTAAGTGCCCATCAACAGCTGAGTGGATTAAAAAAACGGTGGTACATCTACACAATGGAATACTATGCTGCTGTAAAAAGGAAGGAACTCCTCTACCATTTGCAACAGCATGGATGGACCTGGAGAGCATTATGCTAAGAGAAATAAGTCAGAGAAAGATAAACATCACATGATCTCACTCATTTGTAGAATATAATGAACAACATAAACCAATGAACAAAAACAGATCCAGAGATAGAGAAGCATCAATCAAACAATCAAACCTCAGAGGGAAGGAAGTGGAGGGTGGGGGTAAGGAGGAGAGATCAACCAAAGGACTTGTATACATGCATATAAGCCTAACCAATGGAAACAGACAACAGTGGGGTGAGGGCATGATTGGGGGGTTGGAGGCAATGGTGGAATAAGGATACATATGTAATACCTTAATCAATAAAGAAACATCAACAAAAAAAGAATTGTCAATAAGGGTGGAAGGTAAAATGTAAGAGTGAAGATGATTTTATTTTTCAGAACAAACTCAAAAAGTTAAAAAATAAAAAAGGAACAGAATCAAAAGTACACCTGAGCTTAAAACTATAATTTCTCACAAGACTTAGAAGGATTGGTTTTTGATGAGACATAAACTTGCATTTTAATAGGTTCATATATGTTTCAATGGGGATTATCTGGGGTACACTTAAGGTTTTAAATCACTAGATGATCATCCCCACATTTTATTTTATTTTATTTATATACTAGAGGCCCGGTGCACGAAATTCATGCACGGGGGGAGGGGTGTCCCTCAGCCCAGCCTGCACCCTCTCCAATCTGGGATCCCTCTCACAATCCAGGACTGCTGGTTCCCAACTGCTCGCCTGCCTGCCTTCCTGATTGCCCCTAACTGCTTCTGCCTGCCAGCCTGATCACCACCTAACCACTCCCCTGCCAGCCTGATTGATGCCTAACTGCTCCCCTACCAACCTGATTGCCCCTAACTGCTCTCCCCTGCTGGTCTTGGCCCCCCCCCCCCCCGCAACTGCCGTCCTCTGCAGGCCTGGGTTCCTCCCAACTGCCCTCCCCTGTAGGCTTGGTCACCCCTAACTGCCCTCCCCTGCAGGCCTGGTCCCCCCAACTGCCCTCCCCTGCAGGCCTGGTCCCCCCAACTGTCCTCCCCTGCAGGCCTGGTTCCCCCCAACTGCCCTCCCCTGCAGGCCTGGTCACCCCCAACTTCCCTCCTTTTCCAGCCTGGTCACCCCTAACTGCCCTCCCCTGCAGGCTTGATCGCCCCCAACTGGCCTCTCTTCCAGGCCTGGTCCCTCCCAGCTGCCCTCCTCTGCTGGCCATTTGTGGTGGCCATCTTGTGTCCACATGGGGGCAACCATCTTTGACCAAATGGGGGCAGCTATCTTGTGTGTTGGAGTGATGGCCAATTTGCATATTACTCTTTTATTAGATAGGATTTTTAAAAATTTATTTCAGAGAAGAAGGGAGAGGGAGAGATAGAAACATCAATGTTGAGAGAATCATTGATCAGCTGCCTCCTGCATGCCCCCTTCTGGGGTTTGATCCCACAACCTGGGCATGTGCCCTTGACCGGAAACAAACCCAGGACCTTTCAGTCTGCAGGCCGACACTCTATCCACTGAGCCAAACTGGCTAGGGCCATCCCACACATTTTTTTTTCACTTGGCCAAGCTCCTACTATATAATTATTTTGTATTATCAGAAGGAGACTTAGAAGTCGTTTTGTGTGTCTGCTTATTCATGCACATGCCCATCTCTCTCTATTAGATGAGGGACCGTAGACTGGCAGTTGTTCCCTTTTACGCATTTTTCCTCTTTCTATAGCAATGGCATTTTTAGGGGAGAAGAGTTATCCAGATAAAGATTGTATTTCCAATGCTCCTTTGCAGAAAGGTAAAGCCATGTGACTAAGTTCTGATCAGTGGGACATAAGCATAAATGATGTGTGTCTTTTAAAGGCAGGGACCACCCCTTGCTCCCTCTGTGCGGCAGTTTCTGTGGGAACATGGTGTTGAGATGCTCAGGATCATGCAAATAAGTCCAGTTTCTTGGGGATGGCAGAGCAACAAGGACAAAGGGTCATTCTGTGAGAGATATAAATATATCTCTTGCTCAAGACATTGCTATTTTTACTCTTTATTTCAGCAGTCCAATGTGTTCTCTATGTAGCAGGATTCAAATGTCATGAGCCACGTGTCTGACATCACTCGTTCTTGTATCCTGCATAGGTGCTGGCCCAGTGCCTGACACACAGTGAGTGACTAAATGGTGGAGGCAGAGCGCTCAGGGCTCAGTTGGCATCCTCCTCAGTAAAGTGCTCACTGAGCTCAGCTGCCATGTGTATTTGACCAAATATTGAACGCACTCTGCATTCCTGGGGACAGTAATAAGAACACTTTTGCCTGTGATTATAATTTCCTACTGTCTTGTCATCTTATTTCTAGTACACTTGTCTTTCTTTGGAAAATAATATGTTGAACTTGCTTTAAAAGTTAATAAATAATTTGTGCTGGAGTTATGCCTAAAAGGTCAATGGGAATTTACTACAAGTCAAGAACGTGTCGTTATAAATCTTCATAGATCAGAGGTTTTACCAGATTGTCTCTGGATTCTTAGGTATATTTAGAGAATTAAACTTTTATGTACATATAGTTATAGTAAGATATAACTATATATTTAATGTATAGGTGGATATATATATATATATATATATATATATATATATATGAGGCCCGGTGCACAACATTCGTGCACTGGGGGTGGGCCCTAAGCCTGGCCTGTGCCTTCTTGCTGTCTGAGACCCCCTGGGGGATGTCCGCCTACCAGCTTAGGCCTGCTCCCCGTGGGGTGGGCCTAAGCCAGTAGGTGGACATCCCCTCAGGGGTCCTAAGCACTGCCGCTGCACTGCCAGCTGTGAGTCCAGCTTCTGGTTGAGCAGCACTCCCCCTGTGGGCGCACGCTCAGCCAGAAGCCAGGCTTGCTGCTCCTTAGCTCTGCCTTGGAGGTGAAAGAGGCTCCCACCACTGCTGTTGCGCTTGCCAGCTGTGAGCCTGCTGGCGAGCCCAGCTTCTGGCTGAGCACTGACCACCAAGGGACAGCTCCTGTGTTGAGAGTCTGCCCCCTGGTGGAAAGTGCATGTCTAGCGACTGGTCATTCTGCCAATTACCAGGGTTTTCCATCAAAATTTGTGTTACCAGATTTCACTCTACTTAAAAAGAAACTGGATTGATTAGATACATAATAAATATTGAAACATTTAAGGTGCTTAATGAGGTTTGCAAGTAAATCTAAATTTTATTCAAAGAGTGATTTTATTCAAAGTGTGATTGTTAAAATATTTTAGTCTTACCAGAGGAATGAGTCTAACAAAGTTATAAGCACAAAACACTGTTTTTAAAGTCTATTTAACAGAAATATACTGAACATCAATTGCTCAAACCAAAAATAAATTTAAATAGTTAATTTAGGTATAAAATAATCTTCTAAAGTATCAAAAAAGTACATCATAGTTGTCATTCTCATCTCAAAATTGCAGGTAATGGAGATAAAATGAAATGGAAATACCTGCCTCCCGGGCCCCAGCCCCCAATGGAGAGTAACTCTACAAAATCAATAAGAATCCATCTCAGGCATTAAAAGGGGTAGGTGAATGCATAGAGCTACTAATTTTGACCCAAGAATTTCCTACCCACCAGTATTGGCCACACACACATAATTGGAGTAGCTCATGTCTGCTCAGTGTATAAATTCTATGTTGTCAATGATTAGCATGTATTTGTCAATATGTCTTAGATCCAAATTATCATGAACTTGGTATGTACTCCTTGCAAGAATCAAAGCTCAAGTATTTCAAAACACTTTCTGAAATATCCTCAGATAATGAAACACTAAAGCCATAATCAAAAGACCACTCAGTATAAAATCTATATGGAATGTTTAGTCAATGAGGCTGCAGAAGCTAATAGTATCCAAAGGATGCATGGGCCTCTCAGAGTGACAATAGTTAAGCAACTAGAGATGAGTAGTTTATTAGCAGAAGGCTAAGATCATCCATGAGAACACAGGAGATGTAAGTGGTCATGTAAAGGGAGGCACACCCACACACCCTAACCCTCCATCTAGAATGCCCTTCTTGATGGCTAACTCATGGACACATTGCACTATGAAGCTTGACTTTTCCAACACTCACAAGCCTTTCTTCCTTCCCCAGTTGCTTAGAGATGCTTCCTCTGGCTCCTGAACCACCTGTATTCATGTTGCTGACAGAATGGATTACACCTTTTACTACTTAGTTGTTTATTTCTCTGCACCTGGACAGAGTAAATCACAAGAGTAATTACCATCTCATTGAGTTTTTGTTTTGTTTTGCTTTGCTTTTTAATTTCCATGTCTCAGGTGCCTTGCCCATGATGTATGGTCAGTGTGAATCCTAGAATAAAAGGGGGGAATACCTCTATCTGTACCTCCTCCCATTCCATGAGGAGCCCTTACATTTCACCAACTGCGTGCAACAACTCACCAAGGGATGCAGGTGGATTATGAGAGATGAATGAAATTAAATGATTGTATTCAAATCGATGGGGCTCTGTGTTTGAGCAAGTGGTCTAGTATAACATTTTCCCTACAACATAAATAACTTGAAATATAAATAAATTAAATATCTGCCTTATCTCACTAATGATGTGAGAAAATGTGTTGTGATCTTGAAACTGTAATCAATTAGTCAATATTAAAGCACAGAGTACAAGGAGAGTTTTTCTGAACTAAGATGCAGAGAGAGAGGAGACAGTTAGTTTTCTCTTCTGTAAAATGGAGGTAATGGTATCTACCAAATATGGTTGTTGTGAGGATTGAACGAGGTAATCTAGCCAATGCCTAGAAGAGCATCTGGCTTGCTCAGGTTTAACTCTCCTTGTCATTGTTGTCATTTGGTTCATGTGCCAACTTTACATGAGCTTAAAAGAGGTGTGTCCCAAAAGAAAAATAAATTCTAACTGGCCTAAGCTGATCAAAATAATTACTTTTCAGTAATTGTTTTATATATAGACACATTATACAACTCTGGCCAATAAGATGTAAAAGGATATCAGGACAGGAGCTTAAACTAAGTCATAAGGAAGGCTTTCTTCTGCTAATAGATATCATTTTCTATATTGAGATACTGGAACTTCTACATATGTGTATCATGAGTGTAAAGTTGAATTAAACAATCCTAGAAACTGTCCAAATTTAAAACATGTTGTAAACAAGATAGCAAATCCCTTTATTTTACAAACCATTTTGCACTTGTGGGCACAAGCATCTCAACTGTTGCAATTCATTCAAAATAAGAAGAGCCTGAACTAAAGCAGATAGAGACTGAGGAAAGAAGTCAGTTTTGAGAATATTAAGAATATAGAATATACAAGACACAGTGCCCATTTGGATGTTTTGGACAAGGAGAGAGGGAGCAGTGTCTGTTGGTACCTCTCTGCTGAGGCTTTTCAGAGAAAGAGAAATTGAAATGTGAGGAATGATAAGCTCAAAGACTTTGGGAAGGGAAACAAGAGGGATCCTCTAGCAGACACATGTGCAGGACAAAGAAAAGCAATGGAGAAGAAAGGCAGTAGACAAAGCTTCATTGGACTCCAAAAGAAAGATTTTAAAAGAAATGAGAACAGTCTCAGATAACACAGAAAACTCAGGTTGAATAATAACAAAAAATGTTTGCTCTATTTAACAATGATTTGGTCCCAAATACTCTGAAAAGAATAGGTTCAGAAACATGCAAAAGGAGGAGTCATTCTGCCATGGATTAAGGAGGCAGCTTAGGTCAAAAGTTTGAGGCTGGGAAACCTGGCTGCCAACATTCAAGAAAGATGCTGTCATATTCATCTTCATATGTTCAGCACAGTACTTGACACATCATCTATACACAACAGACATTTGGTGAATGGATAAAGACAGATGGACAGACAATGGATAGTCCTTTTGTTGAACTTAGAATACTTAAGCATTCTAGGCTGACAACCTAAATTTACATAGGGCAAATCCACTGTTTTGTTTGTTTGTTTGTTTGTTTTTTTAGCACAGCTCATCTACAAACGTATCTAATAAACTAAAATTTCCTTACCGTAGATTGTTTTATTTAACTTAAGAAACATTTGCGTGATAGAAGCTCCCTGAGCAGAGACAGCCTGTAACTGTTCACCCATAGAGCAAGTCTAACTTTTTAAATTAATTTGTCAACATTTAAAAATCAAGAGATTTAATATAAAAAGCGTGGATGTCTGGACCCACTGGGAAAATCAGGGGATCTGGTAGTACTGAGCCCACATTCTTACAAACCAGTTCCTTCATTAAGGATATAGCTGGACTTCTAATTCCTGTCCCCATTATCTCCAGCATCATCTTTAGGCACCAAGGTTGAGCATCAGCTGCCATCTATTCATTCACCACGGCTGGAGAAAAGATATACCTAAATCCACTTTTTTTTTTGGGGGGGGGTACATATAGAAGAATTAAAAGGGCAGTAACTATTTCTTTTACTTTTACATCTATTACAATTGGGAAACCAAAGAAAACCAGGGTAGTTGCATGGTTTAAGAAAAATAGAAAGCAGCATAGTTCTTTGTGAAGGAAAGTTGTTTGCAACTTGGAAATAAGACAAAAAAAGTATGACTGGTACCCTCTCAAGGGCACATTCAAGCATTGTTTAATAGGCCCATCCAATGCTTAATGTAATGCTTTAAAGGGTTCTTTAAGTATCTATAAGATTAATTATTTATTTAAGGGATTTATCTTTGTTTGACTTGCTCTTTCCTATTGCTTAGAGCCACAAAACATGGTAATTTGTAGAGTTTTGTCCAGTTGAAATAAAAAACGACATTTAACTCCCAAAATAATGGTTCTATTGCTCTATAAACAGTAACCAGTTTTGACACTAACAAAGCAAACTTATTTTATGTTTTCCTGAATAACTATGTGTACCTCAAGTGGTCTTTGACCTGACTTTATCTCTGCTGGTTCCTTCATTAATGACTCATATGCATCTTCAATGTGTTCATTTAATATTTGTATGCAAGTCATGCTTTTAACTTAATGAAATTGTAATTTAACAGAACTTTTCCCAAATGTTTATTGTTTACACAAAGTAGGTCTAGAAGTAATGTTTTTATTTATGTTAGCTGGTGAGCCTTCACAGACATTTTAATTTGTGTTCTCTATTAACATGAGCACACACACACACACACACACACACACACAAAGTTGGCATTGCTTCTTTAAGCCACTATCTCTACCTACATCTCAGTGTGGGTGATTGCAGCAGGGATTTCCCAAGGAAACTTGCTTCTGCTTTTGCAAAGGCCTGGGGCAGGAGAAATATCAAATAAAAGCGATGTTAGATACCGTCACTTCACAGCTGTGCCGGGAGAGACTCTGCTCTACACACTGTCAAACTGAACGCAATTCACAGTGAGCGAGTTGTCATTATAATATAGTGTTCAGAGAAGGGTGCCGTAAGCTGAGGTCCTCCCAGGGTGCAGAGCAGAAATAATCCATTTCTGAAGCATCTCTGTAGTCAGGCCAGAATATGTTGAAGAGAAGCTGTATGTAAATAATGACTGATTCACCACAGTTGTCAAACGCTGAGCAATTTCCACTTAGAGAATGCAGCAAACACCAGTGGTTAAAGAGCACCGAGAAATGGTGTGGGAATCCACTGCCTCCATAGACAGAGTCACACTCATTCTTAAGAATGAGGTGGTAGCAGGTGAAGGGAACAAAAATTTTGACACAATAAAGCTGACTTTTTGGGATATTGATTTTAAATTGTTTATTAGGAAACAAGATTAAGAAAGAACCTTTGATGTTGCCCCCTTTCCTGCCCAATGATTCATACAGAGAAACCTGCTTTAGGAAGGGAGACTTTTTTAATCACTTAAGACTCCAGAACTGTTAGCGCCATGTCCCATTGTTTCTGAATGGACTACCAAGAATGTATTCCATGTATGTTTCTATCTTCCTCAACTACCTGTACATTGCCCTTTCTCACTTCTGAAACCTAACACCCAATCTTCCCTTTCTCCTTTGTCCAAAAATGCCACATATGCCCAATGTTGCCTCATTGTCTTTGGAATTTTCATGTTTATTTAAATTCTCTATGCACACATTTTAAAAACTTGATTTTCTCCTGTGAATTGGTTTCTGAATTAATTTGATTATTAGCTCAGCTAGAACGTAGAAGGTGAAATAAAAAGCATTTTTTTAAGTCTCCCGCACAAGGAAACTATTTGTAGTTCTCTATTCTTACCCTGTGGAATCCCAGGAAGCTATTTTGCAAACGCAGTTCCAGGAAGGACACATAAATGTCAGTGTCTGACATCATAAACAGCAAGAAATTTACATCCCTCTTGTGGCAGTTAACCTCCTTGTGCCTCCAAGCCCCAGGATGCAGTCTCTGCCTCTGCTTACCCTTCCGTGTTCCCTTACAGTGGTTCTCCACCTTCCTAATGCCGCGGCACTTTAATACAGTTCCTCATGTTGTGGTAACCCCCAACCATAAAATTATTTTCGTTGCTACTTCATAACTGTAATTTTGCTACTGTTATGAATCGTAATGTAAATATATGTGTTTTCTGATGGTCTTAGGCGACCCCTGTGAAAGGGGTCGCGACCCACAGGTTGAGAACCACTGTCAGGGGTCGTCTAAGACCATCGGAAAACACATATATTTACATTACGGTTCATAACAGTAGCAAAATTACAGTTATGAAGTAGCAACAAGAATAATTTTATGGTTGGGGGTCACCACAACTTGAGGAACTGTATTAAAGGGTCGCGGCATTAGGAAGGTTGAGAACCACTGCCTTAGAAGCTGCCTCTACAGACTGGTCCAGGGGAGCACCAGAAGAACGTTGAGAAGAGAGGGAGGTCAGGCTATTTCATTTTTGCTTCCTCTCTGTTTGGCAGAAATACCAATAGTTGAACTTCTTAACTGAATCCAGCTTTTCCCTGGTAGCCCTCTTCCACTGCGCCATCTCTACTTCCTCCAGGTTCCGGGGATAGTGATGGTCTAACATGCCTGCTGGTGTCTGGGTGCCTTCCCTTGGAGTGTTTGTATCCCCAACGCCTCTTCATTTTAACTAATTTTGAGTTCAAGTCTAATTCATACAACGATAAATGTGAGTAAAAATTCTACTTGATTTTCTAAGTTATTAACTATAAACTCAAAAAACATTATAAGTTCAACTGTAAATATTTATGTGATTTAGAAAATAACAACGCCAAAACACCATATGGGCCAAACTAATTACTTGACATACAAATTCTCCTTATTCAATTGAGTAGTTTCTATATTCATCATTATTGATGTAATTTTTATTTTGAATTTTATATTGCCAACATTGGATAATATATGAAAAGTTATTCATCATCAGTTATAATTTAAGATATTAAAATTTGGATAATAATATTATGTAATCACATTTGTATGAAAATAAAATTTTAAATACTTGAAGCTGATGAGAGAACTCTTTGTTTCATAACTGAATTTTAAAAATCCAGACTTATAAAGGAGATATGCTTATTTTATAGAAATGGAAGTGAGACTGAGGTGTGTTAGGAATCGTTAGTGCCATTGGCTGAAACACTCCATTAATGAAGCTGGAATATAGTTCTCCCACCTCCATTGCCTTCCCCATCACAGAATATGCTTGCAAGTCCTGGCCATGGACTAAATGTGAGTGTTATGTTTGGACCATCAGCCTTATAAATGGTTAAGACATACAATGATGGGGTGCATAAAGGAAGCTAGAGATGTTTTCCAAACTTTATCTACAGTTTTTGCACCCTGTATTGATTTAGATAATATAGTATGTGATACAGCTCAATAAATTGGCAATATCTTTTAGACATATTTTTATCCCCACTTCTTGAGAAAATGGTATTTTACATGTCAAAAATGCAACTCTACCCCTGGCTGGTGTGGCTCAGTTGGTTGGAGCATTGTTTCATACACCAAAAGGTCACAGGTTCAATTCCTGGTCAGGGCACATGCTCAGGTTGTGGGTTTGATCCAAGGTCAGGGAATTTGTGGGAGGCAACGGATTTGTGTTTCTCTCTCACATCAATGTTTCTCTCTAAAAAACACACACACTCACAAAACACTTTATTTCAAATGATAGAGATTTTTGGAGGGATCAATCTCTGCTCTCTTGCTCCATCACAGGTCACCTATTGTCATCACAACTGGATAGAGTTGCCCTCTCTCCTCAGTGTCAGTGAAAAGTTATTCATCATCACTGATAATTTAAGTTTCTTCTTCTACCTTAGGATACTTTGAGGGACACTAAAACCATGACAAGTAAACATTTTCTTGGAAGACAATGCACATATTATTGGGTTTTCATACGAATGTAAATTCTCTCAAAATAAAATTACCCTGAAATTAGTAATAAGTATCATGTTTTAGCTATGGCTTAGAGCTGAAACTTCATAAAACTTCAAATTCAATATATTTTTTTAAATGATTGACACCGACCCCGAGTCACATAAAACCAATGCTATCTACTAGTAACATTTGGAAAGGGGACATCGGCCATATTGGTGATTCCCTTAGCTACCAGTGACAAAATCTCTGACGATGTCAAACTGTGACCTAGAATTAGAGCTGCCATTTCACAACTCTCTGATGTCAAGGCCAAAACTACAAAGACTCATTATTTTCTTCTTGGCCTTGTACCTGTTATGCAGGTGGGAGAGGCCTACCTGGGCAGAAGGATCTGTTTGATATTTCCTTCCCCTGGGAAAGAGCTATAATGAAAGTCCACAGTAGTCTCAAACTTAAATATAGCTTGAGAGCTTACAGGGTGGTAAAGCATGTTTGCTGATAGTTACTTCATTAGTTACAAAGCCAGTTTGTTTCTAGGTATTTGAACATCTTCAAGTTTTACTCTAATTTTTACATCACTCATTTTATTTGAGAACTAGAGGCCCAGTGCACAAAATTTGTGCATGGGGGTGGGTCCCTCAGCCTGGCCTTCACCCTTTCACAATCCATGACCCGTTGGGGGATGTCTGACTGCTGGTTTAGGCCCGATCCCACAGCATCCCTCTCGCAATCTGGGACTGCTGGTTCCTAACCACTCACCTGCCTGCTTGCCTGATTGCCCCTAACCACTCTGCCTGCTGGCCTGATGCCCCTAACTGCTCGCCTGTCTGCCTGCCTGATAACCCCTAACTGCTAGCCTGCCTGATAGCCCCAACTGATCTATCTGCCTGCTTGATTGCCCCTAACTGCTCGCCTGCCTGCCTAATTGCCCCTAACCACCTCTGCCTTGGCCCCCACTGCTTCGTCTGGAAGGACATCTGGAATGACGTCCGGAAGGTTGTTTGGCTGTCCAGTCTAATTAGCATATTACACTTTTATTATTATAGATATTCTCTCCATTTTTAAAGAATCAATATTTTATCAAATTTGTATTCTTCTATTATTATGATAAATTATTCATATTGCCAACCCCCATTCATCAACCAAATATTTTGAGAGTGCCTACTATGTGCCAGACACTGTTCTATGAACATGAGATACAACACTGGACTTAAGTAGAACAAACATGCCCTGCCAAATGAAATATACATTGTGGAAAGGGGATTTCACATACACACACACACACCAGTCTATAAAATATGTGTGTGTAATGTATAACCATATACATTACATAATGAAATTACGTAATATACAATCAAGTGGAAAGTACTAAATAAGCAAAAGTAGAAGATGCTAAGGGATTGTCTATGGGGAAAGGAGAAGCAGAGGCAATGCTAAGTAGGAGGATCTCCATGAGGAGAGACCTCCTGGAAAAAGTGTGTTTCATTAAACAGCTATGTGCCGGGAGAAGGTTTGAGGCAGAAGGACCAGCTGGTGCAAATGTGTCACCTTGAGAGCTGGAGGAATAACCTGATTTCGATTGAACTGGGGAGTAAGCCTGAGTGAAGAGGGAGCGGCATCTGGAACAGGGATGGGGAGGGAGGCAGACAAGTACTTTCAGGCCCCTGCAAGATAGCTGTAAACATTCTGGTATTTTCTCTTCTGAATTTTCTTTTATGTTTATACTCAGAGAAACATTTTAAATGGTTTGCTAAAATGTTAAATATAAAAGAGGTTCTTTGAACTATCAATCTGTAATACTTTAAAATTATTTCATGATATAAAAGTATTTTGCATAAACACATTTAAGGACTGTACAAGTGTCTGTGTATCCTTCCAATGGACAGGCTTAAGAGAACAGCTATAACCCCTGGCATATTCCTGAAATAATGACATAATGAGTTTCACACTTTATGTTTAAGCACTCCCTTGTTAGGTTTGCTTAGGGCTTTGAAAAAATCTGGGAAAATGTTACAAATCCTTTACTTGGGCATTAGTGATCTTTTCAAGCAGGTCTATGTTTTCAGGTGAGCCCCAGAGTGCCCCCTTCTGGAATGCCCGCACTTGGAACAGCTGAACTGGATTTGAGGCCATCACTTCTGTACCGGTGAATTGGGGTGTCTCAGTGCATTATGGGTGGAAAGAGAAATCCTTCATGTTATTATCTGAATAAGGAATACAAAACTGAAGGGACTTAATAGGAGCTCTTCTAGTTTGTATACCACAATCAGAAACAAACAAACTAACAAAAACCTCGAAAGGCAATGCTATTCAGAGGGTGACAGCCATCAGAATTCATTCACAATTGCCTACAGATATATAGACAGCCTTTCACAGCTATGAAAGCTGAAACCCAAATCTGGGCAAATGACTTCAACTCTATTTTATCCTGTGCACAAAAGGGGTGTGGCATTCACAGATGTGGCTGATGCCACTGAGCCTGGATCATCTGTGATGCATCCAGAAATGGAAGAAACTGTTTCAAGAAACCTTCATTTTGTGACATAAAGAAGAAAGGAAGGAGGAAAGAAGTGAGGAAGGGGAGTGTTATTTATATGGATGTTTGAGAGCAAAGAGGTTTAAAAGCTTTGTTTCACTTTTAAGTAAAATGCACAGGTGCTCACCCTGACATAGGAGCAGCTGGCACATTTAACGTTATAATGTAAACATCTGTTCATGTTCATGTATCAAAATAAGAGCATCCGTGGTAA